>NC_135632.1:45280000-45905000 GCF_053574225.1 Canis aureus
GCATGAATATTCTAGGTGATGGCAGTCTGTGCCTGGGTGCTGCCTCACCAGCAAGATCCTCACGAGTGGGTGTCGTCCTTTTACCACCAAATGTTCACACGCAACTGTGTACAGCTGCTCCCCCTCACCTCTATTAGCTCTCACTCAAGGGTTCCTTCAGGGGAGCCACCTTCAAGGAAATAGACTCTGTATAGATTCCAAGGCAAGATCCACTGGAAGGTTCTGAGAATGTTCCAGAAGGATCCCTCTAACTCTGGACCAGGTGGCTCAGATCCTGCTGAAGCCCCAGTACCGACCTGGATCAGTTCTCCAATATGACTTCATACTTGCCCCACCAGGAAGGGGCGTGCGGCCCCACCCAGGGAGCCTCCCACTTAATTGAAGGAACACAGCTGGAGAGCCCGTAGCCTTATGAGGTTTGCATGGCTAAGAGTCCCCCTCCAATGAGAAATGGCAGTGAAACATCAGGGACCTTTCCAAAGGCTCAATAAGAAATCAACTCTGGGGCTAAGAGACAAATCAGGAAGTTTAGGGAAAGGTAACCACGTCCCAGTGGGAGTTCAATGCCTTTATAGCTTATTGGTTAAGACCTTGAGTTTTAATTTCAGATTGGATCTTAATGTAACAATCCTTGGCTGCAAGAGCTGGAGGAATATGGAATAACAGGAAAGAATAATAGGAAAAAAATCAGCAAAGGTGACTCTTGGGACTGATATTTTATTACACCACACTTGATCCTAACCCAAAGGTCAAAAAGCAATAGGATTTTACTCTCTACTTAACCTGGAGCTTCTCCAACCATTATTTAAAGTTAGTCGTTCTGAGGATATGAAGATGGTTCAAAAATCAGAGAGTTATTCTGGTGGGGAGTGGCAAAGGAAAAGGAAATACACTATTCACAGTCTTAAAAGAAATACCCTGTGAAGAATACCAGCACCAAAAATAAACCCCACACAATGTAAAATAAACTTTTACAAGCAACCTTGTCCTGGTACCGATTTTTTTCTTCCCATCTGAGTTAAACATAAGTGAGACAGGACACTGAAGGAGATGAACTTTTCTCTTCTTTACAGAACTCTGTAGGTCGGGGATCCCTGGGTGGCTCAGTGGTTTAGCACTGCCTTTGGCCCACAGCATGATCCTGGGGTCCCAGGATCGAGTCCTACATCGGGCTCCCTGCATGGAGCCTGCTTCTCCCTCTGCTTGTGTCTCTGCCTCTGTGTGTGTGTGTGTGTGTGTGTGTGTGTGTCTCATGAATAAATAAATAAAATCCTAAAAAAAAAAAAATAGAACTCTGTAGGTCCTATGCTAAATATAAATAAATCTTAAATGGTCTCCAATAAGGTCAAGTTTTCAACAGGATGAGCCCATACTACAGAGTCCTTAGGTTTCCTTTGAGAAATGATTGTTCAGGAGCCCTGTTCACTCTGCTTGGCTCCAAGATAATCTGCACAAATATTTGTGAGGTGAATGATGAGCCACCACTCTTTTTTCTTCCTCTGCTCCCCACCAAATCTGAACTGACCTGACCTTGCAGTCAGGGTCTTCACCTATGGTTCCCTCTCTCTGCCTAGTATTGATCAGCTCATATTTTCTACTGGTAATGAAAAAAAAGAAAAAAAAGTATTTCCTTCCTTTAAGTCATCCACTTTTCTATAATGTAGCCTTGACACACTTCCCACTGAATGGCAAGGTCTATCTGCCTTCCCTTTGAGCTCTGGCAGGTCATAAACACGCCATGCTCTTCCACCCTGCTCTCCTGACAGTCCCCATTAGGAATAGTGCACCATGTTGTGAGGAAACCCGGATCAGCACACATGGAGAAACATGCTGGGAGGCCACATGTAGGTGTTCTGGCAATTAGCCCACCTGAGGTCCCTGTCACAGCCAGGTAGCTGGCAGACTTGGGAGGGAAGATGTCCCAGATGATACACCTGCATCTTCCCTGCTAAGGCCCCAAACATCATGGAACTCTGAGAAACCATCTCACTTTGCCCAATCTGAATGCCCCACAGAATCCAAAGCAAAATAAAATGGTTGCTTCACTCCCTCTGGCTTGTTACAGAGCAAGAGTAACCGAGATACCATCCCTCAGTGAAGAGAGTCACAAATGTGAAGGAGAACCAAAGTAACCAGGTGCTAGACACACTGGGAAGAGAGTGATCCCAGAACCAGGAGACAAGGTTATGATCTAGCTGTCGCTAACCACCTGTGGAGCCTGGCCAGTCATTTCTCTGAGGTCTTCATTGTATGAACTGTAAAATGGGACTACAGAACCTAGTAAGACCATTGTAAAGATTAAATGAAACAGAGCATACAAAGACCCTTTGAAAGGGGTGAAGTGTGAGGCATTATTATCACCACCACAAGTGAGATCTTATGATATCATATGCATCTTCATTTTAGATGTATGAATTCCATTATTCCATGATACCTGTCGAAACCTACCAAAAAAGTAAAGTGAGCGACAGTAATGGAGTAGCAGGAAAAATTCAGATGAGGCTGAAAGAATGTTATAACACCATTTTCTTCCCTCTAGCCGATTTTCCCTAGAATGCATGTAATTGCTCTGTGAAACAATCTTGGATAGGTAGGAAGACTAAGAATTCCATTCCTAAAAATATACATATGCAATAGCATACTTTATAGGTCTTATGATAGCTTAGCTTTCCAGGAATAATAAATAAAGCGTGTTGACTTTTTTCTAATAGCACAATTCTAATTGTGTGACAATACTTTTACATTGCAAGGACTCTTACAGCAATACTATTAAATAGATTCTAGTATTATCTCAATTTACAGGTGCAGGCACTGAAGCACAGGGAGGTCACATCACGTAGTGTGAAGTGGCAAAACCAGAATTCAAACAGGAGGCTTTTGGAACAAGGCCATGCTTGCACTCCTGCATGATTTTCTTTTCTTTTCTTTTTTTTTAAGATTTTATTTATTTATTCATGAGACAGAGAGAGAGAGAGAGAGAGAGAGAGGCAGAGACAGGCAGAGGGAGAAGCAGGCTCCATGCTGGGAGCCCGATGTGGGACTCGATCCCGGGACTCCAGGATCAGGCCTTGAGCCAAAGGCAGGTGCTAAACCACTAAGCCACCCAGGGATCCCCCATGATTTTCTTCAGGGTCAGATGTGAACCTCATTAGGCCCGTTTCCCATCTAGTTATCTGGGAACTTAAAACGTGCTGTTAATGATATTGTGTCACTGAAGCTCCCTTGAAGAAACATGAGGGAATGACAAAAAGTACTCTCTCTATCTCAAAGATGACCCTTGTGCATTGGCTCACTGCCTCCAGCTGAACCCCTACGCCCGGGGCTGACCCTCCTGCCCTGGGCTGACCCCCGGCCAGGAAGCAGCTGCCCCAGGCTCTGTGTCTTGCTGTGTATCCCTCCCCTGCCCTTAGCAAAGGCCTTTGAGGAGATGGATCCCAACAACTAGCTTTCCCAGGGTCTCTGCACGAGGCTTGTTCTTCTGCTTTAAATCATCACATCTATATGAACAGTCAATTTGTTTGACAGATATTCAGTAAATTCTTACCAGCAAACTATTATTTATAAATCAAATTTCATGAAGCGATCTACATTGTAGGAAATACGAAAACTAAACAAACAAACAAACAAAATATATATATATATATATATATATATATATATATATATATATTACCCAGGAGTCCACGTTTCCTTCTCAAAAAAAGTGGGTCATACGTTTCTGGCCTGGAGAGCTCTAGTTTCTTAGGAAATTGGAGAGTGGTGTACCTAATTTCCTGCCCACTGCTGTCGGACACACTCCTAGCATTCAATACAAACAGCTTCATCTGAGCCCTGATTTGAATGACGGAAATAGGGTTTTTAACTTCTGTCCACCTCTCACCAATGGGTTCTCATAACCTGGATTCATGTCCAGCACTCATGAAATATCCCAAAGTGAGTCTGAGAGATGATACCAAGGGGCAACGAGCTGGGGGAAAACAGGTACTTCCAAAAGTACAAAGCCTCTATGTGGTTCCAAAGAAATCTGTAAAACAATCTGGTCCCCAAACTGCTCACTGCAGTTCATAGCTGTATCATTCCCCTACTCCTGTCCCAAAGGGCCCACCCAGCTGAGATCCGGTTTGTGAAGCTTTTGGACACTCAACACAGAAGAATAGCGACAGCCAGAATAGCTCACAGGACTCTAAAGCTGTCCAGCAAAAGCTGCCAAACACTTAAGAGGTGCATCCCATTGGGTCTTTGCTGTACCCTTGAGAAGAAGGTTGGCCAAGGACAGGGGTAGCCCAGCCCACGGAAGAAATGCTGAGACTCTGGGGGATCAAGGCAGCTGCTTCAGAAACAGGCAAAATTACTAGCCAACCACACTTTGGGGAGCTAGTTTCTCACAATTGTATGATCCTTAAATAGTTTAAAAGCTCTCACTGGCATGACTCAATAATACAATTCTCAAAGCTCTTAGTGTACTGACATTTGTTATCCACATAAAGTGGCAGCCGATTCTAATCTTGCTTCATGCTCAAACACTATGTTCCCCCTAGAATCTACAATCTGTCATACCAATATTTCTCCACATCTCCCTTGCATACAAAGGCCATGCCATACGACCTTTGCATGTGCTATCTCTTCTCCCTAGAATGTCTTTGCTTTCCTTGATTCTACCCCCAACTCCTCATCAACCCAGCAAATTCCAGCCCGTCTTCTGTGGTCTAGCTCCTCTCTCAAATTTGCACCCTCCTGGCCTTGTAGATATTGCACAGCTACTTCCCCACATCTGTCAGTATTTCACATCTGCATGCCCTTGGGCACTTATCTATATTACGCTTGATTATCTGTATCCATCTTCCCCACCATATACTGCCTTGTATGCACAATATTCTCTTCATCTCGATACTCCAAGACCTGGAACATTGCCTGGTATGTAGAGTGCCAGGATTTAATTCATGTGAACCAAGTAGACTACGGCCCAGAAAGTTAATCACTTTGGCAATGACATCACATGGAATATCAGTTGATTCATAGTCTGATCAATGTTAGTTGCAAACTCTGCCGAAGCAATTGAGAATGACAGGATTCTTCTCAAGGGTTAAGGCACTCAAGGAGCATCTGGTCCAAGTTCCCTCTTAGTGCTGGGGACAGGGATCCTAAGGCTCATGCTTGAATATCTCTGGTGATAAGAAACTCACTACAGCCTGAGATAGTCGATTCCAAAGAACAAGCTGGATCAGCCACAAGCCACAGGTGATAGATAAATACAAGAACCCCATCTGGTCCAGATCCCGTGCCTCTGGGACTAAGCTTTGCTGAGGACTGTGGTTAACCCACCTCAGGATCCCAGGCACTTATCTCACCAAAGTGCAGCTAAAATGGGCAACTCAAATAATTGTGTTGCAAATGGATTCCTAGTCTTGAGCTTGGCACTCTTTCCAAAGAAAGGAAAAGAAAAAAAACTATGGTATGTATGGTATTATACTATGTCCTAGTTTTGATAATGTACTATAGGTAGGTAAGATGTTATCAGTATGTAAAGGATATGTGAGAACTTTCTACATATCATTTTTCTAACTTGTTATAAGTCAAATGATTTCAAAATTTAAAAAAGACTAAAAACAAATTTTAGTAAGTTACTAAATTAAAAATAAATTATATATATGTATGTATGTATAACTATATATAATGGATATATACACACACACACACACACACACACACACATATACATAGAGAGGGAGACGGGAAGGGGGAGAGAGAAATATGGGAGGCAAGGTCACTGTCTTGACGGTACAAGCGCATAATGGAATGCTCTGGGTATGGACTCATTTCTCTGAGGTCCTTACTATCTATCTATAAGGTAGGGCAAATTCCATCATCTCCACGGCCTTGTCTTCTCACCTGCTGCTTTATCCGAATCTTGAGACCAGAGAAGTCTGATGAGTTTATTGCCTGTCCCTGTAGTGCCACCCCAACCCAAGACTATCCACAATATGAGGCCTGTCCCTGCTTGCATCAGCCAGCCTGGCCTTTACCTAGCAGCCCAGGGAACACCCAGGCTCCCCAGGAGGCCAGGGAAAGGAAAAGAAATCGATCCTAAGGAGCACCAGCTACATACTGAGCACCCTCTGGGGTGCTCTGCAAGCATTACCTCCATTAATCCTCCCTAGGATCCCATGTTGTGCCTACAACATGTGCCTCCTCTACGGAGGAGGAAACTAGGAGGTCCAGTAGGGTGGGAAGTGTTCCTAGGTTGCCGGGCAGAGTAGTGCAGAGGTAGAAGGCATACAAGTTTGGTCCTTGCTCACCCACAGCTCACTGCAGGACAGCTGCTGACCCTTGGGTCAGCAATGATACTGGACAGGTTTACAGAAGCCCAAGACCCAGCCTTTCTTGGTTTTATTCAAACCCCTTACCTTCACTCATGCCTTGTATCCCAATACCCATTTCCACTCCTCTGTAGGGTTGGTCTCCAGGAATGTCTGTTAATCCCAGGGGCTTCTTTTAGCCTGTTTCTCTTCATTAAGTCTGGGTGGGGACGGGTGTGGCTGGAGCTCTGAGGCCCTTTAGCCAAAGCATGAGGGCCCCAGGCCAGCATAAGGTTTGTACTCCTAGGCATTCAACAGATGCCGGTTGAACTACAGGGGCAAATATGTATCTATCTTGGTGATGTGTCACATTTTTAAAAAGACACCCACTTATCCAGTGGCTGCTTCCTCTGGTCATAAATCAGTAAAAATTTCATGATGGGGAGTAGGAAAGAGGATCACATTTTCTTCCATTAAGACCAGCAATCAATCAAGCCTGCTGAAAGCCAGGCTAAATTTAGCATGAGATATGGGCTTTCAGAAAGTCCTTCACAGTGTACGAGGCCACTAAAAATATAGCAAAACAATTAAGTCATCACAGGATTGACAGAGGTCTATAAATGGTGAGGGTACTAGGGCCTGCCATACCTTTAAACAGGTCTTATCAATGAGAAGGACCTAAAGGAATATCTCTGGATGTGAAATATCATTCAGTTCTTTTATTATTAAAAAGCGAAGCTACAGAAAGGTAACTGTATGGGTAGGGAGAAAAGGCACAGGAAGGTGTAAAGCCAAGTTATTTAGAGAAAACAAATCTACAGGGTAGCAAAATCTTCTCAACTTCAGGAGAGGAAAGCATTCTGTGGAAATGCCTCAGACTGTATGCCCCTTGTGCACATGGGCTTCTAAAAGCTCTAGGAGGTCCAGGAATAAGCAAACCTGTCCATTGTTAAATGCAGGATTTTCCAAAATTTATTTGAATACAAAACTTTATTTTGTTATTGACATAAAGCTTGTTACCATCCTATGGGGAAAAAAACACTTTAGCTTTGGGAAATGTTGGTATAAAACATAATATTCTTTGCTGTCAATGTGATTTAAACAGGGGCCTGGGTGTCATCAAAGATTGTTCCATAAAAATGATCAGCCTGTGCACTGCTGCTGACCTATAAAATGGCAAAAATGCCAGGACTGTCAGAAAAGGTGTGAGAAACCCAGCCAAGCCCACTCTCCTCTGCACACCGGGCTGGACTTCTAGAGGGATGGGACAGAGTAAGAGGACAGGAGCACTAGTGACCAACACCAACATCAGTGGGCTGGGAAGGGACTGGAACGTTGACCTAGCAAAGCCACAGGTAGGATTTATCCTCCAGAACGGACTGTCGGGCACCCAAAGACATTCACTTCATTCTGACAGTAAGGGGGGGGGGAACGAGGAAGTGGTGAGACCTCTAACAACAGCAGACAGCACACCCAAAACGGGGAGGTGGGCTTTTCTACCTGCAGATGCCCTAGCTCCAAGCTGAGCAGTGTCAGTTGAGCACTGCCCGCACCACAGCCCCCAGCATGGCCTGTTCAGACTGCACCGCTTCAGCCCATGATATAGCAACGACAATCCCATATTTGGTAGGGGAAGTAAGGGATCTGCCGGCCACCTTCTCTGAAGCCAAAGTTGAAAATGTAGCACCCATCAGGGAAGAGTTTTTCAGGCTTTCAGGCCCTGTGGTCATTTACTTAGTCATAATCAAACAATATTTTTATTCATACCTGTTTTATGGTATCTTTGGACACCACACAGAAATGAACTCAAAATGGATCACTGACTTAAATGTAAAAGCTAACACTATCAACTTGTAGTAGCATACCTTGGGCATATGTTCATCTTAGACACAGCCCAGGTCCTTCTCACACTCAGTGAGTATTGAGTGATTAGCCAACGTCAGTGACTCTGCCTGGTGCTGGGTATATATGGTGGGAGCAAGCCAGTCCCTGATGCCAAATGTCTTGTCGCCTTTCAGGAGCTCATTATGGCTTTGTCTTTAATAAAATTATCCCAAACCTCTTTGAATCCATGTCTATTTCTTGCCAGCACTATCTTGGTTGTAACCTAGGTTTATGGAACTTTTTGGCTCATTACCTAACCAGGGAAGGATATCACCTGCTATATGCTGACATTTTCTTACCAGGATGGGAAGGAGGACATCCAGCCTGGGGAAGTATAGGATGAAAGGGGAACAAATGGCAGACCTCAGGAGAACCTAATGGATACACATCATGGTTCAACCTGGCCCAGCACAGACTCCAATGTGCTGGAAGAGTCCAGCCAGCTGGGAGACCAGGTTAGAGGGTAGCCACTGCTTGGAGGAAACAGGAACAGGCTAACAGGAAGGAATTAGCACATCCATTTAACCTCCTTATTACAGCATCTTCCCCACACTGTTATGGATAAACAGAAAACTGGCTGCTTTGAATGTCTTCCCTTTGTTTTTCCCTGACCTCTGGTGGGAGGGTGGGGGGTGGGGAGCACAGATTGGCTAACAGGATATAAAAGGAGGAGAAGAATAAAAACAGAGTGGAATAACAAACTGGAGATCCAAAGGCACAGGAGACACTGAGACCCTGAGGAAAGAGGAAGTGGGGGGTTGGCGGGGGTTGGGGGGGGGCAGACAAATGCCTATGGCCACTCTGGTGGGCACAGAACTAGGAGGAGGGTGTGATTACACCAAGGTGGACTCTGGTTCAGTGTGAAGAAGGACTTTCGGGTAATGCACACCACCCAAAGCTGGATGGGCTGCCAAAGCCAGTGGAATCCTCCCATAGCCCGGGAGGCCAGAGACACAGAACACCTACAATGGCCACCCTCCACCCTACCCTGGGCTCTATTCATGGCTCTCTGCTCTGGGAAGAGGGGAAACCCCACCAGCAGAGCAGCTGTAGGCGGAGAAGGCCGCCCAGAGCTGCATTTCCCAGGCATTCCACACAGGTGGAGAGCATTATTTGTGGCACACGGGAAATGCTTACACCCTGACTTCAACACAGGAAGCACTTAACCAGTAATGATGCTGGCTTACTTCATCCACCTTTTGTACCCTCCAGGGCCTCTGAGCGTTAACAGGCCTGACAAATGAGTCCCAGGAGGATCTGTCCTTGAGCTGTGGGTGAGAGCACTGACACTGGGCTTCTCCTGTCCCGAGAGCTTCTTTACCCACTCCCTCAGTCCCATGCCCTCCGGCGTGACCCCAGGAAGCCTGACAATGTCATCAGAAGCTAAGCAGCACAGGAGCACCAGCAAGCTGGGCGAACACCCGGGCTCAAAGCAATGACACCAACATTGTCAGCAGCTGGATGGGCCTCCCGTACGCTTTCTGAAATGCTGAAAAGATTTCACAGGCCCTCACCACCAGGTTTATGGACACTTATGCTCCAGAAACTCCAGCTCAGGAAACTGAGAAGCAAGCATGCTTCCTATTCGAAGCATGAGGGCAACCTCTACAATATTAAAGTGTTTCTCAGAACCTCAGGTGATAGGAGCTCTACTTGTACTATTCGTTGATTGAGGAAATGTATTCACACATACGAATTCACACTCAGGCCCCTGAAGCAATCCCAATTAGGAGGTATGATGCTAGACCAATATGGCAGCTGTGCAGTGTGGCAGCCACTACCCCACATGTGCCTAGTGGGCATGGGACACGTGGCTAAAATACACACCGAGTTTCAAAAATCTGGTATAAAAAATATATGTATTTCATTAATAATGTTTCTATTGATTACATATTGAAATAATAGTATTTTGGATATATTGGGTTAAATATGTTGTTAATCTTATCTGTTTAACTTTTTCAACATGACAAGTAGAAAATTTACAATTATGTATGTGGCCTACCTTCTATTTCTATTGGGCAGCACTGCTCTGGAGTTTCCACTCTGGGGACAACTCCTCTTCCTGGATAGAAGTAAAAAAGCCGCCACTGCCTTATGGTCCCTAGGCATGACTCCTTTTCACCTAAATCAACTTCTTGCCAGGTGGCATCCCAATGAGCCACAGAGTTGACTTTTTATACAGAGCAATAGCTCTTTTTGGCTTCCTAAAGGATGATGTAGCCTTGGACTACTTTCTGAAACTGTTTGGGTCCCTTCCTCATTCCCTCCAAACCAGATTAAGTAATCTGAGAAGGCATGGAGGATAGGGTGCACATGTGACTCTCCAATCAACATCTGGTGAGCCTTTGGTATTAAATAAAAAGAAAAAAACAAAAAAACAAAAATAAATAAATAAATAAATAAATAAATAAATAAATAAATAGCAAAATTACAAAGGACTAAAAAAAGGTGATAAGGGCACCTGCCTGGATTTACCTCAATGGATTTACATAAGACTTTTACAAATGTGTTTGTGTATTTTCCAGTGTGCTGGGTTTAGCACATTACAAGCAAGGTCTCATCTTATCCTCACACTAACAGTGTGGGGTAAATAGCCAGGCCCTGCCTTTTCCCAGTATTACATTTACAGCCAAGAGAGAGATTATCCAGAAAGCAACTCCTTATTTATTTTTTTTTGTAACAAATGACCCCAAAATGTTAATGTTGTGCATGTATGTGTTCATGTGGTTTCATCCAGCAAATTTTTTCCAGGATCAGAGAAGTTTGATTTATTACATTGTGAAAAATAAATAAATCTCTCCTTTGAACTTCAGTCCATGAACCCTACTCATTCCTTGAAATGGACAGTAAGGAAGAAATGAGGCTGGAACCTAATTAGTCATTTGACAAGCATTTTGGGGGTCCTACTCCATATTAGGCATGGCCCAGGGTAACTGCACCCCATGTCCTAAGCTCCCTGCCCTAAATAATGGAGACAAACAGCTAGTACCAAAGTGTTAGAGATAAAATTGTGTCCTTCCTAAACTCCTATGTTGAAGCCCCAGAGCCTCTGGTACCTCAGAGTGTGGCCGTATTTGGAGGTAGGGTAATTATGTTAACATGAAGTCTTTAAATTGGCCCTAATCCAATATGACTGGTGTCCTTCTAAGAAGAGGTGACGAGGACACAGACAAGCACAGAGGGAGAACCAAGGGAGGGCACAAGGAGAAGGTAGCACCTGCAAGCCAAGGAGAGGGGCCTCAGAAGAAACCAGCCCTACCCACACCCTGATCTTAGACTTCTGGCCTCCAGAACTGGAGATATAAAATCCCTGCTGTGAAGCCACCTGGTCTGCGGAGTTTTGTGATGACGGGCCCAAGCAGACTAGGACACCAGGTAACAAGGGAGAAGAAGGCCTTGCCCCACCTGAGAAATGGGGATCGGGAAGAGGAATTGAGCAGCGAACAGTCATTCTGGAGAGGAAGCATGGCAGCTGGATCTGGAAAGGGGAATCTGGTCTGTGCAGGGGGAGGTGGTGGGAAGAGAGCAATAGGAGCAAGTGCAAGGACATAATTTGTCCAAGGTCCCAGAACTATTTAGTTGCTAGATGGGATTCAAACCCAAGACTTTGCTGGGGACCAGTTATGAG
Source organism: Canis aureus (assembly GCF_053574225.1). Lineage (NCBI taxonomy): Eukaryota > Metazoa > Chordata > Mammalia > Carnivora > Canidae > Canis > Canis aureus. Next base: position 45,291,809 of record NC_135632.1, read on the forward strand.
GTCCTGAGTAGATGAAATACTTGAGCATCCGATTTGACAACTCTAAAATGGGATTTTATTTTGTCTGTATATGTCTACAGAATTATGATATATGTAATTCTATGTATAAAATAATATTATATGTCACTGGGTTCTCAGTCCATACATTAAGGACTAAATTTACATGTAAAACACTTAGCACATAGTAAATGTTAAATAAAAGATATTATCATTATCACTGTTACCATTACTGCTTATTTTCTTCTTTTTATTTGCACAGCCCCAGTGTAGTATTTAGAAAAGAAAGCAATTTCCTGTTACTGTCTTTACACAAAATGAGTGGGACGCATATGGACAGACTTTTCTTCAGGACCTTCATTATTCCAGCTAGAATGCAGCAGGTCTGGGGCACCTGGCTGGCTCAGTGGTTAAGTGTCTGCCTTCAGCTCAGGGCATAATCCAGGGTCCTGGGATGGAGTTCTGCAACAGGATCCCTACAACGAGCCTGCTTCTCCCTCTGCCTATGTCTCTGCCCCTCTCTCTGTGTCTCTCATGAGTAAATAAATAAATAATCTAAAGAAGTAAAAATAGGTAGGTCCTCATGTGTCTTGGGAGAAGAGCCTAAAAGCTGCCTGCAGGCAGCCACTTGGAAGGGGTGGGTTTTTTCAGTGTGGGGGCTTCCCCGGCTGGTTGTTATGTGAGAGCACCCTTTCTACCATCCACATACACTCCAACCAGCAAATCCCCATCCTCAAAATCAGAGGTCACCAGAAGCTCATGAGGAAAATGCACGTGACCACCATTTTCTCTCAAACATGGAAGAACCCACACAATCTAAGTTGTTTCTCATTTTGTTTGTTCCAAGAGAGCAGAACCAAGGAAAAAAGAAAAAAAAAAAACATTTAATATTATGCTGCCTAAAAAAAGCTTGTACTTTAAGAAGCTCCTAGTCTTAGGGAATAGAAATGAATTTCTGACATGGTTGTACCCAAAACACTCCAATGAAGTTAAACAGAACTTCCAAAAAGGCTACGCTCAGTAAGTTGACTGCTAATGCCACCATCCTTCAAGCAACAGGCAGCAGGTGAACAGGAGACGCTGCAGCCCACCCCGGCCCTCCTATTACCGGCAAGCACCAGCCTGAACCAGTGTGTCACACAAGGTCACAGTCAAGCCAGAGCGTTACAAGGAGAACTATGTTCCATCCTCACTGATAGGGGACTCTCCCAACAGCAAGGTCAGGGGAGAGGCAGCTGGCCCCTCCAATGCCCCTTGGCTTCTGATTCTTGGGAAACTGCCAGCTGATGGCCTTCCTCCTTTGACTCTACTTGTAAATCTTGGCACCTATTTGTTCTGGCTCCTTGCTTTGCAGAGCATGGTCCGTGGATCAGAAGCATGGGTGTGATGGGGGAGCTTGTTAGAAATTACCCCAGATCTGCTGCATCAGGGTCTGCACTCAACACTTCACATAGGCCCTTGGTGACTGTGCACACACTGAAGTCTAAGAGGCCCTTGCAAACTGACTCATGAAGGTGTAAGTCGGCCTTTCGCCTAACCCACTCTGCTCCAGGTGAAGGAAGGCGTCCGTTGTGCTACCATTTGGCCTCCTCTCTTCCCATGTAGATTTCTTGTTTGTGCCATACTTTTTAGTTTCTTTTCACCATCTGCTCCTAATCATTAAAATAAAAATCCCCTCAACACCTATGAAATGAGTCTTGACCCATTCCAAACAAGGCAGCAAGGTAGAGTCACAGATTTATGGGCTAGTGAAGGAAAAAGGGGCCCCATGTTTCCCAGCCCCCTACTATGGAGTGGAGACTCTCCTTCCCATGTTCGGGCTTAGAACTGGAGGCTTACAATAAAGGTGAAGCAGGTTGCCCAGGACCACGTGACAGACCAGCCAGACCTGCCCCTCGTGGCCTGTGCCACACGGGAAAGTGCTTCACGAATGGGAGCTCAGGAGCAACTGCTCTCTCCAGGACTTGCGCAAGCAGCAGGAATGAGGGCCTTTATAAACTACAAGGCAGCTCTGTAATGTGTCTCAAACCTTAAAATGCTCTCCCTCTGGACAACAATTGTGTCTCTATCCTCTATATCGCCACTGTGTATATAGTTTCATGCCACAGAAGAGAAAACAGATGCAAGACTGTGACATTCCTTACATGACCTACTCAGGGCGAACATCTGATTTCCTCAGCGCTAACGTTCTTCTCTGCCCCCCACCGTATATGGCCTAATATGGCCTATGGACACTATGTTTGTGGATACAGGGTTGTGTGTGTGTGTACGTGCATGTGCTCCAAAGGAACACTGGAAAGAGAGACTTAATCAATGGCATTCCTGAAACTCAGGTTTTAATCAGCATATGTAAGTACAAAGTGAAACAGTCAATTTGATTTCAACCCTGTTATTTATGTTTCCATTTGCCTCCTGAGGCTTGACTTCTGTGATCAGTGTCCTGTGAAGACTCCATTTGCTCCTGTCACAGAATCTGCAAGTTGCCTGCCCAGTGTGCCTCCCTCTTCCTCCTGAAATAATCAAACTTCAGTATTGGCACTGTCCCATATGGTAGCTACTGGCCACATGTGGTTATTTAAGTTTAAACTTAAAATAAAAATTCATTTCCCCAGTGATGCTAGCTCCATTTCAAGTTCTCAAGAGTCCTTTAGTGGCCACCATATTGGACAGGCCAGTTAGAGCACATTTCCATCTCAGAAAGTTCTACTGGGCAGCAAAGCTCCACTGTTAAAAGTCTGTAGGATGTCCAGCCAAAACCGACATCTCTCAGTCTCCCTTAAGATATGATCAGTGATTTGGTAGAAGTCACTGGAGACTCTTTAAAGGGCCCTCAGATCAGATGGCAAGACTTTTTGCTCTTCTCCATTCATGGAGAGCAGACACAGTAGCTGGAACTCAGCAGCCATCTTGGGACCATGAGGAAAAGTGCTTCTAATGTTCTAGGAGTGTCTTTGTTTCTTTTCCCCTCTCCCTCACCTCGGTGACTTCATCAAATCTCACAGCTTTATTTTATTTATTTTTTAAGATTTTTTTTTTTTTTTTTTTTTTTTTTATTGGGATGCCTGGGTAGCTCAGCAGTGGAACGTCTGCCTTTGGCTCTGGGTGTGATCCCAGTTCAGGGATCATGTCCCACATCGGGCTCCCTGTGATAAATAAAAGATTTTTTATTTATCTACTTATGAGAGACACAGAGAGAGAGGCAGAGACACAGGCAGAGGGAGAAGCAGGCTCTTCACAGGGGGACTGATGTGGCACTCGATCCCCAGACCCGGGATCACACACTGAGCAAAAAGGCAGACGCTCAACCACTGAGCCACCCAGGTGCCCCAAATCTCACAGCTTCAAATACAATCTGCCACTGAATCCCAATTTTATACCTCCAACCCAGACTACTACTCAAAATGCAGACTCATATATACACATCTATACTTCACTATCCAATGGACCCTTCTAACTCAGTGCATCTAAATATGAATTCCAGAACTTTCTCTTAAAACCTGGTCCACCTGCAACCTTACCAATTCCAAAGAGAACACCATTGACAACTCCCTGCTTCCAGTTAATCAGGCTGAAAATCTTGGAGTCACCTGGGATACCTCATTCCCTGATACGTGACCATTAAAATCTCAGGATCCACCGTTGAAATGAATGCAGAATGCAACCACTTCTCCCCAGCTCCACGATTATCACCCCAGGCAGAGCTACCAAGCTCTCTTCCCAGATGCTTGAAGAATCCCCTACACCTGTAATGCTCCTATCCCATCTCCTACAGTTCATTTCAACATAGCAGCTAGAAGAGTCCTTTCAAACTGAGAGCCCTTACTTCAAAGTGGAAGTTAAGACCATGGCACTGCTCTGCTCAGATCCTCAGAGAAAACACAACAGCCTCCCCATGTCCTGCGGGGTGATATGTGGTCTGCCCATGCCCATCACTGCCACTTGGACTCCTCTCCTCCCATTCACTCCCACAGTCCCCCTGCTCCTCCTCAAGGCTGTCTCATACCCCGGGACCCTCTCTGATGGGTCCCTATAGGAATCCCACCTTGCTAGCTGCCCCCTCCCCCCTTCTCTGGAAGGTCACCCTGACCTCCAGAAGCCCAACCCTGCACTCCCAACCAACTTCACCTTGCTCTATTTGTTTTCTTTCTCCATTGCCCTCATCACCTAACACAATTTCAGTTATTGCTTTATTATCTCTATTGTTTGCCTCTCTCCACTGGCAGGTAAGGTCCCAGAGAGCATGGATTTCTGTCTGCTCTCAGACGGACGTGAGGGTCCACACAACCCAGGACATAGTAGGCACTCACTACACATTTCCTAAATAAGTGAAAGTTCATGAGAATTGCATCCTTGAGCATTCAAAATAGAACCAGCAACTTCTCTTCCTCCTCTAAGAAGTCTTATAACATGGTTAGAGGTCAAGTAATGTGCTTAAGACCCTAGAGGCGGGTCTCCACTCCTGGCAGCTGAATGAATTATTGTGAAAACTAAGGGTGTCATGCTGTATCCAGAGTGCAGGGAGAACTGGAAGCTCTTTGCAGAGGTAATGGTACTAGAAGCCTCACTTGTGACCCAATCAATAGATTACCTCCCAAGAGCTGAAACTTGCCTCTGTTCCAGGGAGCAGAGGAAACATGGTGAAGCAAGGTATCCTATTATTAGTGTCATCTTCCTCAAATCCTTAGCTGGCTAGGAATTTTCCCAGAAGAATTCTCTGGACATCCCCTTCCCCCCACTGCCCCTACCCAGATAACAGTCACCACCCTCTGACAGATGTCTTTATCCATATCCTATTTTGACATGCAGCACAGCACAAAGGCAGCTCTCTTCCCTCATTTCCCTCTTACTGTAGCTCCCACCCAAACACAGGACCCTTCTTATCAGTCTGGGTTTGAGCCCTTCCCTCCAGGCACCTGCAACCACCCTGCAGAAAGCGCCGGGTACCCAGCAACCTGGTGGCATGGTACACTGCCTTTGCAGGTAGACACTAGCTGGGTCTGCTCAGCCTTTCCACCTTCATTCAGAGACCACCGTGGGCCCTCCCACATGGAGCTGGACATCTCAGACACAAATGCTCACTTGGGAAGAGATAGGAAGGTTTGTGGGGCCTTCTGGACCAGCCACTACACAAAGGGTGGCTTCTAGGCCTGCTGCTTTTTGATTCATGTGGCGCTCACTTATTAGGCCAGAGAACTCTCCAGATGGCTTTGGGAATGGATGCCTCAGGAGGGACAACAAAGAAAAGCACACTAGTACAATTTGGGCCACCTTAATATGCTGCTTCTAATTAGCACAACTGGTAAGGAAAGGGCAGGACCCGGCCAAAGTTTCTACTTGATCAAATCACCATGCAAGAAAACCTCACGGAGCAGCCAGCCCACCCCACACTCATCAGGACAGGGCCAAACTCAGTCTCTAGAAGTAAGGGGATTGACACGGTTTAACGGCCTACTGGAAGTACTCTTGCCATCACCAGGCCCCTTCCTCCTCCAAGACAACTCAATAATCAGCCCATTACTCTTTGGTGTGTAGAGCAAAGGCAGCTCTCTTCCCTCAGAAGAATCTCAGCGTGTATATGGGGCAGGGAGGGAGGAATGGCTAAATTTACCTACCGATAAATTTAAATAAAATCTTTTTTATTATGTTAAATGGAAACCATTAAACCATCTAATATTTTCAATCAAAATGCAGAGTGCTTCCAAACCAAATGTACAAATATAAAAGCTGTGGTCTAGTGGTTAAACTAACCTCACAAATTTAACTTTCCTATTATTTGTCAATCTAAAAAAAAAAACCACAGGAAACAAGAATGAAAGACTGATATCAAACATCTGTGTGTAAGGCAGGACTTGAGTGATATGATCAACTTAGAGACAAACACAGCAGACACAGTGGTCACAGCCAGTGGAACATTCTGCAGTAGGCTTACAAGAGCCAACTGTTCAATTTTCAGAAAGTGCATGAGCCAGTGGTCATAACAGCCATTACTAAATTGCATAAGCTTATAATCAAATGAATTATATTAAGTTAAAGGTGGGTAATAAATACTCAAAACTCATCACTTCCTAATTATTGTATCATTTATTTATTTATTTATTTATTTATTTATTTATTTTTATTTATCTTCAATCATTTATTTATATCTATACTGTTATCTATGTTCTTAAGGTTATAAGATCTACATAATCTCTCATGCACAGTCCAGAAATACTATACAGTAGTATGCTATGGTGCATTTCTTCCTAATGCTACATTCAGTGATGTCCCATTGACAGAAAGAGTGGGAATATTCACACCAGGGAAACTGGCAAAATGCTCTAGGTCAGGTCCCTTCCCCTAAGTACCAGCACACTACTGCGCCACAATATGCTCATCAACAGCTGCCACCTGTGGTGGCCATGTGCTGATCCCAATAAAGGCTCTCGCTAACTCTGCAACCATGGGCAAATCACATGCCCTCTTTACCCAGGCAATTCCCTTAGAAGAGTAGCTGGCATATAAGTACTTCATTAGGGCAGCCCGGGTGGCTTAGCAGTTTAGCACCTGCCTTCATTCAGCCCAAGGCCCGATCCTGGAGTCCCAGGATCGAATCCCACATAGGGCTTCCTGTGTGGAGCCTGCTTCTCCCTCTGCTTGTGTCTCTGCCTTTGTGTGTGTGTGTGTGGGGGGGGGGGGGGTGAATAAATAAATAAATAAATCTTAAAAAAAAAAAGTGCTTCATTAGTTGTGGCTTACACTTACGAGAGGGGCTACAGCGTGGTGGTGAAGAGCCCAGCCTTAGGAACCATGCTGCTGGGTTCAAATTCCACTTCTGCTCCTTGTTGGCTCTAAGGTACTGAGCAAGTTCCTTCACACCCCTTTGCCTGGTCTTCTAAATTCCCCAAAGAAGGCCAAAATTAGGAACTATCTCTCATGTTAGTATGAGGAGAAAATGAATATAAAAGTAGTCATGGATAGTAACTGGCACATACTAAATAAATGCTCGACTAGTGTTTGCAGCTTCCATTATTACTACTCCAAATATCATAGGAATTCTTTTAGTGAGAAGCATTTTTAAAGGGGGTTTACTTACTAAATTCTTTACTAATTTTGATATTATCACACCTTATTTTTCTCCCAAATAGACTATTACCTACTAGAGAGGATCACAGAGAAATCCTGCTGCTTTTAAAATTCAAGTTAACTCCAAAAGTTTACCATTAATTAAAAGTGAATATTTAAGAACAGAACTATATTATCCAGTAATTCCAATCCTGCGTGTTCACTTGAAGAAAATAAAAATGCTAATTTGAAAAGATATCTGTAACTCCCACGTTCACTGCAGCATTATTTATAGCAGCCAAGAGATGGAAGCAAGCTAAATGTCCAGCGATGAATGAATGAATAAAGAAGTTGTTGGTGTACACACATGTGTGCAGGCAAACACACAAGAATATTACTCGGCCATAAAAAGGAAGGAAATCCTGCCATTTGCAACAACGTGCATAAACCTTAAGGGCATTATGCTGAGTGAAAGAAGTCAGAGAAAGACAACTACCTTATGACCTCACTTATATGTGGAATCGAAAACAAACAAACGAAACTCACAGAGAACAGACTGGTGATTGCTAGAGATGGGGGGCGGGGCAAGTAGGTGAAATGGGTGGAGGGGGTCAAAAGGTACAAACTTCTAGTCTTAAATAAGTAAGTCCTGGGGATGTAAGGTACAGCATGTGCTACAGTCAATCATATTTGAAAGTTGCTAAAAGAGTAAATCTTAAATAAATTTGTAACTGTGTGGTGACAGATATTGACTAGACTTACTGTAGTGACCATTTTGCAATGTATATATAGAGAAAATTGTTATGTACACCTGAAAACTAATATAATGTTATATGTCAATTATATCTTAATTTTTTTAAAAAAGTGAGTAAACCGTGGAGGAAATTCCAAAACAGGAACTACTAAAAGATGATTACTTTGAATGAAATCACTCTTATAATAAACATGTAAGCTTTAGGTTTGAGGAGTAAAGAAAATCCTTCTTTAAAATTCTTTAAAATCAGGGCAACTGGGTGCCTCGGTTAAATGTCTGCCTTCAGCTCAGGTCATGATCTCAGGGTCCTGGGATCAGCACCGCATGAGGGTCCCTGCTCAGCGGGGAGTCTGCTTCGCCCTCTTCCCCTCCCCGCACTCGTGTGCTCATTCTCTTTCTCCCTATCTCTTTCTCTCAAATAAGTAAATAAAATCTTTTTTAAATCCTTTAAAATCATATCTCAAATACCAGGACAAAACCAGTAAGACAGAACACATTATCATGTGCGACTTCAGAAAAATATTAGTGTTATAAGGGTATGCATAACATACTAAACCCAGAAAACTGTCTCTTAAAATGAAAATTTCACTCACAATTGATAAAGTACAAGAAAAAAGCCTATGATAAAACTTTTAGTGTCAATGCCATGGCTCTGTATTTATACCAGCCTTGTTTCCAGGGAAAAAAAGGTGAGGTGGGCAAAGCCACTATATTAGAATGATTGTACCTTCCTTTACCAGTCATAAGGTCTTCTGTGGCACTATCCAAATGCAGACTTCATTCGACCCAACAAAGAAATCAATAGCCAAATGGTACCCAGAGAGGACATCAACACCCATGTAGAACATCTACCCCTCCACCCCCTAAATTCGAGATCCCTCCCCAGTTTGCTCTCCAACTATGCACGATGCAGTCTCTTGGAGGAGGTGGTCAAAGTATCCACACTCTGGGGGTTGGCTTTAGGCACGGTCTCCAGAGCCCCACCTCCAGTTCCTTAGTGACATCTGGATGACCAGAGTGCACCACATGAGCAGCTTTACAACTGAGCTCAACAATGATGGCAGTTCCCCATAGATCAGTTCAACCCACCTGAGGTTGAACTCCCCACTTACCCTGCCCTACTTTCTAGCATGACTTTAGCACACATTTGGGCTACCTATGCCACCTCTGGCCAAAGAGGACCTGCCAAAGGGACAAAGCTAAACTGCAGGAATGAAGAAAGATATCCCCAGTTTTCCTTGGGCACTCCACAGCTGAAAGGCTCATCCTCCCTAAAACATATGTCCAAGGCCACCTCAGGGACTACCAGGGCCCCTCCATCTGTCGTCTTCAGGGTCCCTATCAAACCCTCAACCAGAACACTACAGGCCTGAAACAAGGAAGACGAAATGGCTGAAGCTGGAAGGGACATTTCATTCCTGTTTAAGGGCCATCCCCCTTTCCAAGGCAGGTTAAGGGTTTTCCGAAAAGGGATCTGAACCACATCTAGAGAAGGAAACTGAGATTACTAATCTACAGACTCCAGGTGAAGTCAACGTGAAGCTGGCATTTAGAAGATACCCTGGAAAAAAAAAAGATCCCCTGGCCAGGTTAAATAAATAAAGGGACAGTCTTTCAACAGGATACCATACAGACATGAAAGAGAGCAGGGAAACTGCAGACACCAATATGGAACAACTCTCAGGATCCTTTTTTTTTTAATTTAAATTCAACTAGCCAACATATAGTACATCATTAGTTTCAGAGGTAGAGTTCATTAATTCATTAGTTACATAGAACACCCAGTGCTCATCCCATCATGTATCATCTTTAATGCCCATCACCCAGTTACCCCATTGCCCCCCACTTCCCCTCCAGCAACCCTCAGTTTGTTTCCTAGAGTTAAGAGGCTCTCATGGTGTGTCTCCCTCTCCAATGACTTCCCAAGATCCATTAAAAAAAAATAAGTTTGATTGAAATATAGTTTACATACAATAACATTTACCAATTTTAACTAAATGCTTTGATGAGCTTTAATAAATGTATTCAATCATATAACCATCACCACAGTCATGATCCAGAATATTTTCAACACCGTGAAAAGGTTCCTCTTGCCTCTATGCAGTTAATCATTCCCAACCCTCCCCATCCCTGGCCCCTAAAGCCACTGATCTGCTTTCTGTCTCTGTGGTTGGCCTTCTCTACGTTGTCATATAGATGGAACTGTTGTACTACTAGCTTTTTACGTCTGGTTTCTTTCACTTAGCAGAATGCTTTTGAGATTCATCATGTCATTGCACACACATGTGTATATATATATATATATATATATATATAATCGCATGTTATATGCATGTGTATATACACATTATCGTGTACATTGGTAGTTCACTGTCATTGCTGAGTAGTATTCCATTGTACAGATTTACCAAAATCTGTTTATCCATCTAACTGGACATTCTAAAAGAAAAAAGCAAGTTGCACAACAGTGTGCCACGGCATGCTGCCATCCATGTATAAAGGGGATGTGTGCACACAACTTTGTGTATTTATTGACAAACATGCAGAAAATTGGGATCGTGGTTGTCTCTGAGTGGCTAAAAGATATCCTTTCTCTGTATATCGTTTAGTACAGTTAAAAATGTTTTTGACAATGCACATACACTATCAATTCAAATAAATAAGTTTTAAGATGACTTCCTCCATCTAAGGTCTGCATCCCTTTTCTCCAAATATTAGAATCTTTTTTTTAAAGCTATTTCTTTGACTTATCAAGATGAGGTTTAACAAATCACTTTCCAGATAAAACAAATTTTTGTTTTCCTTCCTCCCCTTCCTCATGGAGTTCTTACACACTCCAACTTAATCTCCTTTTACTATGTGCTTCATAAACTTAAGAAAATTAGAGCCTCTGATATCTGACCACTGCATTCAGTAGAGCAAAGGCCCTGCAAACTCCCAGCCTGTCACATGAAGCTCAGTCCAAAGGCATCTCATTGGGTGTGAAAACAGAAACAGACTGGACCACCTGGGCAGAGCCCGAGGCACGACCTCTGGGGAGACCTGGTGGCCCGAGATGCCCTGCCCTTTGCCAGGCCAGGCCGACCATCTGTTCCCACAAGCAACAAAAGAGCTGCAGTACGTTAGGTCTGAACTCCCTTGAAAAACCCTCCAGCAACATAAAAGCACAACTGCATGAACATCTGCAGCTACCCAGGAAAGCCAATGCGCATTCATATTCCCTTGTCTGGTGTGGGGTGGGGGGTGGGGGTTCCCCTTGTTACATTAATCCTCATTCTTGGCTCTTTTAACAATGTCTGACACATGGCTTCGCTCACTGAAAGTTTTCTGAAGGCCTCTAGAGGCCTGATCCTCAGAGCTGGGAATGACGTAACTGACCCCATGTTCCATCGTGCCTGGGCTTCTCCCCACCATCCCCGTAGAGACTCAAGCTGCTGCACTGCTCCCCAGCTCCTGAAGAGGTGCTCACCTGCCCAGCACACATGAGCATCTGGCTCACAAGGGCTGACTTCTCAAGGCATCGTGCAGGACTTGAGGCCAGAGCATGGCTCTCACCCTAGTAAACACACACAGGCCAGAAAACAATGGAGCAATGACAGATCATGCTAATTCAGTCTTCAGCTTGGGCCACGCATCCACAACTCTTCCACCTCACACCACCACCTCCCATCCCAGCAGCAGCAGGTTCCCAGGGAGGTGGGAAGGACCCACCCTAACCAGATACCCCCTGGGACCTCTGTCTCCAGCTAACCAAGGAGTCACTTCAACAAGGCGCGCTTGGACGAGCATTTGTTTTGTGCCTATCATCCCCAAAGCAGGAATCAGGCGGCATGGAGCACGTTCCCAGGAGACAGGCAGCTGACAGTGGCATCTCTGGGGCCCATGACAATGCCCAGCTGTGGACTGCTGGGGCCTTCAGCAGGCAAGAAAGGTGAGGTGTATTCAATCAAAGCAGAGCATGGCCAGGCCTTCCCAGACAGGGCTCAGGACATGGTTTTCCATGGCACTATATCAGGACCCACATATATGGAAAGTTATTGCCCAGTCAATACCCTTCCAGTCCCTCTGATTGCATCAGGGGGAAAGTTCAGTACAGTTGCCAGTACATCTTTAACACTTCCCTAGCACTCCATCATCTCCCCTTCTCACACACAGGAAGAGTGGGTGGCTTGTCCACAGACTGGCAAACAATGAAATCCAGTTAGAGTTTGAGGACACTGTTGTGTCTTCAATGCGTTTACTTTTATAGTTACTTTCTGTTTGGCACATAGTAGTTGGTTTCTGCCTACAGGAGGGTACAAAATTTCTGTTTCAAATTATTTTATTGTAGACAAAAAAGTCAGCTGATTTAAAGAAAAAAATATGAAATAAGATACCAGAGGAGCTGTGTGTTTAAGATTTTTTTAAAAATGCAAAAATCATGTAAGGGGTATGTGGTTGTACATACTTCTGACAAAAACTGGGCCTCTGATCACTGAGAGGCCAGGGACGCTGGGGTTCTTGGGGGTGAGCCCGAGAACCCTGGAATGGAGTCAGTCTACCTTGACAAGAGCCCAAGGCATGTGTGATGGGGTATGGAAGATGAGGCTAGAAATGTAAGCCAAGGCCAGGCTGTAGAAGCCCTGAGGCTGAGTAGACATGCGAGGGCTTTCCCCTGCAACTGGGGAGACACCCCCCCCCCCCCCCCCCGCCAAGACACCTCCAGCCCACATCACTAGAAGGAGCTGATTTCCAAAACTGGGCTGGTCTGGGGAGGAGAGAAGATAAACTGGGGCACATGGACTCTGAGACAGAGAGGCCAGGGAAGAAGCCTACACTACGTCAGCTCTGTGGGCCACAGTGAGCCCCTGAGAATGGACCTGGCACCCCCAGGAGGATGGGGCTTATTACAAAATTCTGTACGTCCTGAAGGCCCCATCAGGGCTGAGAAGGGAACAAAGCATGGGACAAAACACAGCTAGCCTGGGAGGCAGGTGTTAGCTCAAACAGTCTTCTACGGTAGAGATACTTATCACCATATATGGAAGGAAAACTTCTAGGGAAAAGGAAGGGAGAGAGGGAGAGGAAAAAAAAGGGGATTGGAATAGGCTTAAAGTGTGTGGGGGGGAACCCTAAAGATAGCCTAAACAAAACACACCCAGCCCCTAGCGCCTGCCTCACAGTCTGCTAGCCATATGGTATGTGATAAGCCGGAGCACTTTTATTTACCTTCCGTCACTGTCTACAAAGCCAGCCCATGAGAAGGCTCCACTTGCACCAGAGGCTACACCATGCCCTCATGCTCAGATGACCAGTTCCCAGTCCAGTCCCCAGTCCCTGCTCTAGGAAGCCACCTGCTGCCACTCCCTCCCCACCGTGTTGCCTGCCTCAACTCCCACAAGAGCCACCGCCTCCCCAGCTGTTTTTCCACAATGGACAAACCAGGGCCAGGCCTACTGCCTCCTTGGCCAGCTGGGCCATTGGGCCACACCACATACAGTCAGCCAGCTCATTAGTGTCTGCCTTCACTGGTTGCCTCGGCCATTCACCAGGGACCTCTGCTACAGCCCAGACAACAACTGGTCAATAAACTTTCCTGGTGGCCATAAACACTCAGCCACCTGAGCGCCACTTAACAGGGATACTGTCTCTTGAACCACAAAGGCCACAGAAGTGTGTGCCTTCCTGATGCATCCCACCATGCCCATGTATATATACCGGCAAGCACCAGCCTGAACCAGTGTGTCACACAAGGTCACAGTCAAGCCAGAGCGTTACAAGGAGAACTATGTTCCGTCCTCACTGATAGGGGACTCTCCCAACAGCAAGGTCAGGGGAGAGGCAGCTGGCCCCTCCAATGCCCCTTGGCTTCTGATTCTTGGGAAACTGCCAGCTGATGGCCTTCCTCCTTTGACTCTACTTGTAAATCTTGGCACCTATTTGTTCTGGCTCCTTGCTTTGCAGAGCATGGTCCGTGGATCAGAAGCATGGGTGTGATGGGGGAGCTTGTTAGAAATTACCCCAGATCTGCTGCATCAGGGTCTGCACTCAACACTTCACATAGGCCCTTGGTGACTGTGCACACACTGAAGTCTAAGAGGCCCTTGCAAACTGACTCATGAAGGTGTAAGTCGGCCTTTCGCCTAACCCACTCTGCTCCAGGTGAAGGAAGGCGTCCGTTGTGCTACCATTTGGCCTCTCTTCCCATGTAGATTTCTTGTTTGTGCCACACTTTTTAGTTTCTTTTCACCATCTGCTCCTAATCATTAAAATAAAAATCCCCTCAACACCTATGAAATGAGTCTTGACCCATTCCAAACAAGGCAGCAAGGTAGAGTCACAGATTTATGGGCTAGTGAAGGAGAAAGGGGCCCCATGGTTCCCGGCCCCCTACTATGGAGTGGAGACTCTCCTTCCCATGTTCGGGCTTAGAACTGGAGGCTTACAATAAAGGTGAAGCAGGTTGCCCAGGACCACGTGACAGACCAGCCAGACCTGCCCCTCGTGGCCTGTGCCACACGGGAAAGTGCTTCACGAATGGGAGCTCAGGAGCAACTGCTCTCTCCAGGACTTGCGCAAGCAGCAGGAATGAGGGCCTTTATAAACTACAAGGCAGCTCTGTAATGTGTCTCAAACCTTAAAATGCTCTCGCTCTGGACAACAATTGTGTCTCTATCCTCTATATCGCCACTGTGTGTATGAGAAAACAGCCAGGTACCAATCATATCCAAACTTCTCCAGGTCCAATGTACTGGACTGCTCTCTTGCTCTCCCTGAAAAGGACTCAATCATCACATATTGCCATGTGCTTGCTCAGTGTTCCTGAGTTGCCCTCAACCCTCCAAAATCTTCTGACCACACTACCTTTCTTCTTAAAAGCCACAGTTCCATGTGTTTTTAGATATTTTTATTCTTTTTTGTGTTCTACACAATGACACAGAGGTAGAGGGAAGTGATGCTTCAATATGAGGGAACCCTTTACAATTAAATCTGCAACTATACATATTTATCTCACATGCTGGTAAAAAATCCCCAACATTTATGGAATAGGACAAATCATATCATGGAAGAACTAAGAAAGCTCATGAAGAAATATAACTGAGTATGAAAGTATTATACTCTTGGAGTCTTTGCATCCTTCTCTTCTGTGTGTTTAGGTACAACTCATTGTCTCCTTGGAGAAACATGTCCCTTTCCATCCAGGAATTCTGCTATCTGTTCCAAGGCTGTGCTCACATAGCCATCCAGGCAAGCCACTCCAGAATTTCATTCTAGCACAACTGGTGTCCAGTGATTTGCTTTAAAAACTCCTTCAGGGTGGCTTCCACAGACTCACCCTCAGGGAGCGAGGAGCAGATCTCCTGGCATCCTGGATGCCAAAGAGCGCATCCGCATGGGGATGTGTGGGGGACCAGCTGCCCCAGAGACTCAAGAGTGTGTCCCCACCTGACCCCTTTGGGGGCTGTATAGCTCACCCAAGGGATGGGAACCCCTGTCAACCATGTTTTGATCAAATGGAAAAGTACCAAACTGTGGGGTGAAGGGTATCGGGATGGTTGAATCTTCTAACGGATGCTCAGTTAAATCTGAATTTTCAGATAAACAACAAATAATTTTTAGCATAAGTATATCCCATGCACTATTTGGGCTATACTTCTACAAAAAAAAAAAAAACATTTGCTGCTTATCTGACTTTGGGATTTAATGAGGAAGCCTTATGTTTATTTTCTAGACTCTGGCAGCCCTGGCTATCAGGAAGTAGCAAGACCTACAGCCTTGGGCAGCCCTGCTCTTCTTCCCGTTTACCCTCAGAAGGCACCACAGAAACAGCTCTGCCTCTGGCCAGCACATTATTGCTGTTCCCTGAGTGAACTCTGTAAAGGCCTGCAGGCACTTGGGGGCCCTATCTTGAGGCCACGACAAGAAAGTGAACCCTTCAGCCAAAGTGAAAAGTCACAACAAGACCTGAAGGAAAGCATCTGTGGAAGAGACTCAGCATGAGGAAGCCTGAAGGAAGATGCCTCACCACTGGGAAGTATGGAGACATCCAGCACAGGCACTTAGAGGTCTCGCAGTGTTCAGATATGAGCCTGTCCTGGGCAGCCTCATGCTTCCAAGGGCACCCATGAACCAATGTAATCTAAGACCTAGAGGCATGAGTGGCCGGTTGACGTAATAGAAGCACGGACCCCTTTATAAATGGCCTTCACCAGGGCCAGAGGGCAGCTGGTCTGGGCAGGCCCCAGCACGAGTCTTGGCAAGAGACATAGGCCAGCCCCATTGAAAAGCATCTCAGAGGCACGGACTCATGGGCTCTTGGCCAGACCAAGTGCCATGGATGTGTGTGGCATTTCTCTATATCCAATCCAGAAGTATCAAGAAGCAGCTGTTATTCTCCTGCTCTGGTACTAACAGCTCAATAACAGAATGAGATTCTAAGCTATGGACTATTTTTACTCTTGGCCAGAAAGCCACTGGCTAATATCAGGTTGAACTACATGAAAATACATTGTCCTAAGTCAGCAATGTTAGAATACTGACCATTCCATATGGCCCAAACAGACAGTAATGCTGAGTGCCTGCTGTGGGTCAGACTCCATGTCAGGTCCTTTAAGTATATGTGACCCTTTTATCTAGTTTTTTTAAAAGATTTTATTTATTCATGAGAGACACAGAGAGAGAGAGACAGAGACATAGGCAGAGGGAGAAGGAGGCTCCATGCTGGGAACTCGATGTGGGACTCGATCCCGGGTCTCCAGGATCATACCCTGGGCTGAAGGCGGTGCTAAACCGCTGAGCCACCCACACTGCCCTATGTGCCCATTTTAGAGATGCAAAAATCAAGACACACAGATGTCAGAGTACTGATCCAGCTGGACACACACCAGGGTCTGTGTGACTCCAAACCCCACATTCGTCTTAAGCACCATGTGCTGGGTACATGTAGGTCCTTCTATCTCCTGTGCTCTCTGCCTGTGGGTCAGTGCCTGGCTATCCCTGCAGCACCAGGCACCATCAGGATTCCCATCCTGCCAGCACCTGTCTACACAGAGGCCACTCTGTAGCTAATCAAAGCCTGACCTCCCAAATTAGCAAAGTATATTTAACAAACAATCTCAAGAGGGAAAAAACATTTGAAAGTTTATTTAGAGTAAGAGGGGAAAAGAGGCCAAAAAAAAAGCACTCCTAAAATAAACAGAAAGTAATCAAGGGATAAAAACCTAGTTTTTAAGTCCAACTAGTTTTAAAGCGCCTTAACCATGACTATGAGCTAACGTGTAGTAGACCACTGAGAAAGCCATCAGGTGCAGTGTGATCTAGCACCACTGCAGACCCGGTGTACTTCTGTGGTGTCCTCCGAGAAGACTACAGAGCTTCAAAGAGGGAGGAGGATGGAGAAGCCTCCCAAAAGGACAAACCAAGGTCAGGGAGTGTCATTGGTCTGGCCCACCATAACTCCCCCTCAGATGCTGAGGCCAACACAGTAAGATAAATAAAAGGGCTGTCAGGCTTCAACTTCAAAAGAAGAAACGAATGTTCTCCTTGTGAAATAAAATGTTAGAAGTCAGAGCATACATAACATACAATAAAGGTAGTTTCCACAAGTTCTAAATGAATATCCATCCACAGAGATCAAAGCTGGAGAATGAAAAAGAGGACTGACCTTCACGTGGGCCACGTAGTGATGACACGTCTCCTCCATGTAGACCAGTTGCAGCTTCTCTGTGATCTGACCCACGGACTCTCCTGGTAACACAAAGTAGACTCTGGGCAACTGGCCCTTTGCCTTTTTGGCCACATCAGCCGTCAGAATGTAATTGAGGCCTGCCAATAAATAAGGTCAAGACATCAGTGAGGACTCACGTGCAGTGACAAGGCCACCTGCACTCCCCCCCACAGGCTCACAAGCACACTTCGTATGCTACCTGGCCCCCCAGTGCACCGAGGACTGCAGCCCCAAGTCAACACCTTCTTGGAGACAAGCACGCAGCTAGCATCCTCACAGAACCAAGAGACAATGAGGCCGCCCCCTGCCTTCCTGGTGACGCTCCGTGGATCACATGTCATGGCTCCTCCCTGCCATAAAGCCCATGAGTTACCAACTGAGTCACCATTATACACATCAGTAATTAGCTGTACCCAGCACAGTCGGTGTCCTGAAAAGGAGACACCATGGTGAACCTACAGAATATTCCTAGAAGCTGCAGAAATTATCACAGCTGCTCATAATCCCAATTCTTATAAAGCAATGGGAAAAATGCCCAACACAAGGGAGCAATACCCAGCAATTCACGGATGTTGAGTTGTGCTCGATAACCACGACATCCCTCGGACCATGTGCCACCTCTCCCCCAAGCACCAACTATGTGCCAGGCACCATTATGGGGGCACAGGGCCTATATGTATGAGCAACCCAGGCGGAGCCCTGCCCTCCTGGCGCTTACACTCAGGGAAACTCCGACAGAGGCTAAAGCTGACTTTATTCCCAGGGAGCTGAGTATATGGATCACGAATGTCATAGCGCTTATCGTTTCAGTGGAACCGTGACCCCTGTGGGGCCTGTGCTAGGTGTACTGTGCTGCACTCCTGAAGAGAGAAACCCATTGCCTCTTCCTGAAATGTGTAATGTCAGATGGGAGAACCTATTGTCACACAATCTGAAACTTAAAAAAAATAAAAATAAAAATAAGTCACATTAGATAAACCCAAGAGGTTTGACTTTCTTAATTTCAGAGCCAGTCACCCTCCCTACAATGATGTGCTTTATTAGGCAGACCTATTTCACTGCCTTTCTGTACCACAGCAGGGATCAGCCCTCTGTGACCCTTTCTAGTTTTCATTGCTTTGTGGATTCAAGGGAATGTGGCATTTTTAAAGGGCGAGAGAAGGAACATTCTGTCCCCAAGATGACCAGATAAGGCTGCAGAGCCATGGGAAAACAGATGACCCTGCCCTGTCTCCAGAAACCAGCCCCTTAGTGCTGGGGCTCTTGCACCAGTAAAAAGCCGCTCACACCTGCCCACACTGAAGTATGAGAAGCAGGGCAGCAGGGATGGCTCCAGCTTTTAATAACATCAAAGGGATCAGCCACCAGGGGAGATACGAGCCAGGAGGGAGGAAAGTGACCAGGACAGGCTTTCTGCAGCTGCCACAGGGTGTATTTTGGATGCATTTAATGGTTTTCCTGGGTCTCTGCCATCTCAGGGATCTTGCCATGCCGAGCTGGCGGATTCCTGGTCAGCAAGGGCTGGTCTGCCCCAACTTGTTTACTTCAGCCAACGCTAATTGCCAAGGCAAGGCAGGGTCACCAGGGGGACCTGAGACCTGGATAGTCACAGGAAATGTAACAAAAAAGAAAAGAATGCATTTGGGAAGGTAACATGACAGAGAAAACACGAGAGCCGGGATGAGAGTCACACATGGACTCCTTTGGTGAGTGACACCAGGTAATGGAGCAGACACATAGAATGTGAAAGCTTCAGAACAATCTAGGGACCCTCCGGCTCAGAACCTTCATTTTTCAGATGAGGAACTGAGGCCCCAAAAGGAAACCAGACTTGCTCCACATCAACCAGACTTGCTCCAGGCCAAAGGGCCATTCACCACAGAGCTGAGTCTAGAACTCTCCTAACCTCCAGTGTGGGGCTATTCATTCCTACCACACTGGTTCTTGGTGCACTTTTTACATTTTTCAAATGCCCAGACAGCAGAACCAAATACATGCAGTTTTCCAGAACTGAACTCTGGCCTGTTTACTTTCTACTGATCACAATTTCCCCAAGCAACAGCCAAACAGTAAGAAAGGATTATAAATGGACTGTGTTTTCAAGTTCTGTTTGGCAAGTCCAGAGCTAGAGATGGACATTGCTGGAAGACCAGCCAGGCCACAGCTGGGCAGGGGTAGCTGCTGAGTGGGCCTTCCTCTGAGCAGCCCCTCCCTGGCCTTCCTCCCAGGTGCAAGAGCTGCCCTCCCTCGGGAAGGGTGGGCATGGGGAGAACAGAGGGTGTGAACCCTCTTGCCAGTGATGAGCTAGCTGAGCTCAAAGAAAACTGGGGGTAGAAATGATCACAGGAAGACAGAGCAGATAGTATCAGCGCCCCACCCATATCCTCTCGGCTTGTACCATTTCTCTGTTGTCCAGCCCAATTTGCAACTGCCAGCACCCACACCCCCCTTTCCTGAGAGCTTCTCTGGTGGCTCTACCCATATGCATGACTGACTAGAAGTGCCAGAGAACCAAAGTCGCTGCAGCAGACCTCAACACTGCAGGACCCCAGCTCCCTCATCCCTTAGGTGGAGTAACTCTAAGGGATGCTCTACATGGACTCTCAGGATTCCCCAGCAGGATTCAAAACAACACACCTTCTGTTTGGCTGCTGTGATGGTTTACTTTATGTTTCAACTTGACTAGGCTGCAGTACTCAATCTGGATTCACTGCAAAGGTATTTTTATTTTTTTAAAGATTTATTTATGAGAGAGAGGGAGAGCAAGAGAGCATGGCAGGGAGGTGGCAGGGAGGATCAGGAGAGAGAGAGAGAGAAAGCCTAAGCAGACTCCACACTGAGCAGAGAGCCTGACATGGGGCTGGATCTCACAACCCTGAGATCACAAGCTGAGCAGAAATAGTCAAACATGTAACTGATTGCGCCACCCAGGCATCCCTGCAAAGGTATTTAAATTGAGATTATGTTTAAATCAGTAGACTTCAAATAAAGCAGATTACCCTCCACAATGTGGGTGGGCCTCATCTAATCACATAAAGGCCTTGCGAGGAAAAGACTAAAGTCACCCCCAAAGAAGGAATTCTGCATTCAGGATGCCTCCAAACTACAATGTCAATATACACACATCTGATGGGTTCTGTTTCTCTGCGGAACCTGACACAGCTTCCTTCTCTTCCTGTCTCACTGTCACACTTTCCTACTGGTGCTTCCTGGGATTGACCACAGCCTGAATCAGCCATGTGCACCAAATCCTTGCCTTAGACTCTGATTCTGGGAGAACCTAAATTAAGATAGGGAAGGTCAGGAAAAGGGAATGGATTCAACCTTCAGTATGTGCCAAGCTCTGTGCTGGATACTTTTCAAACATCACTTTAGTCCTGTAAAACCCCGTATCACTGTAGAATCTCTGAACCAATATATCCCTCTTACAACTCAAAAGAGAACAGAAACAACTCACAGTTACTAGAAACTGAGCTGAGGATCACAACTACTGCTCTGTTCCAGGCAGAGCATGGGCATGCCAACAAGTTTACCCATCAGCTTTTTCTAAAATGTTAAGATATACAATCACAGACAGGCCGAATTAACCAATTCGCCAAGCGCAATCATTCTGGAAGCTTTTCACATCTCTGTAACTGCCTGCTTAAAGCTTCTTTATATCTGCCTTCTTGATTTAAAATTTACTTTGACATTTTAAATCACATAAAAAGAAGTCACTTCCGTATCAAACTCTTTCTTCTAGAAGAAAGCCACCAGGAGACTCACGATGGGAAACTCAGCCTGAGAAGGGTCTCATAGCTGCCAGGGTGGCAAGAAGTGCAGACCATGCTGGAGTCCTGAGTTCAACTGGCACTTTTAAACAGTACCTTCCCCAAGAGTGTCTGAAAGGGATCCCCTAAGAAGTGGAAGAGATGCTAGAGAAGCAGCCAATCAGCTGGCATGCTCCAGCAGCCCAGCCCTGTGGAGGATGGCTGCCCCTAATGCAAGCCAGGCCAGCCAGCCCCTGCCCAGGGAGGGTGCTGGTTCTGATTATCGCCTGCTCCCACCGCAAAGTCCACATCTTCAGGTTTTCCTTCTGGCAGCTTGTGTCCATGCCATGTCGAATGATGTCATGTTGATGGAAAAGCTGACCAGCCCCAAGTCATGTTGCAGCCTCCTCCTTTCCCTGCCCCCAGCTGGTTCCCAAGGGCCCCCCATACTGGCCTGTGCCAGGAGGGAGCCAGCTGTCTTGCATCAACTCGGCTCTAGTTGTGTCCCAGAAAGTTTTTGATTCATTCCCATTCTGTATCACAACATGATTTCAGCTGTGAAATTCTATTAATAAATCCTCCTCCCAAACTTACTGAGCTTCCTTTAGAGTCTCCCAAGAGAAGGGGGTAAAAGGATATTTTGCCCTTTACGAAGCTTTCTCCACCCTCCCCTCCCCAAAGGAACAAAGTGGTAATTATTAGACTAGGTCACTTCATTCCTCATATAACTTAGATTTGCCTCATTATCCCATCTCCATGCTGCTCAAGAGACCACAAGGAGCTCGGAGAACGTACTCTGTGTGTGAATGCTCTCTGGAGTGGAAATGCACCCCTAAAGCCAGAGGAAGGGTTCTGGGGACAAATCACCTGGTTTTAAACCTACTTCTGCTACTGGCTTAGATGACTTGGTGCCATCCCTCGGGATCTAGCTCCACTGCTTGTCCCCAGGCACAAGTGGGCACCCCTGCTTGCTCACAGCTCTGCTGCGCTGAGAGCCATGGAAACGAGGGGTGCCAGATCAGAGCACAAAACACAACCACTTAGGGCTTATCCCTCCCTGGTTTTCATTTAGCACTCTGGGCAGAGTCCAGGACTGCTGGCTCGATCCCTAGCCTCCAGAGGCTGACGAGCACATTTAGGCTTCAGCCTGGTCAGGAAGCTGGTAGAGCCCATGGGTACAGGGCAGAACCTTCCAGGCATGGTATTCACCACCCTTAGTTATGGCAGCCAGGAGGCTTCAAGGAGTGACAAGCTGCTTCCCAGGCCAAGAATGAAGTGCCTAATAAGACTTGGGATGGGCAGAACTCTTGTTTTAAACTGCTTGGTGAAATGGGTTATAAATCTATTCTTTGAACCACTGCAGTTGGACACATGCCTGCACCCCAGGAATGTAGGGCCTACCACACAAAGGGGCCGGGACACATCCAGGAGGAGCGATGGGACATTGGTGGCTTTTCTCTGCCTCCCTTCCTGCAGAATGCAAGCTCCATGAGGGCCAGGGCTCTGTCTGGCCTGGCCTCTGCTTGGCGTCCGAGGAGCACATAGCCTGGCACTCTTAAGAACTGTTTGTTGGTTAATGACTCAACAACAGGTGCCTCCTTAACTCTGCGTGACTGGCTACTTGTGGTGCTGGTTTCTGAAGTTACTGTCTCTCAGCTTCCAGCCCACTCTGCTCTGCGAGGCTGGGTCCAGGGCTCTGCAAACCTCATTTCTGCATTGCCAGTGGTTCCATGGGAGGCTATACCCAAATGGACAGCCTGAGGGAGGCTGGCAGAGGGAGGAGGGACTGCACCTTCCTGTTCCCATCAGCCTAACCCAGCTTTAGTCTTCCCCAGCAGCTGGTTCCAACAGTGGCTAATACCAGTTGTGGTTTTTTCTCTCCTCCAAGGTTTAGGTCCCAGGTTTGCAGTCTCTTCTCCAAGTTTCTAGGTTCTGATCACCCCAAGTGTGACCTCTTCTCTTTGTCCTCTTGACCAGCGGTCTCAAGTCTAAGCCACCCAGAGGCTTGCTAAAGTACAGAGTACTGGGTCCCCCCCTCACCATCTGAGTCAGTTAGAATGTGCATTTCCAACATCCCCACGTGTTGCTGCTGCTTGCAGCTGGACTGGGGACCATGCTTTGCGAGCCCCAGGTGCCATCACAGAAGTGGGAGTTTCTTTTTAAAGCTACTACCAGGGACACCTGGGTGGCTCAGTGGTTGGGCGCCTGCCTTTGGCTTAGGTCCTGATCCCAGGATCCCGGATCAAGTCCCGCATCTGGCTCCCTGGGAGAAGCCTGCTTCTCCCTCTGCCTGTATCTCTGCCTCTCTCTTTCAGTCTATGTCTCTCATGAATAAGTAAATAAGTCTTTAAAAAAAATAAAAAATAAAGCTACTACCAGGTCCTCTACAACCTGCTTTACCAATTCCTAAAGTCAAATTCTGTCAAAATAACTGGTTTCTGTTTTCCTAACTGGATCTTGCCATAGAGGGGCCAAGGCAGAGTCATCTCCTTCAGAAAAGCTCTACAGTTCCCACGGTACTGCCAGAGGCCACAGCTGCCCCTCCAGTGGCTTGGTAAATCAGCTGGCCCTGAACACTCCTGAGACCAAGTGGGAGCTGTGGTTTTCCACTGCTAAAGCAGAAGATGAAGAGGAGAATAGAGTCCCTTCCCCACCAGGTCCTAAAGGAGAGAAAAAAACCAAAGAGGCAAGACTATTAATAAGTAACATGAAGTGCCTATTGCTCCCCAAACTATCTCCAGGGAGGTCTTGTGGCTTAAGATGCCAGCAGATAGAAAGTGCTTCTGACAACTGTTCAGAAGTACCTAGCATGCCACTGGTGCCTCTTTATCGCACCATGCCAGGCACACCACACCAATGCAGCCATTCTACAGACCAAACTCAGCCCTGGATATGCAGACATTGAGAGGTGCCTGGAAGGTCTGCCCAAGGTGGACATTCACTTGCCAGGCATTCCATGGCCAAAACCACCACCACCAAGGCTCCTCTGCAGCTGCCAGCAATGGGAGAGGAAGGCTCATCACCAGAGCCCCAGCCTTGGGTTCCCAACACAGAAGCCTGGGCAATGACATTGAACTGGTCAGCCAGTCTGCTGAGCCTGGAAGACAGTGGAGGAAGGTGGTGCCCCCACCCTCCATCATCTGGAGACCGGGAACTTGATCTTCCTGACCATGCTGAGCCAAGGCACTGCCTTCTATGCCAGACCCCAGGGACACCCCACCACAGCTAGACCCACAAGAGCTACCTTTCACTTCCCTGATTTCTATCACATTTCCATAACAGCTGCCCATTTTCCCTTCCTCAAATCTCTCCATATTCCAATGCCAGCTCCTATTTCACCAGATTTCTGCAAAGATGGAAATATAACACATTTCCCTGAATGTCAGGGGAGGACAAAGAAAAACAGGTGGATAATTTTCTGCACTGCCCCACTGATACTAAAATTCCCCTGTTATCATTATCTTTAGGCCTCCATCTTAAATATATGTGGAGAAATACTGCTTAGATAGTCAAGGGATGTTTGATTTCAACAATAAGCCCATGTGGCAGATGGAGGGTACGGAAGCAAGCTCTCCTGCTCAGTCCACCACCCCCATGTGGGAGGCAGCCTCCCCACTCCATACTCCCCCTAGAGGCAGTACCAT
Source organism: Canis aureus (assembly GCF_053574225.1). Classification (NCBI taxonomy): domain Eukaryota; kingdom Metazoa; phylum Chordata; class Mammalia; order Carnivora; family Canidae; genus Canis; species Canis aureus. The sequence continues at coordinate 45,316,700 of NC_135632.1, forward strand.
GTGCTACCCAAATGCCTGTCCCCTTATTAACTAACACTTCAAGGGTCATGGTTAAGCCTAGACTTCATTATAATTCTGCCTAGAGGTCAATGAAAGGGGCTCCAGTGACTGGGGCCCAGAAGGCCCACTGGTGGGGAGCAATGTGAGAAGACACCCACCTCTCCTCCAGCCCACAACCCTTCACATCAGAGTTTGCTCTACTACTTGTCTTATGCTCTGAAATCCCTCTTGCTTAAAACTGGCATTGTGGGTTTCTTCTCACCTGCCCCTGCTATGCCAAATCACCTTTGTTACCACAATAGTGATGTCATTAAAGAGCCTGGAAATTGTGTACAATGGTTCAGATTCAAAATAATAGAAACTGTGGAATTCCCATTCAAAGCTCCACGAGGATAAGCTTGGCACATGTAGGCACACAATAAACATTTGTCAAATGAACACACGTGAATTATTAATTACTTGCTTATTTTAGAGTTCTAGAGTAGTACTGCTTATTTTTATGCTCACCAATGTTAACCTTCAACTCAATAATTCTTTTATAATGTATTTTAATGGAGTCCAACTACATCGTAAGTTGGTATTTGACAGAAGACATGCCATCTAATTAGGCAGAGGACATATGAGTTGCAGGACCAAGAGAAAAAGTGTTTTTCCCTAGAGAATGATCTCTTAAATAATCAGGGAAGAGGTGAGAAGTAGTTTGTGGAAAGCAAAACCATTATGACCAGGATTCAACTCCTGGCTTCACCAATGTGACCCTGAGCAAGTACTTTCTCACTGAGCATGATCTTTTTCTCATTGGGCTATCCATAAAGTGTTTGTCAGTCCTTTCTCACTAACCAAGTCGTGAGTTCACAGTGTTTACATTTAGTTTTGAAATTTCTAATTTTTTTTAAAAAAGACATCTCAGTGAAAAAGTTCAAAGTTTGATTATTGAACTTTTTCAATCCACCTGAAGATCAAATAAAGTATCATTGATATGGTTGGCCTAGGGTTAGCACACTGTTAAATGTACAACATTCAATATGCAGCTGAGAAATAGACCACAAGTGAAAGTGTACTTCTGTACCTCTGGGTGTGTGTACACACACGCACACACTCCAGAGCAGTGCTTCTCAAGCATGAATCTGCACATGGGTCCTGTAGGATCCTGTTAAAATGCAGATTTGATTCTAAGATCCAGAGTGAGGCCTGAGATTCTGCATTTCTAACAAGCTCCTGGAGGATGCTGGTACTGCTGCATCCAGGAACCACTGTGAATAGACACCTAACTCTAAAAATGTCTAAGAAAGGCACTAAGTCAGGTCCTTATTGGTTTTTTATTTTTTTAATTTTCCTAGAACTCTATTTTCTACTATTAAATCAGCCTTTCAATAAAAACAAAGCACTTAATAATCTGCACAACTGAGAGCACTTGGATGGCTCAGTCGGTTAAGCATCTGCCTTCAGCTCAGGTCATGATCTCAGGGTCCTGGGCTCAAGCCCCACATTGGGCTCCCTGCTCAGCAGAGAGCAAGCTTCTCCCTCTCTCCCTCTCTGCCCCCTCTACTCATGCTCACTTCTCTCTCTCTAATAAATAAATAAAATATTTTTTAAAAATCTGCACAACTGTTCCAGATTCATTTCCTTCAGGTGATCACACACATACTCTTGAGTTCTACTCCACACTGATCCCATCCTCTTCCAGGAATTGATGCAGTCTCTGGAGCTGGGCTGGCAAGCTGGCCTTCCCCAACCAGAGAAACACCAGGGCCAGCTGTCTCTTTTCAATCATCTGAAGCTGACAAAGCAGCTTGCTCTCTTTTGCAAGACTAAGCCTTCATAAAACTTAGCATCCCAACCCTACCATCCATCCCTGCTCTCAGATTCCACAGTAAAGGGCTTAAGGCCCTGACATCTGGCTCGTGCTGCAGGCTCAGGGGAAGCCTCCAAAGACTCACCACTTCTTTTTTCTAACTGAATGGAATGTTCTGCAAGGACCAGGCTCCAGTCACTACCTTTCCACAAGTTCCACTGGCCTGTGACACCTGTGGCCCAGTGAGGTTTCAGTATGGTCACACATCTGGGGGAAGGATTCTTGGGGTCACATATTCTTTGTTCTAGAACTGGAAGTTACATTAAATCGGGAAACTCCCAGAAACACAAAAAATCAGGAACCACAGAGGGAAAGGGTGTCTGGCCTGTATGTCTGCTGCCTGCAAAACCAGCCAGAATGCACAGTGAGAGCAAAGAATCCAGAAGAACCCATCAGTAGCCACAATCTCACAAGCCCGCCCCAGTTCACATGGCCATCCCAAGCCCTAACTCAGTGGCTCATTACCAATTTCTCCTGGAACATGCTTGCCGTGGAAGCTAAAGCAGGCGGTGACGTTCAGGCAGTTCACAGGCTGCAGCCCATCGTGACACTGAGGGGCTGTGATGTTGATGGAGGCTGGGAGGAAGATGGAGACGTCCACCGTAATGATGGGTCTCGCCCTGTATGTCAAGAGAAGGAGGTGACTTAGACATGCTCTCAGAACCAAACAAGAACTAAGCCAGCAAGAGAAATCCTAGGCCTTCAGCCCAGCGTTTTACTAGAGCATGAAATAACCCGTGAGAAGGGCCAATGTGCCCTGTAAATGCTTTTTCCTGGTCTTAGAAGTGGCTTATTTCCTAATAAATTAATGGTTAGCTTCCCAATCATAAAGGCTAGTAAGTTGTTAATAAAACACATCTGGTTGAAGCCATAAATGAACCACCAGATGTTGGATGATTATTTAAAATTTCACCAATTAAGTTCCGATTTCCATTTTATTAGGAAGATAGTAATACATTTAAGAGGAGTTCCTACAGAGGATGCCAGGACTTGAGAAATAGATGCACCATCAGGAATTCCCCCCGAAGCATTTGCTGTCTCTGTAAGCACAAATGGCAGATTTCCGGTCCCATCCAGTGGGTCAAATGTCCCCCCTTCATTAAGTCCTCTCAATTCATTAAGTACTTTTCTCAAAGAACTTGATTAATAGAGTCCCAGATGATAACACCCAGGCACTTCAGAGCTGAAGAAATCAATCCACCTGGCCTCAGGAGCAGGTGAAACCTTATAAACATCTGCACACTCATCACCAACATGGACTACCACCACCCCCATCACCACCCCAATCCTGTGCCTGATATGCAGAGCATCTCTGTTGTACCTTCTGCGGATCCCCAGGGTTGGCCAACAAAAGCTGACAGTGACTCACATCATTCTGCTCTCATTGCAAACACCTGCTCAGGGATGGGTCGCCTAAGCCAGGGCTTAACTTTCTCCCCTCCAGGCCTCACAAAGAGACCCTTTTACCTCTAGGTAGCCTAGGCCTTCATGCCACTGGAGTGATATAACAAGATTAAGGAGCATTAGTGGCTTGAGAACAATGACCTCTCTTGTGTACAATGGCCCCACAGAGCGCCTACGGTGACAAGACAGATGGGAAAAAGGAACACAACTCTCAGAGAAGAAAGTATTAAGGAGAACCTTGGAAAAAGAGGGAAGGAAGGAGACACGGGGCCTAGATGGGGGGAAGGGTCTTTACTGCTGCCACCCCTGCCATGGATGTGGGTCAATAATGGGAGAGTTGTGACAAGTGCAAGGGAACTGTGAGTCCTTCAGAGCAAATCCAGCTGTAAGGTCAATAGAAGTCAGACAATAGTAGTGCCTGAAAGAAATCCAATGTCCTGGCTTTCCAATTTTCTTCTGGTGCATCCTTAGAAGATGCTATAAATAACACAGAAAACAAGTAGTCTGCTCCTGGCCAATGTGATTGTACAGATGCCAACAGACACTCTATAAAGCCCCCAGGTGCCCTTCAACAGCCAGCTTATGTTCCCCCTCCCAGGGGGCCAACTCCAAGACCCCTGGCAGGTGGATACCCTCCTCCATGGCCCCAGCACTATATTCACACTTCATCTTACTTATTATCAATTTCCAAGCCTGCCCCACCAGCCTGCAGGCCCCTCAAGGACTAGGACTCTGGCAAATTCACCCTGATATCCTCAGGATCAGTGTTCAAAAGCCCCAGGTGTTGAATGGGTGCCAATGTCACTCCAGGCCAAGGGACTGAAAACCACAGCAGTGCCCAAAATTTTACAAAACAGACTGAGGCCCCAGGGAGAGCTAGTCTCTGCCCTGTGAGAGCCTCCACCCTGCCCAGAGCACATCCTGCCTGGTCATCGCACGGAAGAAAGGCCTCACCCCCTCTCACCATCCCAGAAGCCACTGTGTTGGGGAGGCCACATGGTCCCCCATCACAGCAGAGCCCATAAAGAAGACAAGGTGAGAAGCGTAATAGACTGACGTCGATGGAGGCCATCAAGCCAGAATCCTCTCAAGTGAGGACAAGAGCCTTCAGAAGGTGCATGTCTCACCAACGTCAATCACATCAGGCCCTTGAGCCTGTTTCAATTCCAAGAACTGTTTTTGGACCAGGGAAAGCCCAGAAAGCTTTCCTAAACTCTCTCATCACTTCCTTTGAACTCCAATGGCACTGCACCAGGTGTCTATCACCCTAACACAGAGCTTACAAAAGAGAGAGAAAAATCACCAAGGGCAGTGCTGGGCCAGCCCACAGCCCACAAATGTGCCAGCCTCGGTGAGAAAAGCAAAGGGGTACCTAAGGACAGCACCTGCAAGACTTTATTTTTTAAAAGCTGGGAGCTAGAATACTTCTTTCTGATGACTCTGACAGTTCAAATCCTGATACAGACAGTCCCTGACTTATGACAGTTTTACTTCACAATTTTGCAACCTTATGATGGGTCGACACACATTTAGTAGAAACTGAACTCTGATTTGTGATTTTGGAGCTTTCCCCATCCTGGTGCTATGCGGGATGATTCTGTGGTGACGCTGGCCAGGGGCCACAGTTTTCAAGGTCAGCCAACCAATCATGAGGGTGAATCACCAGCACACTGACAACCTGTCTGTACCCACATGGCCATTCTGTATGCTACTTTAGGTACAGTATTGAACAATTTACATGAGACAGTCATCACATTATTATCAAATAGACTTTGTGTTAGATAATTTTGCCCAACTATAGGTGGATATAAGTGTTCCAATACAGTTAAGATAGGCCAGACTAAGCTATGATGTTTGGGAGGTCAAGGGTAGTAAATGTATTTCCATTTATGATACTTCCTAGGTCAAGGTAGATCGGTTCTTCACCTGTATTTACTTCCCAGTAAAACCAGTCAGGGTGCCCTCTAATGTGGTGTAACTCCCATCACCCCAGCCTTCTGCATAGGCAGTGCTGCTTGCAGGAGAGACAGAGGTGGGCAGGTGAAGATGGCAGCTACTAAACCAGCCCCAGAGTCATCTCCAACAGGCAGCTAATTAAGGTCTATGTCCTTAAAGCCATTATCAGCAAGGTTCTCCCTTAACAGTAGCCCAAAGGATTTCAAACCCATACACATCTGGACACTCTTCCTTGGGATGTATAAGAATGGGAATGGTGTGTTTTACCTGCATTTACGTGCTTGGTTTCTTTTTCTGGTCCCACCCAAACTCTGAGGTGACTCAAAGTCTACCTAACTTTCCAGTCAGCTAGGCCAAGCCTGAGACGCCCACCTAGCTTAGCCAGCTGATATCTCCACACCTTCCTGCCCATAGTTGTTCAACCACGTCCAGCACTTTATCCACAGATGCCACTGCCAATGAACACCAGACATACTCAGCAGTCCCTCTGCCTGTTCCTCCCTGTGCCTTCTCTAAGGGGGTCCAACTTGCCTTTAAGGCCTTCCCTGTACTCTGAGTCCCTTACACTCCCAGTAGAGACCTGGGATAGTCACCCATACCCATGTTCCATGCTGAACCTTGCCCTGGGCCTGTTCCAATCTTGGGACCTGGCTCAAAGACAAGGCCCCTGCTACTCACAGCCTATACACCACATCCCATATCCCCCCCGTCCTTTGACCCTCCAAACCTCATTCATCCTCATCCCCGTCTCCCTCTGTCCCTTCAGGACTCAAGACAGGAGTAGGGTCAGGGCAAGCTTTGTATGGCTGAGGATGAAGCTAAAGGTAACCACTTCTGATTCTTGCAGGACAGTAAAGGACCCAGGAGAGCAGGAGAGGTTTCAAAGACTCTCGGCTTTAATATCTGAGCCACCTGGCAATCCCATTTGCTCCTTTATAGCCAAGCTTCTGGAAAGGAGTCAAACTACACCATCTGTTTTCTTGCTTCTCCTTCTCTCTCCCACCCACAGCGATCTGACTTCTGCACCTCACTTCTCTACACCTGCCAGAGTCAAGGGCACCATTGGCCTCACACTGTCACCTCCAACAGGACTATGTGGTTTCTCTGTTGGGCTTGATGTGGGTGGGTGCCCTTGACAGCATAACCCTGCTTTATTATCCTCATGGTATTGACCACCATCTCTAATTATCTTCTTTGTAAAATCAGTAAATTTCAATGTCACTTAGTTTTCTCATCTATAAAATGGGAATGATAGCAATAATATCTATGTCCTGGAGTTGTTAAGAAAACTAAGAATTAAAATATGTTTTATTGGGGTGCCTGGATGGCTCAGTCAGTTAAGTATCCAACTCTTGATTTTGGCTCAGGTCATGAACTCAGGGTTGATTCTCTCTTAAGATTCTCTCTCCCTCTTCCTCTGCCCCTCCCCTCTCTAAAAAAAATTATGCTCTATCAACAAAAGAGAAGAACAAACTACAGTATATTTAGTCAGTGGACTACTGCTCAGTAAGGGGGAAAAGAACTGAACAACACAACAGCACAGATGAATCTTGAACACACTGTATTGAGTGAAAGAAGCCAGAAGTAAGAGTGTATACCATATAATTCCATCTCTGTGAAATTCTAGGACAAGCAGAACTGATCTATGGTGATGAAAATGAGGCCAAAGGTAGTCCATCAGTAGCCAGCATAACTGGGAAGAGACAGGAGGAAACTCTCTGGGGTGATGGAAATGTTCTTTATCTTAACAGAGGTGGCAGTCACACAGGCGTATACACTGGTGAAAACTCATCAAGCAGTGTACTTAAATCAGCAGGCTCTACCATATGCAAATTATGCCTCAATACAAGAAGAAAAAAACAACCAAAAAGAGTTAATTATGCAGGTGAGTGCCTAAGCAATGCCTGGCATATGGCAGGCACTTAACCAAACACTGGTTATATTAGTTACTTGTATAATTGTTCTTCAAGGGGATCTGGTACATCATTGCCCACAACAGGTCTAGGATATAAGCTGAACAAATGAAGGAACAGATCTCTGATCTCCACACTCCTCTCCAGCCATCAGGGCCTTCTGCTGAAAACCTTATCCAGACAGAGCCCTATAGCCCCTCTCCTAAAGCCTCTTCTCTTGATAAGCGACCCCTGACGTTTTCTCCAAGGGATCCTGCCTTTGTGCCTGGATGATCTCCCCTCACCAGATTCAACTTCCACCCCAAGTTGGGGGCTGGGGCTGCCGTCTTCCATATAACTGCCCCACTTTACGTCTCCAGCCACGTGTGGGCAAAACTCCCAGAGAAGGCCACTACAGAGTAGAAAGAAAGCCCCTTTGGAGTTGAAGCTCACAGCTGGAAGCTTATAAAATAAAAGAATGATGAAAAAGCAGAATCTACAGGATATACCTTAAGCCAGACGCTCCTGGTTTTAAGAGTGCCTGTTTTCAACTGGGAGAGCAGGGAAAATGTGTTTTGTTCCAGGGGAATTGTGATGAGCTAGAGCAAGCTGCTTGGGGACAGGACACCACAAAGGCAGCAGGTAAGCCCAGCTTCCAAAGTATCACCTGAGTTGTTTGCGGCCTTGTAAGCTGTTTTACCTGAGAGGAAATGGCCAACTCCCAAGGCGGGAGGGGATTAAGAAGGGGAGACCCAATCATGGCAATAGTGAGGTCCCTGCCTTGGGGACACACATGCCACCATCCAATACTGAAGGACTGCTACGGGCAAGGCATAGGATCAAGAAACAGAATTGCAGGGACGCAAATTCAGCCCAAGTTATCTAAGCACTGCTAGCATTTATTGACCACCTACCTGTTCTGTGCATTTGCATGTAGTACTAACTCACAGAATTCTATGAACCCAGTGAGGCAAGTGTTACTGTTCTCCTGTTTAATGGGTGAGAACCCTGCAAAACAGGTTACTTGACTCACCATGGGAAACCCACCTTCCAGCATCAGAATGGGGGTTCGAACCCAGGCCTCCTGGCCCTGGAGTTCATCATCTTAACCTAAGGTGATTCTGCCTCCTTCACAATTTAACATCTTGAGTTAGCTGGGGGTTAACTGGTTCCCTCAGAAGTGACTAAGCTCCCACCCCGAGGGGCGCCTCACTCAGGCGAAGTCTGGATGCCTTGAGCCAGAGGCTCGCAGGAAGGCACTGCTGAATGAGAAGAGTCTGGGATGTGCGACTACATGGCCTCCGGGACCCCTTCCAGCTCCAAGATCCCACTGGCCTATTTTAGAAAGTTCTGCCATCAGGTTATTAACAAAACTGAAGAGCTGGCTCCCACTCCAAAGGGTAATTCCGCCTCCTCTGACTCATACAGACAGAAATACTTGGAGATGGTTCATGGTGGGATGGCAGCCTACAGCCTTTGTAGGAGAGATCCAGGCTCCAGGGGCTCTGGGAACCCTGGGCCCAAGCTCCCATCCCTCACCTCTGCCTCCACAGGCAAGGAAGTGCTGCCCACAGGGTAAGAGGCTCCCAGCCCCTGGGGATCTAGGCACTGACAAGGTGGGGATGAAGTGCTAGGACAGGCCAGAGCTTCAGAGCCCCTGGGTGTCCTGGTACCCATGGAGATGATGATATCGTGTACACACATTAATGAAGCAGCTGTTCATGGCAAAAGCAAAACCCTTAGGGCTGAAGCCACCCCAAGCCCCAGGGTGCTACCGTCTCATAGCTGCAAGCCACTTGAGGCCCACCCCAGCTGGAAACTGCAACAGGGCCTAAGGAGGACAAGAAAAGAGAGAGCATTCCCACTCCCCAAGCACCCAGGAGCACCCGGAGCCTCCAGGAACAGGACTGAGGGAACTGCTGACTACCAGTGAATAACTCCCCCTGTCACCCCATCACCAAACTTTAGCCTTCACCATGAAGAATGTAATCCAGAAAGCAAGAGGGAAACATCTCACCTCAGAAGAACCACACTGTCGGACATGAAGGCTCCAATCGTTACATCTGAAAACCAGAAGTTTACAGCATTCAGAAATGTGTAGAAGCCCATCCCACCCCACCCACCTCTGGCAAGGGCCACAGCCACGGGGGCCCAGCCCTGAGGTCGGGACCCCTGACAAGCTTCCTCTGGGTCATACAATTATCTTGTAAGAGTTAGAGCCACACTGTCCCACGTGGCAGCCAATCACTGGGTGTGGCTTGTTGAGACCTTGAGATGTGTCTGATCTGAACTGAAATGGTTCGGTTCAGACGTGTTCAGGCCAGCAAGGGTGAAATACAGACCAGTTTTCAAAGACCTGGTACAAAAACCACAAACGATCTCAAAAACTTTTATATTGAATATTAAAATTAATTTCACCTATTTCTTTTTATCTTTCTCATGTGGTTCCTAGAATATATTAAATTAAATATGTGGCTCATATTATGTATCTTTTGGACACTAGTGAATTAGAGAGATGGAGACTTAAAACTAAATGACCTGGAAAAAGCTCTAGGTTCTGTAGAACATGTGAATCATCTCTGCTCCACCCCTCATTCTGTGTGACCTCAGAATCTCTTAGAGTGTCCTTGTCTGTACTGTGGACATAATCATCCCTAGTGTCTTCTCCAAAAGCTGATAACATTTCATAATATTTAAATAAGAAGACATCTATTAAATATCTATTAAACATAATATTAGTTGTTCAATATAATATTTTTGATATTTAAATACATGTTAACTATGTTAAATTACATATTTAAGTCAGAAAATTCATGAAATATTTAGCACACTACCAACCAAGATGCAAGTGTTAGCCAGTAATGTTTATTCTTAAGTAACTTTAATTTAGGAAGTGTATACTCATCTAATAGCTCTCTGCCTTTCTTCCCCTTGAAAGTAAACTTTTTAGTCCTGGGGTTCCTGTTACCACTTTACAGAACCAAGCATCTGAATCCCCGAGTCTATATGGCGCCCTCATTAAGGAAAAAGAAACAGCAAATCCATGAATTGTAGTGCTGCTAAAATTTCTGCATTTGGGTCTGGTCATTAATTTTGCTGTTTTCCAAGTCTTTTTGAGTTGACTAGATATCTGAAAATAAAAGAACCTGAGGAATCTGTTGTTTCTTTCATGAAAAATGTAAGAAATTCAGGGACACCTGGGTGGCTCAGTTGGTTAAGGGTCAGCCTTCGGCTCAGGTCATGATCCCGGGGTCCTCCGATTGAGCCCCATCTAGGGCTCTCCATGCTCAAGGGAGAGTCTGCTTTTCCCTCTGCACCTCCCCCCCTTAATTTATGCTCTCTCTCTCTTCCTCTAATAAATAAAAATAAATCTTAAAAAAGAGATAAAGGTAAGAAATTCACATGCGTCATGAAGCATGAACACATCCCCTCACTGTGTGTGTGCATCTCTGCCCACCAAGATGTGACCTCTGGCCAGTCCCCTAAGTTTTCTGTGGCTCAGTACCCTTGTCTATAAAGTGGGGGACACCCCATCTCCACCTACCTGTCGCACTACCTATAAGACATCTACTGCATGTGGAAGCATTTTGCATATGTTAAAGTATGAAACCAACAAAAGGTATTATTTCAGGATGGCCACAAATTACCCAAAACAAGACTTGCTTTCTCCAATTTAAGAAGACCCATGATGGTCCACAGGCCCAAAAACTTCAGCAATGACCCTTTCTTATTCCCTCCTCCTGGCTCTGTAAAGTCTTAAGAAATTACCATAACTGCTGCCGGGGGCAGCCCAGGTGGCTCAGCAGTTTAGCGCTGCCTTCAGCCCGGGGTGTGATCCTGGAGACCCAGGATCAGGTACCGCGTGGGGCTCCCTGCATGGAGCCTGTTTCTCCCTCTGCCTGTGTCTCTGCCTCTCTCTCTCTCTCTCATGAATAAATAAATAAAATCTTAAAAAAAAAAAAACTACAAACAATGGTGCCCTCGTACAGCACTGCACTGGATGCCAGAGGTCCTTCAAGAGGCATTGTTCAAGTGGCCAGAAATATTTCCCCAAGACGGCAAGATGACCCTTACTATCAGGGAGATGTTTTCTGAATTCCAGGATGATTTGGGATTTTTTCCAAATTCTCATCTTAGTTTTGTTACCTCATCCCACTCCTCAAGCCCCAGAAGAACTACCATCCCATTGTCTAGTCCTTTTTACCTAAGCCAGACACACTTGAGATTGAGGTGGGAAATTGTACATTTTTATTCAATTAGCTTCAACCACCACAAGGCATTAATTAACCCTGAAGACAGGGCAGCCAGTCTTTAATGGTGAAGGTCTGTTTTGTCCATCAGGGACAGGGCACGCTTTTCTTTTCTGCTCCAAATATTTCAATTTTCTTGCAGGGGTTAGAAGGTGGGGAAGGTGCTGCTCAGTTATTTTTCCCCTCTCAAGTGTAAGAAACCTCTTCAGATGGTTAAATATCAAGGAAAACATGAGGTTTTGCTATCATTTTTAATGTAGACAGTACTTCTTTTTTTCTTCATTAGAACTGCTGCCACAGAAATCATGATTTTTTTGTTTTTCTGTTTCTGTTTCTTTTGAAATCACTGTTAAGATCTACCCTTTTGGTCCTTCAACCCTTCAGAATAGATCATTCTAAAGCCACAAAATAAACTTCAACCGTAAAATCAAATACCAGGCAAAGCATCCCATTCTGTTGTGGGGATTTTCCTAATCCTAAATAGATGTTACCACTGCTTACCCAGATTGGAAATTACTCTACCTCAAGTATTTATCTTCATTTGTCTCCAAAGGCTTTAAAAGAAAAAACAGCTTACCAGGATAGCCGTTTCCATCCATATCAATGCCTCCTGATATGGACTGACCAAACATCCGCAGGACTGGACTTATCTTCTGGCCAGACAGTTTCTGAAACAGATAATAGAGAAATTGAGTCACCAAATACGAGCACAGTCATAAATAAAACCTGTGACTTTTCTATGCAGCTTCTGTAGGACACTGGGTCCTCAAGTTGTGGAAAGGGAAAATTGTAATTCTGATTTGTTTTTGTTTATTTTTTTTAAGATTTTATTTATTAATTCATGAGAAACAGAGAGGCAGAGACATAAGCAGAGGGAGAAGCGGGCTCCCTGCAGGAAGCCTAATGCAGAATTTGATCCCAGGACCCTGTGATCAGGACCTGAGCCAAAGGCAGATGCTCAAGCACTGAGCCACCCTAGCCTCCCAGGATAAGACTGTTCCATCTAGTAAATCTGGAGCTCCATGGTCCTGAACCTTCTATAAACTGTAAGAAATCCAAATGAATCAGCTGAAGCCACCCTCTTCCCTAAAAAGCAGCCCCCCAGTCAAGCAGTTGGAGTGCACAGCTCTACCAAGGGACATCTGCACTTTTATTCATCATCAAGTTTAACCTATGCTAACACATGCTGCATTGGCTCAGGACTATTTATGTACAACCGGCTTTTGTCATTCATCGATGTCTGCGTGGCACAGTTCCTCAAAAGATATCAAACTTCCTGAATCAGAAAAGTCCCATCTCCTGGGATCTGACCCGTTCCTTCTTCCCTTTGTTTATACAGTCTCTTTGGGGAGGCTTACCTCCCAATGCCCTCATTTTGGATGACAAGAAAAATGCTTTGTTTTCATACCATACAGCACAATCCCTGTCGGAACCAGGTTTACAGATATCCAGGGGGCTCACTTTGGACTTTCTTTCCTCATCCTTTTCCTTCCTGAGTCACCCTGCAGGAAAGTCACGAGCGGGGGTTGTTTCCATAGGATCTGCAGAGGGAGATGCCAGGGACCACCCCCACCCAGCCCCTCCCAGGAGCCCATTACTGGATTAACCTTCCACTTGCCTTCTTCAGGTAAGCCATCCAGCAGGAAAGGAGCAAGCATCATAGTACAAATCACAACACTGTAGCAAACACTCAAGAAATGTTTCTTGCTCACAGGCAGAGCTTCCTGTCCCACATGGCTCTGGCTAAACAAGCATGTACATACGTCTATTTCTTAAAAGCCACATTCTGAGGCAAACCAGCTCAGCTCCGCAGTCTCACATGCTAGCAGCAGCTTGCCCTGGGTCTGCATTTCTGTCTGAGCTCTGCTGTGGCTGGGACAAGGGGGAAGAGTGAAGGGGTGGTCCATTTGGGGGTGGCGATGCGGGCTTAACATCTGCAGGCCATTAGGCCATAAAGCCAGGAAGATAAGTCTGCTCGGTGCTAATAACTCTAAATGAAAACCAGGAGCCTTGGAAAACCTCCGCTTGACCAGGTTTACAGGCAGTGTCCTTACGGCAGGAGAAGGATCACAGGGGCCGCCACGACATGCCCCGGGGGGCTCTCAATTTGAGAAAGGCACACAAGGATCTTAAAATCAACACTTCTCATGGTGAACTCAAGAAAGAGGAATGAGTTAAAGAGTAATGTGGACGCACTTCAGCCCTGATCTCACAATTTCTCCGGCAGAAATAATACCAGTCTGGGCCAAAGAAAAGCAACTCCTTTGCCCAGAGCTGTTTCTGATTTCTTCCTCTGGTTCACCCACACAATGCCAGCTCTGTCTGGACCCCAGCCCTGAAGAATCTATCGTTAAAGGATTTTTCTTTTTCCTTTTAAATCACTGACCTTATTGTATACATATTAGCAGCTTGGAAAAGTATAAGCATAGCTGTTTCTTTCTTTTTTTTTTTAAAGTGCCCCAAACCACTTCTCTTTGTCAAAGCTAACAAGCCTGCCAGCGTGCTGACAGAGGCAGGAAGGGTCCAGCTGCTGATCCCCGCTTCCTACTAGAGACACTCCATGTTAACCACAAAATTTGTACTTCAGTTCTCTGCAGGGATTCCACCCAGCAACATAACAAAACACTGGAGGGCACCGGGAGGAGGGAAAGTGAGGGGTCTCTGACAGGTTGCTTCTCTGTGTGATTTGCTTCCAAAGTCCTGGAACAAGCTTCCAAGAGGATGCGTGGACAGTGACCCTGGGCAGCTGCCCAAGGACCGGGCTCCCTGGATGACTTCCCGCTTGTCACATTGTGAAGAGGGTCCCTAAGTCAGACCACAACAGCTCTCATGACATGGATGTGGCCCCCAACCAGCTCCCAAAGCCTTCTTCCTCCTGCCACATTGGCTGAATCACCTAAGAGCTTACTGTCACCATGATTCATTTCTAATGGGAAGAGTAGACCCATGCCCCTCGGAGTACGTGTGCTTCAGAACAAAATCAGTTTCCAGATTTCTAAGTTTTCCAACTGAGCTTCCCTGAGTGTTCCTTCCTCCCACGTGGAGTTGTGGACGTGTTATAAGAAAAGGTTGAGAGTCAGACAGGCAAAGTTTCAGTCGCCCTACTGCCACTTACTAGCCGGAGACCTTGGCCAAGCAAAGTCCCCTCCCTGGGCTGGAGGAATGTCATAAAGACACTGTGGATAATAAGGACACCATCTCACAGGACTATGACAAGAACTAAAGAAAAAAAGAGAGCAGAGCAGTCCCTCCTCTCTGCCGTCTGCCTCATGTGGGAGTTACTGAGCTGGGCTGGCCCCAACACAGAGGATGCTGGAAGCCAGTGATAAGCCAACCCTTAACCTTTAATCAGCTTACTTGTATCTACTACAAGAAGAACAATTATGAAGGCACAAATTGAACTTACATTTATGTACTGGCTCTTAAAATCAGCTTGTAAAGTCTCTTTCTTACCTAGAGACTTCGGCACATGAACAGGCATTGACACTTTACTAATACTTCATTTTATAAAACAGTTGTAGAATATTTTACAAGAACACATCCCACATTTGCTTCAACGTGGATGGAACTGGAGGGTATTATGCTGAGTGAAGTCAATCGGAGAAGGACAAACATTATATGTTCTCATTCATTTGGGGAATATAAATAGTGAAAGGGAATGGAAGGGAAGGGAGAAGAAATGTGTGGGAAATATCAGAAAGGGAGGCAGAACATAAAGACTCCTAACTCTGGGAAACGAACTAGGGGTGGTGGAAGGGGAGGAGGGCAGGGGGTGGGGGTGAATGGGTGACGGGTACTGAGGGGGGCACTTGACGGGATGAGCACTGGGTGTTATTCTGTATGTTGGTAAATTGAACACAATAAAAAATAAATTTATTAAAAAAAAAGAACACGACTCAGTTAAAAGTTGTTTCCTTAGAGATAATCAAGATATGAGACCAGCTTTTTTGTGATGAGAAATAAAAGCATGAGTAGGAAGTGGTAAGCACCTAAGAAGCACTCAATAGATCAATATTTGCTGATTGAAAATTTCTCAACTTGTGCTCAATCCCTTCCTGTCATTGACCCACTCACTGGGAGAATGATACAGGCCTGTGCCACTCTAGACAGAGACATCCACAAATATCCTGACGATGCTTCTATCAAGAGAGTGACTTCCTTTTTTCCCATGGGTTGGGCTGGACACATCAGCAAGACTGAACACCAAGCTGATATGGCAAAAAAACACAATTCACCACTTCCACGTTCCCAAGTCTGGGGCTCAAGGCCAGAGCTTTGACCAGCTCCTCATTTCAATGCCAATTACAACAATCAGCCCCATGACAGCCTTCAAGCCCCTACCCTGTGGACCATTGTGTCTCTAAATTAAATTTTACAACATAATCCTTAAGCTTGCATAGATAACTAACAATAAAAAAGGAAAGCCTCTTTTTCTTCAAGAAATAACTCAAACTGCGGGTAAGGATGGGGATGTAATCCTTCCCAGGCAGGATGCATCCCTGACCATGAGCAAACTTGGAAGTCTCTGAATATGTTTTTATACTTAATAAGCAATACCAGTGGTCTCTGCCTTTCCCTGGAGGGCGGGAAGATTGAAGTCGTAGAAACCATGTTGTGTTTTCCTCTGTACCCCAGGGTGTGGCACAGACTAAAGGTTCCCTGCGTGTTTGTCAGATGAATGTATGGACAGTTACCATGTCATTCTCACAGCAATTACCATTGAGTACTGAGGGACTATCCCACCAGCATCACCATGATAGATATAGACGGCCCCTGAGAAGTCATCCTCCTTGGGTGCACCAATGGCCACATCTGAGGAGAGAAAAACAGCTTTTGGTTAGAAAGCCACATGGAGTAACACAAGGACTTTTCCTAATTCCTGCCATCATCTGGGTCCCTCCACACCAGAAATTTCTTGGTCGCTGGTTGCTCAGGCATTAAACTAGTACCCAGTCTCTTAGCAGGAAAAAAAGTAGAAAATTATTGAAGCTGTGAGGGTTTTGTTTCCAGAAAAGTTCCTACCTCATTCTCACAGGAAAAAAAAAAAAAATCATTGACTCACCCAATAAAAGAAATGCAAATAGAAACCACTACCCAAATTTCTGTCAGAGAGGGGAATTCCATAAACTAAGGCTATTGCCTGAAAAAGTTGACTCTGTTCCGGGAGAAGGGACTGGTATAGGGTGGCACTCACTTCCCCCCCACAAAAATTGTTACCCTCACACACTGACAACCCCTGGAACAAAGCTGAGATCTTCCTGACTTTCTTCCCTTTGCTTCTAACAAAAGTCATGTGTTTACAGAAGTGAGGTCAAGGGTGAGGGGCATACGCTCACATGACCTCGAGAGGTCCTCTGTGGGCAGGGGCGTGAGGGTATCAAAGGAGCCTGGATGTCTGGCCTGAGGCAAGAGCTGCCCCCCAGCCTGTCCTCTGCCACAACCATCACCCTGGAGACATGTCTGTGCCACTCTAGACAGAGCTTCCCACAGGTCCTGATGTCCTTCTACTGCATATACAGTAAGCGGGGGCGGGGGGGCACTGAACAGGCCAGAAACAGGAGCCAAGAGGCTGTGAAGGTATCTGCAGTCCAGACAGAATTGGAAACTGGGTGCACACAGCTGCAACCTCTCTGCAGGGACACATGCAAGACTATCCCCTTGCTGTTGCTCTCACAGCTGAGAATGTCTCAGTCATCCCTCAATCGTTGTACTAACTACACCGTAGAGGCTCAGATTGAGGGCTGGTAGCGGGAGAAAGCGGGTTCCACTTCCTCAAACACGTCTGCTTCAAGAAGCCCCAGTAGGGATCCCTGGGTGGCGCAGCGGTTTAGCGCCTGCCTTTGGCCCAGGGCGCGATCCTGGAGATACGGGATCGAATCCCACGTCGGGCTCCCGGTGCATGGAGCCTGCTTCTCCCTCTGCCTGTGTCTCTGCCTCTCTCTCTCTCTCTCTCTATCATAAATAAATAAAAATTAAAAAAAAAAAAAGAAGAAGCCCCAGTGGCCCGGCCCCAGGTGCGTTCGCACCGCAACACTCAGCCAAGAATTCCGGGCTGACAAGAAGCTACCACGCAGAAGCAGAGCCCAGCCCTGAGTGCCTGCATGGAGCACATCTTCTCCAAGGGCAGCCCTCCCTACGGGGGCCTTCCAAGCAGGCAGGCAGATCCAGCAGCACATCATGTCAGGGAGAAGCCAGAGGGCAGGTGCAAGCTCACTGACCTGGGAACCCATCGTCATCAAGGTCACCCAGGCTGGCGATGCTCTCCCCAAAGTGTGCGTTGTAGGCGCCGTCACCACTCAAGGCCAGTTGCTCCTCCAGGGCTCCCTGGGAAGCAGGATGGAGGAAAAAGTGGAAAACAAAACACAAACAGAACCGAAAAAAACAAACAAACAAACAAACAAACAAACAAAGCTCCGAATGTCACCCTCAAAGTGCACCCATCAACAGGAGACACCCAGGCAGGATTGCAGGCACCTAAACTTCTCTTTCCTTGTGGCAAAAGGAGTTCCTTTCACTTGTGCAGCAGGAAGGATTCCCACAGCCTGAGATGCCTTTTAGAGGGAAGAGGATTCTCACAGTGACCAGCGACCCCACCTCTCCCTTGTCTGGACACTCCGTAAACCCACCTACCTACATACTTATCACCACTGAATCTTCTCAACTGCCCTGACCTTTTCCTCTGCAAAGTTGTTTTACATGGGCATGCATATTTCTATTTTTTCTCTTCTGTGACTTTTAGTACAAAGTTGCTTTACAAGGTACATGTGATTAGTAATCCAACACCCAGTAGTTCTTGGCCAGAGTGGGGGGCATACACAACATGCCTGTTCTCGTTGGACTCAGATTTGCATTTCTCGAGCAAACACCAGATAACAAAGGGAGGGAGCTAATGGTGTATGGTGGCAGTAAAAGCCATTTGAGGATACCCACTCTACCCCAAATCACTGACATAATGTCAGTATCAGAGTATTAAAGTGCAATCTGAGATTTTGAGGCATAAGAATGTCTAAATCTGCCCTGGCATAGAGGAACCCTGGACTCACTGCACACCCACAAGCCATCCCAAGGAGTATCTGGCTTTAGATCAGACCTCGTGGCTCCCCCCACTTTACAGATGAGGAAACCGAACCACTAATTTTAAGTTATTTGTCCACATTGCACAGGCTAGAATGTGGAAAACCCAGGATCCAGGTCCATCTAACTCCAAAGTCACCATTTTCCCATTCCTCTGCACTGCTTCATAATCATTCATCAAAGAGAGGGAGATTCAACAGATATACTACCCTTGTACTTAGGGAAGCCACACGGGCATTAAGATACATTGGTTGGGTGTTGGAATGTGTGGGCACAATGTGGGGAGTTATCCTGCTCTAAGATTCCACACCCTGATTTAGACACACTGTTGAGCTATTGAGCTGATCACCTTGCTGCCTGACAAGGTCATACCTATGTGAATGTTTCATTCTCCTACAAATAGAGTAGCCAGCAGCCACTGACTGTTGCTGAGCTCATCTCCATAATGACCACCTCATTTCTCCCCACACCAGCCTGTCCCTTTCCTGGAATGTCAAGGGGGCTGCAAGTGCCAAGCATCACTGCAGGAGGTACCAGGAAGTATCTTCGGTCCCAGGTTTTGGATTCACTTCCTTAAAGAGTTTACAAGCATCTGAGAAAGCCCACGGCTCTAACATTCCCTGGCTCCTCTTCACATGGCTGCCCTTTCTTTCTGACATCTGCCCACCTATAGTTAAACACCATTGTCCCCTCCAACTGAATTAGTTATCCAACTAGGATAACTAGCATCTTGGTCACCACTTAAAAGTGTACTTTTTTTTTTTTTTTTTTTTTTTACCATGAAAGAATTACATTCTTGCTCTTTGAGTAAAGATAAAACTAAAAATCTATCCAAGGCTTACCACCCACAAAGATCTGTTATTAACATTCTCTATGCATTTTGTGTATTTTTATAAAGGTTGTTTGTAGAGCAAGTTTTCATCCTGCTTTTCACTGATTACCGCATAACCATTTTCTCATGTTTGGTGACAAAATTGATGCATTTAACTCTCTTGTTGAACATTCTTAATTCTAGATGCTGAAAAGATTCTGCTTTCTCACTGGTCTCCCACCTCCACTGTGCATTACTCCCCCACTCTATCCCCCCAATCCTCCACTCAGCTGCAAAGGGGCAGAGGCATCTTTCTGACACCATCACCCCCCTTTCATGGTCCTGCAGGATAAGGGCACCACGATCATGGCCCTTGGCCACTGCACTGGTCCCCAAGCAACCCCCAGAACTAAGTGGTCCTACTGCCCCATGCCTCATCCCACTTGCCCAGCTCCCAGCCCACCCCTGCCTGTCTGCCTAACTCCTACTCCTTCAGATTCATCCCAGCCATTGCGTCCTCCAGGAGGTTTCTCTGCTCCCCTGGGCATGTGCATAGATACTTCCAGGGAGGGAGCACAACTTCCAGGGATCCAGCTGGCCTAGGTTCAAATTCCAGCCCACCACTTCTAGTTGTGTGATGGGGGGCACATTATTTAACCTCTCTGGGCCCCGTTTTTGCATCTGAGAAATGGGACCCCGGATATTACATTGAAATCATTTATAGAAAACAGGAGGCACAGTTTCAGGTACATAATAGACACTCAAAATCAAACAACAGACATTACAATTTTTTTCAACCCCTGTATGTTTGCAGTGATAACACTGTGTACAGCTTTCCATTAATGGAATGTTGAGCTTTCTGAAGGTGGGAAAAGAGTCTTTTCACTTCCTCTGGGTTATGGGGCCCAGTGCCCAGCCCAGCAGGGTCTCAATCACTCTTTGCTGGACAGATGTCCCCCCACACACACTCATCCACATAGTGCCCAGCACTGTACTCACATTTCCTCTGTTGATGTAGACGGTGACCTGCCCCTCATCTCTGATCTCAGAGAACATGGGGGCCCCCACCAGCAGGTCAGAGAGGCCATCTGCGTTCAAGTCAACTGCGCATAAGGAGGAGCCGAAGTAAGAGCCCATCTGCAACCAAGTCGAGTTGCAACAAAGCGTTCAGTGTCTGCCCTCACACAGGAGGTCCTCACTTTCCTCTAGCCCGCTGCTTAGGCACTCTTGCTCCCAAGCCCCTCAGAGGCTGTGAAGGCTATGCTGCCCCATAAGCCAGAAGGCCCAGGCCAGTGGTGAAATGCCTGATTTCCCTGGCTCCTGGCAGCTATGCTGGGGCCCCGGCAATGTGAGACCAAAGCTAACAGGCTCAGAGGCCCCCTCCTTAGAACCCTACCAAGGGGAAAACAAGTGGACCAATCCCAGGAGAATACAGTATGGTTTTTAAAAATGCAAGTCGAGGTTGCAAAATGGGTTACAACCATAGTAAAAGTGCCTCATATAACAGACATCTGACAGGGCCAACCATGTAGGAATATGAAATTTTGTAACATAAGGCAAGCTTGAAAAGAAATGCTACATGGGGAAATAGATTCCCCTCCCCCTGGGCCTACTCAGAGCTAAAGCTAACCAAGAAGGCATGAACTCCAATGACAGAAAAAGGTACAACTCCTAAGACTATGTAATGGATAAGGGAACACAACCAGGTTACATTGGCTCTTCCCGTATCACGGCTTACTCCAATGCCTATTACTGTAAATCAGGGGTCTTAACCCCAAATGCCAAAGGGATCCAGACCCGTGACAGAAAAACCATAAGAAAAAACATGTAACATTGTAAAGTTGGTCACAGGTGGCAAGTGACACTTGGTTTCAGTGTCTAACAATGAGTGGTACGGACTGTGGCAAACAGGAGCCCACAGAGCCAGCTACTAGACACGCTCCTACCCAGCCGCAGCCAACTGCTGTCATGAGGGAGGCTGACCCAGAGAAGACCAACCTTCCTGTTTTTTAAGAGAAGCCAAAAATCAAAAATTGTATTTGAGGTGCCTCTTTTTAAAACACAGGCAACTTGGGGGCATCTGTGTGGCTCAGCAATTGAACGTCTGCCTTTGGCTCAAGCCGAGATCCCGGGGTCCTGGGAGCAAGCCCTGCATTGGGCTCCCCACAGGGAGCCTGCTTCTCCCTCTGCCTAGGTCTCTGCCTCTCTGTGTCTCCCATGAATAAATAAATAAAATCTTAAAAAAAAAAATGTGAGCAACTTGTTCAGAATAAAAAAAAACAAACATACCGGGCAGGCCAAACAAAGTTTCACAGGCTGCATCCTTTCTAAAGGCTGCCAGTTTGCAACCTCTTGGAAAGGGAAAAGAAAAAAAAAAAAAAAAGCCATTCTTTTAAAATAAATGTTTTCAAATAAAAGGCCTCTGGTTCTGCTGATGGCAACAAGCATTTTCTTTTGGAGTTGCAGTTTGCAGTTTGTTGGCCGCTGCCCCAGGGAGTGTGAGAGTGGAGGGCACTCCGGTACATTTCCTGCAGTGAACCGGGGGACTGGCGCCCCTCCTCAGTCACATGCCACTTGTGCTCAACCCACCCCACCCTACCACCGCCCATTCCCAGAGGAGAAGCATGTGGGCAATGCCTGAATTCACAGCTGAGACCAAGTTGCCAGTCACTAATTCGGTGGCCTTGCCGATCTTTCCATCTGGACTTTAGCAAAATAAGCAAACAAACAAGCTGGTGAGACCCACACAAGGCCCCGAGGACCAAAGCTGCTAGCTGTTCTCTCTGGCTGAGCCCCATGGGAACAATGTGCTTCATTCCAATGGGCTATTTAACTTGGCATCTTTATCAATGTTCAATCAGAAATCCCTGAACATGAAGTTTCCTATCTAAGTTCTGACATACAAACACTTCAGATACCCTGTTAACTCAATAAAACTCCTATATGGCAATGACATGCTTTCAGGGGTGGGGGGGGGAGGGTGTTCCTTGATCAGAATTCTCCCATAAGTCTGGAAATACAGGGATGTGTGTCTATATTAACATCTGGATTGTGCACATATTGATGATTTCTTAGATGGACTATATGAAGGCTGTCAATCGAAAAAACCCAGAACTTTGAGGTTTCATTTTATTTTGTTTTGTTTTTAGAGTAGGCCAGGTGACAGGACTACCTCACCAAATCCTGGTCGAAAAAAGCAGAAGTGGGCCAGTGGTTGGCTGAGTCAGAACCCTCCCCTGTGTGTGTGTGGCTCCGGACACAGGGGTAAAGCTACAGACATCCTTTGAAAGCCTGGGGTCATGTCCTTTCCCTCTGAAGTAATGGAGAAGTCAGAGAGACTGGAATTTCTCTTCTTCTTGCAAAAAGCAAAATCATATGTATAAAGAGAGTGATCATCTTTTTCAAAATCAGAAAGCTTATGATGGAGTTAAAGCCAGAAAAAATGGGAGAGCAAGATTGAGTGGTGTAAGAAAGGAATGACTCTAGCTAGGATGGTGCAAAGTGAAGGCAAGTAGAGCCCTAATGAAAGTGACAAGTGACAGAGCCATGGAACTGGTGGGTGAAACACCTGGCTCTTCCATCCCCTCTCAGGGAGCCCCAACACATCACAAGGACATTCAAGCAGACATGCAAACCAGTCTGTCCTGGACTCCACGGCGTAAAGTTCTCGGGAAGTGTGCCCAAGTGGCTCCTCAAATGTTGACCTCTCCAACCACCTGCTCTTAAATCTGTTGCCCGAAACATGACCACAGCCAGTCACAGATGAGTGGCCATGTAAATTGTCATTTGCACCAGGAGGTTTTTGAGAAGGAGGGGGGCACAATTATAGGCTGTTAATTATACCAGGATGACCACCCTGGGCACAGGTGGCTGGTGGGGGTGGTGGGCAGGAGGCATGGAGACACAGGTGGAAATGAACGTGAAGATACTCTGAAAACTGGATGACAGGTGTGCTCCAGCTCCACACATCACATTAGAGTACTTAAATAGTATTTATGTGAGGTGATGGGTGTGTCAACTAGCCTTACTGTGATGGATCAAATCATCCATTGAACACCTTAAGTTCACCCAGTGCTATAGGTCAATTATATCTCAGCAAAGCTGGAAGAGGGGGACAGTTCCTTTAATTTTATGCTGTCAAGCCCAGGTATGTTTGCAGGGGAGGGGTGGGGGTCTGGGTTTCCCACAGTAGGCACACTCACCTATTTATTATTTTTTTGTAAGAAAAATATAAAATGTTAGGCTTAGGAGCATTTACATCCTGCTCTTTGGGGCTCTTTCACAAATGGCACTGAGTTACTTCTTGTTGAACTGTCAGGAGTGCCTGGAAAATCTTTTTTGCAGAATTGCTCACAGTCCTTTTCCAGTGCTGTTGCTCTGGGTTTTTAGAAATGTTAAAATAACATAGGCCAGTGTAGTTCCCAGGGAAAACTTCACAAAACTGATTTGGTAATGCATTTTTTTTTAATGGAAAGGATTATGACAATTCTATACCAAGTACACACGTTAACATTGTTAAAATTGAAAGAAAATTCCACTTGTGAGTGGGATTTGGGGAAATGAGAATATCCACCACCAGAACAGTGTGTAATGGTGCCAGGCTGGAGTAGAGCAGGTTTAACCCCACACTGGGCTGGGACACACAGCCTGCCCCACAAAGGAAATAATCGCTTTTCACCCTTTCTTAGGGTGGTGGGAGGTATAACAACCTTCCACATTCTCCTATCTCCTGGAATCTCTCTCCCAGGCCCCAGGGGTCCTGTGCTTCTTCCCAGAGCTCACTGAGGCCTCCACCAAGACAAGCCTCCAAATTACTTTGTTGGCCTCCCAGCCCAAATATGTGTCCCCTGAGAGCAGCCAATCTCTCTCAACAATCTTGTTGGTCTGAGCCACACTAAGGGGTGCAGGACTGATAAGCCTGTGAAAAAATGCTGCTTATTAATCAAAGCACTCTCTACCTGCCTTAATTTCAGACTATGGTGCAGCATAATGGAAACATGCAGGAAATGGAGAGAGAATTAGGGCCAGGATGAAGACAAGACAACCCAAGCAGATCAACCTTGCCCAGGACTAATTTCAAGGCAGCCTTCCCAAGCTATTTCTATTTCCAGGTTCCCAAAGGAGCTGAGTGACACTGTCACACAGTGTCTCTGTGTGACAATAGTCCCTGTGACGATGGTGGCAGGGAGCTCAGGATGAGGAGGAATGGTGCTGGGCCAGGGACACAGGGAGAGTGAGAGCCATTTGCTGTGTGCCTACTTGGTTAGCTATCATGGGTTTGCACCGTACTAAACTGTGATCTCCGGGGTGTTGATGTGTAGGTACAAGAGAGCAGCAGATGGAGGAGAGGTTGCAAAAGGCAGAGAGACCCCGCGAGTCGTAATTTTGATGAGTATCTGAACTATGAAACTATTTTGAACTCTGTGATGTAACTTGGTCATGTCCAAATGCATCTTGCTTCCTATGTCCTAATCAAGCAGGAATTCCACAATCTGCAGGTTACACACAATGCTAAGGAGGTTAAGGCAACTGCATGCGGAGCCACCATACAAACTTAAGGCCCAGGTAGGACCTTTCCACCAATTTTCTAAAAAAATGAACTGATTCCCACATTATGACATCTCATAAGCAAAAAAGAAGATAACAGTGTCAAGAATCTCACCTTTTTACCTGATGCCTGAAAAATCTTAATTAACGTGCCCGATCTTCGATCAGCTCTAAAAATATAAACCTATGGAATGAAAAAAAAATCTAGTTAAGAAGGAAGCCAGGATCAAAGATCTTTACCAGCATTCTCCTGAGAGTCCTACTTAAATCAAGGCCAATGAGGCACAGGGCAAGTGCACTTAAATTAGCTGACAATTAAGAAGTCAGCATTCCCTGCACTTTACCAACTTTGTAAAAAGAATGTCCTTCAATTCCAAGGCAGAAATCACATCCTCTGCTCCTGAACCACATCATTCATGGAAGCCATGCACAATAAGGTCCAAGGAGCTTACAAATTACTAATAAACAATTCAACTCTTGGATGAAGTATGCATTTTCTTCCTTGAAATATTTCTTTCATTCCCAAGAGTTAGAGCTGCTGCAGGTAGAGCAATGGAAGACAGAGGAATGGAAGGGAGTATTTCAGACAAAGCAGTTTTCCAAAGTGATTCCACAGAATATCAGAGCCTTACGATCTGCTTAAGTAAGCAGGAGTTTAGTTGGGGAGACACCAGATTTAAACATTAAATCAATTCCTCTACTGCAGGACTTTGAGAGCCTTTAGTATGCACCATGCATCGCTACCACAAGGAAGATTACTCACAAAGGACTTCCCAAATGCCAGAACTGTGGAAGTTCTTTTTCAAGTTGCATCTTATAGGAAGTGTCCCATGAGGACCAGGGTAGGGGACCCTCCTAGAGGGTAAGAAGCCTCTACCTTAGTGAGAATGTGTTTATGACCTGACACCAGAAACAAATAATCCTGCAGGCCAGAGGTATATTCTAGGGTTCCCGGGAATGGGACAGTCAGCAATTTTGTCAACTATAACCAGTTTCCCCAGCACCTCTCATGTGATCCAAGTGAAAGAAGCATTTTCAGGTTCTTTTTTGTTAGTTGCGTCCAGGATTCTCTCTGTCTGGTTCTATCAGTTATAAAAACTGTTCTCATCCTAAGACTTAACTATCTTGAAACTATCACAAGCATATGCAGAGAAAACAGCACAATCAGATCAAAGTTTGTGTAACTGGTGAGAAAAGGAAGCATTGAGGCATCTGCATGGCTGTGACCCAGGAGGCAGGCGCTTTTAACAATGCTAGGGATGCCTGGTCACATGCAGGCAGCTTCTTTCCCCGGTGACATTATCAGCATGGGGACAGCTCCTGATGCTTCTTCCCTCCACCATGTAGAGGAAATTGTGTGACCCTGAAGGACCCACCTCTCTCCTGACATTATCAGATTCATCTGCCTGCCTCCCCCTGCTCAGTACCATTGCATTTTTATTTATCTGGTTTCATTCTCGAAGATCCTTTCTCCCTAGCACCAGTGGTAGCAGGGTGGGGGGGGGGGGGGAGGTACAAGTTCCAGAAACGAGAGCTACGGTTCCTAACTCCTACCCAGGGGGATCTGGGGAAATGATTCTCATGATGTACCTGTAAAGCCCAGTCAGCTGGCCAGACTGACATGCTGGCTCAAGGCTCCAATTAACAGTAGTTTGGGTCCATCTCTAAAATCCAGACCCCATTTCTCTGAGCCCCTAGAGATATGGCCATACTCTATCCCAGGTCCACCCTATTGCCTCAGGTACAAAGATTATTCCTTTGTTCAGATTTTTCTATCAGAGAACCTATGGAATTTGTCAAAAATTTAGGTTCCTGACTCATGTAGACCTACTCAATCTAGATTTCCCATGCCCTGGAGCTAAAGAACCAGCAAGCATAGTTCTTCATGCTCTTGGACCCATAGAGGCCACAATTCCTAAAGGGACCAGAAAGCCCTGGATCCATGGGGTCTTTCCCATACCCTGGGAAGATCCTTTAGGAGAACTGATCCCACATATTTCCAGTTCAGCCTTTGGACTGAACCAGTCTTGGCTCTAAAACACTGGGAAAATAAATATGAGCCTCCAGGCCTCAAGATAAGTAAAGTCCCAAAGACACTTGGGACTAGACCTGATTCTGTTACGTCAAAGTCAAAATTGGGGAAGGCTTGACAGAGTGGAGCCTGGACAGTGCTGGGTACCATTCCTTTGGAGGACGCCATGATGCCAATGGTCAGTCTTAATAACATCACACACAGAGTGAGCTGCCAAACGCACTGAGATGAGAACAGGGAGATCTGTGAGCACCATTCACTCTCTGATTAAGCTTTCAGGATATGCTCTCAAAAGTGGTCAGAAGGAGGCTGATGAGAGACTCCTCATGGCTTCATTTACCTGCCAGCCACCTAGGAGAATGTTCACATCAAATAAGTGACAAACCTCTATACCAGGGGCAGCATGCTCCCCCCTCGTGTCTGACTCCATGCTATTCCAGACTTTACTCCTCACCTTTCCAATGCCTTCATCCTGTGGAGCACCTCCTACCACATCGGTGGTGAACGGACGAGAGAAGGAGCCGGCAGTCACTGCATAGCCTGTAAGGAAGGGGCGTTCACCGAGAAGACAGTGAGAGAGGGCAGGGAAAAAAAGACCCATCAGAGGAAAAAGGGTCTCAAGCATCCCTTCCCTGGACACCTATGACCCAGCTATTCTTGGAACATAACCTCCCAGGGAACAAATGGATCTTTCTATCAGTCTTCTCACCCTGAAATGGCTCATCTCACAAAAAGTCAGGTTCACAAAAACATGAGGGCAGGAAAGAGTGTTTTCTGGGAGTCCTCTTTAAAACAGGTACTATACTGGGGAGCCTGAGTGGCTCAGTGGGTTAAGTGCCTGCCTTCAGCTCAGGTCATGATCTCAGGGTCCTGGGGTCGAGCCCCACATCAAGCTCCCTGCTCTTGGGGGGAGTCTACTTCTCCCTCTCCCTCTGCCTGCTGCTCCCCCTGCTTGTGCGCTCTCTCTCTCTTTGCCAAATAAATAAATAAAATCTTTAAAAAAGAAAACAGGTACTGTGCTAAATACTTTATGTTTTTCTTTTTGAGATATAATTTTTATATGGTCAAGTGTATACATCTGAAGTATAGAACTCAAAGTGTCCAAATGTACACAGCCATGTGATCACCACCCAGAGTGAATATAGGCACAGACCCCAAACTAGAAGGTTCCCTCCTACCATCTCAAGTCAGTGCTCTCCTACAGGCAGCCACTACTCTTTTTCTATCACTATATATGTATATTTTTTAAAGATTTTATTTATTTATTCATGAGAGACAGAGAGAGAGAGGCAGAAACACAGGCAGAGGGAGAAGCAGGCTCCATGCAGGGAGCCTGACGTGGGACTCGATGCCGAGTCTCCAGGATTCTGTGCTGGGCTGAAGGCAGCGCTAAACCGCTAAGCCACCCAGGCTGCCCTCTATCACTATATATTATGTTTACCTATTCTAGAACTTCACTCAACCTAACACCTGTGACATTCATCCATGCTGAGTATAATAGCAGCCATTCCTTTTTATTGTTGAGCAGTGGTCTACTATATGAAGAGTACAGAACATCTTTATTCTCCTGCTGGGCATCTGGCTGGGCTGTTCCCAACAATCCCAGCATTACTATGAACAAAACTTCTGTGAACATTCAGACGTGTGATTTTGGATGCCGGCAAATTTTAATCTCACAATTCTACGAGGAAGGTCTGATTATTTCTTCCACTTTATAGATGTAGGAACTGAAACTAAACATGGTCAAGTAACATGCCCTAGATAACAATGCAAGATTCAAATCCAATTGGGATGCCTGGGTGGCTCAGTGGTTGAGCCTTTGGCTCAGGTTGTGATCCGGGAGTCCTGGGATCAAGCCCTGCATTGAGCTCCCCGCAGGGAGCTTGCCTCTCCCTCTCCCTGTGTCTCTGCCTCTCTCTCAGTCCTTAATGAGTAAATAAAAAAATCTCAAAAAAAAAAAAAAAAGATTCAAATCCAATCTGTGTGTCTCCAAAGCCTCTGCTGTTAACCACTGTGCCATCTTCCCTCCTGGGAGAAGGCAATAAGTGAGTGGGTGAATAGATGAGGAAAGAATCTGGATGCAAAAGCAATCTAGAAACAAAGGTCAAAGCTGTCTGAGCTTAGTCTAAATGTCTCCTGCTTTCTGAGACAGGCTTGTGGGCAGGCTAAAAGTTCTCCTTTAGCCAGCAGAAACCCATATGGGTGGCCATATATTCCCCAAACCTTGTCTTTGCCTTCAACCTTAACGCTGTGATCACAAGCTGTTTGGATTTTGTGATGACACCATATTGTGGTCAATTCTTATGGACCCTGTGGCCTGACCACATTACCTAAGAGTATTGAGTGATCTCAAAGCCTTACGTGACCCTTGGAAGCCCTGCAGCAGTAAAGGTCTCTGGTACAGAGCAAGGCACGGGTCCCACAGGTTCAAAGGACTTACTCTGAACCCTAAAGCCATACCCAAACCAGGTTCTGGGCTGCCTTCTAGACACGTGTCAGGTCTCCCTGCTGTGCACTGGGCTCTGTAGCAGGTCCTGGAAATGTCAGGCCCGCTCTGCACCTCTGAGGTGCTCCCAGCTGACACCAGAGGTCAACGCTGTCTCCACAGCACACATATGGCAGGCAGCTTCAGGTTTGGAAACCGCAGGTTTAAGCCCCCACTCTGCTATTTACAAGCCATGTGACCTTTTCAAGTTATAGACTTCTATATGCCTCAGTTTCTTTACCTCTAAAATGCAGGTAATGATAGTTGCCTCATAAGGTTGTTTCAGGAATGAAACGAAATAGTATCCAGAACTATAGCATTTAGAACAGGTACTAAGGAAAAGAGCCACACAAAATCTTCAGGTCCACAAGCAAAGACAGGCTATCTCTGTCCCTCAATAGGTACACTGTCATGCTTGCCTGGTGGCTGTTGTGTCTATTTTCTTTCTAGAAGGTTGAAAGGGTTGAGAAAATAAGAGAAATTTTCCTGAGCCTGCAATTAACCTTCAACATTACGCTGCCATCTGTCATGCTAATTTCTGGTTCTTGCTATTTCTATTTGCAACTGGTGGTGTGACCAGGAAGCAGAGGCCACAGCCAAGCAAATGTCAAGGGAAACCAGGATTCCACTGCACTCATTTTGTATCTGAACTTGAGTAATTGCTCAAATAATAAATGAAAATGTTTGCTTCCCTGGAGGTTCCACTGTCAGCTCTGTGATTACACCAGTTTTAATCCAGACCCCTCCTTTGTTCTCTACCTGCTGGGTGAAGGGCTCCATGTAAGGTACCCTCGCTAAGAGCCCACCTAATTAGAACAATAAATGTAAAAGCCAACAAACTCTTCTTTCTACCATAAAGCAATAGTTGGCGAGCCAGGTGAAAATTGTTCCCATTTCCCCTCCTTATCTGTCACATCCCTGAGCTACTCACCCAGGTAAGTGTACCGCCTGTTCATGATCACTTCATCGTTCAGTTTGAAATAGGTATTGTCTGTAAGGTTCAGCACTTTGACTGTCCCAGCCCAATAAAATGAGCCTGGGGCACCCATCACTACCAGCTCCTACAAAAGACAGACCCAAAGGTAAATAAACAGGAAGGATGCTGAGGAAGGGAGCAGGTGATATAATTAGAACCACAGCTGCATCCAATGCAAAGACACTTCACACCAAGGACTTTATTTGGCTGAGCCATGAAAAGTACTTCAGCAGATTCCCTGGCATGATGGAATCCATCATATACACAAGGTCATCGGGAGTAAAGACAAGGATAACGTACCAGACCCCTCTGCTACCCATGGATAAGCTCACATGTACTTTCTCACCTTTACACCAGGATCAGACAAGGAAATGACAAACATCGCACATTGTCCTAAATCATAGAATTCCGGGAAACAGTGCTCGTGAAAAGATACCACCTCCCTCCTGGTCCCCAACCCCACCTGCTTCCTACAGAGGAAGGAGAAAACAAAGATAAGAAGCATCTTTGCAAAAAACAAACAAACAAAAAAAACGGGTACCAACACTCCAAGGAAATCGTCCCCAGTCCTCACTCAGGACATTCTTCTCAGGGATGGCTCTAAAGCTTGCTTTTGGGCCACTGTGGCCCCTGGCAACCTCATAACGAAATCAAGAGAGCAGAGAGGAGCACTAAAGAAGAGGACAGAGACCCCTGGCAGCAAAAGACAGCGCTGCTCTTAAAAACAGGCCCAGAGAGAGGCATCTGGGTGGCTCAGCAGTTGATCATCTTGCCTTCGGCTCAAGTCGTGATCCCGGGATCCTGGGATTGAGTGCCAAATTGGGCTCCCCACAGGGAGCCTGTTTCTCTCTCTGCCTATGTCTCGGCCTCTCTCTGTGTGTCTCTCATTAAAAAAAAAAAAAAAAAAAAACAGGCCCAGAGGGACATCCAGGGGGCTCAGTCACTTAGGCGTCCTACTCTTGGTTTTGGCTCAGATCAGGATCTCATGGGTTGTGGGATCAAGCCCTGCATTGAGCCCTGTGTTGGGAATCTGTGTCAGTGGGGAGTCTGATTGAAATTACCTTCCTCTGCCCCCCTCATTCGTTTCCATGCTCACACGCATGCGCTCTCTCTAAAATGAATGAATTTTTAAAAATAAATTTAAAAAGAATAAATAAAATAAATAAATAATTAAAAAAAAAAAAGACTCAGAAATACAAGACATGGCAGTCTCCAGCATTTGCGTTAGGGGTAAATGGCCCTGTACCCTCAACGGGGTCGAGAGCAGGTCTGTGCTACAGACCCATCCCATGAGCAATCCTGATGAGAATTCCAAGTGCTTCCAAATGATGCATCTACCTAAGGAAGTCAGCGTGGATCCCCATGTGGATTCACCCACAAGGAGAGGCATTGTCACTGTGCTAAAGGAAGCTAGAAGTGATCTAACCGTCTAACAGCTGGCATTCTAAATCATGGTACGCCCGTTCAACAGAATCTGCAGCAGTAAAACTGCTGTTGCTTAACAGCACTGAGACAGGGCAGCAAAGTGCTGAGTTAATGAGGAGAGGCCAAACAATATGCATACTACGATCACATTTTATAAAAGGGCGGGGGGAAGCATGTACAGACAGACAGACATGAAACAAAGACCAGAAGGATTAGCCCTGAATGTTTATGGTTTTTTCCCCACTGTGTAACAGGAATACAGAGATCCCTCCTCTGCCCTCCCTTCTTCTATCACTCTGTATCTTTCTCTGTGTCTCTCCCTGTCTCTCATCCCCAAAATTTGTGTTTTACAAAGTTATAGAACAACGATTAAATGCTGACAGGAAGTCACCTCAGAAAACACACAATGTGTTAAAAATGGAGCACAGGCTGTGTGTAAGCTGTACTGAGGGTAGGTGTCCACTGCCTCCCTGAACCCACTGGGTGACCCTGGCTGAAGCTTTCATTCCTTCCTTCCCCAACAGGGAATCCCTTCTTTTGATTATCTATATTTCCCAAAGTACCTATGTTGCAATAAGAAACAATATAAATTATTTTCATAACAAAATCACTAATTTTGCATTCCATAGTATTAAGCACCTATAATTGTGTAGAAAACCTGACAGATCAATCAAGTCCTTTTGTATGACATTCCCAGGGTAAGGCAACACGGAAACATACAAAATATTTTAGAAAAAGTTATATCCAAAAGGGTCCAAATAAAGACAATTTTAGGGGAAACCTCTCAGTTGTACAAAAACCCCAAAGGTGCAGGCCAGGCAGAGAGTAGACACTAGACACCACAATGTCATCAAGGACTCTCAGTGACAAAAGATACCCACCTCGCCCTTGGCCCTTAGAGTCCCCATGGTTTTTAACATTTTTTTAAAAAGATTTTATTTATTCATTCCTGAGAGACACACAGAGAGAGGCAGAGACACAGGCAGAGGGAGAAGCAGGCTTCCCGCAAGGAGCCCAATGTGGGACTCAATCCGGGATCCTGGGATTATGCCCTGAGCCGAAGGTAGATGCTCAACTGCTGAGCCACACCGTTTTGTTTCAGAAACATCCTTTCAGGCTGACCCCTCTCTGCAGAGCTGGCCTCACTGTCAGAAGCTGCTGCTTTCCGACTAGTCCCTGAAAGCTACATCTTGCTACAAGGACTCTGAGTTTCTAATGACAATTCATAAAGTCACACTGAATTCCCACAGAGCAAACGTCTGAAAAAGCCAGAGCCATCTAAAGAAAAGAAAGAAAAAAAATAAAGAAAGAAAGAAAGAAAGAAAGAAAAGAAAGAAGAAAGAGCACCTGGGCAGGAGAGCAAGCGTATGACCATGGTGGCACTGGGACAATGTTCTGAGTGCCATGTGTGCCGTGGTCCATTTGGAAAGAAATTTAAACAGTAGGGTGTGAGCACAGCCAGAAGAGAAGCCACCAGATCCTGCCTGAATGGCATGTTCCTGGTGATCGAGGAAGGTGGAGCCCAGGAATGGCTGTGGAGGAATGCTGCATTCAGATTCTGACATCCCATCCACCTCCAAGGGAGCAGGTGAGAAACTAGACACTGAGGCATCTCGCTGTTTTATAAAAACATATCACTTGCTGCACTCGTAGCTCATCACTAAAAAAACACAGGTGGGGAGTGCATTCATTCACTCCTGTCCCCTACACTCATCTGTTCTGTGTAAGGGGCTATACTAGTTCTAGGGACATTAGACAGGGGCACCTGGGTGGCTCTGTGGTTGAGCACCTGACTTTGGCTCAGATCAAGATCCCAGGGTCCTGGGATCGAGCCACATCAGGCTCCCTGCAGGAAGCCTGCTTTTTTCCCTCTGCCTGTGCCTCTGCCTATGTGTGTGTCTCTTGAATAAATAAAATTTAAAAAAAAAGAAGAAGGGATATTAGACAAAGGACTTTTTCCTTGGACTTGAGCTCAGAAAGGCATTTGGAATGGGGTGTCTAAAAGCATAGGGCATGGAAGAACATGATAATCAATAGTCTCCATACCAGTGGTACACACCATATGTAGAGCTTTTTCCATCCGCAGCTCTTCATAAGCCAAAATCCTGAGCAGTGCCAGAGACACAAAAGGCTCTCAGGGATACCAGGCAGTAGACACAGTGTTTTCTGATGACTTAAATCAATCCAGCATAAAAATTGAGAGCTGTACATCTAACATATCCCCGCACCCGGTCTCTCAAACATTGCAAAGAGAACAAGACAAGGTAATCTATCTCCTCAAAAACCTCCAACCAAAGCTTTTGTCTGTCTTCCTTCTCCTCTTTGTGCTCAGACTCCTCCCTTGGTTCAAACTAGATGACCTGAGACCTGCAGGGCTGGGGCCGAGGGGTGGGGAGTTCCAGGAACTCCCTGTAGTTGGTTTTCTCATTCACTAGGGATGATGCCTACATCTTTTTGATGCTGTTCACAAGGGTCAGGAAGTGGCACCAATACTTATTAGCTACCACCCAATGCAGATGGTGCAGAGGAACACAACCTTCTCTGCAAGCCAAAGGCCACACCGCCTAACTCACGTGTGGAACCCCTTCCCTGAACAGTACAGGCCTTTTCCCAAGGTGCATTTACTAGCAGAATCTCCATAACTATGGAGGTGTGTGGGTGTGTCTGGTGAGCCTTGGACTTCTCTCTGTACGCCCCTGCAAGGCAGCATAGCAGGGGGGCAGAGGGGCACTTGGCATCTACAGCAGAAGTCTGCGCTCCGGGCTCCCACGGTAGTGCTCCAATGCTGGCAGGGTGCTCTGTCTTCTCTTGCTACGCACAACTGTCTCTATCCTCCTAGGCTACAAAAATAAAGTTCCCAGGAAGCTCTCCTTTACCCTCAGTGACAGACTAAAGCTTACATGGCATCTGTAGCTCAAACAGCTTTGGTAACCCCTACGTCACGACCTTCAGGGCAGGCAGGCACCTGGGGCCAGAGTACTCAGGGCCACATGGCCATGTCCAAAAGGCCACAGAGTCACATCCAGCTGGAAAGGTAGCTGCCTGCCCTGTGCAGGGACCGCCAGCCCACAGCCAAAGCAAGCCCAAGTAATGAGGTCAGCAGGAGGGCATGGGAGGGGAGAAGTGTTGCCTGACCCCTGCAAACACATTTCCTGTTCAGTCTCCAGTAGCTGAAGTTTCAGAAAGGAGAGACCGCGAGTTCAAAGACCTCTTGTTTCAGAAGGCCAAAGCCCAGGGCAGCCAGGAGGCAGTGGCTGGGTCAAAGGACTGAGCCTCCCACTTGCTGGCCTCACAAACCCCCATCTGTGTACCACGACTGTCCCACTGCTCTTTGTTCAGCCAGCACATGCTGAGGTTCCATGGCTCCCAGAGCCTGGAGTTCTAATAGGTCCTCTTGTTCCTCTGGTCACCTGGAGCTTGCACAGCCACCTGGATTCTCCTTCACCCCTGCCCCTTCTGCTCCTCCCACCAACACCCCTTCCACCCAGCCCCAATGACACCTCCTCCCTGGGAGCTCCTTCTCTCTTTTAGCTCTTCAACAACATCTCTGATGAGTTCTCATTTCTGCAGTTTACTTTTTCTCCTCCCACTGTCGAAAGGAGGAGCCCTCTCCCCACCCCACCCCCAACTCCATGCTGAGCACACCCAGTCCCCTCAAAGAGGTACTAGCAATGACCAAATCAGAGTTTCCAACTCAGGTGGGGTTCTGGTCCCTGTATCCAAACATCTTCTAAAAATACCTATGACACATGATGAGATGAGCACTGGGTGTTATACTATATGTTGACAAATTGAATTTAAATAAAAAATATATTTTTAAAGATTTTATTTATTTATTCATGAGAGACAGAGAGAGAGACAGAGACAGAGAGAGAGAGAGAGGCAGAGACACAGGCAGAGGGAGAAGCAGGCTCCATGCAGGGACCCGATGTGGGACTCGGTCTCGGGTCTCCAAGATCACGCCCTGGGCTGAAGGCAGTGCTAAACCTCTGAGCCACCCGGGCTTCTCTAAATAAAATATTTTAAAAATAATAATAAAAAAAATTAAAACACCTATGAGTGTCCCATCTATCACCTCACACTGCACGTGTTGAAAGCAGACCCATTCGTTTACCTCCCCCAGTGATTCTTCTCTAGACAGCCTTTTGCCACTGGGGCCCCCCTGTTCTCTAGAACCCTGGCTCACAACCTACTTCCTCCAACCCATAGGCCTCTAGTAACCCAGCCCACTGATACTGTCTTAATAGTCTCCAATTCCCCTGAGCATTTTTTCTTCCTGCCCTGTTGTTTTGTAGCTAGACCACATCACAGCCTCCCCCCAGGCCCTCCCACTTTTAAAGTCCTGGGCACAGCAGCCCATACAACCTCTCCCTCTCAGCACTGCCATCCATGGTGTCCATCACCTGCTTGTGGACTTACAGTGGTACCCTCTTGCCTCCTGGGCTGAGTCAGACTTTGCTAGACCCTACCAGAGAAGTGACAGCCACAGAAGTTAAAAAACCTAAATGTGCATACAGATGGAAGAAGAGTGTGAGCCTGGCATATGGCAGGATGGTATTTCAAATCAATGGGGAGGAGAAAATAATCACCTACACATTTAGGAAAATAATGGAGTTTGTTTCTACCATATAATGTTTGCAAAAAGAAACCCAAGATGTACTAAAGAGATAAATCTTTCTTTAAAAACTTATAAAAGTATACCTATACTATAAAACTATAAGAAAACCTACAAAACTATAAGAAAATATAGGTGGATATTTCGTATTCTTAGGAGAGGGATGACCTTTCTGAGAAGTCTAGAATCCAGAGAGAAAATGATTGATACATTTGACAAACATGAATGTGTGATGGCAGTACTATAAAGACACCATAAGCAAACTTGGACTGGTAAAAAAAAATTTACAATACATATAAGAGATGAGAGATTAGTGTTGAAACTATCTTACAAGTTTCTAAAAATCAGTTAATCAAAAAAAAAAGAAAAAAAATGGGGTGCCTGGGTGGCTCAGTTGGTTAAGTATCTGTCTTCAGCTCAGGTCATGATCCTGGGGTCCTGGGATTGGGCCCCATGTTGGGCTTGGAGCTCAGCAGGGAACCTGCTTCTACCTCTCCTCCCTGCTCATGCCCTCTCTTGCTACCTCTGTCTGTCTATCAAATAAATAAATAAATAAATATCTTTAAAAAAAAGAAAAAGAAAAAAAGAACAGAACAATGAACCAAGAACAAAAACAGCCAATTTCTAGAAAAATACAAATGGCTAACATTTGAAGAATACTAAACTACATTAATACTCAGATAAAGGGAGATTAAAGCAAAATGAGGTACCTTTTCATTATGACAAAAACAGATACTGGTGAGAGACTGTAGGATCAATGACACAACAATGTGGGGGGGGTGGCTGTTAGCTGGCAAACACTTCTGGAATACAATTTTTCAGAATGTACCCAAATTCAAAGTTTGAATAGCTTTGGAGTCCTCTACCACATTTCTCTTCTGCAGAAGTGTGAACTTGTGCACAAAAATGCCATGTGGGGGGACCTCCAGCCCAATGCTGCCAGTGAATCTGGTATGTTCCAGCATAAGTCCCAACTGTCTGAGGCTGGAGGCAAAGAGACCAGGAGGCCAGATAACAGGTAAGGCAGGAAAGGTAGGAAGACCTGGGCAACCATGTAGAGGAGTCTGGATCTTATTGTAAGTATGAGGGGGATACAAAAGGTTCTGGGCAAAGGAGCACCACAATATTTTTCTCATTTCTAGGAGGTAGTTGTGGCAGTTGCATGGGAAGAGGCTGCCTCAAGGCAGGGTGGGAGCAGGAAATTAGGAGGGTCCTGCAGTGGTGCCCTAGGTTTGCAGGTGGCAGCAGAGGTAGAGAGAAATGGAGGCCTCTGGGATAGGATTGGGGAGCACAGGAAGTGGGATTCCCTGATGGTTTGGATGCAGGAGAGGAAATAAGAGAGGAATCTTGTTCTTTTGGGCCTGAGCAGTGAGGACGATGGGTGGCACCATCCACCAGGCCTCCCATGGAATTCTGTGTAGATGGTCATAAGGATCTTACAAAAGTGACATCGAATGGATATAGTAAGAATTAGAGGGTGCAGACTGCAGGAACAGGAAGAAGCATCTCGTATTTATTGGTCTGAGAGTGAAAGACAGCATTTCTGACTTTTCTACCCTTTCCATGTTGCTTTGTGAATTCAATGCTGCATTGCTATTTTCTGAATTTAAATAGCAGTAACAGAAGTCAAGGTGGGCAGCTTTGCTTCAGATCAGAAAGCTCTGGACACCGGTGGGTGTCCCCTCCCGCAGCTCTCTGCTATCCTGGAGCAAGAGGAAGAGAGAGAATGTCAGAAAGCCAGGCCCATGAGCCAAGACACAGAGTTTGGATTTTAATCTACCATGTGATGGGAAGCCACAGAGTCAGAATGATAGGGTTTGATTTTGAAAGATTCCTCAGGCTGGTGTGCAGAAAACACAGGGTGGGGGTGGAGAACAGATGCACATGGAGGTGACAGGAATGTTCTCCAGCTAGAGAGGCTGTGGTTGCACAACACTGTGAATGTACTAAATATCACTGGATTGTTTGCTTCCAAATGGTCAAAATGGTCAATTTCATGTTATGTGTATTTTATTACAAAAGCAAACACACACACACACACACACACACACACACAAAATGAAACAAAACAAAACAAATGCAGGGAGATCAGTTCGAGACCAGAATATATATCTCCAGGCGATGACAATGGCTTTTCCAGAAGGATGATGGTGGTGGGGAATTAAAGCTGTCACATTTGGGATATGCTTAGGAGGTTAAAATAATAGGATTGCAGGTGAATCAGAAATAAAAAGTACTTTTTTGAAGGGCCTGAGCAACTACATGGATGCCAAAGCCACTTATGGGACCTGACATGGAGCTTTGTACACAGAAGGCAACTTGAGAAATCAGGGGTTGATGTGAAGAGTGAACTCACAGTAGGTAAGCATCACTTAAGAACAGTCCCTAACGTTGTACCACCAACCAAAGATCGTGGTATGACTGCACAGGTACAGAAGTATTCAAGTCCACAGTCCTTTGGAATGTGGGGAAGGGGCTGGCTGAGTTATGTATAAAACCATAACATTTCTCCACCTAGGAAGGAAGGATGGTAGGAGGTGATGCTTAATATATCCTCCTCACTGCCAGCAATGAGACACAAAGGTGACTGAGCACCTTCTCGCCTGCACCCTCTTGAATCAGTTCCTTCCATGGGTCTCAGGGTCAAGAAGACTCTTTAGAGAAACTGTCCAAAGAGGTGCATCCTCCAAATGAGCCCACCAATGGGGCCTCTGGCCAGCAGGTGCCCACCAATGTCAATAACCTTCCCTGGAGAGACAGAACATGAAGACTCCTAACTCTGGGAGACGAACTAGGGGTGGTGGAAGGGGAGGAGGGCAGAGGGTGGGGGTGAATGGGTGACGGGCACTGAGGGGGGCACTTGACGGGATGAGCACTGGGCTCATCCTCATTCTGTATGTTGGCAAATTGAACACCAATAAAAAATAAATTTATCATTAAAAAAAAAAACCTTCCCTGGATATCACATCCGGGGATCAGAACCCCCCCCCACAGCTCAAGTATGCGGGGGCATCAGCAGGCCCAGCTCAAGAGGCTACCGAGACCACCGCCAGGCAACGAAAGGCAGCAAGGGAGCAAAGGCCCGAGGGCCGACACCCACCTCCGTGAAGAAGCCCGCTATCCCGGCCTGGCAGGAGCCGTGTTCCTCGCCGTACTTCTTCTTATACTCTGGAGGGCAGGGAAGGGGAGAAGCAAACCACAGCCTCGTCAGTGTGGGCCGGCGTGGGCGGCAGCCGCGAGCGCGGGGGGCCGGGGCCGGGGCTGGGCCCAGGGACACCTTCCAGGCCGGGGCGCGGAAGGCGAGTCTCGGGAACCCACCGGACCTCAAAAATCCAGGCTCCGGTGCCACCGGGCCGTGAGGCTGCCAAGGGCCCCGGCCGACTTCCTCCACACACGTGGGGAAAGGGGAGCGGCAGCCGTGGTCATTAAGTGGGAGGCTGGTGACGATTATTTCATTTACTTCAGAAACGATGGAGAGCCCCAGTAGGAAAAGGAGCCGAAACCATGACCCAGAAAGGGCTTGGTGTGGCCACCCCTGTGTGCAGCGTCCTGGGAGATAACCACGCCTCCCAACACCACACTGCACGGGGCTGGAGGCAAGAGGGTTTCTGCCATCGGACCAGAAAGCAGCCAGAGGAGCCGGGGCCACGGGGAGATGGGCCCCCACCGCTCCTGCTCCTGGACTGGGTTACACTATCCCCACGGTGCACGCAACATGCTAACGCCTCCACCTTCCGTAAACGGGGCAATCTCTCCAGGTCAAGATAGACACAAATGGTTACGTTCATGTCCTCACAGTTCCCAACACTCTGACCCGACGAAGGAGCATTCGGTGTCACTGTTTTATTTCTAAGTTGGAAGGAAGAATGATTAGCTACATCCACGCATGCCATGTCATCAATCCCTTTTCCCTGGGAACCCATACTGCTATCCGTTAATAGGTGAAACCGTGAGGCTCAGAGAGGTTAGGTCAATCACCCAACGTCACACAGCTAGTAAATGGCAAAGCCTACATTCACCTTAGTTCACCCCTACGGCCTATCAAAGGATCTACGGAGACAGTGATCACACAAAACCAAGGATGTGACCGGCCAGCTGAAACAATTACATGGGTAAAGACATAGAGACCGAGGGACGTGCAGTCAGATGACTCAAATTAATTGCATTGCCAGACACGGGCTCGTGGCTGTCCCTCAGCACCTGCAGGCCCCGGGCGACCCAACAAAATAACCCAGTGATCCCCCCATGTCACCTCTGGGCTCTTGGCAAGTGTCTGGTACCATTAAAGGCAATATACTTAATTTTGAAACAAAATAAATAATATGAAGGAACAATGAAGCTGTGATTGCAACACAATGCCACTTCCTGCAGCCCCGAGCTTCTCTAGAGGGCCCTAGGGAAATATACAGAGTAATTCAGTTTCTAACAACACTCACCACAAAGCCTGGTAACATTTTCCAGTAAGTGGCCATTAACCGACTGCTAAATTACAACGGAATGTCAATTGAGTTACTCCTCCTCCCTGCAAGGGCTAAATCAGTTCCTCCCGCCTTGTCCTGTTATTACAAGAAGAACTCAGGCCTTGCCAGAAAGCAACCTAGGGACGATGGAACTCGCCTGTTCTCTGCAAAATCTTGCACCCGGGCTGGGAGTGGGGCTTGTGCAAAGTCATAAAGAGATCGTGCATCAAACTGTCTGATAGCAAGAAATAATAAAAATTAATAATAAACCTACA
Source organism: Canis aureus (assembly GCF_053574225.1). Classification (NCBI taxonomy): domain Eukaryota; kingdom Metazoa; phylum Chordata; class Mammalia; order Carnivora; family Canidae; genus Canis; species Canis aureus. The sequence continues at coordinate 45,357,757 of NC_135632.1, forward strand.
TCAAATAGCATAATGGCAAGAAGGATCAAAATGTCCCAAACTGAACAAACAGTTATATTAAATTTGGAAGGTCTGGCAAAAAAGCATATCCACCCCCACTGACTTGAGAGGTTAAATACTCAACTGTAACTCTCAAGCAAATGAAACAAAGAAAATTCAGACCCCACCAGCTGAAGGAAGCTACAGTGCAGGACACACCAGTGTAGGCCTCATAAATTTATGACATGAATAAGAATTCTGTAGGAATCTCTCATGTTTTAAAGGAAACAGTCTCAAGGTCTCCTTTGTCATGGGGACTCCAAAAATAGTAGATATAAAACTTGTCTTTCTCTACCCCATCCCTGGACTGTGCTGGCCAGCTCTACGCCAGAAGCAGGAGCCAGGACTTCTAAGGGGGGCACAGCCATATTGGAATCTAGGAGTACCCCACTCCTGGCCCCGCGAGAAAGTCCTGCAAGGTAAAGCCCTACCACCAGCACCCCTGCCCTTAGCCAGCATCAAGGTACCGTTAGAAGCCAGCCCCAGTGTCCCTGAGCTGGGACCACCTCATCAGAGGTCCGAGGGCCAGGGACACAGAACAAAGGCATCGTCCCACTGGCTTTGACTTTCTGAGATTCTAGGGCCTATACCCACCTTCTCAGAGTGCTCTAGACAAAGAATCAAATCCAACCACGTGGGGCTCCAGACTAGTACCCGTAACTCTGACCTCCCAGAAACTTCTGTAACTCTTGATTAACCACTTCAACTTGGAACAGGCTCCAGTCCTAATACTTCCAACCCCACTCCATCCCACTACACATGCTTTGCGGTGAGGGGAGGCAGTAGTAGCAACTCTAGTCTGGGAAGGCTCAACTGGTGTGACTGGGTTAGACCCTTTCCTATCTGAGCCATTCACAGCCTTCCAGAAGTCCTCTTCAGCTTCTCTGTCTGAGTGACCTTGCAGGTAAATGTAAATGATACCCTCTCCCCATCACAAAAAGTGTTTGTCCCTCACGGTTTATTCAACAGCAAGATGAATCATTTATTTCATTGTCCCCAACACCAGCCTCGTGTCAGTGACTGGGATGTGCTGGTGCTGGAGCGGTAAGGGAGGGTGTGCACACATGTGGCTCTGTGCATAGACCCAAGGCCTGGGCGGCAATGTAAGAAGATTGGGTACATTCCTCCGGCCACTAAGCACCCGGGTTCTCCAACTTCCCTTCCCTTGGACCATTGCGCCCTGTGCTCTGCTTGCCCTACCTTCTGTCTTCCGATCAGTCAGGCTCCCTTACCTTCACCCCCAGCCTTGCTGGGAAGGGAGTCCTGGGTACCAGGAATTCTGAGTTCTCTACCCAGAGCCATCATGAACCCCAGAGGCCTAAGGATGGTGGCAGTTGCGATTGGAGTAGGGCAGGGCCCCACAGGATTGATGTTTCTGGGCTTTCCAAACTTAGGTTGGCTGATTCTACCTTGGGCAATCCCATCTCCCCTAGGGCCTCAGGAGGAACAGGACAGAACACGCAGATCCAGTTCCTGAGAAGGCAGGAAACCCTCTATACCATAGAGCTTTGAAAGGGGAGGTAGGTATGGAGATAAGAAGCTGCCCCATCCGGGGTCCTCAAGGAACCCCCCAGGTCACAATCCCTCCTCCACTGAGAAGTCCAGGCCGTGCAGGCTGCAAGGATGGGGTGGGACTTCCCCCAAGCTCTGGGGTTCCCAGAACTTGTCCCGCACACACACAGGCTGAGGCCCTGCCGTGGGCAGCTCCTGGACACGTCCACGCATTGTCCAGCTGCCCCCAGGATGTGGCCAGGTGGAGAGCTACAAGCTGGTTCCCTCCCTCACTGCGTGGGACACAACATTTATCCACCTTGAAGCAGCAAAGGGGGGATCAGGGTTGTCATGACAGCAGCCTATTGTCCTTCCATAACAAACCTAACACTGTTAAATCCACAGGAACCGAATCTTGGAAGAAAGATGTGGTTGAGCGAGGAGACCTGGAAATCACCTGGAAGAGGCAGAAACAGGTTGGAGCAAAGCCCTTTCTCTCTGCTGTGGGCGGGTCTGAATTACTTGGCCTGTGTTCCACACGATCCATTAAGTTGTATGGCTCCTCTGCTCTAAAAATGGTAGTATTTTCCTTGGTTTAGCTGCTGGTTTTACTAAACCCTGTCTAAACAGAAGGCAATTCAGAAAGGGAAAAAAATGCTAGTTTCCAAATGTTCACAACCCACAACTCAATACACAGAGCTTACACTAATGAATTTTAATTCATTCAAGAATTAAATGGGGTGGGGTCACTTCCTGCACTCTTCCAGAAATGCTGGTGGGATAAAATCAACCCGTGGAAAGATCAAGATTTACAGACAGTGTAACATATTATTCCTACTAATCTCTCTTCCCATTTGAGAAAGTTTCCTATTTCAAAGAGAGTCTTTTTAATGCATCAATTTTAAAATTGTTTTTTTCCATAGCTCCTGAACTTAGCCATGAAATGGGAGGAGGGCAGCTTTCTAGTCCTAAATTATTCCTGAATTTTTGCTCAATTTCTGAGTGAACATCAAATAATTGGTCATTAAACAATTTAGAGGACAATGAACTTGGGCAGACAGATCTCTACTAGTAACTGGGGCATTTCAACATATAAAACTGAAAAGACAAAACTGCCTGCAGTTGTGCGGCACCACAGTCTAAATGGAAAAAAAAAAAAAATGTAAATGACCTAAATAGCTAGGTTAGAGAGCAAGGGAAAACATTTTCTCAAAATAATGGACAATTAAGCTATGGCGGGCATTAAAGGTAAACTACATAAAGCCAGCAGCTTCCAATTATGTGAAAGCAGCTTTCAGAGGGGACAAGATCTTGTGAGCACATCTATCACCTGAACCTCATCTCTTTCTTTTACAGATGAAGCCACCATGGCTCAGAGAGAGCAAGCAGCTTATTTAAGCCCACACAGCAAATTAGCCTGAGGCAGGAGTAAAGGGCAGGCTTGCTGACTGCCAATCTGCTTCAGAGACACCATCATGCTTCACAGAGCACACATGCTCTGTGGTGATAACATTCTTAGCCCTAGGAAAAAATGTTTTCCATCTGTGGATGAGTGGATATACAAAATGTGGTATACACATGAATCCCGTGGAGTATTGTCTTAATATTAAGTCTTAATGAGGAAACTCTAACACATGCTACAATATGGATGAGCCTTGAGGACATCAGGTTAAGTGAAATAAGCCAGTCACAAAAAGAGACTGCATAATTCCACTTATATGAGGTCTCTGAAGAAGTCAAACTCATTGAGACAAAGCAGGATGGCAGTTGCTAGGGCCTGGGGCTGGTGGAGGGGACCATGTTTCATGAGGACGGAGTATCAGTTTGGGATGATGATAAAGTTCTAGGGATGGGTGGTGGTGGCTGCACACTAGTGAATGTATGTACAGCACACTTTGAAGTGGTTAAAATTGTAAATCTTATGTTATATATTTTTTTATAAAAAACGTTTTAAAAATCTGTAATGTTTTGTGATCTTTAAATAGTACCAATTTTGCCAGCTCCCTACTTCAGAAACAGAAACAAGCAACTTACAGGCACAATACAGTATACCTACATTCAACGTACTGTGTGTTACAGACTAAATGTGCGTGTCACCCCAAAATTCCTAAGTTAAAGCCATACTCCCTGGTATCAGGCAGTGGGGATTAGCATTAGATGAGGCCACAGGGGCAGAGCCCTCATAAATGGGATTAGTACCCTCTTGGGAGTCTAGAGAGCCTGCCTCTCTCTGCTCTCCACCACGTGAGGACAGAGAAAAGGGCCCTCTTCAGACGTTGAATAGGTCAGGGCCTTGATCTTGGACTTCCTAGCCTCCAGAACAGTGAGAAATAAATGTTTGTTGTTTAGGTTGCTGTTACAGCAGCCTGAAATGCCCAAGACACTGTACACTGTATGTTATCTTTCATCCCTCCAAAAACAGTGACTCTGAACATAGAGGCACATCTCAGTGACAGTCTCAGCTCAGAGCTGAGTAGACTTCACATGATGCGATGCCCGGTGGCTCAGTCAGTTAAGCATCTGCCTTCAGCTCAGGTCATGATCCTGGGGTCCTAGGATCGAGTCCTGCATCAGGTTCCCTGCTCAGTGGGGAGTCTGCTTCTCCCTCTCCCTCTCCTCTGCTCTCCCTCTATCAAATAAATAAACAAAATCTTAAAAAAAGAAAAAAAAAAGAAAAAAAGAATTCACATGATGACCAAAACTAACACTCATAGAATAACTACAAGTTAAAGAAACACCTAGGACATAGAGCAGATAGTCCTACCAGTAAAATGTTATCAGGCTGAGGAACCCCATCTCCCCTTGCATCTGCTAGAACTTGTCTATATTTTGTGCCTACAACTGCAAGACTGCAATACAGCTTGAGGAGCCTCTAGTACAGTGTCCTAAAAATTCAGAATAAAATTTTGACATAATAGGAGATCTTGCTCAGTGAGGGGCCACAGCATCCCAGTAATCACAAAAACCAACATCCGAACCGAACAGGTGGTACAAAGAAACCTGCTCTGAATTTCAATGCCAACAATCCTTTTTCTCCTTGATAAGCCTGTGACCTTCACCAACCTCGCCAAGGCTGTTTTCGCATCTGTACAATAAAGTTAAGAATTCTTACTCCCTAAATGGGGTCGTTACTCATAAATGTTAAGTGCCCTAGCACAATCCCTAGCACCCGGTCAGTAAATCTGAATCTGTCAGTTTCTCTGAGAGGAATAAAACCCAAGGAATAAAAACCTGTCATACAGATTAGCAATTTTAGGAGATGAGATTAATAAAATTTAGACATCTGTAAGGATAATACAGATGTATATAGATATATAGATGATATAGTTTAAGTAATCAATAATTCCATACAATGTATGGAAACATGTTTGAAGTACAGACTATATTTGTGCCCATGATAAAAATTCTTGGCACCAAAATTAAAACTTGATGGGGTTCCCTGAACTCCAAGAGCCACTGCCAGAGACTTGGTTACCTCCTCTAGCCCTGGTTCTTCCCTCCAGCTACCCTCCCTCCCTCTCCCAGCCTCAGGGTCCCTTCTCCACATTAACTGGCTATAATACAGAACTACATCTGTTTTTAAATTTGCTGTATTTACTTAAATGAGATAATGTTTATGAAAGCTCTTTAGAAACCATAAAATCCTATGTAAATGTAAAGTTCTTTATTTAATAAAAATTTATGGGGCTTGTTCTTAAATTTTTAAATGGATCAACTCAGCTTCTTACGGGTCTCTCCAAAACAAAACAGAAACACAACAAAACAAGACAAAACCTCAAATCCTTTTCATTTGCAAATGGCTCTTGATTGATTTTTATTCCCTGTGGAACTCCAGCACTTCACACTAGACAGGGGGGAAATAACTTCACATGTGAATGGGTGATCTATTTTCTTTTCTAGAAATGAACCCTGTCTTGAGAGATGCAAAAGCAACTAGGAATAAAAGGCCAGTCACCCTCAGATAATAAAGAAAATGGCACAGAAGTCTTTTGAATCAATGGAACAATTTTAAAGCACAGTGAAATTTGATAAATTCCGACCCCAACAATTCCCAGCTTGAGAATGTTTAAACATGGCATGGATTAAACTTTAGATCATCTACAAAAAGGAGAGAGGAGAGCTTACCAGCAAATAAATTGTGCAAATAGGATCTTTAAAGATATTTATGAAATTGTCATCTTTTCATGGAATCTTTTTTTTCCATGGATCTTAAAATCATTTTTGTAATACCCAATTTTCTACCCTTCATTACCTATTCATTTTTTTTTCATTACCTATTCATTAAAGCAAGATCTGCTAGTAACCTTCTCTGAAGGTTTAAGGATAGCATTAAGGCACTCAAGTTAGCTAAAAAATTCATACTCGTCGAGTGTTCACTCTGAGCTAGGCACCTTATATACCTCAAATACCTCTTCAGTGGCTAATCTCCCCATTTTATAGATGAAAGAACCGAGTCTCAGAGGGATTACTCAAAATCACCCAGACGTCGTAGGTTCAATCACAGTAACAAGTGAGTGGTAAAGCAAGATTCTGAAACTGGGTCTAACATACAACAGTGCTCTAATTGTGCTTCTTTATCAGCATTGCTCCCCAATTTTTCCATATTAGTGAGGCTCTTTTGTCACAATAAAAAAATGACTTGAGGGGGGCCTGGATGGCTCAGTCAGTTGGGTGTCCAGCTCTTGGTTTTGGCTCAGGTCATGATCACATGGGTCATGAGATGGAGCCCTTAGTGGGGCTCCGTGTTCAGCAGGGAGTCTGCTTGAAGACTCTCTTCCTCTGTCCCTTCCCCGGCTCACATGTATGCTCAAATAAATAAATAAATAAATAAATAAATAAATATGACTTGTTTACAGCCCTCCTCCTGCCAAGCTCTGGCTTCTTGTCTCAGTAAGCTCAAGGGCAAAGGATGAGAGAAATCTCCATGCCTGCCATTAACAATGCATGAACTTCACTTCGAGGAGCCTAAACTATGACTTGGTCAATAGCAACAGGTTTCATAGCACTTGCTCTTCAGTTTACAAATAGTTTCCCCCATGTCATCCCATTGAATTTCTTGTTTTCTCACACACTCAGATAAAACCAAACACCATATGGTAGTAATGATGCTGTTTTCATATCAAACATAAACTAAACGGCTGACTTAATGGTATGCTCCATTGGTTTATTTTACTTTGTGTTCTAAATTCATTTTTGTTTCCCATTCCCTCTACATTTCCTGGTTCCAAACAGGATATTCTGATAGCATTTCCCACCCAACCAGAAACAGGAAGCACCTGAAAAGTCATGAGAAAAATGTCTTTGTGCCAAAGACTGATGGTTTAAGAATTCAAAAGTTTGAGACTGTCTGGACAGGGGCCTACAGACTTCGAGGCTTTCGTCTATTAAACAGACCTGGCAACATTCTGAAGAGAGCACAGGTGACCCTCCAAGAACTCTCAATAAGGCCACAGTGAGAGAACAATGCATGGTTTTTCTGAGCACTTCTGAATTTTCTCCGGAGCCCTTGATGGTAATCCTTAGAGGTCATGCAATGGAGGCCCAGCCACAGGCCTGGGGCCATAGAGACAGATGGGCAAAAGGGCAGGACTCAACCAAACCTTCCACACCCCTCAGTGGTCCTTCAGCTATTCCACAGCATGCACATTCAGAGGAGGCAGGGCCCCTCCCTTCCCAGCACCCACCACCATGACCAACGATGGATTCCCACCATTCCTCTCTTCCAGAAGCCCCGCTTGGCTGCAAACTCTAAGTGGGCATCCATTTCTCCAGCTGGAAAATGAAATAAGCTGTCTTAATGCCACTTAGACCTTGGATGTAGGTTGGGCCCTTGGGGAGAGGTGCCCTGCAGGACACACTGGCATGAAATTCTCTCCCCACATAGCTCTCCCACTTGTGAAAGATCATGTTTCCCCTGTTTTCCCCTGTACATGGAGAACTTCTTCACACCTGGAACTGTGTGTCACTTGGGTTTTATCTATCAGGCACTTAAGATTATGTGGGCTCTATCCCTAGCAGACATATTAGTCACCCCACAGTGATTAACAAACATTTGCCTAGCATACAGTACATTAGCACAGAATATGGAATATCAAAATATTCATGTTTACCACACGTGCACACACACGCATGCGCACATGCACATGTTGGGCACTATTCTAAGAACTAACAAGTTTTAACTCACTCCACCTTTTTCACAGACCCCTGAGGTAGCTTAGGGGAAAGCCAGGACTTGAAGTCTGGCATGCTGGGTCCAGAGTCTATGCTCTTAGCTACCATGCTACTTTGCCTCTCCATTGTATGACATATGAATAACAGAAAGGAAACAAAAACTTGGCCTTGAAAAGCCACATCACATCCCTAGACCTCAATAAAGATAGGCTCATTAAGATGATATCCAAAAGGTCCTGTTGAATTCTGAAGTACTTCTATTGTACTGTACTTGCTGTAATGTGATCCCTCACTTGGAACATAGAGTTTGAGTCACCGAGTTTTTCCACATTAAGAGAAAATATAGTTGCCTGAAGACCCAAAGTAGTCCACAAAACTGGGAGGTGGACATCCCCAAAATTAACAGGGCACAGGCAAGGCTCCTCTAACTATGGCCGGCAACATGCATGTTGCCAAGCCAGTCTTCTAGAGAAATCTGAGTGTCTGCCACCCCTTGCCTCCTACAGAAAGAAAAACCACAGAAACATTCTCCTCAGTGCCACATTGTTCTAGGGGCTACTCTTATACTCCATCACTCCCTTTCCCAGTGAATGAGTTAACATACAGAAGTACATGTGAGCCCATGGAGGAAAACGATTGGGCAGGGGCACCGCCATTTTGCTAATTTGTTTGCTGGCTCTGTCTGGCCATCATTAAGTCAAGGAACAGTCAAAGAGCAATCCTGGCAGCCTGGGTTGATGGTACATCCACTGTTGTGTAAGGAATCTGGGATCATAAGACGAGCTCGATGTCAGCTATTACTGCATAACAACCATGAAATGTCTATGACAAATAACAAATATTCATTTCCCACTCCTCCTCCCACAGATCAGCTGGGCTTTGGCTGATCTAGTTGGACTCAGTCAGCAGGTTCAGTTCAGGTCTGTTCCACACGTAGCTCTTCTGGGACCAGTGAGCCACAGGGGGCACGTTCCGTGGTGAGGGTCCCAAGCACCCAGAGGGGGAAGAAATACATGACACCTCTTAAGGCCCAGGCTGAGAGTTCACATGCACTTGTGAACGAGGGACATGTGGAGCAGACCTGAACTGACCTGTCATCTGGCCCAGCTATGGCCCTCATCGGCTCACACGGGCTTCCACCTTCCTGCCAAGCATCAGGGGCCCCCAGCACCATCACCATTTCCAGGATGCAGCCTGGTGGCCAGCATGTGCATCTTTCCATGGGGGTGGGGGGCTTTCCCTGCCTCCCCCCCACAGGACATAACAGTAGAAAGACTCCAGCCCCTACACACCACAGGTGGTTAATCCCAAGGTGTGTTCTATGCTGGCCCCAGGGCTCCCCAGAGACTGTGCCCAGCTGCCCAGGATAGGAACCTGTAGGTAACATCCCTTATAGGCTGCCTTCCCTTCCCTCTCTCGCTTCCCATGCCCTGACTGGGGTCTTCTGAGATGACCTCCAGAAAACTACCCATATTCAAACTCAAGTGAAGGGAGTTATAAAGATTAAATGACAGATGGTGTAAAGTCCCCAAGCCAACACTGGCCCAGCACTGATCTCACAGCCACTTACCAACACATTAGTTTCAAGTGTGAGCCATGGGGGCTATGGGCTCTAGCAACCTCTTCAGAGGTCTGTCCTTTTGCGTTCTGATACTTACAGTGGCACACAGAAGAGTCAGTGGGCACAGCAACATGTCCCCATTTCACAACACGTCTTCTGGGAAAAAAACCAACCTCCTGGGCTATTGCATAACTAGTTTGGATTCAATATCCCTGGATTGATCCCCTCACCTCCCCCAGGCCAGCAGGCTACCCGAAGACTTATTTCAGGGGCTTCCCCTTTTCTTCCGTGGGGGTAGGGCAAGTGAGGAGTAAGCTGGGGTGGTCAGAACACAGTCTTGACCCCTTATGGATGCATTTATACTACCTGTGCCTCTCCGTTAACTGACTACATCACATCCATTTTTCACATGGAGGTTTTTGTCTGCCTGGGGTAACAGAGAGATGAACAGGGCCAGAGTTCCATTTCCCCCATGGTCCCACCACAGCTCACCCATTGCTGACACAGAAGGAAAGCATAAGCCTCGCCCCCATGGAAGGACAGGGTTCATGCCTCCTGCTGGGCCCCTGCCAGTTCTTCTGTGAGGCCGTTGCAAAGAACACCTGCTCAGGACACCCAAGTCCCTTTCAGGGCCCTGAACGGTCCTCTGGGGACTGGACAGAAAAATGCATGTGTCCAGACAGCATTTCTCAGAAACCTCTTTGGTGGCCACAAAATTTGAAACCTGGGAAACCCCAGGGAGGCCCAGAGGAAATGTGGACACAGGCTAGTGGAGACTTCAGTCCAAGCAAATAAATTAGAGGGGGAACTAAAATACTAACAGCATAGCTCTCAGAGGGAACAAGTGCTAGCTCACTCAGAATTAGGCAGAGAAAACCTGAGTGTACAATTTATAAGACTGATGAAAAGGATAGCATTTTCTGAATCCTTAAAGCTCAAGTTCAACCAAACTAAATAATGATCAGCTCAAAAAAATTAATTAAAAAAATATAATAATAATCAGCTCAGTTTGGAGGTTTTAAGCAGGAATCCTGAGAAAATACATTTCTTTCCAAGATCCCAAGCGCCCCTTGGTAAAGAGGTCTTCAAACTTACATGAGAGCATGTGGACCAGATGGGAAGGAAAATCAGCCTTGAGGTATCACGGAATTATTGAATCTGGGTTTCCTTTTCCTGCTGCCTCAGGACATTTGTCCACAGAGCTGCCTTGGGAGCCTTGGGACCATCTGGGGAGCTGGGACTGTGGAGACCATCTGAGCCAACCTCTGGGTTTTCAGGAGAGGACATCAAAGTCCAGAGAGAAAAAGTAGGTTTCCCAGGGCTACAGAGCATGTGGCAGTGCCAGAAAACCAAGTTCTGCTTAATCACTTGGCTGAGGCTTAGTGAATTTTGCTGAGACTTCATATAGCTCGGTAAGCACCCTGGGCTCTGGACAGAGATGGGGAGGGCTGGGGCTGGGCAGGGTCTGAAACCATGGTCCTCTGCTCATCCCCATTCCCTGGGCAGGCCCATGGGTGCCAAGAGACAAACCAGGGATCCAGGGCTGCCCCCCCAGTTAGTTTGGAAAGCTGAGGGAAATGGAGATGATGGGAGTTGTTGGGGGTGCTGTGGCAGGGGCAGGGGGCAGGGATCAGCAGCGCTCACCTTCATAGCAAGGGATCAGCGTCCTGCCTTTAGCCTGGAGGTTGGACGGGATGATGTAACAGAAGCCATGGGGCAGGATGTGGTCTGTTTCATAGTAGATGTTCTTCCAGCGGTGGGCACAGGCCTAAAGGACAGAGACGAGGTCAGAGCAGGGAAGTCAGCCCCAGAAGGCGCCAAAGCAGAGCTCTGGCAGTGCCAGGTTCTTCTGTGTGAGGAGACAAACAGAGGGGCCAGAAAGCCATCCTCCCTCCTGCCCGGCCATGGTTTGGCACCAGGTAGTATCTGGGGCATCAGCAGCCTCTTTAAACAAGAACAAGCCCCTGGAAGGCTACTAGGAAGAGACAGGAAACATGTAAACTAACAAGGGTTATACCTGGAGCTGAGCCCTGGGAGGGAAAGACTGGGGTTATGGGATGGAGACTCTGTGGGTGGGAAGGACAGAGGTCAGGGAGAGAGAAGAGCCAGCCAGCCACACTGAGCATGACACAGAGGTCATTGGGAACTGAGGAAGCAGTGAGAAAGGCCTGGAGGTTGGAGGGAGAGGAGGGCCATTGGCGGGAGGGAAGGGGTCAGAAAGGAGACAGAGCTAGCCCATGGGGGTCTAGTAGACCTTGAGGGCTATTATTTTGGTGGATGTGCAAGGGAAGCTGACACAGGTAGGTGGCATGATCTGCTTTATGGTTCAGAAAGAGAACAGCCACCATGTGGAGGCTGCAGGTGGGAAAGAGCAGAAGTGAACATCAGGTGGGAACAGATACTGGTGTGGCCCAGGATGGGGGTGGTGGGGCAGAGGAGAGGAGAGAGCTTCAGGGTATGTGCTGCGAGTAGCATGGATGGGCCCTGGGGAATCACCTAGGAGAGCAGGGAAGGCAGGAAAAGGAAGCCAAGTGAAAAGGAAATAACCCCCAACATGGACCTTGAGGCCCTCTGGCCAGGATGGCTACACAGGCCTCACAGGTGCATCTGATCACTCAGTCAACTAGTTATTGAGCACCCACTGTGTGCCAGGCTCTGTGCTGGGCCTGAGGATACAGCAATGAACAGCCAGAGCCCTGGGTCAGTCTGAAGGGTCAGTCTGAAGGGAGAGACACACTCTAGTCCTCCTGAGGCTGCTGGGCCAGGGCACACTTTGGGAAGCTCCTGTTTTGAGCTGGTTTGGGGCAAAGGTTGAACCATTGCCCTTACTTGGCTGTTGTTGCCTACAGAAACATTTCAGCGTGCACATCATTAACCAGAATTAAATGTTGATGGTTCTATTTTCAAAGTAGATTTACACACAGCAAAATGCTCAAGTCTCAAGTATACCATTTAATGCACTTTGACAAAGGTGTACATTTATGTGAACAGGCCCGAAGCAAGATATAAAATGTTTCCATCTCACCCCCAAAGTTCCCTCATGCCAGAAATCAGCTGGTTTCGATAGGAAGGTCAAGAACGGTGACTCTGAGGAGGTGCCATCTGAGCAGAGGCCTGAGAAAGTGAGGGAGTGCCTGGGAGGGCACCTGAGGGAGGCTCAGGGCAGAGGGCTCTGAGGCAAGCGAGAGCTTGGCGTGTGTGAGATGAGGCCGTTAGGGACAGACCCCCTAGTCAGCATTCTGAGCAGCTTCCCGGCACTGGGCTCCAACAGACACGGGAATGGGAGCCAGTGGGAGGAAAGGAGGCTGGGTGCACCCTTCCCCACCCACCAAAGAACACCCCCAGCCTCACCCTCAGACATAACTGCCCACTTGATGTGGGAAGGCCTATCCACATCCAAATATCCACAAGTTTGGATTAGGCACCGATCTGCTTACTCTGAGGGCATGCCCGGTTCTCATGGACGTGCCCCACTCACTTCTGCTACCAGTTCACCTCACTCTGGCCTACAAATCTGTTTTCTTAAAATACCGCATTTTAAAATAATCAGAGTGCTTAACCTCTTGCTTTCTTTCCTTCAAATGTACAACAAGCCACAATGTTCAGCATTTATATGGCCCATATTCTTCTACAACTCTAGAGGGTGCACAAAGGAGTCTTCAGAATTCCTATTTTCCACATGGGAACCCCAAGTGGGCTCAGAGCTAGCAAGTATTATAAACAGGCCTGGAACCCACTGTTTCAGGGTCCTCCTCATCTCACTAGAAAACATCTTCCATTTAAAACTTTCTTTTTTTTAATTTTTATTTATTTATGATAGTCAGAGAGAGAGAGAGAGAGAGAGGCAGAGACATAGGCAGAGGGAGAAGCAGGCTCCATGCACCGGGAGCCCGACGTGGGATTCGATCCCGGGTCTCCAGGATCGCGCCCTGGGCCAAAGGCAGGCGCCAAACCGCTGCGCCACCGAGGGATCCCCATTTAAAACTTTCTATTCCTGCCTGAGCAGCCATCAAACCCACCGCCTGAGACAGATCTAGTAGCTGTTGGGCTACCAGCCTTACCCACAGGCTCCAACACCCCTGAAATAACCACTCTGGGGCCCAGTGAAATCCCCAGGTCACCAAATGAGAGAGGCGCCTCTTTGGGGTCCTCAGATCATCCTATGATGAAAATCACTGTCTGCCAGCCTCTCTGCTCTTCATTCCTTCAAACCAACTGCCCACAGGACCCCTAACAAGGGCACTCTCTGCCCAAGGACAAAACTACTGGAAATAAGAATGTGCCCACACACTCACTGGCTCTTGCCCTAGGACATTAAACTACATAAAATAAATCTCTTGTTATTCCTTATACTGCAAACCATCTTCATTTCTCTCCACTTGATACAGTTTCACATTCACAGCATGTTTCTCAAGGGGCTATACCAATCCTTCATAAAGCACATCATCGCTCCAACCCACTAAGTAGTTGATTTTTAAAATGTTTAGTTCTGACTCAATTCTGATGCCTTGCAAGCCATTGAATTGGCAGGTAAATTACTTCTATTTTAACTTATAGACTTAGCAAAGCCCCTGGCTTCCAGGGCTTACTGCATTTTATTGTCTTTCTGGGCCGGAGAGACCATAAAAAGAGGCGGATGTTTATTGTGGGGCATGCTGACTCTTCTAAGGAAGGACACTCTGCATTTAATGTCTAGTTTATTGTCTCCTCATTTGTTTTTATTTTGTTTTTTTAAGTGCCATAAACTGTTTAAGGAGTGATCTTGGAGAATTCCTAGAAAATCCAAATATTACATTTCACAGTAAACTAAACTGAAATTAAGGCATTCTGTGAGGTCAGAGATCAAAGTGTCAAAGGCAGTATGCATGGAGGAAAACAATGAAGAGTATTTCTGAATATAAATTATAGAAAGAAAAGACTGTTTAGCTCTGATTATCATTATGTATACACACGCATGTCAATCTGACTCCTACATTAAAAAAAAATTCCTAGGGACTGTCTCCAAAGGATTACTAACCTCATCAATCTCTCCAAATGAGTTCTGCTGTGAGGGAGGAAGGGGGCCAGAGCAGGGAAGAACAGGAAAAAGAGTATTCTCTAAAAATAGCAAGACTGGCCAAACTCAGATTCCAAATAATCATAAGAAAGGGGAGGGTCATCTAGCATCACCCCAAATCTTAGAGTCTGACATCTTTCCAGTTATAAGGACTGTTTTTTTAATTCTAAAAAATTAAAAGGAGAATATGAGCAATTTTTATTTCAAAGGTCTTTTCTGTTGTATGGAAACAGCACGTCCTTCCTGGGCAGGCAGCGTGTGGGGCGGGGTGTAGGGGGTGCCTCTCCCAATGGCTCAGCCACAAAGGCACATAGGCCCCCATCTCCACCCTCTTACACAGATGTCCAGAGCTATTACCACACCTCGGGTCCACCCTCCACAGCCAGGGCCAGGCCCTGGGCCACCGAGAACAGTGGGTGGAGGGGGTCAGGGACATGATGCCACAGATCTCCCCCTACCCAACAAGGAAGCCCCCTGCCCTGCTCCAAGGGAGGATGGAGTGGCTTAGGAGGCACAGGGAAGAGGTCCCTGGGTGCTGGGAAAGTCCATTCTGAGAATGTTGACCAAATGACAATTCATCAGAGTGAATACAAATTATGTGTGTCCTTTCTTGCATGTGTTATAGTTCATTAAAAGTTCTCTAACCAACAACCAGGAAACATGGCAACGGAAGTAAATGCAAAAATGGACTCTGCAGCTTTGAAAACAGCAGACAGGTGAGAAATGGTGAATAGGAAGGGACTGCCCTGTCACTTGGAGAGGACACAGCACACAGCCAAGAACGCTGCTGCCACCAGAAATAATCTAGACGCTTCAGTTACTTGTCATCTGAGCCTTGGAGACTACTGAAAAGCAGAAACATCAGATTTGAACATTTGGAGGTGCCCTCCCAAGTCCAAGAAAAGAGTCTATGCCTATGCCGGCGGGGGTTGGGTGGTGATGGCAGGAAACGAATTCTTTTTCTCCATTTCTCTGTCATCTGCACACTGGGGGTGCCAGGGACAGCGTAGAGAGGAAAGGGACTTGCCCCAAATCCTGATGCTGTGTTTGCACCTGCTATCATTTGTTCGCTGGGGGAAAACAGGAAGGTACCACAACACCTGCAAGTCAAGACCCCGGCAAAGGCAGAGCTGGATGCCGGGTTCAGGGGTGAGAAAACATCATTTGTCAATGAGACATTTGACGCCCTGTCACAGCTTTTAAATTCTCCACCTGTTCTTTACTTTGAATCAGCACCAGATGCCATTTTTAAAAAACCCACCCACCTCCCCCTCTTCAAACCTGCCCTGGAATCCAATATTATGTTCCCTAGGGATACAGGTCCTACACTCACACCCCAGGTACCTCTTGAGCATTCAAAAGGTGTTTGAAAAACATCCACCTTCCTGTGTGTAATTTGCAAATAAATACTTGCCTTGCAGAAAGCCCTGACAGGTAGACTTGACACATTAAAGAAAAAGCAGGGATCCCTGGGTGGCGCAGCAGTTTAGCGCCTGCCTTTGGCCCAGGGCGCGATCCTGGAGACCCGGGATCGAATCCCACGTCGGGCTCCCGGTGCATGGAGCCTGCTTCTCCCTCTGCCTGTGTCTCTGCCTCTCTCTCTCTCTGTGTGTATGACTATCATAAATAAATAAAAATTAAAAAAACAAAAAAGAAAGAAAAAGCAAGTGGATAAAAGGTCTCCATGTAAATATGGATGACATCACCATTCCCTGTACCTTGGTGTCACTCTAGGGCCATTTTATAGCATTTTCCCTGTCTACCAGTCAGCCACCAAGAAGGGATGGCAACTGATTTGCTTTCTAGTTGTTTTAACAGTGACACTCAGCCCTTATATTATTCAAACACACTTTTCAACACTCCTCTTTGAAGAGATCATCTCCAAGCACTGACCATGAGAAGGGTAAAAGATGTGGCCTCTCCCCAAGCAGCGTCCATAATAAAGGAGACATACACACAAGATAAATTATACATACAGAGGTAACAACATAATGCTCAGTTCCTAATGAGCCCAAAGATGCTAAGCTTATTCCAGAAAGCACTGTCACCAAACGACAGGCTTCAAGGAGGAAAATGAGTCTCAACCAGGGAGGATGGAGGGGGCTGGGAACAGAGAAGACTCAGGACAAGCCTTTCCTAGCAAGATGACACATGTGCAAATGTTTCTCATGAATGACTAAATAAAATCTTTTAAAAATAAATAAATAAATTTTTAAAAAGAAGGAAATACTGTCATATGCTACAATACGTATGAACCTCGAGGACATTATGCCAAGTGAAATAAGCCAGTCACAAGATAAATACTGCATGATTCCACTTACGGGAGTTATTTAATACAAACTCTTAGAAACAGAGGAATGGTGGTTGTCAGAGGCTGGGGGCAGCAAGAAGGGGGCAAGTGTTCAATGGTACAGAGTTTGTTTTACAAGATGAAAAACTTCAGAGATCTGTAGCCCAACAAAGTACACACAGAAAATGCTACTGTACTGCACACTTAAGAATGGTTAAGATGGGGGATCCCTGGATGGCTCAGCAGTTTAGCACCTGCCTTCAGCCTAGGGCGTGATCCTGGACACCCGGGATCGAGTCCCACATCAGGCTCCCTGCATGGAGCCTGCTTCTCCCTCTGCCTGTGTCTCTGCCTCTCCCTCTCTCTCTCTCTCTCTCTCTCTCTCTCATGAATAAATAAAATCTTTAAAATATAAATAAATAAAAATTAAAAAATTAAAAATAAAAATGGGTAAGACGGTAAATTTTATGTTATGTCTTTGACTACAGTAAAAGAAAAAAAAAAACATGAGGGAAACGAATGCCGTTGGATGCTTCTCCTTCTCTAACACCCATGGGTGACTTACTGAATGGATGAAGCAGTAATTGTATAAAACATGAGAAAAATAGCTCTGCGTGCAATGAATGAGAGCAGGATTATCACAGTAGATTATCATATCAGAGCACTATCTCCACTAAGCACTGGCTCTGCCTTCTTGGTATCCTTTGCTAACTCATTCCTGTAATCGTTACCGCTGATCACATCTCCAGAGACAGCTCCCTCCTCAGACTGATTTGCAGTGACACAGAACCCTCTGGAAGTAAGTTCTTGGCCACACAGAGGTTATCCTTCTGTGGGAGGAGGAAATGTTTTCACAGGATCAACCTCTGGCTCTAAGCTCCAAGCACTCTAGAGCATGGTGTGTTATACCACCACCAGACTACCACTTGCTCTATCCTGAATTTCGACCTCAGGCCATCCTGATTTAGAGATGGATCAGCTTCTTCCCTCCTTTCCAGAGGACGGCACACAAGCATTTGAGCCCTCCTGGGGCCGAGCTGTCCAGTCAGGGTCAGGCTCAGTGTCTGGAGGAATGTAGAAGTTTGGAGATGGTCCAGGAAGACCGCAACAGTAATTAAAGCACTGGACATGGCGACACACAGCAGGGTTGGGGCCCTCAACAGATATACAATGGTTCCAGTAGGGAGGCCCCTCCATACTGGTGATAGCATTCAGCTGCTTCCTCCTTCCCCATGGGGCCTGGCAAGGGGAAGATGATAAATTTGTGGTGAAAAGGCAGGCCAAATTCACATGAATAGCCTCTGCTATGGCGAAGTTTAACATAAAAGTGGGCTCCTGAAAGAGGGGAAGGAAACATTTTGCCTAGATCTGTACAGAAAACCTACTTCCCCTGGGATAAAATATAAATATGTAAAACACTCCACTTTACAGCATGTAGCCCAAAGGAAGCCTCCAATGAATGGCAGCTGGTAATATTTTCCCTCCTTGATCTTATGTTTTTATAAGAAAAATCTTCATAGAGCTTCCGAGAAAAGTCAATGAAAAGAAAAGGCCTATGAAGTCAGAATACTGGTTATCTCAGTGGAGAGGGGCACAAGGGAACATTCTGGTATTAGCAACAAGGATGCAGGAGTGTGGTTAAGAAAAATTCACCAAGCCGTTCACATCAGATTATGTAAGTACTTTAGTGTTCTACCATAATAGAAATGAGTAAAAGAAAAAGAAAAAAGTAGACAAAATTTCCGAGGTAATTATAAATTCCTTTTTTGTTGAGTCTAATAAAACCTTCTGGAGTGATGGAAATATTTTCTCTGTGTGCTGTCCAACATAGTAGCCAGTAGCCATGTGCTGCTACTGATCACTTGAAATGGGTCTAGCATGACTGAAAACCTGAATTTTTAATTTAGCTAAATTTAAAGTATACTGACTCCATGTGGCTGGCAGCTACCTCCTTGGATGGTCTAGCTCTGGGACATCACAGGTCTCAAGGGTCAAAACTTCTCTTTGTACCTCTGCAAAGCACCCAATGAACCTGCTGAGTATATCATATGCACTTTGGGAACTAAATATAGTAAACCCTTGAACAACATGGTGGTTTGGGGGCAGCAGTCTCTCATGCATTTGAAAATCTGCATATAGCTTTTGATTCACCCAAAACTTAATAGTCTGTTGACCTGAAACCTTATCAAGAACCTACCGATCTTCCCAGCAGGTCAGAGAGTCAGTTAACACATACTCTGTATGTTGTATTTACTAGACACTATATTATTACAATAAAGTAAGCTAGAGAAAAGAAAATATTAAGAAAATCCTACAGAAGAGAAAATACATTTTACAGTGCTGTAAAAAAAAAATCCACCTGTAAGTGGACCCATGCAGTTGCAACCCGTGTTGTTCAAAGGTCAACTGTAAAGCACTAAAAATAACATGGATTTCATAATATATAATACTATGTAGGAATAAGCAGGAATAAACTACTACACACAACATGGGTTAATTTCAAAAGTATTTTGAGCGAAAGAAGTCTTACACAAAAGAACACACATGGTAGGTTTCCATTTATATGAAGTTCTAGAAATATGAAAAGTAATCCATGGTAGTACTAATGATAACAGTGGTTGACTCAGGGTGGGAGGAATGGACTAGAAAGGAACACAAGAGAACTTTTGGGGGATGGAAGAAATAATCTATAACTTGATGGAGACAGGGGGATTACACAGGAGTGTACCAGTGTCAAAAGCCAAACTATAATCTTAAATCCTGTGCATTTCACATACCGCATACCCTGAAAAGCACACACTCACAAAAATGCTTATGTAATGAATAAGATTTCTGAAGCACTCTTCACCCACATTTTGTCATGATTTGACAACTGTACCTCTGCACCCTGGAATGGATGTTAAACATTTGACAGATAAAGAAAATAAAATGGTTATTTGTCCAAGCAGTAGTCCAGAGCAGGCAACCTCAAGGCCATACCCTTGTCACCGTGCCATCCAGCCTGCCTAAGGAATCACAAAGTCATTCGTCCTCAGAGTGCCACCCCTTCTCCACAGCACCCCCGGAGGCCTTACCAGCACGAGGCCATCAGCCTTGGGCTGCCGGGCCAGGCTCACCCCCATCCACTCATCATCCCGGTCTTCCCGGCAGGTCTTTCCACATGGCATGCCCCGATTCTTCCCTAGATGAGAAAGAGAAAAGCCAGACTTCCTTTTAGAAATGATGTTCTGCTGGCTGCTTTTCAAAGGGTGGTCTACAGTCCAAATGCTGGTCACCTGCCAGTGAGAAAATGAGGAACTTGGAACAAAGTGTAAATCAACTCTATCACGATGCACTGTTGACTGCTTAATTCAGCCAATATTTTTTTCATCGCCAAGACTTTTGCTCCAGGAAGGAAGTGGTGCGGTGATTTACATTCTGAAGCTAGCTCCTTACTCTGCTATGCACCAGGAATCAGCAGTTCACAAACCAGTCATTTTGAGTGGCACTAAAGAACACCACGGACACTTCTGCTTTTCAGCTAAAGAATATCTTAACAATTCTTTGTTTAAAAAAAATATAGCTAGGATTTCTTGCTGGGAAAGAACTTTGGAGAAAGTGAAGACCTGAAGGGATAATAAAGCAGACCTGAAGGGATAATAAAGTGTGCCAAGCACGGATCTATGTGACACTTACCTCACTTAACTTTGTCAAGGTAATTGTGTAAGGTAGATATCTTAGTCCTAACTTTACAGGCAAGGAAACTGAAGCCAAAGAGGCTATGGAACTTTCTCAGTCCCAGTAAGTCCCAACTAGTAACTGGGAGAGCTGGGCTCTGAACCCAGGCGAGTATATAACCTGATTCTAAAGATGACGGATCATATATTTTCCACTGGACCAAAGTGAGCTTTGTAAGACCTCCACCTATCATATCTTTCCTCTACTTGAAATATAAAGCCTAAGATTGATTTTAATGGCCTCCCGCTTCATGCAGAACATAAAATCTTAACACCTTACCCCAGCCCGCGTTGTCAACTCCCCATGTTCCCATCCTCCCGCTCACCACTCCAGCTATACTGTCCTCATTTGGTGCTTTAAAATGGCACAAGCTTTCCTCTGCTTGGAGGTTCTGCCTCCCACAGCTGCCCAGCTAACTACTGTGAATCTTTTCAATCATGTGTAGATCAACTACCCACCTCCCCTCTGGTCTTCTTGCACTCGACTATTCATTTTAATAGTCTCTTTGCCCACTAATCTGTATGGCCCAGGAGGGCAAGATCTTTGCTTTGTTTCACTAGTAGGTCTCAGTGCTTAATAAGTAATATGCACTCAACACATGATGGATGGATGGATGGATGGATGGATGGATGGAAGAGGGGATTAATGATCAGGCCACCCTGAGATGACAAAGAAGAAGTGTGAGGGTACGGAACCCATTTCCATCTTGGCAATGACATCCACCCACCTCGAGCCATGTCCAATTCGGTGCATCTCCGGTCAGGGTTGGTGTGGACACGGCACTTAAACACAGCCCCAGGGGACTTCACTGAAGCGCTGTATTTGGAATCTGCCTTTGGTGCCCCCACGAGGACCCTGCACGTGAAGAAGAAAGGACATTCTGTCACAACCCAGCACCAGGAAAGAGGAGGCTGATGGTTAAATCCTCACCCAGCCATGGGTGGGTTGCCTGAGCGCTTATTGAGAAACCCTCCTCCAGCATTAAAGTGTGCTAGAGGGCCTAAGGGGAAGGGTCCCCCGCAATGAACCTATTAGATTTTTCTCCTGGTACCTTTAGAGCTTAAGACTGGCTGAGAACTCATATAACCAAAGAGCTCATATCTAAAACCTATAAAGAACTCCTATAAATCAATAAGGAAAATACAGACAACCAATACAATAGTAGGCCAGATACTTGATGAAAGAAGATAACCAAACCACCAATAAACATATAACAAGATGCTCAATAACATTTCTTATCAGAGAAGTCCAAGTGAGAAATCCATGCCTCCTAGAAGGTTACAAGTGCTGGCAAGGATACAGAGGAACCAGAACCCTCATATACTGCTGGTGGGAGTGCAGACCATGACAACCACTTTAGAGAATTAGCAGTTTTTAAGAAAGCAGAACATGGGCCTACCCGAGAGCCTGGCAATCCCATTTCCAGAAACACACCCCACAGAAATGCAGGAGTCTACCAGGAGACATGGACAAAAATGTTCACAGCTGCAAATGTCATGGCCAAACACTAGAGGAGACTCAGAGGTCCACTCATGCCAGAAGATACAGGTAAATGGTGGCACAGAAATACAACAGCATTCTACATGGCAACGAAAATCAATGAGCACGCAACTACTGCCACACGATGAATCTCACAAATACAGCACTGAGCAAAAGACATCAGGCACAATAGGCACTCACTGTCTGATTCCATTCATCTGAAGTCCAAAGCAGCTGGAATTTAACTGGTGCTAAAGGTCACGCTACAGGTTACCTCTGGGGAGGAGCAAGGGGGGTTGTAGCTAGGGAGGGGGGCTTCCAGGGGAACTTGTGATGTTCTATTTGCAACCTGAGGAGTAGCTAACCCAAATGTGATAACTCATTGAACTGTATATATGACATGGGCCTTTTCCAGATGTGTGTGACACTTCAGCATAATAATAATAATAATAATAATAATAATAATAATAATAATAGTAATAACAAAAAGTAGGAAATTTAGAGATGCCATTTCTCTTCTGTGTCCCCTCTTCCCCTTGCCCTCTACCACACCCAAGGCACCTATGTTTAAGAGGAAATAGGAAAAAAATAGCAGGAGGGTAGAATTATAAACCATATCCTTTACGCCAATCCCAAACCAGAGGTAGAGTTCAAATATGAACAGGGCCAAGAAGGAAGCTCAGCATCCCTTCTTCATCATGAACCAGAAGCTGCTGTGGAGATGAGCTCCCCCTGCAGTCCCCTTCCCTGCCATGGAAAAAAAGAGTGAGAATGCTAAGATGACAGAAGAGATACACTTAGGGCTGTGCAGGCACGGAACATGGGGACACTGGCAATAAGCTCCCCTGCAGGTGTTGCAGAAACACTTCTGCCTCATGTGCTTATGTACTGTTCCCAGAGAGCAGTCCAGTGCCGAGCTAGAGTGAAGAATTCTAATGGCACCAATAGGCACAGCATGTGCTGAGCCATATGCCATTTGGAAAAAGCCTTGTCAGGTGAGACTCTGAACAAGATCTACACCTGTGTCCAAAGAGTAGAAAACTCCAAGCCACTTCTGAAGGAGAACACGAGCTGCTTCTTATGTGTAGCAGCCTGGAAAGGAGATGCAATTCACCTTAAGAGGTACCAGGCACATTGTGAAGTACACCATTCCCCACTGGCCTTGGAATAGAATGCATTATCTACTATGTATGTGTGGAAAAGCAGTCTAGCAGAGGTTGGAATGACCCCAGACAGCCTCCCCAGAGATGTGGAAAGCTAGCCCAGACTCCCCTCACTTTGTCCTGAAAGTCACCTTCACCTTGGGAATCATGACATTCACCCCACCCCCACCCACAGAATGACACTGCTCCCTCCCCAGCACCTTGGCTGAAAGGAATGGAGATCTATATATCAGACAACAAAAGTCTGGGACCCTCAGCAAAGGCCCAACAGCCATACTAATCTGGCTTAGAGACGTGGTATCAGGTTCACGAGAAGGCATGTGGGTCCTGTCTTCATTCCCACTGCCTCTGAGCCCAATCCCTCAACACCCAGAACACAGAGGATCTCTGAGGCCACAGTGAGCCAGGGAAACTCACCCTCACTAGACCGTTTTTTTCTAGGTAGGTCTTGAGAGTCTATACACAATGGGGTATAAAAGGAACAGGCCTCGAAGCTTCCCTGCGGCCCCTCGGTAGCACCCCAGGAAGCTGTGCTTCCAGGTGCTTGCTGGCAACTCCCACTCCTGCAGCCCCCCCACAGTGGGCCCCAGCTGCAAAATCCTTAGGCAATGGTGGGGCTGGAACCCACAGCCTTCGGAAATCTTTGTAAGCGCTTCACCACACAGACCACACCAGGGCAACTCGCGGGCTCCCGGCTGCTCTAACTCAAATGCATGATGACACTCAAAACAAAACTCCAGTGAGAAGAAAGCCACATTAAGGGATCAATTTCCCCCCCTGGCTTCTGGCGCTGAGCTTCAGAGCCACCAGGGCAAGCCAAGGGTTGCTCTTGATAATGCCAGTTGTGTTTTCACAGGTGAGAAGAATTAGCAGTTTGACATGTCTAAACTGCCGAAACATCCACTGCCTTTCCACATGTCAGGTTGTAGGAGCTGCGGAACATAAAATGCCTCCTGCACTCAAAAACCCCAGTGGGACAGGGCTTGGTCCAAACATTCCCACAAATTTCAAATTTACATTAGCACAGTGAATAAATGCCACTTGCAATTCATTTGGTAAAAATTACACAAAGGAGAGAATTATTCCTATACTGAGGAAGGGAAATGGCTGCAAGAAACAAGGTGCTTCTGTATCACATCCTCCCAAATGGCACTAGGACCCTGGTCATGTCAGAAGTGCCACTGTGCCAAATTCACAGATCAAGGCTCACAGGTTATCCCAGGAAGGGATCCCGGAGGGCTAAAATCCCAACTGCGGCTTCATCCAGCCTAGAGCTGAGACTGAGAAGGGTGAAGTTCCCATCAAAACCTAAGATAGAAAAAGGATCCACTGGTTTATTTTTCTCTTCCAAGCCCAAAATACTCAGGGGTTCTACCATTGGGCTGATCAAGCACTGATAACAACCCTCTGCGTACAGCTCTTCATCAGCTGGCCAGATGAGAAGGTTCTTCCCAAATCCTTTGTCATGGGAAATGAAGCAAGAGATGAGGGGGTGTGTGTACACACATACACGCTCACTGGGGTGGCACGGTGGAGCATGAGCTTGTATCTCTGTGTTTACAGAACGCCGTGGCTTCCTCACAGCCTGGTGCTGTTCTTTACCTAGGCTGTCTGCCAGCAAGACTGCTGCTGCCGGCCAGCCGATGAGCCTGTCTCTTCTGAAGTTGGTTCAGCTGGCTCTCCGCCAGGCCAATCCCAAGAGATGGAGAGCATGCAACCGCCCAGGGTTCAGGACAAACCACCAGAAAGATGCCATCTGCCTTTTCTCTCATTGTTCTCTGAGTTATAAAGAGATAGCCCAGACACTTCAAAGATCCCCCCAAATCTTCCCTGTACTCTTGACAAGACCCTGAGATGTTTCTTTCCCTTGTACGGTTACCATATGAAAGGGCCCAAGTGTTCCCACCAACAGGCTCCCATCACTAAATCATCAGGCTGATTCTCACCTTTGCTGGCTACTTCAAGTGTGGTCCTCAGACCAGCAGCATGGGGAACACCTGGGAGCTAGATGGAAATGGAGAATCTCAGCTCTCAGCCTGCTAAATCAGAACGCACGTCTTAACCAGCTCTCTGGTTGATATATAACTACCAATGCCGATTACAAATCATGCTCCATTTGGAGCCAGTATGAACAGATGACTCTTGAGAAGTGAGACTCTCCTCCTATCCTAGCCCGTTAAATATGCACCCAAACTCCCAAGATGTTTTAGGGTCCCTTCAATTAATTCATAACTCTAGATTTCTAATTACAAGGACAACCAGGGTGTATCGGGCACTTAGAGTATGCAGATGCTGGGCTGGGCTCCTTAAAGGCAGAATTGCATTTAATCTTCAGAGCAATTCTGTGGAAGGCACTCCCATCCCCATTTCACAGATGGAGGAACAGGTGGCCAAAGGTAGTCACGGGCTGTACCCAAGCCCACAAAGCACAGTAAAAAGCAAAAGCAAGCCCACAAGTACAGGGCCCTCTCCCCTCTCTGCCCACCCCACATGAGCCAGAAAGTAGGAAAAGGGAGCCAAGTGTGGAGCGACCCCTCTGCTGCTAGCCACCACATGTGATCTTGCCTAAACAAGCACTCATGAGGCTCTGTGGGTGGCCCCCAGGTTAGAACTTTGATTTGGAATTTCTGTCATGCCAAAGGACCAGGGTTTAGAATAGAAAGAAGCCCTTTATCCTCCCGCAACAGGCTGTGTTGATCACTTTCTTGCTTTTCTAAAACGTGTACACTGCTGGCACAGTGATGCTCAGAGGTTTGCCTCTCCTAATGTATAGTTCAGACACCTGTCTGGAGAGCTGGGCCCATCTGCTCATCTGCCAGCACCAGTTATGCTCACATGTGGTCTGATTTCTTGCTCAAAGGTAACCCCGTTGGGCAGCTTCTGGTGTGCACTTTACTCAGAGACTGTGGGTTACACAACTGGTGAGCAGTAGAGCGTGGATCTACACCCTGGGCATCCATGTCTGAGGGTGTGCTCTTTCCAGTCCTCCAAACTCCCTGATTGTGGCAGTTTAAATGCCCTCCCTTTTTCCAATGCAGCCACCTCCTTGGTTGACATGTGTGTGGTCAAGCTGGCTACAAGGGCTCCACTCCTACCACCCATCTGCTCTGAACCCATCCCTAACATCAAGAGAGCAAACAGCAGGTAAATTCCCTAGCCAGCGGGCGACAGAGAAGGACCAAGCTGCCTCCCTGGGGAAGGCTCCCTCCCTGCCCACTAATTCCACAGCAGCAATTCCTCAGGGTGAAATTACAGTGAGTTCGAGGGCAGCAACTGGGAATTGAAAACCTTAAATGCATTAGGTTTGCTTCTGTGCATTTGAACCCAATGTAAAAGCTTCCCCAGGGACCCATGTGTCAGTTACGTGAGTGGAATTCAATCATTGCATGTCCCTCCACACTGCCCAGAAACCCTAAGAATCACTCCACCTCCCTTACTGGGCAGAAAATAGCCAAGACTTGAACAGAGAGAGAGCTGGTTGGTGCCAGGGAGCCACCTCTGACCACACAGAACCCTTAACACCCAGAGAGCACAGACTCTCTAGGGCCAATGCCTGCCAACAGAGCTGGCGAACCTAAAAGGCCCCAGAAGCTCCTCTTTTTACATTTGGGGAAACTGAGGCTCGGGCTCAAAACAGGGAATACTAACTGCTTTTTAGGGGTTTAAAATTGGTATTTCCACTTGAGTTCTAAGCTTTGAGGGCAAGTTATTCAGGGGGGAAAAGTGTAAGAAACACAGGGATAGCACAGGGTTCAAGTTCTGCAACACTGATAAGTGTCCTATCTGAGGCCACATAGATTCACTACTCTGGGCCTCCATTTTCTTCCTCTGTAAAACAGGAAGAATTGAAATGTACCTCGTAAGGGTTCTCACAACGTTTAAGCTAATGTTTATAAAGTACCTAGCATGGTGCTTGGTACAAAGTTGGTGCTCAATGAAACATGAGAGAGAATGTTAGACAGTAGGCCAAACACCTGAGCACCCAACTTGTCCCAGCTCCTCATCTTCGTAGCACTCTCAGGAGCTCCTCAGACCCAGGAATTTATTCAGACCCTCAGCTGAGCTCATAGAAATCCAGGAATGCCTAGGACACTCTCACCAGTACTAGCAGACTGCAAAAGGAGCCATGCCCTTCTCAATGGGGCTCTGCAGCTTCTTCCATCAGGAAGTGACGTCTGTCCCCACCCTCCACCCCCGGCACCCCTTAAATGTGGGCAGGCTCAAAATTTGTATTGGCCAACAGAAT
The DNA here is from genome assembly GCF_053574225.1 of Canis aureus. Taxonomy (NCBI): domain Eukaryota; kingdom Metazoa; phylum Chordata; class Mammalia; order Carnivora; family Canidae; genus Canis; species Canis aureus. The sequence continues at coordinate 45,384,970 of NC_135632.1, forward strand.
GTGACAGAGGGGGAGTGGTTGACTTCCCAGCTTCGGCTTCAAGAGATCATTCATGCTCCTGACTGCTCTCTTGGCACCCTGCTCAGCCACCATGTGTACAAGCCATGCTGCTGGGGGGTAAAAGACACATGGAGAGGAGCCATCCCCAGTGAAGCCATCCTAGACCAGCCGGCCAACCAGCCTAACCAGAAGTTGACAGCAGACACATGCATGAGCCCAGCTGAGAGAAGAACCATCCTGCTGAACCCAGCCTAAACGGCCAACTATAGATTCATGAGCTAATAAATGGTGACTGGTTTAATCCCGAGTCGTAGAGTAGTTTGTTACACAGCAACATTGTGGTAATAGAAAACAGAGCATCAAGGTAGGACATGCCACTTTTGCATGGAAGTGCACTGTGGTACCTCCACTGTCCCCCAATTGCTCCTCAGTCCAGCCTATGGACCTGGCTCTGCAGCTGAGAACTGCTGCTCCTGTTTCTCCAGCTGTCTGGTCTCCTCTCCTTCCCCCAAGGGAAATCTTCTTGCCAACCAGGACCACAAACTTTTACTGAGGACCCTGCTATGTGAAAGGCAGGGTGGGGTGGGAGATACAGCCCTGAAGAACGTGCTCCCTCACCTCTAGCTCTGTGATCTCAGGCAAGCTCCCTGGCCACTCAGGACTTCGTCTTTAAAAGATAATACAAATGCACAGTCCTCTTCCCAGGACAGCAGTGAGGCACAAAAAGAAATGGCAAAGTATGTGTGCATGTGTGTGGGGGGGTGCATTTAGGATGGCCAGACTTTTGAGAACAGGGTAGGAGTTTTCATCCACCAAGGCCAGGGGCAGACAGAAATGCTCCTAGAAGTAGCATCAGGGCACTTTTTCTTCCTCCTTAGGAAATGGATACCTTGGACAGGGGCTGGATGGGGGAGGGCACAGTAGCAAGGCTGACCCTGAAAATGGCCAGACCAGCACTAAGTCAGGCCCATCCAGGTTCAAATCACAACTCTGCAATCTACTTGCTGGGTAACCTTGGTTTTGGCTTCTGCACCTCACTAGCAGCCCCACTGCTTCAGAGTGACGATGAACATAGCCCCTCTGGCACACAGATAGTACTCATAAAAGACTGGCAATAATATTTTTATTCTGGGAACTTTACGCTGGAGTAAAGAAAGGGAAAGAGGGAGGGGTTCAATCCAAATGCGGAGTCAGAAAATGAAACAAGTGGCTTCCATGCCCAATTGGGACAGAGCAGAGGCGCAGGCAGGGTCCCCTCCGTGGAGAGGCATGTGGAGAGGCCTCTGTCAGGGAGTGAAGTGTCCTCAGAGGATGCTATCCTGGCCAGGGCCTCAGGTCTTGGCAGATGCACCGAGAAGCAGCCACTGGAGAAGGGAGCATGGTAAAAGAGCCAATGCTTTCCTTCTCCACCTGAGAGCATCAAGTAAACATTAAAATCCAAGAGAGGCAAGACTCTGGGAGATGTGAATAAAAGCCATGAGGTCTTTCCAGTGCTTTCTTGCAAGAATTTTTTCTCCAAGAACAGGTTAGTACTTTTACCTTTATACTTTTTTACTAAAATTCTCACTACTACCCCCCAACCTTAGAACTACAGACCTACCTCTCAGACTTATATGGAGCCCCCATCCTGGGGAGCACCCCACCACAGGGGTGGCATCCCACCTGCTGAGAGAAGAAAGCAGCATGCAAAGCTCTGGGATGTCCAATCCCACAGGCCTCCAATTAAAGAAGCCATCTCAGGGACGCCTGGATGGTTCAGCAGTTTGGTGCCTGCCTTTGGCCCAGGGCGTGATCCTGGAGTCCCGGGATCGAGTCCCACGTCGTGCTGCCTACGTGGAGCCTGCTTCTCCCTCTGCCTGTGTCTCTGCCTCTCTCTGTGTCTCTCAGGAATAAATAAATAAAATCTTTTTAAAAAATAAAAATAAAAATAAAGAAGCCATGTCAGAGCCCTTCTGGAAGCAGAGAGGATGTAATGGAATACACAAAAATGCAGATTTACATAGAGTATGACCAAAATTTTAGAAACCACACATAACGAATGCACCTTACACAGGTCTATCACATTCATTTCTGCATTGAGTATAGACACTTCAATTTTGATAAATAAATGTACTGAAAGCAAACTCTTTTAGTATCTCAAGTTGGGATGAAGAGGACCATTAGTTCCAAAGGCCAGATCCAAGTAAAAATAAAAAGAAGTACTAGTATTTATCAAGGGTTTCCTAGGTGTTGGAGGTGGTATTCCAGGCTTTGTGGACATCACCTCATTTAAGGCACCCAAGAATGAGAAGAGGGAGAAACTCTTTATTCCTCTTTTCCAGAGAACACACACCAGCTCTGCCACGTTGGCCACCTGACCTAGGCAAGCAACATCTCTGTGTTTCAGTGTTCCCCTTTGTGAATGGGACTAGAATGACAACCAGCTGAGACTCAGGCACATTAAATGAGTTCATGCATATAAAGCATGTAGCATAGTACTCAACACATGCTAAGGACTCAGTATGCATGGCTGCTGCCACCATGTTGCTTCAGCTGTGAACAAACTCACAACACAAGGCCTTTCTGTTCTCTCAGAAAGCAGAAATTGGGGACCCAGAGAGCCTGTGGTTTCAAAGACTCTAGATCTTTCCCAATCTTGGATTCACTTTCACTTTCTAGGGCTCCCTCTGGAAAAAGGAAGGTCATAATAAAACACTTTCTTCTGCTTGGGCTGGTCACCAATCCACGTGGTTTAATGGCTTGTGGTTCACAAGGTACCAGGAATGAGGTCCCACTGCTCCCTCTGGTCAGGAACTCATAAGTTGCCCAATGGTTCAAGGTAACGGGGGGGGGGCTCTCCCTCTTCCATCCTTCACCTGTGACTTCCTTGAAATCAGGAAGAGGTGCCCTGGGCATCAGTTAGCAGCTAGAACACCCTGGAGTTGGCTGTAGGCCAGAATCCTAATGTTCCCCATGCTGACCCAGCGTAATAAGCAAAGGCACAGATAATCCCCAGCCACAACTGCTGGCCAAGGAGCACATCTCATACCTTCCTAACACAGCGATTCACAGACGATGGGCTCCATGGCAGCCATGGAGACGTGCATCCCCTGCACCACCTTATGCTGCTCAGCTACAAGGGGGCAGTGAGCTGACAGTCCCCAAGGGCAGCCTCTTCAGGGTGGCAGAGCAATCAAGCTGAGGCCATGCTCCTCCCAGGCAGGCACAGCCAATGACTGATCAGGATCATGGTGGGGGCGAGGGGGAGGGGTGGCCCTGCTGAACTGATGGACACCTTAACTAGATCTACAGCACAGTCTGAACTCTCCTTGCTCCCTCCCGCCGTTCTTCCATAGCCCTTACCCCCCACACTTCTCTGGTACTCCTATCTCTGCCCGAGCATCCACTCCCAGAGGACACAACACTGACACAAGCTCCCAGTCAATGTGCATTGATCACCCAGCCTGGGGCCAGCTTTGGACAAGGTAACTCTAAGCTGCAGTTCTCCAACTGGCAAACTGGAAAACCATGCAACCAGCTTGTCCCAAAGATTCCACTAAAGACTATGATGCCTGTGAAAGCATTTGACCCCTTACAGAGCGATGCCCAACCAATACTATCTGTTGGGATGATCAGTTTTCATTTCTTAAAGTTACAGGCTACTCCCTTGATTTCTGAGAACACAGTGGCTCCTTTTAATACACACGAAAACAACATTTCCCCCCAAACAAATCACAGTAAGAGTTATCAGAAAAAGACCATTTCCGGACTAGCAGCAAGTCAGCAGGGAGTCAGAACTGGCTGGGGCCCAGCTCTTCACACCCTCACACCCAGAGCTGTAAGTGACTTGCTTGAGAAGAGTCGTCTTCTTGCCCCATAACGTTCTCCCCTGGGCAAGACGGCTGCCTCTGCCTCTGCCTCTGCCCCTGCCAGCTTTCAGCACTAGCTCAGGAAACAGCACCCTTGCCAGCTTCTCCAGATCCGCAGAGAAACACCCCAGAGACCCCAAGAGACACTTTCTGGGTCCCTTAGAACTCAGGTCTCACACACACACACGCCATGCCTTCCTGAGAGCTTGAGAAAGCAGGCTCTGCAGGGCAGTAAGAACCAGGTGTGAAGAACAGGGTCTGAAAATGTGACTTCCAGAAAATCCTTCTGGGGAAGTGGAGCCACACTCCCACCCAAGGGCCTGGTATGCGCCAGAACTCAGCCAAGACATGCCCCATGCAGCTTAGAAGAAGGTGCGGCTGCCACTGCCATTTCTGGATGCCTCCTCCCAGAGACAGGCAGTGGGCTACAGCAAGGTCCTGGATCCCAGGGTCCCCCTTTTAGAAGTTTTGCCTTCATGGGGGTCTCCCCTTTGCCCCTCTGAACCACCTGTGCCATCCCAAGAACGAGCCTCTCCCCATCAGAGCCCACATATTAGGCTGTGCCTGAGACACAAGACAAGAACCCCACAATGTCATCCATCAGACAGGTGGTGGGGTTTCCACTCCTGAATCCCTCCACCTTAGCAGAGCAGCCACTCCAGTGTCTGAGCAGGGAAAAGACAAAGAAGTCAGCCTCCCTGCCTTGTCCACTATTAATTCGGAGTTAGATTTAACCACCCGAACTTGTTTTGATACACAGATATGCCAACGGCTGATTTTCTGTTTTTCTTATGTCACCATCTGATCCTTGTCTAGCCCTTCAAGACTGAATTCATTGCTCTAAACACCCACGCTGCCCAAAACTCTCCACGGTAAGTATTCTACATACCGTCCAGTACACTAGTCATTATCCACGTGTGGATATTGAGCACTTGAAATGTGGCTCGTATGACTGAGAAACTGAATTCTTAATTTTATTTGATTGTAATTAATTTTAATTTAAATAGCAATCCATCTGGCTAATAGCAACTGCAGTGGCAGTGCAGAACCGTCTAGCTTGTTCTTTTAATTCTCAACCTTAATGCAAAAGGAGAATGTTATGTTCTCCTTGGCTCTGAATTACCTCCTATTCCTCACTGAATGATGCTCTGACAGCCTTAACAAAGCAGAAAGCCGGCGCGTCTTCCATTTCCGAGCACTTGCTCTGCGCCTGAGCACAGCCGTCTTGATGTGTCCCGGGAGATGGGGCAGGAAGCACGTCGCCAGAAAGGAAGCCAATGCACCCAACCACCTCGGACTCCAGGGCGTCTGGGGCAGAGAGGAAGGAGGGGAGGGGAAGGGAGGGGTGTGAAAGAAACCCACTCTGGGGGCTGGACGCCAGCCGGGCTGCATTTATTTATATCACAGGGTGTTATAGTTGTCTGCCCTGCAGCTGAAGAACCGGTACACGTCTAAGCAAAGGGGACAGAAATGGGCTTTGTCCATGTTCCCTGGCACCTAGTGCTGTTGCTCAAAGGATGCAAGAAGACCCGGGGCAGAGGGTGTGGGGAGAGAGGTACAGGAGAGGAAGCTAACTCTGGCAGGCAGACGCCCTGAGTGTTGCTGGCAAAGAAGAAACTGAGTCATTTGTATGTTTGCACCCAAATGACATCTGTAACACTGTCTGGGATATTCTGGTCCACCTGCCCATGAGGACAACTCTCACTGCCTGGAGCACAGCAACAGAGGGACCATTCAAGCCAAACACTGGGTCTGGGGCTCTGCTCTGGATGTGATGGGACCAGAGAAGCTGTGTTCAAGCCCCAGGGTTTAGAGAAGCAAGGTCACCTCTAGGTCTTGCAGAGATCTAAAACTTTCTGAGCAGTGACAGGTATGCTCAGTTATGGGATTCAAGAACAAGTGTTAGCTCTACTGGCAGAGCACACACACGTGCTTTGCGATGTGCGCCTGGAATCACGTTAACACCACGGACCCTCAGCTCTGCGGCAGAGCCCACCCTGACCCTGGTGCCTGGGCTGTATCCCCGGCCCCTCCAGCACATTCTTCTTGCTCCTCTATCCTATCTGCAACAAATCCTTCTACCTGTAAAACAGTGTTCAATTAACATGAAGCCAATTTATTAAACCACTAATACTGAACTAAGAAGCTCAGTAGGAATTTCTTAAGAAGACAAACTCCAAATACAAGGATTAATTAACATTTTCCTTCTTCTCAAAAGTTTCAATGTCTTTCTTTTCCTTTTCATGTCTATCACTTACTTCTCACACCCATTTCTGCCTATTTGTGATCTTTTTAATTCCCCTCACAGAGATGGCTAAGTTCGTCAACTGCACGGGATCAGCCCTGCAGCAAATCACTCCAAAACCCCAGGGTCAGAGTTAATGCATTCCTCTAAAGTACACACTTTAACTTCACTGGCACTTTGAAGATGCATAGAAAACGTCTCAAGCCTCCCTCCTCTCTGACCCAGCAATTCCAAGCCCCGGAATTTATTCAAAGGAAATAATTAAGGATGTCCGCAAGGCTTTAGTTACAGGGATGTTTACCCCTGCTGTTGTTTATAATCATGAGTAATTGGAAACAACATACACGTCCCTCCAGTAGGAGGGGATGCAGACTCCTCAGTTTTGAGGAGTCTGCATCTCTAGTGGCCCAGGGCCCAGGGACTGCCTAGTAGGAAGAGACCAGCAATCAGTCGCTAAGTCACTCAACCAACCCCAGAGCTAAACGTTTAGAGACATTGGGTAGATCCAGATTCCACAGAGCCTGGATCTCGTAAATTTAGGGTGACTACCTTTCAGACAAAGTTAGGACTATAAATTTAGGGGATCCCTGAGTGGCTCAGCGGCTTAGCGCCTGCCTTTGGCCCAGGGCGCGGTCCTGGAGTCCCGGGATCGAGTCCCGCGTCGGGCTCCCGGCATGGAGTCTGCTTCTCCCTCCTCCTGTGTCTCTGCCTCTCTCTCTCTCTCTCTCTCTCTCTCTCTCTCTCTATGTCTATCATAGATAAATAAATAAATAAATAAATAAATAAATAAATCTTAAAAAAAAATAAAATAAAATAAATTTAGGCACAGGGTCTTGGTGGGGGCCCATGTGAGTGAGGGGGCTTTGGTAGAAGTTTCCTTGGCCTCATGGGGAGTCTAGTTTCCAGAGAAAAGAAAGAGAAAGGAGGCGTGGCTGGAAGTCTATTGCTTCAAGAGCCACAGTTGACAAAGTCTGGACAGCAGAATCAGCTGAGAATAACATTCAAGGTCTAAGACAAAGAATATTGGAGGGAAGGGAGAGGAGAGAAAAGGCTAGGGAGGAAAATGCTGGGAAAAAGCAGCAAGAGGACAGACATCAAGGACATAGCAAAACTATGATAAAGGGACTCCTGGGTTGCTCAGTGGTTGAGCATCTGCCTGCCTTTCCTCGAGAGCCCCCTGCCCAGAGAAGCCCTTCAATTCCTGACCGTTGGCTCCACATACTTTGTGCCAAGGCCACACAGTCCAAGAGCCCAGCGTGGGGTTCCGGGATGCGTTCTCCAACTGCTCCTGTTGCATTCTCTACCAAATCCAAAGCCCACAGTGGACTCTGAACATGCGGGACATGGAAAAGGCCTGCTTGGCTTTAAAAGGGGGATTTGAAAAAATAAATTTAAAAAAGGGGGATTTGGCAATGCAGAAAAAGATAATCTAGCCTTACACTCAGCAACTGGAGTAAACTGTAGAGAAGGAGATGCAGGACTGGACAGGGGCCACAAAGGACTTTAAAAACTGGTCCTCTTGGAGGCAGTTCTCCTAAACAACATGATTGTGAACACACTGGCCGGTCATGGAGTCACCCTTTCCCAGGAATGCTCAGACCTACAAACCCACCTTTAAAAAAAGATTTTATTTATTTATTCATGATAGATGCAGAGAGAGAGAGAGGCAGAGAAAGATACAGGCAGAGGGAGAAGCAGGCTCCATGCAGGGAGCCTGACTTGGGACTCGATCCTGGACTCCAGGATCACATCCTGAGCTGAAGGCAGACGCTCAACTGCTGAGCCACCCAGGTGTCCCCAAACGCACCCTTTTTCAAGAATTTTTTTCTAGATTTATTTATTTATTTATGATAGACATAGAGAGAGAGAGAGAGAGAGAGGCAGAGACACAGGAGGAGGGAGAAGCAGGCTCCATGCTGGGAGCCTGACGTGGGACTCGATCCCGGGACTCCAGGATTGCGCCCTGGGCCAAAGGCAGGCGCCAAACTGCTGAGCCACCCAGGGATCCCCCAAACGCACCCTTTTTGATCAGCTTCTGTCCAATTCAGAGCAGTGACGGTCTCACAGAGCTGCATGTGGAGAGCACACATTCCTGACCTCACCTTCCTAACCTGCATCCCCAAAGGATACTCACACTGGTGCCCACACAATAAAACCAACTCCAGACTTGCCTGTCACCCAGGGCCCACTGGGCCATGACCTTGAATAGGAGAACTGTCTGTGGTCTAACTCTCTGATGAAGAGGTGACCCTTGTGTGCTGTGGGGTTTCCACGTGCCTGGGGAAGGGGTCAAGGAGGAACCAACCTCATCTCCGTGGCACTCCGCAGGGGCTGGGCAGTCACGCTCTGTGCCTGTTAGCTGCTGGCACTTAATGGAGGCAGGTTCCTACCCTCTGGGACTCTCGAGGAGCAAACTAGACTCCTTGACCTCTAGAGAACCACATCCCTCTTCTAAAACCTCAGGTGCTTGTCTCCAGGTCCGATGGCCCGTGGGAAAGGAGGCCCAGGCTGCCCCAGAAGTCACCCACCAGCCTTGTGACTTAGGGTCCAGGGCCGCCGTCCCACCCAGCATCCTGGACCCTCGCAGCTTGCTTCCCCGGAGGCCCGGCAAGGAGGGAGGGGGCCTCTGGGCCGCAGGGTGCCCCGCGGGCTCCCAGACGCTGCCTTGGGTCCCCGCCTCCCTACACACGCGCCCCGGGGGCTGAGCCTCGCCCGGCACCACGCAGCAGAGTGGCCTGGGGCAGGCGGCGTCGCCCGGAGCTCCCGCGGCCGAGGAGCCTGCGCCCGGAGCGGCGGGGCTGCTGGCTCGGGGCCTCGGACGGAGCAGCCAAGCCTGCGGGCGGGGCGCGGGGAGAGCTGGGCTCCGGCGGGACCCCGGACCCAGGACCCCGGACCCAGGACCCCGGACCCCGGACCCAGGACCCCGGACCCAGGACCCCGGACCCAGGACGCAGGACCCCGGACCCAGGACCCAGGACCCAGGACCCAGGACCCCGGACCCCGGACCCCGGACCCAGGACCCCGGACCCAGGACCCCGGACCCAGGACGCAGGACCCCGGACCCAGGACCCAGGACCCAGGACCCAGGACCCCGGACCCAGGACCCAGGACCCAGGACCCCGGACCCAGGACCCAGGACCCCGGACCCAGGACCCCGGACCCCGGACCCAGGACCCAGGCGCCCGCGCCCGCCCGGCACCGCCGGCCCGCGGGGCACTCACCAGCGCGTGTGGTCGTGGACGTGCTCCAGCACCGCGTAGCCGAAGAAGGAGCCGGCGGGGCCCTGGAAGCGCACCGGGCGCTGCGGGTCGAGGCTGTAGGCGTCGGCGGGCGTCCCCGCGGCCACCAGCGCCAGCAGCAGCGCGCGGAGCCCCCCGGCGCCCCTCCGCGCCGCCGGGCCCCCCATCCCCGCCGGCCGCCGCCCTCGCTGTCCCCGGGCCGGGCGCCGAGCGCGAGGGCGCGGGGCCGCGGGTCGCCGACGGCCGGGAGGCTCCCGGGGCGGGCTGCGCTCCGAGGCTGGCGGGCAGCGGCGCGGGCCCGGGACCGCAGGCGAGCGCGGGCGGCGGGGCCGAGCGGGGGACGGGCGGCGGGGGCGGCGGCGGCGGGCGGCGTCCACGCTGCGGCCGCGAGGTCTGCGCGCCCCGAGCGAGCGGTCCCGGCCGGGCGGCGCTGGACTGCGGGGAGGCGCGCCCGCGGGGTGGGCGGCCCGGGGCGGCGGGGACGGCGGGGGACGGGGACGGGGACGGGGACGGGGGACGGCGCGCCGGCGCCCCCTGCCGACCGCCCGAGGCCCGAGGCCCGCCGCCCGCCCCCGCCGCGGCCCCGCCCCCTGCGGGCCTCGCACCCCAGCGGGCGCCGGAGGACGCGCGAAGGACTGGGGGCGCCGCGGCCCGACGGGCGGTCACCTCCAGCCGAGGCGGGGAGCGGGGACCCGAGGAACCAGAAGCCCGGGGTTGGGGGCTCGGGGAGCGCGGGGCCCAGTGGTGACTCCGGTTGTGATGCGCTGGCCCAGGGATTGAGCCCCGCCCCGGGGTCCCCGCAGGGAGCCTGCCTCTCCCTCGGCCTAGGTCTCTGCCTCTCCCTGTGTGTCTCATGAATAAATAAATACATGAATCTTAAAAAAAATACAAACAAACACGAAGAAGCTCTGAGGGTTGGGCCCAGCTGTGTGGGGGGAGTCAGGTGTTGTTACTGTGATGAAATATACACAGTATGAAACTTACCATCTTCACCGTCTTTAAGTGTACAAGCTTCATGGCATTAAGTTCACTTAGGTTGTTGTGCATCCACCACCGCTCATCTCTAGAACTTTCCTGTCTTGCAAAACCGAAACTCTACATCCATTAAACACTAACTGCCCAATCCTCCCCTCCCCCAGTCCTTGGCAACCATCATTCCACTTTCTGTCTTTGAACTGGACTGCTCTCCTGCTCTCAGGACTTCATATGAGGGGAATCCTATGTGGCTGGCTTATTCCACTTAGCAAAATGCCCTCGAGGTTCACCTAGGTCGGAGCAGGTGTCAGTACTTCCTTCCTTTTTAAGGCTGAATAATATTGTACATACATGTTTTCTTTATATATTGATCCTTTGATGGACACTTGGGTTGGTTCCACCCTCTGGCTATTGTGAATGTGAATAATACTGCTATGAATATAAGGGTACAGTTACCTGTTTGAGATAATCGCAGTCAGGTCTTTAAGGTATATGCCCCTGAAGTAGGATTGCGGTATCATATAGCAGTTCTGTATTTAATTTTTTAAGGACTACCATAATGTTTTCTACAACAGCTGCATCATTTTCCATCCCACAGACAGCGCACAAAATTCTACTATCTCTATGTGCTCTTAACACTTATTATATTCTGGGGGTTTCTCTCTCTCTCTCTCTCTCTCTATATATATATATATATATATATACACACATATATACATATATATGTGTGTATATATATTTATTTATATATACCCATACACATACAAATATATACAGTGACATATTCACCTCACATCCTATTCTATAGATACATAGATATAGATATATATATACACACACACACACACACAATAATCCCATGTCCCAGATAGCAAGTACCTAAACTCAAAAAAAGCAGCACAATTAAACAGAGAAAGGTTATTTCTGCCTCATTTCCCCAAGCTTGTTTCTCTGTGTGAGCTGCCCAGACTCACCAATGGTGCTCCTGGCCACACAGTCACCTAAGATAAGAGCCTAACACAAAGTCCTATATCTATTTCTCTCCCACCCCCTATCCAACCAGTCCTGTTTATTCCACCTCCTCAAACTCTTAAATCTATCAACTCATTCTCATCTCTGCTGCCTAGGCTTCGGGTCAAGCCCTTGCTTTCCTTGACCACAGTGTCATAATTATTATCTTTTTTATTTCTACAGTATCCATAGGGATGTCCCTCATTTCATGCATCTTATAGGTAACTTGTGTTTTATTTGTCTTGGTGAGAGTTATTAATTTTATTAATCTTTTTAAAGAAGATTTCCTTCTTTACTGTTTCTTCTAATTTCTTTGGATTTAATTTGCAATACTTTTTTCTAGCTCCTTGAGATAGATACTCAGATTTTTAGCCTTACTATTTTTCTAATTCTTTTCTAATATATACATTTTATAATATTTAAATATATATGATATATATAATATATATAAATTTCTATACACACACACACACAAATTTCCCTCTAGGTACTATCTGACCTGCATCCTATAAGTTCTGCCAATATATTGTATTGTCATTATCGATCAGTTCAAAATATCTATGTATGTATGTATTTATTTATTTGAGAGAGAGAGAATCTTAAGCAGGCTTCGTGCCCAGCACAGAGCCCAATGCAGGGCTTGATCTCACAACAGTGAGATCGTGACCTGAGCCAAAATCAAGAGTAGGTCCCTTAACCAACTGAGCCACTCAGTTGGTTTTTCCTAAAATATTTTCTAATTGTTGTTGAGTTCTCCTTGGTCCATGGAATATATAGAAATGTATTCTTTAACTTTCAAGTTTGGGGAGTTTTTTTTTTTTTTTTACTAATTTCTTTTTATTTTTTTAAAAAGAAGTATTTATTTTAAGAAAGAGTGCCTGTGGTGGGGGGGCGGGCAGAGGGAGAGGGAGAGAATCTCAAGCAGACTCCCCACTGAGTAAGGAGCCCCACTAGAGGCTCCATCCCACAACCCTGAGACCATGACCTGAACTGAAATCATGAGTCTGAGACTTAACCAACTGAGCCACCCAGAGACTCCTTGTTACTGATTTCTTAATTCCATTATGGTTGTAAAACATACTTTGTATGTTTTCAATTCTTTGAAATTCATCAAGATATACTTTATGACCCAGCATACGGTCAATTTAGTGAATGTTTCATGGGCACTTGAAAAAAATGTAGGGACATCTGACTGGCTCAGCCAGTTGAGTGTGTGACTTGACCTTGGAGTTGTGAGTTCCAGCCCCACATTGGGTATGGAGATTAGTTAAAAATAAAGTCTTAAAACAAAAAAAAAGAATGTAGAACACATTGTTGGAACTTTTGTTCTATGTATGTCAGGTCAATTTTGTAAAATCATGTAGATCAAAATTTATATATCCCTATTGATATTTCTTTGCTTATTCTATGAGTGACTTGATGAGATATATTAAAATCTCTATCTATGATGATGAATTTTCTAATTTAGTTCTGTTGGGTTTTTCCTCTATAATTTAGGGCTTGTTTTTAGATACAGATATATGATTCATACTGAATTGGCTCTTTTATTGTCAATGAAGTGTGACTACACTATTATGGTTTCTCTATATGTGCTCTCTTCTTTTTTACCTTTCCCCCCTACAACAGAGATAAGATAATGGTTTGAAAACTTCTGTTGCCTCCCCCTTCCCACAGGTTGGAGCCAATGCTCCATAGCAAGACTGAAGTAGGGTGGGTGTCCCTACCCTTGTTTCCAGCCCCATTTGTGCCCCTTTTCTGCCTCACTGCCAGGAACCCTCCAAATCACTGACACTCAACATCTGTCTGTTCCGTAAATGCATCCAACAGGGGTTTTCAGACATCTGTGCATTCTCCAAAGCTGTTCCTTCTTCCTGAAATGTTCCACCCTCTTATCCAACTGGCAAAGTCCCACCCATCCTAATATTCTGGTTCAGTTCTTGCCTCACTCTTTATGTGACTCTTTCTCTGCCCCTTTCTCCGGTGAGCTCCCACAGCAGTGTTCACATGCCTGTATCTCAACACTTACAATATTATAATCTTTTTCTTTTTGGCTCTCTGTTCCTTCTAGACTGCAAGATTCTCTACAGAAAAAAAAAAAGTATCTTGGGGTGCCTAGGGTGGTTCAGTCAGTTAAGCATCTGCCTTCAGCTCAGGTCATGATTCCAGGGTCCTGGGATTGAGCCCTGCATCAGGTTCCCTGCTCAGTGGGGAGTCTGCTTGTCCTTCTTTTTCTGCCCCTCCACCCCCACTCATGTTCTTTTTCTCATTCTGCTGTCTCAAATAAATAAATCAAATCTTGAAAAAAGAAGAATATCTTAATTCTCTTTGTATCCCCAAGGCCCAGCTCAGTGCCAGACATAGGTAGATGCTTAAACATTGTTGAAAAAAATGAACTGCTTGAGGAAAAGCAAGATGAATAAAATGATAAAGCCTTTGGGGCATCTGGGTGGCTCAACTGGTTGACCATTGACTTGATTTCAGCTCAGGTCATGATCTCAGGGTGGTGATCTCAGGGTTGTAAGATTGAGCCCTCCCACACCCCCCCATCCCATCCCCACCTATCACCACCCCCAATTACACACACACACACACACACACACACACACACACACCACCTCCAGCCCTGCACGGGGCTCGATGCTTTGGGGAGTCTGCTTCTCTCACTCTCTCTCTCCCTCTGCCCCTCCCTCCACCCTCACTCTCTCTCTCCAAGATAAATAAATTTAATTTAATTAGAAAAAAAAAGAAGATAAAGCCTTTTGGAAGACACTCTGAAGGAGAGTTTTAACTTTCTCTGAGTTTTGGTTATGGAGTAAGAAATGGTCCATTCTACTTTTAGGAAACAAAACCCAAGTTTCCACTGATGGCTAGTAACTTCCCAGTATCTATACTTCCCATTTTCCTAATTTAGAGAGCTTGAAATTACTGCAGCATTAATGTATCTCTCTTAAAAAAATAAGTAAAATAAGTATATAGTAAATGAAACTATATATCCCAGTCTTCCTTGCAGAAGGGGAGGCCACACTAACAGTGTCTGGCCAATGTGATACAAATGTACATTGTGGCAGGTGGGGCTTCTGGAAAGGTTTTTTTAAAGGTGTGCTGACTCTGATGGCCTGTGACTTTTGCCCTGTGTCCTTCCCTGTCTTGCCTGCACTACAGACAGAGGTCCAGGCTGGAAATAAAGCCCATCTTGAGAGCTACCTCAGAGTAAAGGCCAGGAGATTGCAGAGACCTCAGTTCCAGCATCCTGCAGCTGCCACCCTTAACCTAGGCTGCCTTCTTCAGGACTTCTTATTATATAAGAAAATTTAACACAAATTCATGGGAGCCACAACTTTTGAGGATTTGGTTATTTGTAGCTAACTGAACACCCAACTGAACAGTTCCTAGAGCAGAAGCTCCTAACTTAGGGTTCACACAATTCTATCAGTAGCTTCAGAGGTTCTGAGACCCCTGTGGTTGGCAGAATAATGCCCTCCACCCAGATATGTCCAAATCTCTATCCCTGGAAGCTGTGAATATGTTACCTTACATAGTAAAGGGACTTTGCAAATATGCTGACAGGTAAGGACTTGAGATAGCAAGATTTTCCTGGATTATCTGCGAGGGCCTAATCTAATCATTTGAACCCTTATAAGTAGAGAACCTTTCATTGCAGTCAGATAAAAAGATGTGACCATGCAAGCAGGGGCAGGGAGATGCTAAACTACTGGCTTTGAAGACGGAGGCAGGGATGCATGAACCAAGGAACACAGGTTGGAAGCTGGAAAAGGTGAAAATGGATTGTTCCCCCAGAGCATCCAGAAAGAAATGCAGTCTAGCACCACCCCAAAGGTAGTCTGATGAGACCTGTGTCAGATTTCTGATCTTAGAACTGTAAGATAGTAATTGCGTTGTTTTAAGCCACTGAGTTTGTGGTTATATGTTATAGCAGCATTAGAAAACTAATACACTCCCTTAAATTGTATGCAGAAGGGTATGTATGGGTGTGTGGAAGTGTGTGTTGATATGTGTGGTTCTTAGGGAAAGATCCACAGATTTCAACAAATTCTTAAAAGGGAAGGTAGTTTAAACTTCCACTTATAAAATAAGTCCTGGGGATGTAATGCACAGCATGGTGACTATAGTTCCTAGTGCTGTATTGAGGAAGGGACAGGTGGAGCTAGGTAGGGAGAGGTAGGTAGACTATGTGACTAGGTTCGCATGGGAGCTATGTGACCAGCCTCATCAAAAATCCGAAAAATGCTGAGCCATAAGGAAACTAGAAATAAGAGAAGAAACCAGACCACTCTGCCCTGGGTCTCAGAGATGGGATCTTTTTATGGCATCACTTTGTGACCAACAAAGAATGATCAGACCCCAAAGAAGTAAGCCATTAAAGATATTATCACCAGTCCTTACTCAAACCAAGATGTCACAAGAATGATAAGGCCACAAGCTTCCTGGTCAGTTCTAAATAAGAGACTGTCAGTGGAGGCCCACATTGGCAACCCATTTGGGACCAGAGCCTCTCTCTCCTGAGAGCTTTTCCTGTTTCCTTGCCTAATGAAATTCTATTGCTTTGCTCACTCTTCTTTGTCCATGAGATTCATTCTTCAATTCTCCGAGATAAGAACCTCACTCTCCTGCTTCAGTATTGTATATTTGAAAGCTGCTAATAGGGTAAATCTTCAAAGTTCTCATCACAACAACAAAAAAATCTCTGTAGCCTTGTGTAGATGTTTGTTTGTTTTGTTTTGTTTTCTGTTTCCTTGGGTAGGTGTTAACTAGACTTACTGTAGTGATGATTCTGCGATGCATACAAACATCGAATCATTAGGTTATATACCTGAAATTAATACGTCATATGTCAATTATATTTCAATTTAGAAGAAAGGTAAGGTAGTTGCTTTGTTTTTAAGATTCTGTTTATTTGAGAGAAGAGAGAGAGAACTCACACACAAGAGCTGGGTAGGGAGAGGGAGGGGGAGACTCTCCACCGAGCAGGGAGCTTGACAGGGGCTCATCCTGGGACCCCAAGATCATGACCTGAGCCAAAGGCAGACACTTAACCAACTGAGCCTCAAGGTAGTTTTTAGAAGGTTAGAAACCAGTGATCTAAATCACACTGATTTCAACCTCTGTAGCCTAAATTTTAAAAGTGACATCAGGTGAAAATTGTAGCAGTTATCATCAACAAAACAGTGCCTGCCAAACCTGGCTGTACATCAGACCCCCAGGCAACCACTCAAAAAGGCAGCTTTACAGGGACACCTGGGTGGCTTAGGAGTTGAGCATCTGCCTTTGGCTCAGGGCGTGATCCCTGGGTCCTGGGATGGAGTCCTGCATCGGGCTCCCTGCAGGGAGCCTGCTTCTCCCTCTGCCTATGTCTCTGCCTCTCTGTGTTTCTCATGAATAAATAAATAAAATCTTTAAAAAAAAAAAAAAAGGCAGGTTTACAAACACCACTAAATCAGGTCTAGAGGTGAGGCCCAGGAATTTGTATTTCAAATACCTCTCAGAAAATTTACCAAGTAGCCAAGTTTGGGAAGCAAGGTCCTACAAGAGATTCAGAATTCTGCATTGTGTTCCTGAACACGTTCCTAACACCATTATATGACAGGAAAAACAGAATTTGGCTTCACATGGAGAGGATTTAAATCTCAGGCCTGACCAACTGTGTAATCTTGGTATGTCAATGAAACAGGGAAACTAATAAATGAATAACCTATGGATGGGCTTCTTGGGACATTATGTTCTAACTGTAAAAGTCTAAACATTTGTTATTCATATAATCTGACATCAAGCGTGAGCTCAATTTCCTGGTTGCCAGAATAAGCTTTCCTACAGAGACTTGATCTGAAGTATGAGTCTGTAGGATAACTATTGGGCAACAGAATGTTTCAAACCTGGCCATACAGAATGCAGATTTGCCCCACGGGTATATGCCTTTGGGAAAGCGGAAACTCTTGTCACACTTTCTAAGTGAAATGACAACTGGCTGCTTTTCCTTCCTTTTTACCCTCTCGCTTCAAGAACAGATCTGTGAAAGTTTTCCGTTAATTCTGGTGGTTGCAAATTGAACAACAGCCACTATCAGCTTACCTATCATTAACCTTTTCCACAATCTGCCATCAATTTCTCTAAGGCAAACTTGACTTCCTCTCAGAGCTGCAGAAAACTTGAGAACATCCTTATCGCAACACTGCAAAAGAACTGGTTTGCCCTCACTCCCTCCCTGCCCCAGGCACAGAGGAATAATGTATTGAAATGATTAAATGTCCCAATGGAAACGTTGGTTTCTCTTAAGCCTTGAAAAGTCTTAAGATTTATTGGTCTATTTTTCCCCTTCCTTTCTCAACCAACTTTTTTTTCTTATAAATTCATTATTTCCTAGCTGCTTAGATACTAGGTCATTTTTAAGGCTCTTTCTACAAGCCAATTGACTCAGGAATCTTTATGTTTAGAAAATAATTTTTTCATTACAAAAACCTTCGATGAAGACAAAAAATACACATAGTTCTTTCAAATGAAAAGACAAGGGAGTATTTTCAGGCACTATCTTGAGCCATACCTTTGCCTGAGATCTCTTTTCCTGAAATGTAGCTCTCTGCTAGGTCTCTGATAGGAAACGCTGATTCCTTTCTGCTGCAGTGACCCATACAGGACTCTGGAACACTCCCTGGACCCATCCTGCTGAGTGCTCATCCTTTTGGACACAGAATGTACCTCAGCAGGGTGCTAAGGGGAGGTCGAGCCCACAGCAATGACTATGAGTGGGTACTGGCTTGAAAAGAGCTGATGTGAGTGCAGGTAATGAGGAGGACAGGCACTGCTATAAACTGCTTGGCCATTTGCAAAGCAGGTGCATGTGCCAGGCATCTAACATTGCACCGAACATTTTACTGAACATTTTGTCTCATTTAAACCACATAGTGACCAGATTAGGAAACTGCAGGCTAAGACTTGATCTCAGTTACCAAAGAACTGTGCAAACTGAGGACTTGACTACATTGCCAGTTCATAATCCTTGTCCAAAACTGTTGCGGCCAGGTATGTTTCTGGATTCAGATTTTTTTCCTCAGAGTTTATAAGATAACATAGCATAATCACCAAGTATTATACACCTAGCACCTAAATCAAACATATAGCTGGGCAGCAAAATGTGTGGATATTCACACTGTGATTGCCAGAATAATGGCCCCAGGAATGTCTCTGCCCTAATCCCCAAAACCTGTGAATATCTTACTTTACATGGCAAAAGGGACTTTGCAGGATTTTGTTAAACTCGGGACCTTGAGATGGAAAAGTTATCCTAGATAATCCAGGTGGGCCCATTATAATTGCAAGGGTCTTTTT
The DNA here is from genome assembly GCF_053574225.1 of Canis aureus. NCBI lineage: Eukaryota > Metazoa > Chordata > Mammalia > Carnivora > Canidae > Canis > Canis aureus. The sequence goes on from NC_135632.1 coordinate 45,403,629, forward strand.
TTTTTTTTTTTAAGATTTCACTTATTTATTCATGAGAGACACAGAGGGAGAGGCAGAGACATAGGCAGAGGGAGAAGCAGGCTCCCTGTGGAGGGCCCAGTGCAAGACTCAATCCCAGGATTCCAGGATCACGACCTGAGCCAGAGGCAGAAGCTCAACCACTGAGCCTCCCAGGTGCCCCCAAGAGTAGCAATTTTAAATAGGAGGATCTGGAAGAAGCCACTGAGAAAGTGATGGTTTACAATGACTCTTTTAGTTATTGTTATTACAGTAAGATATACATAAATCATGCCAAGAAAGGATTTTGTACATTTCTCAGTAGTCCTTTTATCCTGCTTAGAATTCACCAGGCTTCCTGCCTCTGAAGATAGGCATCTTTCCTCAGTTCTAGAAAGGTCTCAGTTGTTACTCTTTGAATGTGATCTCTTCAGTTATCTGTATTCTCTCCTTCAGGAACTCTTATTTGCTATATTTTTTAGGCCTTCTTGCTCTCCCATTCATGGGCATAAGCCTCCACATTTGCCATCTCTTTGCCTTTTTAGGCTGCATTTGGAGTAATTTCCTTAGCTGTGTTGTCTGGGTCACTCATTTTTTCTTCAGTAAATCTGTTACCAGTCCTTTTTTTCTTAAGGATTTTATTTATTCATGAGAGACACACAGAGAGAGACAGAGACATAGGCAGAGGGAGAAGCAGGCTCCTTGTGGGGAGCCCAATGCAGGACTCAATACCAGAACCCCGAGATCACAACCTAAGCCAAAGGCAGATGCTCAACCACTGAGCCACCCAAGTATCCCTTTACCAGTCCTTTGAATTTGTAATTTTCATTATAACATTCTTTTAACCTTAAACAGTTCAATCAATCAATCAATCAATCAATCAATAAAAGATTCTTCGTGGTTCTTCTTTGAAAAACTACTTTGTCAATTTGATGGTGTCTTGCTCCTTAACTGTACTTCCACATCTTCCTTCATTTCTTTAAAAAATTAAGCTTATTTTATATTGTTTCTGATTGTTCTAATTGTATTCTGTACATTTGCTTCTGCAGTCTGCTTGTTCTCTCTCATGGTGGCTTGTTTCCTTGTGCAATCTGTAATCTTTGCTTGTGAGCTTCCTTGGAAATTTATCTTTGTTTAGGATAATACCTTCCTCCATGAATGATTTGTGTTTGCTCCTGTGAGTTGCCCAGGGTGCTGCTCCGTCACCATTATTTTAACCTAAATTTCTGCTGGGATTTTTTTAAGGTTACATGTAGCACAGCACAGGCTACATATGGTTCAGTGTGCTCAGGGGACTCTTTTTCCTCTTCTTATTTCCATTCCACCAACAGCCACGGCGGCCGAGACAGGAAAGACTTCCTATAATCCCTCTCTGTGGGCAGGTGTTATCCTAGTTTACCCACCAAAGGGGTTTAGCTTGATTTGAGGTCTCCAATCTGACTACAGCCAGGTTTGGTTTGCTGTCCTCTGCATGTGTGAGAGCCACTTAAATCCAGATAGACTCAGGGTGAATGCTGATATCAGCACTCACTTTTTCCTCTAGATTAGATTTTTTTTCATTATTTCTGGCCTCTGAATATTTATTTCCTGCCAGCTTAGCAAACCATTATTCATTTGTATATGTTATTCAGCACTTTTAGGGGTTTTGTACCAGGAAAGATTCCCAGATATCTACCATTTACTCTACCATATTGTCAAAAAGGAAATCTTACTAATTTTTAAGTCACTAAACAATAATTTAATAATAAGTTAGCAAGAATAATGACCTAATCGTGTTTTTGAGTCTTTTATTCTATTAAGAGAACTCATGTTGTTTCAAATCCCTAAAGAGGAGCCAGGATAAATGTGGGGCCCTGGAATTTGAGGGACAGCGTGGTGTAAAGATAGGCCTTTGTCACCCAGGCAAGAGGCTTTGGAGTGAAATTACTTACTTTGCATCTTCACTCTTCAGTGCCCAGAATCAGCTGTAACAGAAGCAGGACATTGACCAGAGGACAGAAGAGGATGACAGATAAAAGCTTTTATGCATGTGGCTATTTACTTACGTGTTTGTTCAAATGTATTTGAATTATTCATTCATTAATTTCAACTTTTTCAAACATAAAAACAGTGAAAAAGAAGCCTTCCACTTCTTTCCTGCAAGCCTGCTCTTCCTAGAGACAACCATTGCAACCAGTTTCTCAGCATGCCTCTAGAAACATTCTGTACATATTCAACTAAAAGGATTTTCTATACACACTTAGACTACCCCATACATTGTGTTGTGCTTTGTCTTTTTAAAATTTAGCAATATGTTAGAAATGTTCCATATTGATATGATTTATTTTCCTAGTGGCTGCATGGATTGTCATCATATGGATGAACTATAATTGATTTAAATAACCTCTCCCTCTGCTAACTGGTGGACACTGGAGACTTCAGAAACGTTGAGGCTAGGAACCTTCTGGCATATAGATCCTGTGACCATAGTAAGTATTTCCATAGTACAATTCCTAAAGGTGAATTCCTTTATCAACAGTAGTGTATGTTTTAATTGTTATGGATATCATCAAATTGCCCTGAAAATAAGCTGAGCCAGTTTGTAGGCCCAAATAGCGTAGCATGAGAATACCTGCTTCTAGGGGCTCTTTTGAAATCTACTTCATATATTCTTATTTTATTAATACATTAACAGTTTGTACAGCTAATGAATTCACCCAGAAAGCATCTATATTATGAATGTACATTGTATATTATGCCTAGCATTATTGTGCATTATGCCTATTATTGAACATAGAAATATCTCTTCATAGGTATATAGTGGAAAATTACACTTAAATTAATATGTAAAAGTAATAAAGTTGTATTTTTAAATTACTTTCTGATTTTAATACATTACTGATTGCTAGTAAATTGGAAATGGATCTCTAGACATTAAATCTCACTTTATATACTTCCTCTTCCCCACTCTACCTCTTCTCTGCACCACAAATGAACCTCAGATATTAAAAATCTGATTATATCATAAAGTCCAATCCTCCCTAGCAGTTACCTCAGGAATTTATCAGAAGAAATAATTGGATATAAGGTTTTTAAATGTCCATGTAATGATTTTCAAGGCAGTTTAAGGGCATCTGGGTGGCTCAGTTTGTTAAGCATTTCACCCTTGGTTTCAGCTCAGGTCATGATCTCTGGGTTGGGGAATTGAGCCCTACGTTAGGCTCTGTGTACTGTCTGCTTGAGATCCTCTCTCTCTCTCTCTCTCAAATAAATGAATAAATAAAATCTGCCCCTCCTTCTCCTCTCCCTCCCTCTGTCAAATACATAAATAAAATTTTTAAAAAAAAAGATTTTTATAGCAGTTTTGCAATAGTGAAAATCAGAAAGTACTATGACTAAATTCTATAAAAAAAGGTACTGGCTTATACTTTATGGACAGCCAGAGAATATAAAAGTATGCAGCTATCATAAAAAGTAAAAAGAGTTTGTTTCATCTCAGCATGTCTGTGTGCATGAAATGGTTTTATATTTTCTCTAAATCTCTACCACCATAATCCACGATACAGTAGCCTTTCCTGATAATATCCCAGTACAAATCATAACCCTTCAATCAGTTTGCCCATAGTCTCCTCTTGTCAGGAGGACTTTGTCTTGTTAATTTAAAACCTCATAGAGGATGTGTGGGTAGCTCAGTGGTTGAGCATCTCCTGCCTTTGGCTTAGGGCATGATCCCAGGGTCCTAGGACCCAGTCCCACATCAGGCTCCCTCTCAGCAGGGAACCTGCTTCTCCCTCTGCCTATGTCTCTGCTTCTCTCTGTGTCTCTCATGAACAAATAAATAAAATCTTCAAAAAAATAAAACCTCATGGGGTGTTTGGGTGACGCAGTCAGTTAAGTACCCAACTCTTGGTTTCAGCTCAGGTCATGATCTTACAGTTGTGGGAACCAGTCCTACATTAGGCTTTGTGCTAATTGTAGAGCCTACTTCAGATTCTCTCTCCCTCTCTTTCACTCCCTTTCTCAAATAAGTAAAATGTTTTTTTTTATTTTTAAAAATTAGAAAAATAAAACTTCAAATTTAGGGGCACCTGTCTCCACCAGTTAATCATCTGACTCTTGATTTCTGCTCAGGTCATGATATCAGAGTCTTGAGATAGAGCCCTTGCTACTAAGAAGCCTAATCCCAAGCAGGACCACCAGTACTGGCAATTCCCTGTGAGACGTGGCTATCCCCTTCTGTTGTCACCCAGCTGGTGGCTTCGATCCATATTCTCTGATACAAGGGTCTCCTGTGCTACAGTGGTTTCTCCCATGAGCCCATACTGTGCATGCCAACTACCCTCTGCCACCCAACCTGAATCTAGCAAGGTGACAGAGACATACATAACTCTTGGGGAATGAAACTTCAAAGGGGTGCTTATTGCCCCTCTCCAGTGGCTGCTCTACTTTCCTACTCACTCCCATTCTTTCCCTACCATTGCCCTCAGCTCTAAACCAGTAGCTTAGCATAACTGAAGGATAAGACACAGGCTACTCCTATAGTCACCTAGAAATTTTATGATCAGTTATACTGAGGGCCCCTTCCATAGATTCGAGTGAGAAAAAATCCAATAAGCATCCCTCCCTCTGGCCTCCCTCCTTAGGACAGTAAGAGAAGAGGAAAGACTATCTCCATGGACACTGCACTCCTCCCAGTGCCCCTAGAAATGTATGGCCCAGAGAGTTTCCCCTCCCTAGCTTTTGAAGCACATGCCATGCCAACAATCAGTTCTTCCTTGGGGTTAATCCTAAAGAACTTCACTTAGTTCTTAATAGGGCACAATCTAGGCTGTACTCTTGCCATTATCTGGTTGAATCTGCACTCACACAAGCCTGTAACAAAAGGATAGTGGGCAACTGTATATACTGACAAGGAAAAGCATCCAGAGCACATGAAGATGGAAGTAGGCTCCTTAACACATGCCCGGTATGATCTGAAATACATATTTTCATGTATCTAAATGTGTACACGCACATAAAGAGTCCTGGAAGTTTTGCTCAGGTGTTGGTAATGGTTATGGTGGCGATTATGGGCTGTTCTTGATGACCTGTCTACCTACCTTTTCCCTTAGTACTGTTCAAATTGTCTAAGAGAGCCAGAGTGGATATAGATGTTATGCCCATAAGGCCAAAGATATAATCAAAAGAGAAAGTCTGAGAGACAGAAAAGTGGATCAGGAGCCACACACATGAGACTGTCACTCCTCCAAATAAGGAGAAAACTTGACCTTCATGCAACAGGGGAAGAAAGTGGAGCCAGAGGCAGCCCTCATTACCTGTTGACGAGCCCCTGCTATGTACAGTGCAGGCCTATAGAGGGGCTGACATCCACTTCCTGCGAAGGGGCTTTGCCAGCAAAGGTAAGCAGGAGACCAGCCAGCATGTGGAAGAAAGTGGTCAAAGCCAGATGTCTCTTCACAGTATTTTTAAAGGAAGGAGAGAGAAATAGGAAGGGCCTAGATCATTTGCACACCAGATAATCATTCTCTAAATGATTGATACTTAGCTAAATACACTTCTTAATGTCAGTTCTTCAAAACTTGCCTGGCCTTATTTTTTATACAAGACAAACTACACTTCCACATGGTTTTCAAATTCAGAAAGTTCAGGGGAAGGGCAATTACTATCACAAACGTTCAACTCTAATAGCAGGCAGAGATTTAAGCAAATACTTTCCCACTGAAGTATTTCATAAGCCAAAAATCCAACTGTTATTATTGGGTGCAACATTTCCAACCTGCTTCCATGCTCAAAAAAAAAAATTATTTTTCCAGAGATCCAAATTTAGTGAAACTGCTTCAAGCAGCCATCAATGTTAGAATACATCTGTTACCATAATGCCAAGTTTTTAAAACATTTCTCACCTGAATTGAAATATTAAAACTAGCATAACACTTGTCCAAACATAAAAAATTTTTAAATGATGATATTTCTAGGAGGCAGTTGAGGGCAAAGAATGAAGGGTCTAGAACTTGTAATCCCAGTCCAGTGAGTTGTTTGGTGTCTTCGTCAGCTGGGGCTGCCATGACAACATACCACAGACTGGGTGGCTGAAACAACAGAAATGTGTTTCTTCACAGTTTTGGAGATTGGAGGGCCAATGCCAAGGTCCCAGCAGGGTTGATTTCTGGTAAGAGCTCTCCCCTCAGGCTGGGGACAACTGCCTTCTCCCTGGGTCCTCATGCACAGTGATCGAATTCACAGGAGTCCCTTCTTGTGAGGACATGAATTATCTCAGGTCCCACCCTTACAATCTCATTTCACCTTCATTACTTCCTTCCTCCAAATACAGCCACTCAGGGGTTAGGACTTCAACCTATGAATTTGACGGGGACATATATATTCAGTCCATAGTGTCAGATATGAGACCTTATGAAGTTATTTAACCTCTCAAAGCCTCAGTTTCCCTATTAGTAAAAAGAAGATCATACCAAGAGATTTGTTGTGAGGATTAAATGAGATGAGCCACGTAAAGTCCATTATAGAGTATCTGGCACGTGGGAAGAAATTGATAAATGTTAAGCAATTTAATACCATTATTACTGTGTTATTTATTTCACTCTTTTTAAAAGATCTTATTTATTTGTTTGTGAGACACACAGAGAGGCAGAGATATAGGCAGAGGGAGAAGAAGGTTCCCTGCAGGAAGCCCGATCCAGGACTTGATCCCAGGACCCCAGGATCATGCCCTGAGCCCAAGGCAGATGCTCAAACACCGAGCCACCCAGGTGTCCCTTACATCACTCTTTTAAAAATATGTACTTTTGTTTGGAGTAAAAGAGAAAAAATTTAAAACTCTATTCTTAAGGTGACTTCATTTTTAAAAAAGATTTATTTTAGAGAGAAAGAGCACATGTACTCGGATGCACCTGCACACTGGGGGAGGGGCAGAAGGAAAGGAAGAGCCTCTCAAGCAGACTCCCCACTGAGGGCAGAGCCTGATGCAGAGCTCGATCTCAAGGCCCACGAGATCATGACTTGAGCCAAAACCAAGAGTGGCCATTCAACTGACTGAGCTACCCAGGTGCCCCTAGGTGGCCTCATTTTTAAGTGGATTATCTTAGAGCCTTATCAGGCTTAAAAGTTCACCACCTCATGCTCCCAGGGCTTCAGATCTGGGAAGTAATGACCCCTGACTAGCCATGACCTTATCTCTCATATAAGTGGACCACACCAGCTGGGCACCTACCTCAGGGCTCGCTCTACAATCACTTTGGTGAGTTGTCAAAACCGCATCCCACCAGCTCTTCAGATGTGAACCATCAGTGAAAACTCCTGAAATGTCTTCTTTACTGATTTCCTCAAGTTCCCACCCATCCACTGTTTTCCTGCTTTAAATCCAGCCTGGTGTTAAGATGTTGCCGTGTGTGTGTGTGTGTGTGTGTGTGTGTGTGAGAGAGAGAGAGAGAGAGAGAGAGAGAGAGAGAGAGATTCACTTCAGTATCATTTAGTTGTGATGGGCCCTCCACAACCAAGTGTCTGGAATTGAATGTACCAGAAGTTGACTGCCCTAGCGGAGTGTGTCTATAAATAAGGAATGGAGACCTGGGGTGAGAAAGGGGGAGGGTGAAGCTTCCAGAGAAATAGAAGGGCACTTCCAGCCCCTTCCATGTCTTCTTTCAGACAGCCTCAGTTTACCCCAAACTCTAGGGTGGATGTGAATATCTCCAGGGAAGCGCAAGTTGTTGGATGAGGATTCTAGTTCTTGTTTGCAGAACCTTGGAGGTCATGCTGAAAGTGCCCACAGCTGCAAAATAGATCTATTACATCTTCTCGGCGTACCAATGTTCTCAGCAATATGAAAGGAGAAATAAATAACACGTAGTGAGGCTGGGATAGCCCTGAGCTGAACCCAGGGACAGGGACCTGTCCTAAAAGCGAGGTGACCCCCTCTACGCACAGCATTGGGGTGAAGAGGGAACAGTGATTCTGAGTCTATGAGGTGAGATCGTCATCCTTCCTGGAAAGAGGCTTACTCCCTGGACAAAGGCAGGCAATGTGTCTGTGTTGGTGACACCACAGGCCGGGCCCTATTTGGTGAGGGACAGAGACGGGTAGAAGATTGGTCCCCAAACTCCAGGGAGCACTGGGGCTATGGAAGGGCCAGCACCAGCCGTTGTGGGAAGAACAGGAGCGGTGCACTCAGCCCTGGTCCAGGTCCCTGGGAAACTAATGGGGTGGTGCTCAGGCAGGCATATGGTATTCCCCGGCCTCAAGGTGGGGGTTCTGACTCTAGTTTCCCTTCACAAACCTAGGAATGGAAGGAACCTCAATATCAATTCCGGAGTACGTTGACTAAGTGTGGAACAGCCAATGAGCCTCCAGAAGAAAACTGCATTGCTATTACCTCATACGGAGTAAGCTAAAATCAATGCACACCCACCTATGTGTATGCATTTACTCAATGAACACTTCAGATAACAACACCCGTAAGACAGGACCTGTGCCATGCACTGAAGATGCAATGATAAATAACACAGCTCCCCGGGAGGCTGATGGTGGGCCTGGGGCCACCACAGGTTAACAAGATCATCCGGTGAGAAGAATAGCAGGTCAGAGGAGTGGAGAGGAAGGACAAATGAAACCCAAGAGTGTCCTGCATCTGTCATCACATCCAACCTGTCTTCAGAGAGTGCTGGCCACCGCTTCTCTTTTGCCTTCCAAAGCTTGTGGGAATTTCTCTTTTGACAAACTCCAGCTTGAAAATACACAGGGAAGGAGGCTCTGAGAAACACGTCCAGCTTACCCACGTTAATGGAGAACAAGCCACAACAGTCTCTTTGTCACCATCCTCACAGTTGAACTACCTACTGTTTTGTTGGGCTTCTCAATGTTTCATCTGGCAAATACTTAAATCAGTGTTCCATATGAACTCACAACATGGTTTGGGGGTCATCTTCAACCTAAATACCCAGATCAATCTGAGATAGCCACCAACATTTGCCATTTGGTGCATACACATGGTTTTTATGTGCATCGAGTTTTGGTTACTCAGTATGGGGTAATAGCAATACAGTTTTCTTCTGGAGGCTCATCAGTTGCCCCACATTAGTCATTCACAACCACCTATAATTATGTTAGAATCTATAAAAATTAGGGATCCCTGGGTGGCGCAGCGGTTTGGCGCCTGCCTTTGGCCCAGGGCGCAATCCTGGAGACCCGGGATCGAATCCCACATCGGGCTCCCGGTGCATGGAGCCTGCTTCTCCCTCTGCCTGTGTCTCTGCCTCTCTGTCTCTCTCTGTGTGACTATCATGAATAAATAAATAAAATCTTTAAAAAAAAAAAAAGAATCTATAAAAATTAAATGTATAGAAAAAACTTTATATGTATAGAAATGTATAGAAAGAATCTTCTTGTGAACTGGATATTCCTAATAGGCCCGGATATAGAACTTGTAATGATTACCTGCAAATAGTGTTTCCCCCTCACTAATAGGAAAATAATAATAATAATTTCAACATATTATGTTTTTTTTTTATTTATAAACTTTTGATGAGTTTTTAAAAATATGTACCTAGGAGTGTGCCTGGGTGGCTCAGTCAGTTAAGCATCCGACTTGGGCTCAGGATTCTGATGCTCTGCCTCTCCCTCTGCCTCTCCCACCACTCATGCTGTCTGTCTCATTCTCAAATACATAAATCAAATCTTAAAAAAAAAAAAAAAACATGTACCTAAGTGTGGTGGTCTTCTCACTTGGTTACTGAGCCCAGAGAAATCCCAGCAGGATGGCCTATCAAATGCTGAGGAAACTGGCCAGGTCTTTGTTTCTGTATTTGAAGGTATAAATAGGCTGTTTGTCCTCCAGGAACTAACTTGCCATCCTCTTTCTGTAGGTCATTATTTGCCTTTTCTTTACTTTCTTTTTTTCTCCCTTTTGTTGTGGTTGTTTCACTTGGTTTGAATTTGTTTTTTTCTTTTGAACAGAATGTTTTCTTTTGTCATACTTGATCCAGTCACTCTGGTTCAGATGGAGGCACATCCATTGGAAGCCTGGGCTCCCTGTCCACAAAGCAATGAGCAATGAGAGCCAAATGTCAGGAATGCAAGTCCGCTTGGCTGGGCTCCTGAGGGAACTATTGCTGAGATATACCCCTCCCACCCACAGGGGCTGACTCTCTGCAGGGTGCTGAGTGTATCTATGGTGAGGAAAAGTGACAGGGAGGTGAGAGTGCTTGATGCAGCAGGATATCCATGCAGGGAGCTGGAGGTGTCCATGGGTCACCAAGATACCAATAGTCACATTTGGCACAGAGACCTTAGAGAAGGAGAGCAACTTGCACATAGAAGCCTCATTTCTTTTTAAAAATAAAAGATGCGGGGGTGCCTAGGTCGCTCAGTCGGTTAACCGTCTGCCTTCAATTCAGGTCATGACCCGAGGGTCCTGGGATCAAGCCCTGCATCAGACTCCCTGCTCAGTGGGGAGCTCGTTTCTCCCTCTCCCCCTGGCTCATGCTTTGTCTCCCAAATAAATTTAAAAAATTTTTTTGAATAAAAGATGCCAAGTCAAAGCCCAAAGCTGGAGTCTTTCCCAAAAGAGCCTCACTGGCCCCAGGAATCAGCTTTCTGAGTTTGATTCTCAGCTCCAACATTTACCAGTAGTAAAAAAACAAAACAAAACACCCAAGTTACTGAGATTTAGTGTCCTCAAAAATACAATGTAAAATGATAATAGTAAGTACCTACTTGTGGAATTATTGGCAAGCTTTCTGTAACATGATTAGAACACTTCCTGGCATATAGGAAGCCTCTGCCATGTTGGTGGTAGTAGTAGAAGTTGTCTGCTACTGTGAGGGAGGCCTCAGAGATCAATGCTCCCACACCCAAGACTGCTAAGTGCTTAAGCATAGCCACGAACTTGGCATGGCTTTCCAGAGAGCAGTCTGGTGGAGGAGGGCAGATGACTAACTGCTTAGTTACAACATGAAAAAGCATGAAATGGGGAGAGATGGTTGAGATGTTGGTAGAAAGTGATTAGGAGTACAGAGGAAGAGGGCGGGGGGCTAAGGCTTCCCTCAAATGGCACCTCAGTGGAGACCTGAAGGGCTAAGAGTGGGCTAGGCAAAGAGGGGTGAGGTACAGGCAGGACAAGAGGATAAATGAAATGGTCATCCGAGGAATACACAGCGTCAAGGGAGGGCTTTTTAAATTGTAGGGGAGACTCCAGCAAGCTTAAACAATGGAGGGAAGAAGAAAAGATGAAGAAAGAAAGGAAATACCATACGGATGAAGGTTGTAAAAAAAGCACCGGGTGAACTATGAGGGCAACGTGCTGTGTAGCTATGTCTGAAACAAGACATGCCCTTGGAAAGTGTCTGTTTAGTTTTATTTTTTTTTTCTAATTTTTAAAAAGATTTTATTTATTTATTTATTCATGAGAGACACACAGAGAAAGAGAGAGAGGCAGAGACACAGGCAGAGGGAGAAGCAGGCTCCAGGCAGGGAGCCCAATGTGGGACTCGATCCCAGGAGTCCAGGATCACGCCCTGGGCCGAAGGCAGATGCTTAACCACTGAGCTGCCCAGGTATCCCTCTGTTTTGTTTTAAAATGGAGACAATTGTGCCCAGAATGCAGGCTCAGTATTACCCATGAAGATAATGGCAGAGGTAGAATTAGAACTGGTTTGAGAGGGGCGCCTGTGAGGTACAGTCGGCTGAGCATCCAACTCTTGATTTCAGCTCAGGTCATGATCTCAGGGTCATGAGATCAAACCCCACAATGACTCTATTCTGAGTGTTGAGCCTGCTTGGGATTCCGTCTCTCCTTCTCTCTCTGCTACTCCCCCTACTCTCTCTCTCTCTCTCTCTCTCTCTCGAAGAAGAAGAAGAAGAAGAAGAAGAAGCGGTGGCGGCAGCTTGAAGGCTGTTTGGTGCAGTGTTCTTTATGCAGAAGGACAAAAATTAACATGGACTCTTAGGAGCTTTTCAGATGAAGGCCTACTGCCCAACAGACAGGGAAGTAAGTTCCAGTTGCCAGGGATTCAGTTCGGAGAAGGAGCAAGTCAGAGAAGGGAAGGTCAGCGCAGTGGTCTCCCAAACCAGGCTGCCTTTATATATTTGTCATGATAAATGGAATTTCACATCCAAATACTCTGGCTCATATTTATTGAGCATTATTATGTGCCAAGCTTTTGGTCATCTATTACTGCCTAACAGATTGCCCCCAGAACTTAGTAGTTTAAAACAGTCGTTTTATTTGCATCTCACACTTTTTTGGGTCAGGAACTGGGGCAGGGCTCAGATGGGCAATTTTTCACTTCTGTTCCATGTGACATCAGCTGGTGGCTGGGCTTCTCTGGAGGGTCCAAGGTGGCTTTGCTCACATGTCTGGTGCTTTACTGGGAATGGCTGAAGGTCTGGGCTTGGCTGGTGCTGTCAACTATAGCACAGATACACGGCCATTCTGGTATCACACTCTAATAGGGGAGAGAAATGTTCAGATTTTCATTTCTAAAAATGGCTATTCTTCCCCTTTTACAGGTGGACCCCAGCAAACTTTCCCAAACAAAATGTAGACACCATAATTGCAACCAACTGTCATGACATTTGGCATATGTGGTCTGAATTCACAGGCTTTCAGATACCAAGAGATTCTTCCACAGATGTGAATTTTGCCCATAGGTCCAGTTCAGGAAGGAGGACTGAGCATCAGTTACAGCCTCCCTTTCCACTACAAGTCTCTAGAAATGAGAAGAAACAGCATTTGATCCATAATAATGTTAAGAAATTAGAAGGAGTTTTCTTATGGATAAGAAATCACTCATATGTGGAACTTAAGAAACAAAACAGGCAAAGGAAAAAGAGAAAGAAAAACCAAGAAACAGGCTCTCAACTATAGAGAGCACACTGAGAGTTGTTGGAGGGAGATGACGGCAGGTGGATGGTTAAATGGGTGTTAGGAATTAAGGAGGGAACTCATGATGAGCACTAAGTATTGAATGGAAGTGATGAATCACCAAATTCTACACCTGAAACTAATATAACACTGTATGTTAACTATGCTAGAATTAAATCAAAACTTTGTTAAATTCCACGAGTGACACCATAAAATGATTGCCTTTCTCTGACTTATTTTGCTCAGCATAATATGCTCCAGTTCCATCCATGTTGATGTAAATGGTAAGATTTCATCCTTTTTGATGACTGAGTAATACTCCAGTGTGTGTGTGTGTGTGTGTGTACACACACCACATCTTCTTTATTCATTCATCTGTCAATGGACATCTGGGCTCTTTCCATAGTTTGGCTATTGTGGACATTGCTGCTAGAAATTAACCGTACATTATATGTTAACTAATTGAATTTAAATAAAATAAAATTTAATTAGTTAATTACTAAAAAAAATAAAAAGACTGGCTGTACAGTGCCGGTGAGGAGAAGGGGGAACCCTTTTACATGGCTGATAGGAATGTAAGATGCAACCACTTTGGAAAACAGTTTGGCCGTTTCTTTAAAAGTTAAACATATACTTACCATATGACCTAGCCATTCCACCCTTAGGTATTTATCCAAAATAAAAGAGAGCTTGTGTCTTACAAAGAATTGACCACCAGTGTACATAGTGGCTTTATTTGTATTAGCCCCAATTTAGAAACAATGTAAATGTCCATCTATAGACGAATAGGCAAAGTGTGGCATATTCATACAATGGAATAGTACTCAGTAATATAAAAAAATAAACATGTAATAATGTGAATGAATCTCAAAATAATCATTCTGAGTGAAAGAAGACAGGCAAAAAAGAACATATACTGTATGATTACATCTATATAAGACTCTAGAAAAGGCAGCTAATCTGTAGTGAGGGATCAGTGATTGGGGTTAAGGGTGGGAGAGAAAAGAGGAAGGAATTACATGGGGCATGAGGAAACTTTTGAGATTAATGGATATGCTCACTCTTTAGTTTATGGCAATGGCTTCATAGGTTATAAACATATGTCAAAACTTAGCAAAATGTATGGTTTAAATATGTATAATTTATTATACAACAATTATAACTCAATAAGACTGTTACTATATAAATATATATTGTATACATAGTGTATATGTATAATATGTCTCTATATAGACAGATATCATGTATGAATAAATATATATGTATCTCAGTGTTTCTGATACTTATTAGACCATGACCCTCTTTTCCTTGCTCACCTATTACACTAGTTTGCAGAAACATGGCATATGCAGAGGCAGACCTAGAACCGATCCTGGCTTCACTCTCTTACTGGCTGTATGCCCTTTGGTAAGTGATTTATACTTTCAGAGCCTCAGTTTCCTTGTCAGTAAAATGGAGCCATGGTCAGGATTAAAGTAGTGAATTTTAAATGCCTGCCATATCATAGGTTCTTAAAAATTTTAGTCCAGTAGGCCCCCCCTAGAAATCAAGCCAGCCCTATTTACGGATTTCCCCAATTGCATTAACATTATTTCAACTAAAGAAACCAGCATTTGGTCAACTTGAGTCCAAAGTCCACGGGGAAAGATGTTGAAATGCTTAGCATTGCCCTGCAGGCCCATCTGCTCTGCATTAGCTGGTCTTCCTCTGTTTATTATTCCTGGTGTTAAATCTCCTCCAATTCGTGTGTGAAAAGTTTGGACACACAATAACCTCTTTATCACATTTTCAAACTCTGGGCTTGTTCTGGAAAGTTTACACCTTTTTCTTGTTGCCATTGTTTTCATGTGGATTCAGATTTCTGAAAAGGACGTTTGGAGCTCTTTACTGGAAACATTTATGTGTAAACTGGATACAGACAAATATCAAAGAATGAAAATGGGATGTCAGAGGAATTAGAACTGCACTCTGTGGGCTCTGTGTTGTTCATCGAGGCTCAAGGTGGTGGTCAGGAGCCAGAGCTGGTCAGCCTCCTCCCTCAGCCTCTCTCCTTTTGGGAGTAAAAATTGAATAATACTGAAAAGATAAATAGAAACAAACCAATGTTAGGATATAGAATAAAAAGTGTACGTAACTATAAAAATAAATACATCATAATAATACTGGTTACCATTCATTGAGAATTATCTCTACTCCATGCTTTACTAAATGCTTTTTTTTTTAACGGAATCTCTACAGCAAACGTGGGGCTCAAAACATTACCCCAAGATCAAGAGTCATGTGCTGTCCATACTCAGCCAGCCAGGCACACCTAAATGCTGTTTTATTTTTTTAAAAGATGTCATGTATTATTCATGAGAGATGCAGAGAGAGAGGCAGAGACATAGGCAGAAGGAGAAGCAGGTTTCCCATAGGGAACCCGATGTGGGACTCTATCCCAGATCCCGTGAGCCAAAGGCAGATGCTCAGCTGCTGAGCCACCCAGTCGTCCCCTAAATGCTGTTTTATTTAAACCTTGAAACAAGCCTGTGCATCAAGTATAGAATCAGTAGGACTCTTCCAGTCACAGGTGACAGAAAATTCACCTCAAACTGACTTATAAAGGAATTTTTAGTGGTTATGTCCATTAAAATCCTAGATTTAATCTTAGCTTCAAGTGAGACTTGATCTAGTAGCTCCAAAGGATGTCTCTAGAGACTCAGATTCTCTCCTTCTCTTCCCTGCTTTCTTATTGGCTTTCTCTTTATACTTCATGAAGTCAGTCCAGAAGTTCCAGGCTTTCCCATGGTAGCAAAATGACTGCAGTCATTCCAGACCTCACAACTTTACACCACATCACTCAGAAAGAGAGAACAAGCCTGGAATTCACACTCTCACACTGGTCCTAAATGAGCTGTGTGTTTGTTGCTGAACAGATCACTAGTGGAGGAGAGCAAAAGAAGAGGTAAGAGCAGTTGACTGGATTAAGCCTTTGGGGTGGGGCAGTGGCCCATACCCAGGAACTAGTGATGGGAACAATCCCAACCAAAGCCCCAGGCTGAGAAATTGGGAGAAGTGGTTTCTCAAGACAAAATAGAAAAGAGGTTGATAAGAAAAGGGAAATAGGGTGCTGGGGACACACTCACAAGTGTCTACTTTAGTATTCATTTATTTATTATAAAAATTTAGGTGATGATACATTGTGGAATAAAAAAACAAAAATTCCTGTGATAGATGCTGTTGATGCTCACCCCTGCCCCCACATGATCCCTTGACCCACCTGTAACTGTGGCGGACCATTCCCCCTCATGGGAACTGTGTGCATCAATTTGCTTCTCCACTTGAAGACTTGTTCTGGCTCTGGAAACTTCTTCAGCTGCCTGGATGTGCCAGAGGTTTCATGCCCAACAAGGGACAGGGGCTGGGGACTGGACCAGAGCTGTTTTTATTTTGTTTTATTTTATCTGTAGGTAGGAAATCTCTGGGGCTGGCTTGACAGGGCTTCTCAGAAGATCTCAAAAGGGTTGAGCCCCAGCTGCTAGAGCAGTAATGAATGGATTAATGCATCCTTTCCTGGCTTTGCCCCCTTCCTTGTCTCTTCTCCCCAACTCTCTTGTGCTCATTGGGGGTCACCTTCGAAATGAACAACTGGCACCAAGGTCCTTGTCTCATGGTCTACTTTCAGTGGAACCCAAACTCAGACTACCTTGCCTTCATGGACTCACATTCTGAAGGCAGAGAGAGACAGATGATAAGCAGAATAACTTAGCAAACTCTATAATGTTTGATGGAGACAGTTGTTATGGAGAATTATAAAGTGGGGAAAAGGGTAGAGTGCCACGATAGATGTGGGGCTGCTATTTTATATCAGTGTCCAGGAAGGCTCGAGGGAAATGTAACGTGTGAGTCAAGACCTGAAGAAGGGGTATCAGGTCAAGCTGCCTCATCTAAGTTAACAAGAGATCCCCAGTTCATCATGGCTTAGAGGTCCATTGCCCACTGAAACCATATGCCCATTGCAGGTCAGCAGGGACTTTGCTCCACATACCTTCAGTTAGTAGCTGACTGAGGAGACATTTCTAGTTGTCATGGAAGGCAGAAAAACAATTCTGGAAGGTCTTACATCATCAAGTAAAACTTCAAATCTGAGCTTTTCGGTTCTACTCACAACTCATGTGTAGAACTGGTCATGTGGCCCATCAACCTAGAGGATGAAGGAATACAATTTACCAAGTTTCTGGGTGGTAGAGAGCTAAAAATTGAGGACAAACCTAGTAACACACAGTCCATTTTTCCAATTGTCAAATATTTAGACAAAATATACTTGCCCTCTTTCCAAGGGGGATAAAGTAGATCATGGCATCAAACTCAATCTATCTGGGGATGAATTGTCTCTGTATCAGGTGTATTATAGTTTCTCTTGATCCAGAGACCTATGAACCAAAAAGACAAGTTGTCTGAACTCACCATGCAATATATGTATGGCTTTCAACAAATTACAAAGCATACTAAAAGGCAAATTGCACTGTTTAAAGAGACAGAGTGAGGATCAGAACCAGACCCAGATACGGCAGGAATATTGAAATTAACAGACCAGGAGTTTAAATAACTCTGATTACTCTGCTAAGTAAGGGCTCTAGTGAAAAAAGGAGACAGCAAACAGCTACAGGTGGATAATATAAACAGAGAGATGGAAGTTCTAAGAAATATTTTTTTAGGAATGCCTGGGTGGCTCAGTGGTTGAGCGTCTGCCTTCAGCTCAAGGTGTGATCCTGGAGACCCGGGATTGAGTCCCACATCGGGCTCCCTGCATGGAGCCTGCTTCTCCCTCTGCCTATGTCTCTCTCTGCTTCTGTGTGTGTGTGTCTCTCTCATGAATAAATAAATAAAATCTTTTTTTTTAAAGATTTTTTTAAATGCTAAAGATAAAAAATACTGTAATAGAAATGAAGAATGTCTCTGATGGGCTCAGTTAGTAGACAAGACATGGCTAAGGAAAGACTCTCTGAGCTTGAGGATATGTCAATTGAAACTCCTCAAACTGAAAAGCAAAGAGAACAAAGACAGAAAAAAATGGAACAGAATACCCAGGAACTGTGGCACAACTACAAAATGTGTAACATACACATATTGGGAGCACCAGAAGAAGAAAGAAAGGAACAGAAGAAATAATGAAGCAATAATGACTGAGATTTTCCCCCTGATTTATGTCAGATACAAAACCACAGATCCAGGAAGCTCAGAGGACACCAAGCAGGATAAATGCCCCCGGTGCTACAGCCAGGCATATCATCTTCAAACCGCAGAAAATCAAAACAAAGAAGTAGATGAATCCACTATTGTAGTTGGAGACTTCAACACCCCTCTATCAAAAACTGACAGATCCAGCAGGCAGAAAGTCAGTTAAGGACATGGTTGAAGTCCACAGCACCAAGAGGTCAATTCCAAAAAGGGACAATAGAAGAAACAGAGCAGGTACCTCTCTAGCAATTTGGAAATCCTGATGAGCAGCCAAGGCAAGGGCCTCCTACCCCGGAGGTAGAATCGTCATAATTTTGCTCCCTGGGATATTGGTTTTTTGTCCCTTGGCCCCCTGCACTGGGAGAGTCTTCTTTCTCCGTTATTCTCTTTGGTCAGATCTAAACTGGGCTTTGGAGAATATGCCCTCCCTGGGGGCTGTAATAGGACACAAACCCTGTGAAACTTCCCAGATCCTATTGATGGCTTCCTGCAACCACCGTCCTCAACATCTACTGTGAGAAGAAATAGTGGAAGATTATAAGGGAAAGGAGGGAAAAATCAGAGAGGGTGACAAAACATGAGAGACTCCTAACTTTGGGAAATGAACAAGGGGTAGTGGAAGGGGAGGCAGGAGGAGGGTTGGGGTAACTGGGTGATGGGCACTGAGGAGGGCACTTGAGGGGATGAGCATTGGGTGTTATATTGGCAAATCGAACTCCAATAAAAAAAAATTTTTAAAGAAGATATCTTTCCAAAGCACAAAAAAACCGACACATACACAAGGTCATTAATTGCAGCCACATTTGTAATAACAAAAGACTGGAAACAACTCAATTGTTCATCAGTAGGGGGTCTGGTTGAATAAATTACATTCATATAATGAAATTCTGATGCAGCTGTACTGAGAATGAGGAAGTTCTTTGTGAACTAGAGTGATCTCCAGAATATACTGTTAAATGAATGGGAAAAAAAGCAAGATACAGAAATGCCAACTTCTGTTTAAGAAATAAGAGGAAATAAATATTTTTGCTTATTTTTCCCAAAAGATACAGTGCAAATGGTATAAAGAATATAGGGAGGGCGGCGAGATCCCTGTAAGGATGACTTTTAGTGTTGTCTTGACTGTGAATCCTGTAATACTTTACATATTCAAAAATAAAGTTAAAACAGAAAAGAAAAATGAAAACCCCCAAACTGAAGATAGTGCTATGAGGTTCACTGACCACAAGGTGTGGTGCACAAGAAACAGGAAAGAACACTAAAAACTGGAAAGATGACACTGCCTTAACCGACTTGGGGGCAACAGGGGGAGGAACAGGTCTGGGGGGACAATCGGGACCCAGTTCCTGATGTGCTAACTTTGAGATGTTCATTAGGTGTCCAGGCGGAGACACTGAACAGGCGCTCCGCGGGAGTCTGGGGACCAGGGAGGAGGTCTGGCTGCAGATAGAAACATGAGCGTCACTGGCTTGCAGCTGGTGTTTAAAACCACGAGACAGGATGAGATCACCAAGGGGACGAGGGAACGTAGATAAGAAGGAGGAAAGGCCTGGGGCCTGAACCTTAGGGCCCTTCATTCTCTGGGTCAGGGAAACAAGGGTACGTGCTAGCCAGCCAGGTGGAGGAGAAGCAGGAGTGGGGTGCCCTGGAAGCCAAGCGAGGGGAGGGTATCACAGAGGAGAAAGGGACCACCTCTCGCCCTCCAGATGGAGACCCAGAGTGACTACTGGCCTGGCAGAGAGCAGCTTCCATGGAAGGATGGGGGGTCCTGACCAGGATACTTAACATACAGTGTTATGCCAGTTTCAGGTGTACAGTACTCTAAAGAGTAGAGAATGGAGGAACAGGTGGTGGGGGTGGAGTCCAGACAGCATTACATTGTAAGGTCAGAGCCATAAAGCATGCTTGTCTACAGATGGTAATGATCCAGTAGAGAGGGAGAAACCATGGCAAGAAAGAGGCACTATCATTATCATATAATTTATAAGATGAGGGAAATGACACTTTGGGATGCGGTTAGTGGAGGCTGGAACAGTGACTTGCTGGGGTCACCAGGCAGGAAGTGCCCCACACCTCCAAGCCCATCGTGTTCCCAAGCAAGCACCTTGGGTCTCTGGCTCTGCCCATAAATGGGCAGAGACCTGTGAGCAGCTTCTGACCAGGCCTCCGGGATACAGGCTGCCTTGAAGGGACAATTAAAGTGAAACCACCTCCATTAATCAGTGCACGGGATTAGATATGAATGTCTGAAGCCTTGCCAACAGCTCTAGCTCCGACAGCTGATGGGGACAGTCAGGAGGCTCTTAAGCACAAGCATGCCTCTGAGAGTTTCCACGAAGCCTATCAGAGAGAGCGGTCACATAGCTCACATACGCTGCTGTGGAGCCCAAGGTCAGAGGAAAGGGGACCCCATAGAACCCGCCACCCTTCACAATCAGAGGCGCACAAAATGTGGTGGGCCTATGCATGATGACACATCTCTCCCTTTTTCTTGCTCACTCATGTGGGATCTGCCTACTTGCTCCCTGTGGTACAGAAATTATAAACATGGCCAAAGTTCCCCCCCGCCCGCCCGCCTCTACCCACACCCCTCCACAATGTCACTTTGCAACTCCTCTCATTGAGGGGTGGAGTCTGTCATGATCAATGAAACAGAATAGAGAACCCAGAAATAAATCCATGCTTATATGGCCAATTAGCCTATAATAAAGGAGGCAAGACCATCCACTGGAGAAAAGACAGTCATTTCAACAAGTGGTGTTGTGAAAACTGGACAGCTCCATGCAAAAGAATGAAATGGGACCATTCTCTTACACCATTCACAAAAATTAACTCAAAATGGATTAAAGATCTAAATGCGAGACTTGAAACCATAAAAAACCTTTTAAAAGCATAGGCAATAATTCCTCTGACATCAGCTGTAGCAACATTTTTCCAGATAATGTCTCCTAAGGCAAGGGAAACAAAAGCAAAAATGAACCATTGGGACTACATCAAAATAAAAAGCTTTTGCATAGCAAAGGAAATCATCAATAAGATAAAAGGGAACGTACCTAAAGATGTTTGCAAATGACATAGCCAAAAAGAGGTTAATATCAAAAATATATAAAGAACTCATACAACTCAACATCGAAAACACAAACTATCCCATTAAGAAACAGGCAGAGGACCAGAATAGACATTTCTCTAAAGAAGACGTCCAGATGGCCAACAGACACATGAAGAGATGCTCCACACCACTCATCGTCAGGGAAATGCAAATCAAAACCACAATGAGGTAAAACCTCACACCTGTCAGAATGGCTAAAACCAAAAAGACAAAAATAACAAGTGTGGGCAAGGATGTGGAGAAAAAGGAACCCATGCCCGTGATTGGTGGGAATGCAAACTGGTACAGCCACTGTGGAAAACAGTATGGTGGCTCCTCAAAAAGCTAAAAATAGGACTACCCTATGATCCAGTAATTCCACTACTGGGTATTTACCCAAAGAAAGCAAAAACACGAATTCAAAAAGATACATGCAGGGATCCCTGGGTGGCGCAGTGGTTTGGCGCCTGCCTTTGGCCCAGGGCGCGATCCTGGAGACCCGGGATCGAATCCCACGTCGGGCTCCCGGTGCATGGAGCCTGCTTCTCCCTCTGCCTGTGTCTCTGCCTCTCTCTCTCTCTCTCTCTCTCTCTCTGTGACTATCATAAATAAATAAAAATTTTTAAAAAATTAAAAAAAAAGATACATGTGCCCCTACATTTCTAGTAGCATTACTTACAATAGCCAAGATATGGAAGCAAACTAAGTGTTCACCAATAGACAAATGGCTAAGGAGGATGTGGTACACACAGAATCCATGCAAGAACACACACACACACACACACACACACACACACACAGGAGTATTATGCAGCCATAAAAAGGATGAGATTGTGCCATTTGAGACAACATGAATAGACCTAGAGGATATTATGCAAAGTGAAAAAAGTCAGACTGAGGGACCCCTGGGTGTCTCAGTGGTTGAGTGTCTGCCTTTGGTTCAGGGCGTGATCCCGGGATCCTGGGTTCGAGTTCCACATCAGGCTCCCACAGGGAGCCTATTTCTCCCTCTACCTATGTCTCTGCTTCTCTCTGTGTGTCTCTCATAAATAAATAAATAAAATCTTTTTTTAAAAAGGTCAGACTGAGGAAGACAAAACCCTGTGATTCTCTTCTTAAGTGGAACCTAAAAAAAAATAAATAAACAAAAAGCAGAACGAGACCTATAAATACAGAGAACTAATGATTACTGGAGGGGGGGGAGGGCAGGATAGGGAGAGGGGAGTGGGGGTACAGGCCCCAGCTATAAAGTGTATAAGTTACGAAGATGAAAGGCACAGCACAGGGAGTACAGTCAATGGTATTGTAATCGTGCTGTATGGTGACACATGGGAGCTACACTTGTGATGAGCACAGGATAACATATAGAGTTGGTGAATTAGTATGTGGTGCATCTGAAACTAATGTAACATTGTATGCCAACTATACTCAAATAAAAAAAATAAAAAAGTGGAGTCTGTGTCCCCGATACTTGAATCTGGGCTGGCCTTGTTTTGCTTTGACCAATAGAGTGTAGTAGGAATGATGGAGTACAAATCTGACTCCTGGCCTCAAGAAGCCCTGCACACTGGTACTTGCCCTCTATGCACCCTCTGCCATGTGAATGAAGAAGCCAGGCAAGCCTGTGGACTCTGGGGGGCCACACAGAATGGAAATCAGTCATCCTGGCCCCTGGAACAGCCAGATTCAGCCGACTAGCATTCAATTCCGGTTGCATGAGTGAGCCTAGCTGAGATC
Organism: Canis aureus; assembly: GCF_053574225.1. Taxonomy (NCBI): domain Eukaryota; kingdom Metazoa; phylum Chordata; class Mammalia; order Carnivora; family Canidae; genus Canis; species Canis aureus. The sequence continues at coordinate 45,426,524 of NC_135632.1, forward strand.
AGAAGGACCACCCAGTTGATTCCAGCCCTAATGGCCAATCTACAGATGTGTGAGCTCAACCAGTGGTAGCTATTTTAAGCAGCAAAAAGTGACTTGTGCGTCCAACTAATTGATCCGCAGGTGACCAAGTAGAATATGGTCCCTGTTGATTTACAATGTATCTTTGGTGGAGAATTATTCAGTGAGACTTTAAACCTCAATTTTTGGTATTTTCACAAGGCAGTGTGGGCTGTGGCCAGATGTGGGAATGATTGGCAAAGCCCCAAGGAAAGAAGCAGGAAGGTGAGAGTGTGCCCAGAGGGGCACATTCAGGATGGCACATGCAGGCAGCCCTCTCTGCCACATCCTGAATTAAGCTGGTGGCCCATGTTCTGCCCACCAGCCCCATCACATACAGACCAGGCCTCACAGACCTTGAAGCAGGACCTTTCCGGAGCTCACACAACCAATGCAACCCCAGATTACCCATCCTCAAGTGGTCACAGGCCTCCAACTCACCAGAGTCTATCCAGCATGGTCTTGCCTCCATCCACAGACTCATGACCAAGGGCATATTTTGCTTCCGCACAGAATGCGTTCCAAGGCTGTGGACCAAGGAAGAGGGTGCAGAACTCAACGTGACTCCCTTACATTTGGGGAAACAGCCTGAGTTGTTTACCCAACATTATTGTACCCTTCTCTCCACCCATAGGGGGCCCATGCATTGCAGTAGTTGTGCCCAGCTAAAAGATTACATATCCCAGCCTTCCTTACAGCAAGGGTGGTCAATCATTCTTTCATTCCTCCAGGACTCATTGAATACCTAAGGCCAGGAAACTCATTTTCAGGCAAGTTCTGGGTTCTGAAGATATCACAATGAACAAAAGAGACTAAGTCTCTGTCCTCATGGAGCCACTGTCTGGTGAGGGGAGAAGGTGACAATAAATTAATGCCTACGAAAAAAATCTAGAGAGGGAGTCATATGGGGTTGACTGCTGGGGGAATACACAGAGCAGAGTGAATGAGACAGAATTTGCCTAGCAGGAGTAGGAACCATAATTTATGAAAGATGCTCAAAGAAGCCATTTCTGAAAACTCAAGTTTGAGCAGACGCCAGATGAAGAAGAAGGAAATATAACATAGGGTGTCCAGTGGAAGAACATCTCAGCTGGAAAGAACAGCAAATGTAAAGGCCCTGAGGCAGGAACAGGTCTCAAGGATAAGCAAGGAAAGTGGTGTGGCTGAGCAAAAGGAGCAAGCCACAGAGCGCTAAGCAGTCACAGTGGTGATCGTGTAGGGCCTTGCTGGTCACTGAACAGACACTTTCCCTAGAGTGGAAAGGAGTTAAGCGGAGAGTGAAATGGTCTCACTTCTATTTTAGGAGAACTGTTGTAGCTGCCGTGTTGAAAAAGGATCTTAGAGGCCAAAGGCACAAACAGGAGGCAGTGTAGGAGGCCACTGTCATAATTCAGTTTAAAAATGATGATGGTTTCAATCAGAGTAATGGCAATGGGATTGAGAAAAGACAGTTTAGAACCCAGAAACATTTTGAAAGTAGAGACAACAGGATTTGCTGATGGATTGAAATGTGCAATGTGAGCGAAAGACAGGAGGCAAGCAAGGGTCATGGTAAGGTTTGGGCCTGAGGAATTAGGACAGAGTTTCCAGTCACCAAAGAAGACAAAGTCTGCAATGGGGAACAGGTTTTGGAGGGAAGATTAAAAGCTTGGTGAGGGATAGAATGTTAAGTCTGAGATGCCCACTACACAACTGCTAGGGACTGAATTGTGTCCCTTCCAAACTCATGTGTTGAAGCTTTAACCCCCAATGTGACTGTATTTGGAGATAGGACCTGTGAGGACATAATTAAGGTTAGGGGCTCTAATCTGATAATAAGGATGGGGCTCTAATCTGATAGCACTAGTGTTCTTATAAGAAGAGGAAGAGACACCAGAGTTCTCTCCCTCTGCACACATGCACAGAGAAAAGGTCATGTGGACGCAGTGAGAAGGCAAGCCAGGGAGGCAGGTGTCAGGAGAAACCTACTCCGCCTCCAGAACCATGAGAAAATGATTTCTGTTGTCGAAGCCGTCCTGTCTATGGTATCTTGTTACAGCGACCTAACATCTAAGTGGAGACGTTGAGGAGGGAGCAGTCAGATCTACAAGTCTGGAGTTTGGTGGTAAAGTGCTGGGCTGGAAAAGTATATTCAGGAGTTGTCAAGCACTTGAATGGTGTCTGAGGCCATGAGACCAAATGAGTTTGGCTAAGGAACAGGTACAGGTGGGGAAGGAAAGTGGTTTCCACAATGATCCTTGGGGCCTTTAGAGGCTAGGGAATGAGACTGAGAGAGAGGTGGCCAGTGGGGTGAGGTGAGAAACAAGAGAGGAATGTCCCAGAAGCCAGGAGGAGAGAATGGCCAACATCAAAGGCTGTTGATAGTTTGAGCAAGATAAATACTGAGAATCAACCATCAGATTGGACTCTCCGGAGGCCACTCGTGACCTTGAAAAGAGTCATCCTAATGCAGTCTGGAGCAAATCCCTGATTTCAGTGGTTCAGATAGAAAGAAGTTGAGGGGCACCTGGGTGGTTCAGTCCATTAAGCACCTGCCTTCAGCTCAGGTCATGATCCCAGTGTCCTGGGAACAAACCCCCTGTCAGGCTTCTCGCTCTCCCTCTGCTCCTCCCTCTGCTCATTCTCTCTCTCTCTCTCTCTTTCTCACACACACACAAATAAATAAGACGTGAGGACACAGCAGCAATTTGTTGACGTTCACTTTGTTTTGTTTCTTTTTTAATTTTTTATTTATTTATGATAGTCACACACACACACACAGAGAGAGAGAGAGAGGCAGAGACACAGGCAGAGGGAGAAGCAGGCTCCATGCACTGGGAGCCCGACGTGGGATTCGATCCCGGGTCTCCAGGATCAGGTCCTGGGCCAAAGGCAGGCGCCAAACCGCTGCGCCACCCAGGGATCCCTGTTTTGTTTCTTGAGAGGGAAGCTGCAAGAGCACTTTCATGGACGGATGGGATGGGAGCAACCCGCAGAGAGGAGCCCCCTTTTCAGCAGGGGAGCTTCATCCCTGAGGAGGCTCTGGGCTCCGTGCTGAAATGGTGGCATTGACTTCAGAGAGACCTGGGCTCAGGCATCATGGTGGGAACAAAGGCAGAGCTGGTGGGACAGAAGCAAGTGGATTGTGGAAGTGCTGGGAGAACAAGGGCCTGTTTGAAGGTGATCCTGCAACTCAAAAGAGCAAGTGAGTGCAGTTCAGCAGCTTTCCTCAGCATCCCCCAGCTGCCGGGTGTAGACCAGGAGTAGTGGGTGGGGATCACTGGAACCCAGGTAGCTGTTTTGCCAGGTGAGTTTAATGAAGAGCAGGAGATGGGTGCTGATGATGCATGGCCACCACACAGGCCCATGGAACCCAGGCTGTCCGAGGCCAAAAGGGAGGGAATAAATGATGAGGTTGGGAAAGGATAGAGGTAGAAGCAGTGAGTCTTAGGCTGGGTCTTTAGTTTCAAATAATCGTGGAGGTGTCCCAACAGATGTGGCAGCTGATGGAAGAGTGGCCTTACGGGTACAGATGGCAAGAGGTGTCAGGAAGGGGGAGGAGAAGGGATGCAGGCTGGAGGGCGTGAGAGGGTACAAGGTGCACATGGACCACACTCTTGGGCCCAGGGATGCAAGGGGCATGAGGAAAAGTGCCCCCCCCCACCTGCTACCACACACACAAACTCCAGAAAGCTGCAGGGAGTCAGAGTCCCCTCGGGACAGTAAGGGTTTCGCTGACTCAAGAAAGCGGGAGAGTTCAGAGCAGAATGTGGGTGCTGGGGACAGAGCAGGGATCTGCCGAGGCCCAGGGGAAGGTCTGGGATCACCAAGCCCGGAGCTCAGAATTCAGATCCCACCTTCTGGGTTAGCAGCATCCTTCCTGACCTCAAAGGGGACTCAGTTTCCTCACCTGGGGTTGCCAGGAAAGTTCAAACAGAGCAGGCAAGCAGACTCTGTAAGGAGAGGGAACAAACTGATGGTTCCCAGAGGGAGGTGGGGGAGGGGAGGAGGATGGGGACTGAGGGCGCTTGCTGTGAAGACAGCCCAGGGATTCAAATGAAAAGTTTTTTGTTGTTGCTAAAGAGAAAAAACAAGAACAAACAAATCATGCCAAGTGCCCAGCATAGAGACCGTCAACCAGGGCCCATCCTTTTCTGTCCTGACATCTGACGTTTTGGCCTCAGCTTCCGATGACCGATGACCGGCACGTGGTTCGGGGGCCACCTTGCCAGCTGTTTTCTACAAGAGCCCCTTCCCTCTCCCCACACCCCTGCCATCCCCCCGCCCCCGCCTCTGCGGAGGCAGCTCTAACACAGCCCACTCCCCGCCAGGAAAGAATCCCAGCGGGCGGTCCCAGGACCAGGGCACCCTCCCCGCCTGGAGCGCCCTCTTGTTTGAGCTTCTATTCCTGCCACTGCTCAGTGAAACCCAGCTTCAACTTTTCAAACAGCTCTAAAACACGCCTAAAAGTGAATCCTGATTAGTAAAGTGAGGACAAGCAAGCCCACAGCCCCAGGGGTGCAGGGGTGAGCCAGGGTGCCTGGGTCCCTCGCCGGGTGTCTGGAGGGAGAGGATGCCAGGCCCTGCTTCTCTTTCTCTTTCTTCTCTTTCTGTCTTCCTTCCTGGAAGGGAGGGGTGCCCTCAGTGGGGGCACTACCCCCCCTCCCCGCGCGCTGAAGATCTGTCTGCCTCCCTCCAGCTGGGCACCGCCTTCACCGGCCCTGCGAGCAGCCTCACGTGAGTTGGGGCCTAGGAAAACTGGACCACGTTGTACAAAAGAACAATCAGAGCCAGAGTGTGCATATGGCAGACTCAGAGGGCAAGTCCGCGATAGGAAGAGAACAGAAATAATGAAGCCAGCAGGGACAGCCCAGTGGCCCAGTCCAGACTGAAACAGAATCTCCGCAGTTGACGGCTCTGTATTTTAAAAGCTCTTGGGCCATTCTAGTTTTGAGTTGTGTAAACTTGTGATCTGAATTTGGCACCAAGCTTCCAGGTGGCCGAGGTGGAAAGGGAGACATGTTATCTGATACATAAAATAGTTCTCACCGTCCAGGGGAGAAAATACACTGAAACTCTAACTGGCACTTGGCTGTGAAATAAATATCGTGCACACAGGGGACTCTGGTTAAAGAGTTGTAAGGAACATGCAATCACTGATTCCCTGAAGTACTTTCTCCTAGTGGCCTTTGAGGAGAGCCTCGGGCGGAGCTGAGCAAGGTGCTGGTTCTTCAGGGACCAAGGAAATCTGTGCTAAGCCTGCTCTTCCTGTTGGTCTGAATGCATTCAAGGAGAGGACACTTTTTAAGGTGTTTTGATGGTAGAACTTTTTTCAAAAAAAAAAAAGGAATCTCATGTAGAACCCCAATATCTAAACCAAATAAAAGTGGAGCAGCTCCGAGCAGGGAGGAGGGCCCAGAGCCCTGCCTTTTCGTCCTCTCCCTCCCCCTGCAGAGTTCCCTGATGCCACCCACCCACCTTACTTTGGAACTGAAGGGCTCCCCAAAACCTACCTTGAAGACCGTGCATTCATCATTGTGATAGCAAATAGGTCTGAGGTCACATATGAACACAAGAGATGGGCAGTGGCTGGGGGGTACTGAGCTGGGAAGTGTTTTGATGAATCATTTGCATTAAGGATCCCAATCTTCATGCTCTTACTGTATTCAGTACACCCCTTTGTAATGTGACTTTTGGAATCCTCCTATCAAGAGACGCTGTTTCTCTGCCTCTTAATTCTGAGTTTGGCCCAGGTAATGATACAAGCAAAAGGTTCAAGGGTGCTTGCAGGGTTCCATTTCTGCTCTAGCATCTAGCATCCTCACATGAGAACATGGCCTGCCAGCTTGCTGGAAGGATGATAGAAGCACAGGCAGCAGAGCCAAGTTTCCCCAGCTGAGCTGCTGCAGACAGCCTGCCAACCCTCACCTCATGCAGGGGGCCCCAGCCAAGACCAGCACTGTCCAGCCTTAATCACTGACCTGCAGATGCCCTTGAGCTAAATAGATGCTGATTTTAAGCCGCTGGATTCTGTGTGGTTTGCTATACAGCACAATTGTGGCAACAGGTAACTGAGACAAGTGTTGACAGTTATGTCTGGCATGGTACAGGATGGGGCTTCAAACCATCATTACACACGACCCACCATCCCTGGTCTTTCCAACCATCACACAGCACAGGCAAATGCACCGTGTCAGACATTCACCTGAGATCACCTGCCATGGCAGAGCCTGAAGGTGAGTTCACTCCTGGCCACCGTGTTAGATAGTGGGGAAGCCAGGGGTCCAGGTGAGGCCAGGCTTGGCATCTGTTTCTCAGCAGTTGTTCTGTAGTGCAGAGTGGGGAGAGGGGGAAAGAGGAAAATGCTCTTGAAAGGCACACACAATTCCCTCCTTCCCTTAAGATCATTCTCCAGTCACTCAGTTGGTTTGCTTTTGGTCATTCACACCTTCGGCTGGCTGTGGAACACAGGCTCCCCAACGTGAGAGTGGGATCCACCTGCGCCAGCTGAGCAGTGGCCCAAGGGGCTGGGGGTCTCATCTAAATCTTTGTGAAACTGTTCAGACTGGGGCCCTTGGTTACAAAGGCCAGCTGGCTGTAGCCTCATTCTCCTGGGCCCAGAGAGTGAGCAATGGGGGTGCACAGAGCCCCAGTAAACAAACATGAAACAGCCCCCTCCCCCCGCCCCCACTGCCACCTCCCGTTCCTGCCCTGAGCACTCTGTGCATTGCATTCAGCTCGAGCAACGGAACATCCCCATGTGCATTTCATATTTTAGAGCCCACACTGGCAAAAGCTGCTTCTGCAAGATTGCTGGCAGCAAAATTGGCCCTGCACTTTGAAGAAAGAAGATAAATGGCTTTGAGCTGAAAACCTCAAGACTATCATGCAGCCGTCTCTCGTTAGTGCTTGGGACGAAGGCTAAGAACTGAGCAAGGAGCACGTGGCCTTCATGACTGCGCGGCCTGCCTCACACCTTCTCTGGCGGCCCCCATGGTGGGGGTGTCACAGCCACCCCCCCTGCCCCCGTCCCGTATCTCTGTGCTTTGCTGTTCCTCCTTGGAGCCCACCCCCTGCCCGGCCTGGCTTCCTCCTGCTCTTCTTCAGGTGTCATCCTCACAAGGCTGTTAGGAGTTTTCTTATCTGCCTTGGGGGTGCAGTTCTATCTGTGCGTCTGCCGCCACCCCCTCCCAGGGGCTAGTTCCTTCTGGTGATCCTCTGTGGGCCTTCCAGCACCTGGGATGTGCAGGCTTCCCTGCAGAGCACTTCTCGCTTCCTGGGGCTGGGGCTCCAGAGGCTCCAGAGCTGTGTTTCTATTCCTTTCCTTGCCCGGGGTTTTGGCATGACTCTGTTCCTGGTCACTTGTGGGGTGGGAATCGGGCCATCACCCGCCCACATGGTGCAGGCTCAGCCTCAAGTTGCTCTCAGACAATGCTTCTTCGCCCGCTCTCCTGGGCAGCTCCAGCCCTGCTCTCCCAGGCCACAGAATGGGCTTTTTCTACTTCTAGTTCAACGGACAGTCTTCACTGGCTCCCGACTTTATGCAGGAAGCTCAGGTCAAACCCCCATTGCACAGGGGTCCGGTATCCACTCACATCCTCCTGGCCTCACATTTGATTCAGCCATGGCTGGACCAGACAGTTCCATGTGGACTTAGATTTATTTTATACCTATGCATATTAGCCAGGCCCCCTCTCTGGGACAGTTTGCTCCCTCTCAAGGAGCCTCACGGGGCTGCGATGGGGCAGGATCCAAGGCCCAGGGCCCAGGGCCGGACCACATAGCTGGCATCAGGTCCCGGGAGCGGTTGGGAGTGGTATCAAGGAGCCCTGGAGGGCAGCATTAGAGTTAGTTCTGAGAACATAATCAAAGGTCAGGACAGAATGGTGAGTGTGAGACTGAGCACAGTTGAGGCAAAAAGAAAGGACAGACCCTGTGGCTAGGGCTGCAAATGTGGTCATGGGTGACACGGATGGGAATAAGATAAATACTGGCAGTAGGTCCCTGGGCAGCTGGTCACCTTGAAGACCTAACGCTGAGCTGTACAGGCCATGACTGGCCCAGGAAGGTGGTCACCTTCAGGACAAATAGGACACTTGATGGTAATACTGGTTTGCAGGCCCCCAAAATCCTGTATCTCCTACAGACATGGAGTCAAGTTTAAAGGAGGGGTATGGCCAGCTCCCAGAGAATTCCTGGCCTCTCCAAGTAATGAAGATCCTCAAAGATCCCTGCAGGAGGAGGGCAAAGAAGGTGCAGTGTAGACCCAACCAACCCTGGGTGGATACCTTTGAGAACCAAGAGGAAAAGGAAAGGAAATGCTGCTCTCAAGCCTGGGCAGCACATGAGAAGAACAGGTGCTGGTGACAACACCCCAATTGGGGACACCCCTCCTCATAGTCTTCACTGGAACTCCTCTTTGCCTACTTCCAGGCAGGGTATGGGCACTTGCTTTGCTTGAACCCATTCTCTTTTTTTTTTTTTTAATTTTTATTTATTTATGATAGTCACAGAGAGAGAGAGAGAGAGAGAGAGGCAGAGGCACAGGCAGAGGGAGAAGCAGGCTCTATGCACCGGGAGCCGGATGTGGGATTCGATCCCGGGTCTCCAGGATCACGCCCTGGGCCAAAGGCAGGCGCCAAACTGCTGCGCCACCCAGGGATCCCAAACCCATTCTCTTTGAGGTCTTCCTGACATTGGCAGGGGTCAGCTCTGGACAGTCGTAACCACAGTCATTAGCATCTTGCCTGTTATAATGGACAACTACAAGAGTGCTTGGCTTCGGTTTTGTTCAACTTGTATCTTACCTGGTACCCTTGCACCCTAACAATTTCAGTGTTATAAGTTATTTACTAAAGACCAGCAATATCCAATTGTTCTCTAGCTCTTACTGTGTTTGAGATGCCATTCTAAGCATTTTATAGATAGTAATCCAATCTAAGACATAGTATAATTATGCCCATATTATAGATGAAGAAACTGAGGTTTACAGATTAGGCCCCCTGCCTAGTGAGTAAAGAAATGGCCAAGCCAAGCATGAACCCTGGCCATCTGGCCCCAGAGCCTACACTCCTAGCCAGCAAGCAGTGTTGCCTCCCCAAGAGATGAGGAAAAATTAATCTGTTTGGACAGATTCTTTCCCTGGGCCTAAACTAATCTTTGAATTCAACATGGCTCAGTCTTGAAAGAAAAACATCTAGGAAATTAGGAATGAAAACACTAGGGAAGGGATTCTTTCCAGTGGTACTCATTTCCACTGGTGTGTCCTGAGGTGTGTTACCAGGATTTGGTTCCTTAAAATATCAATCTTTGTAACTAACTGACTTATAAAACAAGTTAAAATAAAGTCCAGGTTCTGCCACTATTGTGTTCCTTTTGCTTCTCTGCCTTCCCCAGTGCCTTCTCCATGTAGAGAGAAAGAGGTCTTTAAAAAATGTTCCAGTCTTTTTAAAACAAATTATTTTTAATTGTAGACAAAGTTATGGTACATTTTATCCTCTTTTTTAATTTACTTGTCCACTCATTCAGTCAGTCATTCAATAAATGATTATTGAGTGCTTACTATATATTCTACGTCCTAATGATGCAACAGTGGAGAAGACAGATAACACACCTGCCCTCTTAGAGTTTTTTATTCTAGGGGCGCCTGGGTGGCTCAGTTAAGTGTCTGCCCTACGCTAGGTCGTGAGCCCAGAGTCCTGGAATTGAGCCCATATTGGGTTCTCTGCTCTGCAGGGAGTCTGCTTCTCCCTCTCACTTTCCCTCTGCCTCTCTCCCTGCTCTTGCACACATATCTGCTCTCTCTCTCTGTCTCTCTCAAATAAATACAATCTTTTTTTAAAAAAGTTTTTATTCTAGTACAAGGAAAGAGACCCTGTTTACTGAGGGTGTGCAATGCTAGATGCCAATGAAAAAAGGTAAAGAAGGTGAGGAGATACAGGGTAAAGGTGATTAAGGAAGACTAGTTTTAGCCACTATAGTGAATGAATTATATGCCTTTCTGGTTCATATATATATACATTTATTAAAAGTATATGCATCAGTAACATTGCACAGGATTCTTTAAATCAAGTAAATAATACATAATAGCTACATGAATAAAATTACATTGTGTAGGAGACTTCCACTTCCAGGAGCACGGATAGATGCACTCCTCCCTATCCCTCCCACTAAGTACAACTACAAACCCTGGACATTACATAGAAGACAAACATGAGAAGACTCTGAAGGCGGAGGGAACACCACAGACTGTCTGGGGGACTTGGGGCATGTGGAATGGCATGCTCTGAGTTCCTGACGGTTTCTCTGCCTCATGCACGTAGGCAGACCTGGGGATGAAGGAACTGGCTGCCTGTCAATGCTCAATGCTCTCTCTGAAGAGAAGACTAGGAAAGGAACAGCCTGGCAAGACAGCTTTTAGATAACTGCCACTGTACTCTACCCACACAGCACAGAAAACACTACAGCCCTACCCTCACCTGCCAGCAAAGGTTCAGTGGGGAACTTGACCTCTAACATTGCCAGGCTGTAAGGAGGCACCCCAAACTCATTCCAGGGTGCTGTTGGAGAAGACTGAACAGGCAGCAAGGACTTCCCTCCCTGGTGGATAGCAAGGGGCCTTCCCCCACCCACCTCATCCCCATGTCAGTGGAGAAGCCTGAACTTCCACTCCTGCTGGCAGCAAATAAGTCCCCTCCCTCTCCCTGCTGGGGCAGGAGTGGGGGGTGGTGTGTTAAGTGGAGAGACATGGACTTTCACTACTACCCAAAGGTAAAGAGGTCACTCTTCCCATCACTCCTCCTGGATGTCAGTGGGGGCCACATGGGGAAGAGTAAAGAGGCCCTCATACCCTTCCTAGCCCAGGTGGTATCAGTGGGGATCTGTAATTCTATACCCTTTCCCAGTAGTAATGAGGAGACCCTCCCCACCCTGGGTGTCAGTGAAGGCAAAATAAGAGAATCTGGACTTCTATCCCCACCTGGCACTGCCCCACCTCTTCCCCTGCCCGAGCAGTCTCAGAGGAGACCAGCTACACAGGTTTATGTAAGTTCCAGAGTTTCATAACATACTATCCCAAATGTCCAGGCTTCTACTGAAAATCACTAGACATACTAAGAACCAAGAAAATCTCAAAGTGAGGAAAAAAAGATAATGTTAGCATCACAATGACAGAGAGGTTAGAATTACCTGACAAAGATCTGAAAACAGAGGAGGAATTGCTTCAATGAGGAATTACAAACATGCTTGAAACGGGTAAGAAAACAAAATCTCAGCAAGGAACCAGAAAATCTCAGGAAAGAAATAGAAGATATAAAGACCCAAATTGGGAATTTTAGAACTGAAAAATACAATAGCTGAAATTAAAAGCTCAATGGATGGGTTCAACAGCAGAATGGAGAAGACACAAGAAAGAGTCAATGAACTTGAGATAGAACAATAGAAATTACTCAGTCTGAGTAAGAGAGAGAAAACAGGCTGAAAAAAGAAATGAACAGAGCCCAGGGACTTACGGGACTCTAATAAAAGATCTAACATTGTGTCACGGAGTTCCAGAAGGAGAGGGAGAAAAAGGGTATGGCTGAAAAGAAACTCAAAGAAATAATGGCTAAAAACTTCCCAAAATGGGCAAAAGACAAACCTGTTGACTGAAGCTGGGAAAACCCCAAACAGGATAAACCTGAAGAAATCTACACCAAGAAATATATTTAAGCCTCTAAAAACTAAACATATTGTCCTGCAGCTTGCTTTGCTTTTTTTTTTCCCCTTCATGACATACTAGTCAGCTTTCACTAAGCTGTGCTACAATAGCAAATGATCCCCAAATCTCAGTGGCTTACAACATAACTATTTGTTTCTCACTCATGAGAAACATGAGTTTCATGACTGGTTGATGTGTCTACACTATTACATGACTGTAATAGTGACTGGTTGATGTGTCTACACTATTCCAGGGCCCAAGCTGAAGGAGCAACCACATCTCAAACTCGTGGCAGAGATCAAGAGCAATGGCTGACTTACGCGAGGGCTCTTAAAACCACTGTTCAGAAGTGGCATATATCCTGTCCACTCAAAACCCATGGACCACAGTCACACCCCACACTCCGTGTTGGTGGAAAAATGTACTCCGCCCACTCTGAGAGGAGGTACTGTAAAGTCAGATGACAAAGTATGTGAAGACTTGGAAACAGTAATCCAATCTACCACAGTCTGCTCACTAGATCATAAATACTCATTTCCTTCCTGGCTGCCCATAAAATATACTCAGTGTCCTCCCAAAGGCATCCCCAAAGTCTCATCCAATCATTGCATCAGACATTATGGCCAGGATCTCAGGATCCACACCAGATCTTGTGTCAATTTCTCCTGGAGACCTGTGAATGAAAAGGACAAATCATCTGTCTACCCACTCTCAACAGATAGCAGTGAAAGAGCAAGAAGGACAAACACAAAATACTCCCCTTTTACAAAGGGGAAAGCAGCTTGATCTGGGTTTGTGGTAATCAAGAGGCAGTAGGGAGATGAGCAATTGGAGAAGCATAAGACATGTACTCATAGCCGCATTTTAGGCTAATTTAGGGGAAAATATTTAGATTTTAAAATGGCTGTACTGTTTACAAGTCATTGAGGAAAGGTTCACGTTTGCTGTTGGAACACTTCTAAAGAATGTAACAGTAAAAAACCTAACTAAAGAGGGTCCCAAACTGAGGCCCAAGAAATTATTACTATGGAAGCAAATGGCTTGAGGATGGGAACACCTTCACCTGCACCCACCCACACACTACCCTGGAGTGTATGTTTTAAGCATTGCCATTTCATTTTTGATACTTCAAATTTGAGTGAAACCCAGTTTTGAAATGTAGTATTCAAAGAGTGTACAGACTCAGAATGTTCCCTCATGTATCACATCTTTGGAATGTTAGGGGAAATGATGCCAGACAAATGTGGCACACAGGAAAGTAAAGTGTGTCTACTTGTTTGGAAATCAAAGGCAATTGAGAGAAAGGTTGGTCCTGGATTGTTTTTTTCAAGTGTGCTTACTATATGGACAGTGAGGTTACCATGGAGTACTAAATGTAGGTGACAAATTACACATAATCTAAAATGTTCAACAGGAGAAAAAGGAAACTAAACAATGATGTATCCACAGGACAAAATATTGAACAATTAGAAATAGTTTCAAAGAAATTTTAATGGCTCCAAATGTAAATAGACATGTAAATGTAAGCATGTATGTACACACACACACATGCATGCACAGCCTGTTCTTCCATACAACCATTCACACATTAGAAAAATACTCACGGGGACATCTAGGATCAAGCCCTGCAGAGCAGGGAGCCTGCTTTTTCCTCTCCCTCTGCCTACCACTCCCCACTGCTTGTGTTCTCTGTCAAATAAATAAATAAAACCTTTTAAAAAAAAAGTAAAAAGAAAAAAAAAAGTACTCATGATTAAAGGCATCAAAAATAAAGTTTTTGGAGATTTCTTTCAGAATTAGAACAAAAATACAATGAAAAGGTCTTTTCTGTTTGCTTTTTCAAAGATAAATTTCAGTCCCAACACATTATTTTATCCTTTAGACCTCTGGACCCATTTGCTGTGGAGGGTAAGGAACCTCGGCTAAGCCATCCCCACCTCTGGGGTCTGTAGCAAAGAAAGGCATAAGCACCCTTCTAGCATCTATGCCCTACTTACTCTACAGGCAGTTATTGTGGCCAGTAAATTTTTGTAGGAATAAAAGTAAACACACATCAGAAAATCATAAATGATGTTCCAGTCCTTTAACATAGAAATGCCTAAATCAAAAAATTTCAAGTTTTTAGAGACCGTTTGTGTGCCCCCAAAATTAATGTTAAAACCTATCCCCCAGTGTGATGGTCCTAGGAGGTGGGGCCGGATCACCTCTGACTTGGGACCCCTCAGATCATGTAAGTGGAGCCCTCATGAATGGGATAAATGCCCTTATAAAAGAGGCCAGAGAAAGCTCTTGCCTGCCACATGAGGTTATAGCAAAATGGCATCTACATACTAGGAAGCAGGCCCTCACCAGACACTCAACCTGCCAGTGCCATGATCTTGGACTTCTCAGTCCATGCACCTGTGAGAAATAAATGTTCAATGTTTATAAGCCACCCATTTTGTGGTATTTTTGTTATAGCAGTGTGAACAGCCTAAGACACAAGTCAACAAAAAGATAGTTCTCTACCAAGATTCACATGCATCTGACCTCAACAAAGGGACTATAAAATTCATTGCTGGAGCTGCAAGTGAAATTTTTACCAAGAACTTGCTCATGTAATATCTTATTAGCATCTAACACCTTTCAAAGTAAAATGCTAGTTTCCTGGCAATAAATTTACTCCATCAACCTCTTTGTATACTGTAGTCATGAGGTCTTGGAGAAAGCCTTGGGTTCAGAGCCCTAGTACAGGATCTAAGTGCTGGGATCACAGCTCTCTCACTGTGGCCTTCGGCTATCACAATCCTCCTTCTTTGTCTGCAAGTAACAATCAGAGTAAAAGGCAAAATACTCAGCAGTCTGTACTCTATGATGCAAACATGCTAGAAGTATTTTTGGGAAAACTCCATCATTTCCCCGGGCATCAATCAGGGGCACTTATGGGGGGATGGGGGTCTTCAAGCAAAGGGAAGGGGGTCTGAGGCCCTGACACAGAGTACAATGTGAGACTTTATCCTTCTTGGTGGAACAAGTCATTGAGAAAATGTCACCATCATTCTTAATCAAGGTGAAATGAATTTGCTGTACCTTGTTCTGAAAGAGAGGCTGTGTTGCCTGCACTCAGGAAAAATGAGCAACCCCTGATATTAACTGATTATCACTCTTCCCCCTTCTCCATGTTTAAGATCCAGCTTGTTCACTTTCTTAGGGGTTGGAAAACCACAGCCTTCGAGCCAAGTCCAGCCTGCCACCTACTTTTATAAATGAAGTTTTATTGGAACATAGCTATGCTCATTGATTTATATATTACCTATGATTGTATTTGTACTCCAGTGATGGGGCAGGGGGTGCTGAGGCAGAGACTATATGAACTATAAAGCAGCAAATATTTACTATCTGACCCTGACCCTTTCTAGAAAAAGTGTGTTGACCCCCTACATACTTTTTGATATGTTTGTTTCCGTAAATGAGTTAGTAGAAAGTTGTATATAAATTTTACTAGTCTACGATTTATACCTTAGGAAAAGATATATTAAAAAAGTAAGAAGTCATGTCTGCTGTCAGAGACCATTCGGTGGCACAAGATTTTGCCCCTTAAGTGAATCCTGATTTTTAAAAAAGGGTGTGCGGGTAAGAAGCCCCTCTTCCCTTGTTGAAACAGCAGTCCTCAAAGGACTGCTGACTCAAAGGAGTCAGCTGTGGGTTATACAGGAAGACCCACAGGTCATCTACCACTCAGAGTTCCCCATTCTTTATCACACTATAAGATACACTAGCAATGCTAATGTCCACACTGTGTGGATAACTGAGATGCCACCCTGAGGCAGCGGTTAGGTTAATACCTAGATACTGAATGTGTTTGTTAGAATATAAAGCGCATGTGAAATCCTCTCAACAGTTCCCATCTCTTGCTGTCCAAAAGATGCTCTCTCATTAAGTTTAAAAAGAATCAGATTATGGCCTACTCCAGAGACGGCAGGCATCTCCAAGTTGGCAGACTCCTAAAACACACACCATGAAGTATTTTTTGTTTCCATACTTCTTCCAACGTGGTCCTGCTAAATTTTTTTTTTTTTTGTGGTCCTGCTAATTTTAAACATAAAAAATCTTTCCAAATGGTTTCGCATTTACCTAGCTATCTTGAAAATAGTTCCTCAAGATATTCACTCAGATAAAACATCATATTTCTTAACTATCTTGAAATAGATTTCAACTGAGGAAAAGCACAGTAAACAAATTTTATATAGTAAATAAACTTTATTTATCTGTTCTCCCAAGATGACATTGCCAACAGTCACAAATCTGCATACAATACAGTATGCATACAATATTGACTATTTACAATTTACAGTAGTATTTTTTCCTCTGAAAAATATAAGTACAAAAGCTAAGTAAACAATGAGGTACTGCTGTTTAGATTTATCATATATATAGCTTAAAGAACTAGTCTTTAGCAAATATTCAACAAATCAATCTGGATAAAATACTCAATTAAATGCTCTAATTTATCAGAAAAAATCTACTAAGTTTCACCTCAAAATGTATTGCACAAGTCTTTTAAAAAAAAAAAAAAATCACCCTAAAAATAAATAGGAAAGGCAAGCAGTTCTTTAAAAAGAGGGACAAAAAGAATGGAAGAAAGGAACATCAAATGAGCCCGTAAGCCAGGTTGAGTTATTCAAAATATCTTTTAAACAACATAAAGTTCTTCCCAACAAAAAAGAAAACAACTATCACCATTTCT
Source organism: Canis aureus (assembly GCF_053574225.1). NCBI lineage: Eukaryota > Metazoa > Chordata > Mammalia > Carnivora > Canidae > Canis > Canis aureus. The sequence continues at coordinate 45,442,984 of NC_135632.1, forward strand.
CCACTGATATAATCGATTTGAAAGGCAGTCTGCAATATATCTGTGGGCCAATGTCAGATTTCTCTTGATTTTTAACTCCATAATGGGCCCTGAATAACAGCTTGCTTCTCAAAGAGGCAAACATAAACATGGACAGTCCTCCACACTTGCCCAACACCACCACCCCGTTTCTTCAAGACGATGATCGGAGCCATGACTGGAAAAGAAAAAGGGGAAAAAGGATTAAGAAAAAAATTTAAAGCCCATTTTGGAAGATTTGTTTTTTTTTCAAATTAAAATTGATTCTATTGTCTAAGGATTGAAGTAGAAATATTCTAAATATTAAATACTAAAAAATGTTTTTCCCTAAAAACTAATATTCTTAAAATGATCTGACTTGTAGATCCTATAAGTCAGTGATCCTAAAAAAACAAGATGTTTCAGTGACTTTGGAACCATCACCGTTCACTTTTACTGAATGCTCCCAGCTCATACCTGGAGAAGCTAGGAGTAAGCAGGTTGACTTGGTAAAACCTCACAAAAAAAGTTATTCAGACTTAAAGAGAACAAAGAGGTCTTCCCTTTTCTTTAATGTGTTGATTTTTCTATATATTGCAATGCTCCCAGGATGATATGTATGGCAGCAGAGGACAAAGAGCATTTTGGTGTAAAAAGCTATGCCTAATCGGAAATTTACAAACTCAATTTTTAAAAACCTAAAATGTAAAACAAACAAAAAACCCCAAACTCCAAAAAACCACTTAAAATGCTAAGAGAAATGATGCAAATGACTGATTCTTAATAAGGTTTCTCTGATTAGAATGCTAAAAGCCAGTAACCAAATTAAGTTAAAATACTACAAAAATAAATTACAAATAAGATTAATAGAAATAAACTTTTTATACATATTTAATGTAAAGTGTTAGAGTCTTCTCAATTTATAAGTGAAAAATATAAATCACTGGTTCTCATGATGTATTCCCAGTAGAGTATTATTTATAAAACTTGCTCAACAATCATATTGGTCCTAGAAACCTAGAGAAGATGAAAAAAAGATCTGTCCTATTTAAATTCCTGTGTCAGTTATTATTTTGAAACTTTAGCTTGTGCTGTTGTAGGAAAAGAAATTCATGCATGATTCAATAATGCTGCACAATGTCAATGTCATGAAAGACAAAAAAAAAAACTCGGGAGAGCTTTTCAAGTTTAAAAGAAACTACAGAAACATGACGATGACGTGCAATGTGCAATCACTTAGTGGATTCTGGAATTTTAAAAAAATCATGAAACATATTATTTGAAACACTGGAAAAATATGAATATTTACTATACTAGACAATAGTTTTATATTAATATTAAATTTCATGAGAGTGATAATTTGTAGGAAAATGCCCTTGTTCTTAAAGATCTTTCCTAAAGTATTTATTTATATTTGCAAGTAATTGTCAAATGCTGGCAAGTACAAGTGTTTGCAAGCAATGGTCAAATGTTACAGATGGGAAGATATATATGGAGAGAAAGAGCAAGTGAGAAAATTTTGCAAAAGATTAAGAATTGGTGAATATAGATGAAGGATATATAGGTGTTCACTGCACTATTTTTGCAAATCTTATGTTTGAAATTTTTCGAAATAAAAGTTGAAGAGATAGTCAATTAGTCAATAGAAATGCTGCGTAGTATACACTTCCAGTGATAAATGATAGTATTTAAATGATACAATGATAAACATGACGCAGTATTTATAATACCATAAAAAAAGGAAAATGCTAAGGGACTTACAAGACTAAAGAAGTTTTAGATAATAGGTAAGGCAGGTTAACTGATATACAATAAAATAAAAATGAGACTCAAATGTAGGCCTAAATGATTTTTAAAGCTAAAAGGTTAAAAAAGAAAAGCTGTATATTAGCATTTTAAACCTTGATACCATTAGCTGAATACCACTGAATTAACAACCACAGAAAATTTTGATTTTAATTTGATTAAGCTCTATTAATTGCACTGCAGCTTATTTGGCATTTGTAAAAATTGCAGAAAAGTCTGAGGTAAAGATGTACCCTAAATATTAGGGGGTGCCAAGTTAAGCCACTACCGTGACTAATACTTGGAGGCAATAGCAGGGGTGTTTAAATGGTGATCAACTGTCCAAACAGTTGAGATGCCTTCACTTCCTAGTAACAATATGCTAACTACAAATAGCCGCATTCAATCAAAGCAGGCTGCCTAACGGTCTCCTCAGGACAGATGTTAGCCTGGTATACCGTATGATCCCAGGAAGTAATAAAATTGCATTTATTTTAAAGTCACCTTTACTAGTTTTCATTATTTCAGACTGGCCTTGATAAGTAGACCTTACAATATCTTAAATTCTGATTCTGTGAAATATATCTAGAAAATGATTTTTCATTTCTATCTGGAAATATCTCTATCTTGAGAATGACTTTTCCTCCTAGAAAATGATTTTTCATTTCTCTCTCACAATTTCTATTAATTTCCAAGACTATCCTTGGGAATTAAAAACAAAAAAGATTATAAAATAGATAATTTTTTTTATTTAATAAAATTTCAAAGAGTAATTTTAAAACTTTCAATTGCTATTGAAAGAAGTAAAATTTCCTAAAAATTATATAACTTTTACTGGTGGTAGTGATTATCTATATATTATTAATCTATAAAACAGAATTACAGAAAATACCTATATTAACCCATAGCATAATCATGTATTCATTAAAGAAAAGAGCAAAAGAATTCCAGTGTAATGGTTAGTATCATGCAATACATTTGATTTTCGCACAAAAGACACAAGACATTATTCTTCACTCACCACATGCTAACTAAGCACAGACTGATGGTTTACTCAGAAGATACCACTGCGAGGTGAAGTATACTACAAGCCAGGAAGAAAAAAAGCTTATTGGGTTAGTTTTAAGACTTAATATAACACAGAGATTATATGTGTATATGAATTTCAAAGGATTAAACATAATGTACTTTAAAACTTCTCAACTCTCCCCCAAATCAAGGGAGTACAAAGTATAAGGAATCTGTAACAACTCCCTCCCATCCTAAGTAAATATAGCATTATGTAGCTTTCATTTGCAACTTTACTTAAAAAATTTAAACAACATAAAGATACTTCACATTTCAAATATTTATAGAATAGATTAACTGGGTATAATTATTTCTTTATAAAAAGAGTTCTCTCATAATTCCATTAAAGTCCACATTACAATTTGATTCATATAATCTCAATTTAGCAACAAAAATTCAGGGGAAAATGTTGATGAATATGAATACACTATATCTATATGCTGAACTGTTATTCCTAATACATGTCAGTTTTATCACTGAATAATTCTCTTATATCAGGATTAAGTTCAGGAATGATGACTCAAATCGAAATTTCCGTTCAAGGGGACTCAATCTCAAGCATAGTTTTTACTGTAACAACCTTCTTTAAATAAATTCTTTGTCCTATCTAAAATGGTCATAATCTAAGATTATTAAATAGCTTTCTGGTTTGCTTTAAAAGAGCATCAGTAAAAAAAGGAGGGATTATTAATAAAATCTGAGTCTATTCTTAGTGTGACCAACATCAGAAGAATCATTTTACTTATCTTTTATATTTAATGGTGCAGTTAATAAGCAGCAAAATCAAAAGACAGACTAGAAAATAACATTTGCAACACATACAACACAATAAGGTCAATATCCTATTGAGAAACTTGCAGAAACATGCAAAGTATACATATATGGATGCTCCCTGTGTCTATGCTTGTAAATATTGAAAAACTGGAAACAGCCTAAGTATCCATCAATAGGAAATTGGTGAACTAAATGTAGGACTAAATGATCCATATAATCATAAAATCAGCCAGTAGAAAGAATAAGGTACATTAATTTGTAATGAAGTAGAATAAAGTAAAAATATGTTAAGTAAAAAAAGCAAGCTGTTGCATTCTGCCATTTTTATAGAATACTTAAGTGATTAAAAACATATTATAAATATATATTTATAAAGCTTAGAAAGCTGGGGATATTCACCAAACTATTAACAAAGATAGTTACAATAGTTACATGGCATGGTGTTATCAGCGTTACAGCGTTGGGAGGCTGTAAACTCGAAGGTCTCCCTCTCTATGTAATATGATTCTGAATTGTTTGCAATGTTTTCTTTTGCAATGATCATATACTATGTAATTCTAACAAAATCAAGAGTAAAAACCACTTGAGACAACAAATATGTACTTTATCTGTACAGTATTTTTCACTCTGCATCAGTATCTATTTGCATCTGTTTCCTGATCCACCTTCCATGCATCTACTGAGCCCATGTAAAGGCAAAGGCAAGCCTCTTCTGGGATAGCAAAGTTTTGTATCTAATAATGCAGAAAAGCTTGGATGATTTATTAACTCAGAGGAGATTCTTAAAATTCTAGCCAAAGGGAGAAAAGTGAGAAACATCAACTTAAGTACAAGACTGTTTGAGGGCAAAAACTGGTCAAGAACTTGACACAACACAAAGAATCAATGTGAAAGAAAAGCAAAAACAAAGTCAACAGAAAATCAATTTTTAAAAATAACAAGAGTGGATGGGGATGAAATCTTCAATGGAAGAGAAAATTTTTCCTTCAACGGAGTCAAGAAAAACAGCTATCTAGGTGAAACATGTCATTCAGTTTGCGAGTACCTTAAAGGAAAAATGTATTTCTAAGAACACTTTTTCAAAGAGATGTCTATATAACAAAAGAACCTTTCAATTCCAAGAGATGATTTAGCACCTGATTGAAATAAACTTTCTTAATAAAATTATCCTAAATAATAACACTCTCCTTTAAAAGAAAAATCTGATGGTGTACTTGTAAGGCAGTTTAATTCAGCAAAAAATAATTAGACAAGTCAAAGACTTTTGTATTCACTCTTGTTCCCATCCTGCTACTCAAATATTCAGTCTACTCTGGACAACTAAATTGCCTGAACCATCACAAAACGAAATATCAGGCACAGTAAGCTGAAATTACTGTTCAGCTGTAATTCTGTTCTCACACACACAAAAAGTGTGTTTGGGGATGCCTGGGTGGCTCAGCAGTTAAGTGTCTGCCTTCAGCCCAGGGCGTGATCCTGGAGTTCTGGGATTGAATCCCACATCAGGCTTCCTGCATGGAGCCTGTCTGTGTCTCTGCCTCTCTCTGTGCCTCTCATGAATAAATAAATAAAATCTTAAAAAAAAAAAAAAGTGTTATGTGCATTTTCTTTTTAATTTGCACCTGTTGTACATAAGGCAATTTTTTCCCACTTGAAACAAATCTAAAACTTTAAAATCTACAAGTAATTCAGAACTTTAGAAGGAAAGAAATCTTAGGAATAGAATAATCCCACAGTCATTTTACCAGCGAGAAACATGGAAAGGGCTTGCTCAAAGTCCAGCTGGGTTGGGCTGGCGAGATCTAGGCTCTCACCACAGTACTGCTGCTTATGGCTGGTACTTTGAGAGGTTGGAATGGACACGGGGACATTTTCTGAGCTGGTATCATGCCTGTGAAATGACCTGACTGTCCTCCTGACATCTTTAATGACTGATCTTACACACATTAATATTAACTGACCATTCTAACTCTTCTTCTCTTGGAAATACTATTTGTACACACACACACATTGCTACATGGTCGCTAAGTGATCATCCTTGCAAACCCTACCATCATCTCAGAAACCCAGTGCAGGTACTATACTTGGGTCTTCTGACAGCCCTAACAAGGTGATGTTTATTTTGTTAAGAAACAGAGGTTTTGAGATTTGTTAATGAAAGACTAGGATTCATTTTCTACACATCACAGCCCTCAAATTTACCAGAATTTAATTATGCTGTACAATTTAATCTTGACAGATAACAATTTCTCATCCATGAAATATAACCTTAAAATTAGGTTAAATTCTGAAACCACTTATTAATAACTGTTGCATTCTATAATGGGGTTTTCAAATACAGAGTGTAAAATTCACTGAGAGGAAGGGAGGTAAAGTAAAAAAGGGGACATATTGAGAAATACCTTATTAGCAGTCATGGTAATTTTTTGATCAATGCCAAAAAGCAAATACATAATCATCAGAGTCACAAAGCAAAGTTTCAGACTGCATTCCTCCTACAATACCTGCTGAATAGTGCAAACACTAGCATGGCTGCACACTGTCAGGACAATGCGCAGCCCACACTCTCTCTCAAGCACCCCCAAAATTAATGGATGGAAAGGCAGCTTGGTACTGTTTTGGGTTGGTTTCGGTTTACTTTTGCCAGCTTTTCAGTCTCCAAACCTAAAATAAAAAGGTTTCTGATTTTGAATACAAAGGTAACTGTAGCTCCACATTTATAATAAATTATAGAAAAGATCCATCTGTAACACACATTTAAAGCTAATGTCATTTAATAAACTCCTAAAAAAGCCTGCTTTCTATACAGTTGTCTATCTTTTTATTGGGAAGATATTTTATATATTTAAATTGAAAAGATACAAATATCTTCCTCATGGATATCTTACCTTTGTATTAGAAAAATAGAAGTCATTCTTTTTTGAAGTGTTTTGTTCTATCAGCTACAAGTCATTGGAAGGGGATAAGAAATAAGTTGTAATTTCAAAAGACTTGTTCAAAGACAAGGATTCTTATTGCTCATTTTGGGAATGATAGCAATCATAAAGGCAAATGTGTCTATTGATTCAACTTTCTCAATCAACAACAATCTTAATTTTTCATCAAATGTAAAAACAATCATGAATCACTCGCAAGTACCAAGAATGTCAAACCAATAAGAAGTGACTCAAACTGACTTATAAGCCATCACTGGGCCTCACTTATGCTCATTATAAGTTATTTCGTATTTCCTAAGCATCTATTTTTATTATTTGAATTACCTTACTTAGACATATCTTTTATTTGTGCATGATGAATGAGTGCTACCTCTTCCCCCTAAAATTAAAGGCTCCCATAACATCAACAACCATTATCTTCCATGTCTTCAATTTTCCTATTCTTGCCACAACAAAGGGAAGAATAGGTTGACTGCTGACTGAACTCATTCATTAAGCAAAAGCTAATTAATGATGGATAAGACTCTGTTTGAAGTAGTAGAGGAAAGAGCGGGACTTTCCACCTAGACAGGTCAACCTCTGGGACAAGGGAGGATTCTTTCAGGAAGGAATGAACAGTTACCATTTCATCCCTATCTAGAATGAATACCACTTTATTCAGGAATAAAGAGTGTAATGTTTTTCAAAGATTTCTTTTTGGTTAAACTCAAAAAGAAAAAAATCCATCTGCTTTAAAAGGTTTTTCTTTACATGGTTCACTATTTACACATTCAGTTCAATTCATTTCCTTCAAGGCAAACCAATCTAAGACTGAACGTGTGTATGGGATAAAGGTATATCTCCCATCATATTGCTAAAGCCACGATTTAGGATGAATCTGAACTGTAAAGCAAATCCTGATGAAGTGTAGCTCAACAGTAAGAGGAGAGTTTGGCATACCCCAACATCAAGATGATAAAGAGGCCATGGGAGAATGAACAAAGGTATATTAGATCATTTAAAAATATTTTCTTAAACTGGGCCATAATGACAGAATCATGTCGACAGGTTCCAATTGCACTGGAATATTTTATTTTCACAAAGACACAGCTGTTTTATTCAGTGAGGAGGAAAAGTACTCTAAGTAACTACGTGGTTTTAGAATTAATGTTTGCTATAACTTTAAACAACATTCTATTGATGAAGGGCATACATTATAGTGATACACTTCCTATAAAAAATACTTATCACTAGAAATAACTACAAAGGTATAACAATATTTTTTAAGCCATTAGATACAGGGAGGAATGCTTTCCAAAAAAACAAAATAATTCCAACTGTCTCAGAAACTATATAACAGGTATATGATACAATATGCAATGGAGTACTGGGACAAAGGTCAGAGATGCTGGGATGACTTTAGAGAAAGCAAGGAAGAGGAGGTCAGGATGTGCCTAAAGCACTGGGATCTTTCATGACTGGCACTGCGCAATGCGTCAGAGGAGAGAGACATCACATCTGGCTGGCTCAGTTGTTAGAGATGCAACTCTTTTCTTTTCTTTATTGTAAGTATGCTCCACGCCCAGCACAGACATTGAGATTGAGTCACATGCCCTACCAACTAAGCCAGCCAGGTGCTCTAGGATGCAACTTTTGATCTCAGGGCTATGAGCTTAAGCTCCACTTTGTGCATGGCACTTACTTAAAAAGAAAATAAATAAAATGGGGAAAAGGGAAGGGGAGGGGAGGGAAGGGGGAAGGAAGGGAAAGGATAAAGGAAATAAAAGAAAGAAATGGCTGACAATGTAGAGTATCATGTCATCGGCGAAGAGGGAGAGTTTGACTTCTTCTTTGCCAATTTGAATGCCTTTAATGTCTTTTTGTTGTCTGATTGCTGAGGCTAGGACTTCCAGTACTATGTTGAACAGCAGTGGTGAGAGTGGACATCCCTGTCTTGTTCCTGATCTTAGGGGAAAGGCTCCCAGTGCTTCCCCATTGAGAATGATATTTGCTGTGGGCTTTTCATAGATGGCTTTTAAGATGTCGAGGAATGCTCCCTCTATCCCTACACTACTCTACATAGAAAACCCAAAAGTCTCCACCCCAAGATTGCTAGAACTCATACAGCAATTCGGTAGCGTGGCAGGATACAAAATCAATGCCCAGAAGTCAGTGGCATTTCTATACACTAACAATGAGACTGAAGAAAGAGAAATTAAGGAGTCAATCCCATTTACAATTGCACCCAAAAGCATAAGATACCTAGGGATAAACCTAACCAAAGATGTAAAGGATCTATACCCTCAAAACTATAGAACACTTCTGAAAGAAATTGAGGAAGACACAAAGAGATGGAAAAATATTCCATGCTCATGGATTGGCAGAATTAATATTGTGAAAATGTCAATGTTACCCAGGGCAATATACACGTTTAATGCAATCCCTATCAAAATACCATGGACTTTCTTCAGAGAGTTAGAACAAATTATTTTAAGATTTGTGTGGAATCAGAAAAGACCCCGAATAGCCAGGGGAATTTTAAAAAAGAAAACCGTATCTGGGGGCATCACAATGCCAGATTTCAGGTTGTACTACAAAGCTGTGGTCATCAAGACAGTGTGGTACTGGCACAAAAACAGACACATAGATCAGTGGAACAGAATAGAGAATCCAGAAGTGGACCCTGAACTTTATGGGCAACTAATATTCGATAAAGGAGGAAAGACTATCCATTGGAAGAAAGACAGTCTCTTCAATAAATGGTGCTGGGAAAATTGGACATCCACATGCAGAAGAATGAAACTAGACCACTCTCTTTCACCATACACAAAGATAAACTCAAAATGGATGAAAGATCTAAATGTGAGACAAGATTCCATCAAAATCCTAGAGAAGAACACAGGCAACACCCTTTTTGAACTCGGCCATAGTAACTTCTTGCAAGATACATCCACGAAGGCAAAAGAAACAAAAGCAAAAATGAACTATTGGGACTTAATCAAGATAAGAAGCTTTTGCACAGCAAAGGATACAGTCAACAAAACTCAAAGACAACCTACAGAATGGGAGAAGATATTTGCAAATGACATATCAGATAAAGGGCTAGTTTCCAAGATCTATAAAGAACTTATTAAACTCAACACCAAAGAAACAAACAATCCAATCATGAAATGGGCAAAAGACATGAACAGAAATCTCACAGAGGAAGACATAGACATGGCCAACATGCACATGAGAAAATGCTCCGCATCACTTGCCATCAGGGAAATACAAATCAAAACCACAATGAGATACCACCTCACACCAGCGAGAATGGGGAAAATTAACAAGGCAGGAAACCACAAATGTTGGAGAGGATGTGGAGAAAAGGGAACCCTCATACACTGTTGGTGGGAATGTGAACTGGTGCAGCCACTCTGGAAAACTGTGTGGAGGTTCCTCAAACAGTTAAAAATAGACCTGCCCTACGACCCAGCAATTGCACTGCTGGGGATTTACCCCAAAGATACAGATGCAGTGAAACGCCGGGACACCTGCACCCCGATGTTTATAGCAGCAATGGCCACGATAGCCAAACTGTGGAAGGAGCCTCGGTGTCCAACGAAAGATGAATGGATAAAGAAGATGTGGTTTATGTATACAATGGAATATTACTCAGCTATTAGAAATGACAAATACCCACCATTTGCTTCAACGTGGATGGAACTGGAGGGTATTATGCTGAGTGAAGTAAGTCAGTCGGAGAAGGACAAACATTATATGTTCTCATTCATTTGGGGAATATAAATAATAGTGAAAGGGAATATAAGGGAAGGGGGAAGAAATGTGTGGGAAATATCAGAAAGGGAGACAGAACATAAAGACTCCTAACTCTGGGAAACGAACTAGGGGTGGTGGAAGGGGAGGAGGGTGGGGGGTGGGGGTGCATGGGTGACGGGCACTGGGGGTTATTCTGTATGTTAGTAAATTGAACAACAATAAAAAATAAAAAAAAAACAAAAAAAATATGGGTGGGAATTTGGATAGAAAAATAAACCTCCCAGATTTTTCTAGAAAAAAAAAAAAAAAAAAAAAGAAATGGCTGACAAATGTGGGGTGTCTGGCCTGGAAAAAAGTCCTCCACTCAGGCCATCAACAGATTTTTGGTTGAGTTTCATGGGTTAGACCAGAACAAATTGGTAACCACTACAGGAAGACTGGGGCTTAAGATAAGCAAGAACTGTTGTAATAAGAGACATACTCTGCTAGATCAGATGCTTAGAGAGGTGATTATTTATTGACTTAGTCTTTCTTATGGGAGATACTTGGACATAGACTAATTCATCATAAAGGAAAAGATCTTTGCTTGCTTTAGTGAGGAGAGAGAAGCAAACAATGGTGCTGAGATCACGAAACAAGTAAAGAAATGGGGGCGGGGGGATGTGAACAGTGCCACAAGCTTCCAGTAAGACAAGAAAAGGAAGCAGAAAAAGAAAGCTGGGGAAAGATCTGAGACTTCACAAATTTCACACTCTTAGTGTGACTTTCACACACACTTAGAATGGATCTTCCCACTGAATTACTGGCCCATAGTAAAAAGAAGTTCGGCATAGGAATAATTTTGCAAAATGTATATGAAATGTGTGTTTGTTTCATTTCACATCATGGTATAATCTGGTTTTAAAAATTATTACTGGTATACTAGAACAAATGCCTTTTTTGTACTTCCCATAAATAGCCCAAGTTCTGGAAATCCCATATACAGCATATATGGATATCAACCTCATATATGCTACTGAAGAAGACTGTTCTTTCCTTGACACCAATTCATATTTGCCTTTGGTTAAACTTTCTTAATGTAGATTCACTCTCATTTTTTCGGCTACAGTACAATAAAAACTAAACATTTAAAATGTCTTTTAACAACTCAAAGTCTTTGTAAATGAAACAGAATGTAAAAAGATGGGATAAAGTTGTCTTCTATCTGTAGCCACTTTTAAAGCTTACCATTAGCCGAGCATCTTCTCTTTCCAAAATTTTCTGAGTCTGATCATCAGGGAACTTCAGTACAGTGGTTATAACCTTTGCCATGGTCTAGAAAAAAACAAGAGATAATCACTAACAGACAGTGAAGCAGATGAAGTCTCACCCCATTCTGACATGTTCTGCTGGTGGGATTCTTTAGTGCTCTCAATGGAAGCCACGACCAAAGAAGTATGATGTGAAGGTATTAGTCAAGGAAATAACAGCCAACACTAAAATTTCAATTTAAAAGGACTCCTCACAATGTCTAGGTTGATATTATTTCAAGAAGATGAAATTACAATAGCATGAAGCTATATAAAGTTCTAATGTTCTTGGCCCTTTGTCTTATTAAGATGAAACTTTATTACTCATTCATTTTATAAGGCTTTTTATTTGTAGAAATCTATCTAGTAAGTGATGTATTGCCAAACATATGCTCTATATAATCAGAATTAGATACTCCCAAGTTCAGCTTTAACTAAATCACATCATATATCTCATAAACATGGGCTACTGCATGAACATGAACATGCTTAGTAGGTATTTTTTACAACATGCAGCACATCAGCCTAATAGAAATACGAATTACATCTTAAATAAACACAAGATGTTTTGTTTGGTAGAAAACATGATGAATCAAAACATTACACATGGTAGCTTGCAAAACAAGGTCATAAATTGTGCAGATCTAAATGAATATACCGTAAGTCAGACTGTCACCCAAAAGCTCGTGGAAAATTCTCCTCAAAGGTTGAAATTCCCTATTTTGTATCAAGATGAGGTGTTTTGAGGGAGACAGAGAGGAAAGAAGATACCTTATGAAATAAGATACACTCACGAAATAAGTAGGATTAACAAGTTCAGTGCTTACATACAAAATCAGGTGCTAGTGCTTCTCCCCTGAGGACTCCCACAGAGGACTGCACGGTCACCCGGAGAACTCACTCTAACATTCTTGGTTCAGTTACACAGACTGTGTGTGTGTGTGTGTGTGTGTGTGTGTGTGTGTGTAGGGGAGAGGGCTAGGGACTAGAGAAGGTCACTAAGGAAAAGATGACATAATAAGTTAACCAAAAATTTTACAAATTCACATCATATATAATGTATATATGTATAATTATCTCCAGGAAGGAAAGATACTAATGTTTTTAAAATTCCAATTATGTGCTAAGCCTAGTTAAGTCACTTGACATACTTCTAATACTGTTCTTCAACCACTAATACTGTTCTTCAACCACAAACCCCATACTCCGCAAGATTTCAGCCCCCTTCCCTCCTTTCATCTTTGCCTCTGCCATTTTGAGGAACAAAAAAATACCATTTAAAACAAAGTCGTTTTTAGAGAATTCTAAGGCATTTTACAAAACCCTCATCCTTTAAATTGTATTGCCTAGATAGAATCTTCCATGCTAAACTGGTCTAGAAACTAAGCATATGTGGCATGAAATGACAAGAGAAATATGAAGTAGTGACTATTTCAGTATTCTTTTCATTAACACTCAGAAGCAATTTTTTGCTTTTTTGGTATACTATCTATGAAGACTGTTTTTAGGAATTAATTTCAATAGCTTGCAAGGTTAAAAGTACCCAAAAGTCCATTTATATTCACTATGAAACCACATACATGCACACACAAGCATGTCTGTCAAGAAAACCCCAAACTATTCCTAGTTGTCTCTTCACATTTCTAGACAATGAGAAACCCACCTCTAAATTCATCAGTGACTCTGAATTTGCGGCAGATTACCCAGTAAAGACTTAAAGCTCTTCCCTCTCTTGCCAGGAAACTTAAATGGAGAAGCCCAGGCTCTTTGCCAGATCTTGGGAAAGAACTCAGACTGTCTATTCTACATACAATATACTCAGGCCCTGGGAAGTAAGGAAAAAAGTTCAAATGAGCTACCTGGTTTAGAGGTGGCATCTCCTGCCAGGTTTTCTTTAGGGAGAAGCTTTGATAAAGATTAGGATGAGAAACACTTTCTACTGAAAAGGAGAATAGGCTGATTTTAGCATGGAGGATCAAAAACCCAAGAAAAAGAAAGTGAAAGAAGAAAGAAAGGACATTTCCTTAGCTTCATACTATAAGAACATGTGTTCTACATGTGCTCTTCTTAAATAAATCATCTGCCTCATAAAATAAGGAACACCATGTGTAAAAGCAGATGAAGAAACACAGGTGGGATGACATACATATCCTGCTGGGCAAGATACAACTCTAGATTAGGATCAAATCACAAGGGCCACAATATACTTTGGCTCACTCAAAAACCAAAACCTAGTCTCCATTTCAAATTCTCTGTCAATGTATAGATATTAACCAAATCAGTAAAAGATATGTCTAAAACCAGCTCTGATCTTGTCAATCTCTGCTCAAGGGCTAACTATCCCAATATCTAGTGTTAAAACTCTAAAAACATTCCATGCCCTCCACACTCTGTGCAGCCCTAAAGGGAGTCACTTCTCCCACAGATCCAGTGTTTTAGTTGGACCAGACTACTTGTCATTCCAAAACCCACACTCAATTTCCTGCCTTGGCCTTTCTGTCTAGGCTTTCCCTCCCATCTGATTTCATCTATTAAAATCTAACCACCCCCATATACCCCTGACCTAGCTTTAAAGCCCAGCAGATACATGTGCTTCTCTACAATGTCCTCCTTGACCTTCCCACAAGTAAACAGGAGAACTCTGTGCCTCTTTTAACAACCTGACGACATTCTGTATCATGCTTAACTGCAAACAGCTCCACTTTTCTTAACTCCTTAGAATTAGGGAGAGTGTAAAAAAAATAAATTAGAGATAGTGTCAAATTTCATCTTCCTCCCCACCATGGTGATATACAATGGGCCACCTGTAGCAAGTGCTCAATAAATAAGAAGTAAATTAAGCTGAGTATCTGCTACCGATTTTCTACATTTATCTGTAAAATGTGATGGTAGGATGACAGACTAGTCATTTGTAGTAACCAGATGCATTAAATGCTGAAGATAAAAGACCAGAGAGACCACTCCATCACATAGACTCCGAATCAAGTATTAGACGGGCTGCCTATGCCCTGAGGTTACCCCTTCCAGCTGTTTTGTAAGTCATAGCCTAAAACTAACTGCACAACCCTGAAAGCACAAGTTTGCACTTGGCTGAATGACACTGCCCCAGAACACATCTTATGCTTGTGCTGGGTCTTTCTTCAAGAGGATTCAAACTTTGTAGAGATCTCATCCCCCACAGTTTGCAACCTCCAGAAGACACAGTTTGAGGCAGTCATCTCTTCACGTCACAGACCAAGAAAAGATTACGTAATTTATTTAGCAACACTGGATCACAGCTTTAGATTCAGAAATGAATCAGTATAGCTAAAGTTCTGAGCAGCTTTTTTTTAAGACACACCCTTCTCCCTTCCCTGCAATAACAAGGTAACATTAAATTATTTACCCCACTGCAAATATAGGCTACTATCCAATAATGACTTAATAAGAGATAGTTATATTTCATTAGCTTGGTTTTTAAAAAAAATAAGGAGAAAATCAGCATTAGGTATTTTTTGAATTTAAAAAAAGAAGTCCTTTAAGAAAAAAATACTGAATTACTATGAATTAATATACCCCTCCTCTGTTACATGTTCAGGATCCACATGATGTTACTTTATTTTTCTTTTAATTTTTTTATTTATTCATGAGAGATGCAGAGAGAGAGAGAGGCAGAGACACAGGTAGAGGGAGAAGCAGGCCCCATGCAGGGAGCCTGATGTGGGACTCGATCCCGGGACTCCAGGACCACACCCCTGGCGGGAAGGTAGGCGCTAAACCTCTGAGCAATCCAGGGATCCCCAAGATGTTACTTTAATTTGAAGTCATTTAATACAATGAAATGAGATTTCTATAGATATTAAAGATTCAAACAACTGATATTCCTATAATTCCTAGAGTTTAGCTAAATCTATAATCCATAAATTTGTAACATTCTTTTAAGAGATTTTCTTATGCCCTTACTTTTTAGGCTTTAAATGTATCTGCCTGGGCAGCCCTGGTGGCTCCGCAGTTTAGCGCCACCTTCAGCTGGGGGTGTGTTCCTGGAGACCTGGGATGGAGTCCCACATCAGGCTCCTGCATGGAGCCTTTTTCTCCCTCTGCCTATGTCTCTGCCTCTCTCTCTCTGTGTCTCTCATGAATAAATAAATAAATAATCTTTAAAAAAAGTAAAAAATAAATAAATGTATCTGCCAAATTAATCCCTGAACTGGCTTATTAGCACTCTGACTTAGTAACCTCCAAAGACCTATAAATTAAAACACTGATTGCTTCTAAAAATGGAAAACTCATGATCCATTCTTTTTTTTTTTTTAATTTCATGATCCCATTCTTAGCCAAAGTATATGGACAATGTAAAAGTTTATGAAGGGAAAAAGTTGAAGCAATGTCAGAAAAATTGCTTTAAATGAAAAATTTTGAGAAAGGATCATGAATTTCCTGAAATATATTCAATTCAAGGTACATTTATAAAAAATCCAGTATAAGGCTCTTTTAAAAGCACTGCAGGGAATACAAACAAGAAGAGACAAGACTTACACACTCAAGAACCTTACAATAAATGTAATATTTCAGAAAACAAATTTAGCCAAGTACTATTACTTATACGATGTGGTAATTTTAATGATCAATATTCCATATGTACAGGAATTATTTTCTTACAGTGACTAAAATATTTCTAAATATCCCTAAGTGACTACTTAATTATGTAGTCTACTACTTACTTCTTAATTATGACCATTACCAATATTTCTGCATTACCCTAACGTTTCCATGAAAATGAAATCTTTTATCCTCACTTTAATTTGAAGTCAAAAATAAAAATAGCAACATTTCACAAAGTATTAAGTTCATGAAATTTCAACTTTCAGTACTTAGCATCACCCGACAGTATTTTTATTAATATTTTATAACTGTAACAAATATAAGCAATTCATTTTATAATCTATGAACAATAACACAATAGCCTATTGTCAACTATTAACACGTATAGTCTAACAGTAAAAATATGCATGTGTATAAAAGTATTAAAAGTGGGCACATTTCCTTTTAAATTAAGCTACATGCCAAATCACCAGAAATGATTTATACCTTAGTCTCACGACCCATCATATACTCAAAAAGCACTTTTCGCAAATACTCAAATTCGGTAGGTTCTCCAAAGAGCGAGACATCAGTATGGTACAAATTGCCACCTGTCAAATAAAAAAACTCAGATCAAATTGTAAAGAAAAGTCAGATAAGCTACTTATTACTTAGACACCAAACTAAAGAACAATCAAAGGAATAAAGAGAGGCATCACTCTTGCATTAATTATATTGTACTGTATAGTATTGTACATACATACACAAAGCATTCCAATTGGTATTTTTCCATTGGAAGAGAAAATATGAATTATTATAGCAATTTTATTTCTCACATCTTTCCTTCTCCTTTTGACATGGCAATTTAAAAAGACTATATGTACTTAGAGCATATAAAGACTCCTTAAAACTCGTATTTCTCTCCTCAATATTATGTGGTTGGCTTCAGATATTCCACAATGACTAAAGTTAACAATCATTTTTATTTATTAAGAACTCAGTATCTTAGAACAGAACTCTAGGCCAGCCCAGGTGGCTCAGCGGTTTAGCGCCGCCTTCAGCCCAGGGCACGATCCTGGAGACCCTGGATTGAGTCCCACGTTGGGCTCCCTGCGTGGAGCCTGTTTCTCCCTCTGTCTATGTCTCTGCCTCTCTGGGTCTCTCATGAGTAAATAAATAAAATCTTTTTTTTTTTAAAAAAAAAGAACAGAATTCTAGTTTTTCTAGTATTACAAACCTAAAAGCACTTAAGTTTAAATCAAGTTTTCAAACCTCTTTGGAGATACAGAACAGATCAAATAATTTGAAAACACATGAAATATTAATGCCATTTTAGTGGTTTTCAAATATTTTGGTTCAACATCTTAAAGCCTGTCATAAAAAGTTAAACTCCGTTTGTTAACCAAGCCCCATGTTAGCCTAAAAGTAAACAATAAATATAGTTCAGGTATACGAAATCACACTAAATATTATTATGTGTAAATTTATACCTTGGTAACCCTGGATTTTTAAAAAACTGAATAATAGGAAATCACACTGTGCAGCAGGATAATACAATAAGGTTTCCATTATAAGACTATGAACAGCATGTGACCCTCTAAATGCCAAAGTTGAAAGTGGCCTTTCATTGTAACTTTACATTTCTTTTGGCATAGAATTTAAACCACCATTTGTTCAGTAAAAAGAAAGAAACAAATGAAACCTCATGGAGTATTATTTAAACATATGAGATTAGTAAAATCCTAAAAGTCAGATAATACCAAGCACTGGTGAGTATGTAGAATAATAGATATGCCTGTGCAATGCTCGTAGAATACGAACAGATACAACATCTATAGACAACAACTTGGCATTACTTTGCAAAACTTCATAAAGTGGAAGACAAGCATATTCTATGATGCAAAAATTCAATTCCTACCAATACATCCTGAAATGCTTCACATATATACCAGAAGTCAATGTTCACAGTTACAATGTTTATAAAAGCAAAACTGAGGCAATTCAAAGGTCTACCAACAAGAGAATAAATAAAATAGGGTATAAACATATAATTATTATTAAATTCAGCATTCAAAATAGTTATAGCTAAACACACACTAGAATGAAATTCAAAATCATAATGCTAGGTGAAAAAAAGGCAAGAATAGGCAGAAAACAGACAGTATGATATCATTTCTATGTAGCCCAAAACATCTAAAACAATAAAGTCAATTATTTTATGGAGCCACATGTACACTGTAGCATGGGAGACAATAGAGATACAGGAGACTGAAGAGCAGCACAAGGAGCACTGACAATATTCTAAGTGGTGAATTCATAGGTGTTAACTAGTCTTCACACTTGATACTTTGCATGCATTCGTAAGTTTGGAATATTTCATTTTTTAAACGTGTACACTTTTAAAGTCACGATTCTTTTAAATCACACTTTGCAAATACAGAGCAACCACACTAAATAATGATGATGCACTATTTCCTTTTCAAACACTTCTTATCTATATATCATACTTAAGTGTTTCATTCCTGTAGATTGATGCAAAATACAAGAGTTTGCAATGCTGTACACTTTTCAGAAAATACTTGATTTCATTATTATAAACATGTAGATTACTTATGTATAGCCATTTTCCTAGATAAGTAATTAATACTGCTTTTCATTGCATGTGCCTCTTTCTTGTCTTCTCCCTAGCAGTGGCATATAAAAGAAACTGCTTCCTCTTCTTATAATTCTTACTTTGGGTTTTACGCAGTAAGAGTGGATATTAGTTATCATTCAAATAAAGATGCTTGCCAAATTGTCTTCTTGTGAGTCTTTCCAAATAATTTTACCTGAGTACTATTCAGCATTTTTAATACAATATTTTACCCAGGCCCCATTCCAAAATGTATAATTGGAATATCCATTTATCTGTACTTAACACAATTGTAATCAACTAAGTGTATTACAAATAATTTTAGTTAAAAGCAGACTTGTTCACATTTTCTTCAAAATTGTACATATATTGGAAAATAAACCAATTTTACATTTACAATTACACCTATGAATAAATGTAATAAAAGAGGTACAAGAATACTGCTCAGAACAATAAACATTATGGACAGAAATTTTAAAAGACTTAAATAAATGCTAAAAGATATCATGATTATGGTTTGGAGACTCAGTACCACAATGTGCCAATTCTCTTCAATTTTTCTGTAAGTTCAATGCAATCTTAATCAAAATCCTCTTAGGTCTGGGTGTGTGTTATGAGTGTAATTTGACAATCCAATTCTAAAATTTAAATAGACATTCAAAGAGCTAAGAAGAGCTAAGACATTCTTAAAAATAAAGTGGGAGGTGTTCCCCAACTAAACAGCAAGACAGGCTATGAAGTCATCATAATTAACAGAGTGAAGTGTTA
Organism: Canis aureus; assembly: GCF_053574225.1. Lineage (NCBI taxonomy): Eukaryota > Metazoa > Chordata > Mammalia > Carnivora > Canidae > Canis > Canis aureus. The sequence continues at coordinate 45,462,534 of NC_135632.1, forward strand.
GAGCAGGCACAGACAAATCCATCGCTGGAACAGACTGCAGGTGCTAAAACAGACTCTCAAAAATATGGAATAACTAAATCAGGTAAATAGAATTTACCATGGTTTTCCCTGTATGAGCTATACCTCAAGGTAACCACATAGATAGCATGGAAATGTTTGTATTTACAGAATAATTCAAATTAATATCTGCACAAGAACTGAGAGAATGTGAATATCCCCATTACACAATCACTATTGAAACAACAGATTTTGGTAAACAGTCACCAGTGGGTGCTAAAATCTAAGGCTAAATAAAGGTGATCAGTGAGACTGATGATGACACCTGGAACTGTGTGAAAGCTGTTACAAAAAAGACATGCATCTTTTGCTGTGAAGCAACATATAGTACAATTCCTTTGGGAGGTACTACTGCCAATAACACAAATCGAAATCTAACCAAGCCCCGCATTCTAACTACCAGCAGATGGAGTACCAAGAGCTCAGAATGTGTTAAATTTATAAGTAATTTGGTCTCTCCAACAAATAAAAAACAAAAGGAGAGAAAAAGGCAAAGGAGAGGGACAAGGAATCTAGTTTTAAAAAGAGATTTCTCAATCAAATGCCATGTATGGGTACTAATTGGCTACTAATTCAAATAAATCAACTGTTTACTACCACCACCACCAGAAAACATTTATGAAACTAAAAGTTTGAATATTGACTGGTTCTTTGATTAAGGAATTACTGTGAAATTTTTAAGTGTGATATTAGCACTATGGCTATTTCTAAGGAAACCTTTGTACACATATATACTGAAATATTTACACATTAAATAAGATATAATACCTAGGACTTACTTTAAGATAATCCAATGGGCCAAGGATAGGAAAGGCTAGGTTATAGATGAACCAAGATTAGATATGTCTTGATAACTGTGGAGGGTGGCTGATGTGTACATATGTGTTCATTATATACCATATTCATTACTTTTCTATATGTCTATTTTTTATTGTTCCATAATAAAAAATTCAGAAGACAATAAAGAAAGAAAACACCGAGTACATTATCTTGACTACACACACACACACACACACACACACACAAATATACACATACACACATAAAAATAAGGATTAATATTCAGAATTTTTAAAAAAACTCCTACAAATCAATAAGGAAATAATAATCTTAGAAAAAAGAAATGGAGAGGAACTTCACAAAAGAAATATACACAACTGAAATGAATGAATAAAAAAATGAACGACTGGGTTGCCTAGGTGGCTCAGTCGGTTGAGCATCCAACTCTTGGTTTCAGCTCAGGTCATGATCTCAGGGTCATGGGATCAATTCCCACATTGGGCTCCACACTTGGCACAGAGTCTGCTTAAGATTCTCTCTCCCTCCTCATCTGCCCCTCTCCCTGCTCATGCACTCTCTTTCTCAAATAAATAAAATCTCTTAAAAAAAAAGAATAAGATGTCCAACCTGATTACCAATAAGAGAGATGTAATTAAAATTACATGTCACAGCACAGAATTTAATAAATGAAGCATTAAAGGGCCTTAATAAATCCAGCACTGCTGGATGAAAATGAAAATTACTACAAAAAATATAGAAAATAGTTTCCTACATTATCTTCAAATTATATCTAATTTGGACAACCTAGGATAGGATATGCACAAGAATGTTCCTATCCTATGACTCAGCAATTCCAGTCTTATCTGTACAGAGAAAATCTTTCATATAAGAGATATACAAGAATGAACAAAATTAATAAATGGAAATGAGTGAACCAGAACAACATACAACATGTATGCATCTCAAAACTTATATTAAGCAAAAGAAAAACAAGCTTATAATATGATTCTATTACATAAAGTGCCAGAACAAGCAAAATCTAAACAAAATACTGCTTAGAAATATATACATAGGTGGTAAACAATAAAGAACAAGAGAATGGTTAACATAAATCAGAAAGAAAAATCAGTATGTGGAGAGGAATAAAGCTATTATTGAAGAGGCCTACACAGAGGTTTCTGAAGAACTAGTAGCCTTTTATTTCTTCCTGAATGGTGGGTGCTCATTCTACTCTACTCTGTAAAGAGGCAGCGTAGTAAAGAGATTAATGTGCATATTTAACCAGACTGACAGGGTTGGTGAGAGGATTAAATGAGTTGATATACAAAACAGTGCCTGGCACTTAGTGTTACACATGTATCCCCTGCCTTTCAAAAACTCACACTATGCCACACTATGGCTTTTACAAAAATCTTCATTAGTACCTATCTTTGCTAACTGAAAGAAATCTAAAGGGCTTTCTGCTTTTATAAAAAGGGAGAAAAGTGAAAATAGTGTTCAGTGTTTGTTTTGCAACAAGCCATTAGAGAGGCAGCACAGAACCCTGCAGCAAGAGTGGTTCCACCAAGCACCTTCCCCAAGAACTACACTCAGCATCAAGCCACCATAGCTGTATACGTAACCATCTCTGTTTTATCTTGATTTATTTTGTGCATCTGTTAGCAAGACATGTCCTAAAGTATCAGAAAAGCCTAAGAGAGGATATTTTTGGGGTCTGAGAATGCTAAAAAAATTTTCCATATAAACTAGTGGTAATTGCTTCTTTGCTTTATACCATTTCAGCTAATGTAAGGTATCCTAGGAATGCTCTACTTTCGGATGGCAAAGGAGACTTGTCTATGTGTTAGTTATTTAAAAAAATGTACATGTGGGTTCATTTTACAATTTAAAATGAGAACAAAGAAAATTATAAAAATCTTAAGTTGAAACTAATGAAAAGAATCAATATTATTCTCTATGCACTGCTAAGCACTGAGTCAGCAGTTGAGCTGATAATCCCATGTGTGGACATAGATATGACAAACAATCTTTATAGCAGGAGTCTTGTCTGCTGTGAGCCATGGGACACTTCCAAGTTGGTTTTCTCTTGTTTTTGAAGAGCATTTTGGAGAGAATCCAAAGCAAGTCCTTGTTTAATTAAAAATTGTATAATATCTTGTGTTATTTCATTGCAATAAGTAAGAGCTTTCAAAAGCACAAAGGAATGTAAAATGGTTTAGATTTATGTGCTAGTGCCTCCCTGAAAAAGCAGAAAGCTTTACAAAATAGCAAAATAAAACTATTCTTAATGAAGTGAGACAGTACAACGAATGGAAAATTATTATGAGATTATTCAAAGATCATGATTACCTCAAGGGAACAACTATGTAAACACTCAAGTTCATCTTTAAAATCCTTTGTAAGTGGCATATGTTATTTTATTTTATTTTATTTTTATTTATTTATGTTTGGGGGGAATGTTTCCAAATCACCTTCTCCTACCTTGAATATAAGAATTTTTATGAAATTATTTTCTCCTTAAATCTGAGTTTAAAATTAGTAATTACAGCCTTATGGTAATAGTAAAAAACAGGATCATTTTAGAAATATAACAGTCCATATGAATATATGTAGTAGATTAAATAAATGTTTGCATACACATAGAAGAGTCTGAAAAAATTATACATAAATTGCCACTAGGTTGGTTCCATCTGGATAACACAGAATAAAGTAGGAACCTGCAGTTCCATTTAAGACACCACAATATTGTTTGATTTTTTTTTGCAACAAATATGCATTGTTTCTGTTTTAGATTACTACCATTCTTTCTTTAAAACTAGCTATTATTGGTGAATTACAAACGTAAAATATACTCACCGTAAAGATTAGCAACAACAAAAATAGAAATCCTCCATAAATCCAGCAATAAGAGATAACCATGGATAACATGAGAGATCACTCATACCTTTGTAAGGTGTTCCCACAGTTGTTGCATAGACAGTCTTTTCATATTTCTTCAAACGGTCTTCTAAATTGTGAATCTGAAAGTAACAAATACTCAAATCATATGATTCATATGGAAATCATATGTAAAAAATGGACTGCTGTAGCCAACCAGATTAATACTTAAGACAGAATATAAACAAATACAATTAATACAAATGGTTTTCTTAGATATGACACCAAAAGCACAGATAACAAAAGAGAAATTACATAAAACGGCCTTTATCAAAAGTAAAACTTTTGAGGGATGTCTAGGTGGCTCAGTGGTTGATGTCTGCCTTTGTCTCGAGGCATGATCCCAGGGTCCTGGGATTGAGTCCCACATCGGGTTCACCGCTGGGAGCCTACTTCTCCCTCTGCCTATGTCTCTGCCTCTCTCTCTCTCTCTCTGTGTCTCATGAATGAATAAATCAAATCTTTTTTTTTTTTAAAGTAAAACTTTTGTGCCTCAAAGGACATTATCAAGGAAGTGAAAAGAACACCCACAGAATGGAGAAAATACTTGCAAATCACTTACCTCATAAAGGACTTGTATTCAGAATAAAGAATACAACTGAACAAGAAACCAAATAACCCAACTAAAAACTAAGCAAAGAACTTAAACAGACATTGCTCTAAATAAGACATACAAGTGGCCAAAAAGAAGATAATAAGATGTCCAATCATTACTCATTAGAAAAATTAAAACCATAATGAAGGAGTGCCTGGATGGCTCAGTCAGTTAAGTGTCTGCCTTCAGCTCAAGTCCTGCTCTCAGGGTTCCAGGATCAAGCCCCATGCCAGGCTCCCTGTTCAGTGGGAAGTCTGCTTCTCCCTCTCTCTTTCTCTGCTCCTCCTTTCATTCATGTTCTCTATCTCAAATAAATAAATAAAATCTTAAAAACATAAAACTGTAACGAAATACTACTTTTCATATCAACCACTATGGCTACAATCAAAAAACATGTTGGGGAGGATGAGGAAAAAGTGGAATCCTTATAACTTTGTCAGTGGGAATGAAAAATAGTGCCACTATGTAAAGTAGTTTGGTGGTGCAGCAAAAAGCTGAACGTATAATTACCAAATGATCTAGCAATTCCACTCCAGGGTATATACCTCAAAGAACTAGAAATAGGTGTTCAAATAAAAACTTGTAACAATGAAAAAAAAAAAACTTGTAACAATGTTATTGACAGCAGGAACACTGGTTATATTAATAGCCAAAAGGCAAAAATAACCCAAACATTCATGAATGGAAGTATGCTATTATCCATATAATAAAATATTCAGCCAAAGAAAAGAATGAAGTACTGATACATGATATACTGATGAACCTTAAAAACATCATGTTGAGTAAAATAAGCCAGAAAAGAAAGGCTATGTTTTATATGACTGTATTTATATAAATACTCATAACAGGCAAATTTACAGACACAGGAGTAGATTAGTGATTGCCAGGAGATAATGAGGAGTGACTGCTTAATGGGCATGAGGTCTCCTTACGGGGTGATGAAATGTTCTGGAACTAGATAATGGTGATGGTTTCACATTGTGAGTGAACTATGTGTCAATGAATTGTGCACTTTAGTTAAAGTGGTCAATTTTCTGTTATATGTATTTTACCACCATAAAAGTAACTAATACAAAACTGCCATGCTAGCACAGTTTGAAGATTTGAGGATGCTATAAGAAGGGAGTTTAAAAACAGTAACCTTGAGAATAGATAAGAAAAGATAAACCACTGGAAAGTACAAAAAACATAAGGTAGCACTGGGACTTAGCATCCTATTTTTATGATTTAAAAAATATATATATTGTAAAAGTTTTGAAACATACTAAACCATAGAGAATAGAGTACAATCAATGCCCACACATACCTATCCATCACCTAGGTTCAACAATTGTCAAGATTTTTGTTATGTATGACTTTTAAGAAAACTGGATAATCGGGGCACCTGGGTAGCTCAGTCAATTAAGTCTCTGACTCTTGATTTTAGTTCAGGTCATGATCTCAAGATCATGAGATCTTGCCCCAAGTCAGGCTCCATGCTCAGTAGGAAGTCGGCTTGAGATTCTCTCTCCCTCTCCCTCTCCCTAAGCCCCTCTCATGCCTGTGCACATGTGTTCTCTCTCTCTCAAATAAAGAACCTTTAAAACAAAACAGAGACACCTGGGTGCCTCAGCGGTTAAGCATCTGCCTTCAGCTGATGGAATGATCCCGGAGTTCCAGGATTGAGTCCCACATCGGGCTCCCTGCATGGAGCCTACTTCTCCCTCTGCTTGTGTCTCTGCCTCTCTCTCTCTGTCTCTCATGAATAAATAAAATCTTAAAAAACAAAAAACAAAAACTGGAAAAATCCCTGGAGATGCAGCCTTTAAACAGCATGCTGACTTGTGTCACTACCCCTCCAGAATTTGGGAAAAAAGACCAAAGATGATGCACCACAGATACACATATACTGGTATGCTCATGCTTATGCAACCTTCTAAGAATATATATACATAGTCCTATTTAAAACTAATTACTGGATAATACATGGACAAAATATATTAAATCAAGACAATTCAACTACTTAGGGAAAAAGAGTAATAAAGACTGATCTCAACATATTTTCCCTCTGATAAAAATAAAAACTTCTTTACTAAAAATTAAGTTATTACGAATAAACATAAATTCTTATCCAAGATGTTAAACATTAGGAAGAAGATGCAAATTTTCTTGTTTAAATACACACGATCATGAATTTAAGAGATATCCTCCAGCACCTTCAGATTTGGAGATAACATTTCCTGTGTAAGACAAAACTGCAAAGCCAGCTATTAAATCAATATTATATCAGTTCTTTTTAAAAAAGTAGCTAAATGAGATTCAAGTACATATGAACACAAATTAAGGGAGTCAGCTCAAAATAAAAGGCACCAAATTAAACCTGTACCTGTTCTCTGAACTCTTGTTCTTTCAACTTTGAATCACTGATTAGAGTAGTCTTCTGTGCTAGTTGTGTCTGAAAGAACAAAAAGTCAGATCTGAAATGTATATGGGTTTCATCATTGCTTGGATATACTACTGTACTGCTTGGTAAATTATCTTTATGTTTTAACTTTTAAAACACAAAATACTCCTGGCGCCTTGATGTTGGTTAAGCACCTGACTTCAGCTCAGGTGATGATCTCAGAGTCCTGGAATTCAGCCCCGTGACAGGCTTCCTGCTCAGAGGAGAATCTGCTTGAACCTCTCCCTCTGCCCCCGCCCCCAACCACTCGTGCTCTCTCAAATAAATAAAAATCTTAAACACACACACACCCTAAATACTCCTGAAAATATAATGTCTTCAGTCAAATTCAATAAAGAACTAGTCTTACCTGTAACTCCATAATTGTTATCTGAAAATGGAAAAGAAAAAATGAGTATATACACTAAAATCCAGAACAATAAATGGAATAATATGAAATAACAGGAAAATAAAAATTTAGTGTTTTAACCTTAAGAGAGTGGTAAGATTTAAGATGAGACAACTTTATATATTTGCTTTTAACCTGGTCTATTTTGTTATACAATCTATTATAGCATAGGGACGCCTGGGTGGCTCAGCAGTTGAGCATCTGCCTTTGGCTCAGGGCATGATCCCAGAGACCGGGGATTGAGTCCTGCGTCGGACTCCCTGCATGGAGCCTGCTTCTCCCTCTGCCTGTATCTCTGCCTCTCTCTCTCTCTCTCTCTCTCTCTCATGAATAAATAAATAAAATCTTCAAACTATTATAGTGTAAATATACACAAACCTAAGTAAACACAAAGGACTAGAAAGTCACTCACCAGACTCCTAACAATGATTACTACTTCGCAAGGGGAGGTACCCACCAGACAGAGTTTATTCTATATACTCCTGTATTATCTCTTTTATAACAAGAATATACTTATTATTTCTATCATTAAAAAAACTAAACATATTAAAATCTATTTACAGCATATGGGCCCCTTAGGGAAACTCCTAAAGGACTATTTCTGGGAATCCACTCTGAGGTATAATCACAAATTGTTTTTCATTTAACTCAACACTGATATTCATTGTATCCCAGAAGCATCAAAAGATGCTCAATAAGGATAAAAATTCATGAAGAATAAAACAGAAAACAGTTTTTAGAACAGAAATAATAATTAAGGATTTTTTCTCTCCTTTCTTATGATACAAGGTAAAGGACTAAGAAGACCTTCTGAATATTAGTTTCATGTTTCAATACTGTACAGCATCCTAACATTGGTCAAATGCCACTATGTGCAACATACTTATTCTGATACTAAGGAAAAGAATATGTTAGTGAAGTACATGTACTCTTCTCAAGGAATTAATATTTAATAGCACCTGGTATATTCAAATTATGACCAGATGGCAAAACAAAAACTAAAAACCAAAAGCCAAAAACCGAAACAAAACACACACACACAAGAGAACTTATAACTATTAAAGAGAGAAATAGTCTACTCAGCTTGCTGGGTGCTAATAGCTAAGATATATGTACCAAGTGGCATAGCATAACAGAGCCCTTTATAAAGACTACTTCTCAGGATGCCTGGGTAACTCAGTGGTTGAGTGTCTGCCTTCAGCTCAAGTCATGATCCTGGATCAGGCTCGCTGCAGGGAGCCTGCTTCTCCCTCTGCCTATGCTTCTGCCTTTCTCTCTCCCTCTGTGTCTCTCATGAATAAATAAACAAAATCTTTAAAAAAAAAAAAAAAAAAAGACTACTTTTCTCCATTTTGGAAAAGTAATCCATGTAATTGGTTGTTTAGAAAATTACTCTCTGGTAACTGATATTCTGTAATGAATTCTCTATAATTCTCAAGGATAAATTTATGAACAGTGTCCATCTACTTTACCAAGGCCCTTATGACAATGATGAAAAGACTATACCAGGTGAGTGAGGACACTTTAGGAAGCAGAATGGTACACATTGTCCAGCTTCTCAAACTGGGGCCCACATGCCCTATCAGGTGTACTTGCTGAGGTGCAGAGGGGAAAAGGCAGCCCACAAGGCAAACATGGCCTTTCACAGCATCAATTATATTTAAAGAATGTAATTACAAAAATGCCTAGATATGTGTTGCTAGCTATCTTTGAATTCAGTCCCATTTCCCAAAATAATCCCACTGTATCTGCATCTATTCCATTAACCGGAAAAAAATAGAAATTGTTTTTCTTACTGGTATATTACCAAAACCATTTTTATAGGATTATAAATAAGGATATATTACAGAGTAGAATATAAAATCTACATAAGTGTTGAGCACAAAATATAAAAAATCTCAAATTATCATATTTTCTATGGAACCTTTTTGTTTACTGTATTGGAACCTGTATTCTTTCCAAGGAAAAGACTGAGAAGCACTTATATAAATGTCTAGGTTCTGAAATTTGGCAGATGGGGTTTAAATTCCCAACGCAACACTGACTGTGTGAACTGAATATTTTACTTAACCTGTTTGATTCTCAGTTTCACTGCCTATAAAACAGAGTCAAAAATCTTTCCTGAAAGGTTTTTGTTAGGATTAAATGATATAGGTATGTAGGTCAGTCGGCAATGACAGTGTTTTTGAAGTAACACGTGCAGCAGGACCCAGTACCTCTCACCTTGTCATTGCCAGGGCTCTCCTCCTGCTGTAGCTTTTGCTGGTACTTATTCTGTAGCTCTTCTAGTTGAGTCTGCAGGTCCATGACTTTAGCAGTCATTTCTTCTTCACGAGCCTTTACAGTTAAAAAAAAGTGCTAATGAACATATCAAAAAGAATATCATAGAGGCAAACACAGTATAGAGAAAACTACCTCTAAGAGGAAACAAATACCCAGAAACATTTCTGGAGACACAAACCACGTTTTCTATTGTCACTGATGACTATGCTCTAAACACCTCCCTTCATGTCCCACTTTTAACACCAAGCTCGCTATTCTTGCGATATTACTGTTCCCTCTCTCACTCTCTCCATCTCCACACCATAAAGCCCATCAAGCAGTTTCTTTCCCCTTAAGCAAGGGTTCCCAGGCTTGAATGACCATCGGTTATCTAACAGTGTGGTGACAGAACTTGCACACAGAGCCTGCGTGTTATGGACTTTGCCCTTTTCCACATTAGGATTTGATTTCCAGGAAATAACCATTAATACAAACTAGCAGATACTGTTAGGCACAGCACTGATCAACCAGCTGGCAACTTAACTGATCATAAGAAGTTGTGGAAGTTTTTTCTAGCCCTTTGGATAAGCTGTGTAAATCAAGAAATGATTCTTTATTCTGACTCAGCAAACCTGCACATCTATTCATCTGTCCCCAAACCACACCAGTGGTTCTTTGGGGTAAAATGTTCAACTAAAGTCTATTTTTGAAAAAATTATTGTCCAATGCATTAGTAACCATGTAATGTCTCCATTTGCCCTGAACTCTGCAAAAAAATAGACAAAGCTGCAAAAGTATATGTGACTTATTTGGTCCAAAAATCTTACTTAGAAAATTTATGGTACATAAATCATTCTCTCTTCTGTTTTGACTGCCCTAGTAAAGGTTATTGCCCATTCTACATTTGTTCATTTGTCTTGATAATTGCCATAATTTATTGTACAGAGCAGTCCAGACCTCTTCTTGCTCTTATAAATCTTATAACCTTTGTGCTAAAAGAACATTTGGAATTGGAATATTGATCAGATTTGAGTAATGAAGACAGGAAAAGTGTTTGCTGAGAAAAAGACGGAACAGGAAAAACAGCAACAAACAGGTATCTGATTTACAGATGCGGAATTGACAGAATGAAGAAACAAATGAAAAGAGATAGGCCTCACGGCACAAAGTAAGAGAATGAACCATACGGACGGACACTTAGAAAACCTACTTTGAAATTCCACTGGTCATGAAACTTAGACCAACTGAAAAAGAACAAACTCCTTGTGGCAACATAAGCAAAGCAGAGATGTCTAGTAACTAGCCTCCTTAGACATCTCCCCACTGAGGCTCACTTGAATCAAGCCTCTATCCCTAAAACATCAAAACTCTTGTAAATATGTTAATGCCCACAATCTTGGTTTACTGTTTTTAGTCTACCATGGCATATCCTGGGTGGATGTTTGTGTCATTGTGGTTTAGGCACCTTTGAAAGGATCACTCCTACAGCTACTTATTCAGTTAGGCCCAGATTTTATTTTATATTTTTATTTCTTTTTTTGTGAGAGTATGGGGGGCGGGGGACAGAGGGAGAGAAAGAATCTTAAGTGGACTCTGAGCTGAGTATGGAACCTGACATGAGGTTCAGTCTCACAACCTAGAAGATCATGATCCAAGCCAAAATCAAGAAGCACCCGGGGTGCCCCTAGGCCAAAATTTTAATTTGACAATTAGCTATGCCTGACATTTCCTTTGACAGTTATGGGATACTATTTAAACCAAGCCCTCTAAGAATTAGGAAAGAATCCCTTCTGTGTTATTTCTAATTTAAGAAACAATTTTGTAAATTCCTGCATAAAAGCTTACTAGTCTTCTGGGAGGAGGGGAAAAAAAAGCCAGTATTGTTTTCCTTCAAAGTAAAAACAATTAGGAAACCCGGTTAAATTGAAAGTTAATGCACATCATGGAAATCATATTTGAAAGACTAGTTATTATGCCAAAGTCAAATAAACTAAAATATAGTCAATAAAACCAGTTTGATCTAATGTAGCCAAGCTATTTTCTCCCAGTGGGACGGCTCTGAATTGGGACCAGGCTATTACTCAAGCTCACTTACATGAGTACTCAACTCTTCCTCTGGGATGTCATCACTCCCTCTTCCCAAATGGATTCTTCCCTGCCCTACCATATGTCATCTCCTTCAAATTTACCAAGTGTCTAGTATACACCAAGTATCTGGCTAGGTCTTCAAAACTAGAGATAAATAACAAAATTCCTTTACCTACCAGATGCTTACAATCTAGGAGAGAGGATATATAAATTAGTATTTTCCTACACACATATGTATGTATGACAAAAATTCATGTTATAAGTGAAGAAATGGATAGAGAGTACCAAAAGAACATACATGCAATTAATTCTATTTAAGGGGTTCTAAAAAAAAATCATATATGAAAACATAATGATGCAGAAAAGAATATTCAAAAAGCAAACTTTTGGGTAGAAAAGAGAAAAAATAACATATTTCATTTTTGTTTCTGTTAACATAAAACACTGCAATATTACAAAGATGGTGGCAATACAGGAAGATCCTGATCTCCTCTCCTCCTATGAACACACTGAGTCTACAGCTACATATGGAACAATTTCCTCTTACAAAAAAAAAAAGCCTGGATAAGGGACAGCTCTACATTACACAAATGAGGAAAAAACCACATTGAAGTGGGGAGAAGAGGCTAAGACACAACCTTGCCATAAATCGTATCTCCAGGATGACAACTAACAACAGGGAGGAAACTCAAAACCCAGAATTTCTCCTGAGTACTGAAGGGTTTGAAATTCACATTGGGCATCCCACCTTTTAAGCCATATACTTGAGAGACAAACCCCCAATACATCTACAAAAGTAGTATTAAAAAAATAGTAAAAATAATGAATTAAGGGAAACACAAAACAAAGAGATGTAGAATATAACATCAAAAACAATATGTCAAGGGGGATCCCTGGGTGGCACAGCGGTTTGGTGCCTGCCTTTGGCCCAGGGCGCGATCCTGGAGACCCGGGATCGAATCCCACGTCGGGCTCCCGGTGCATGGAGCCTGCTTCTCCCTCTGCCTATGTCTCTGCCTCTCTCTCTCTCTCTCTCTGTGACTATCATAAAAAAATAAAAAATAAAAAATAAATAAAAAAATTTAAAAAAACAAACAAAATGTCAAGGAGTGATTATAATGTTAAGCTTTACAATGGGATCAGACTTAAACAGTTATCAACTTAAAATAGACTGTTATATGTAAGCCTCAAGGTAATCATGAAGCAAACACTATAATAAATACATAAAAGATAAATATAAGCACCCCACCAAAGAAAATCATCAAAACACAAAGCAAAAAATGGGCAAAGTAGCACAGAACAGAGAGAAACTACAAAAACAGCCAGAAAACAATGAACAAAATGACAACAAGCACATATTAATAACTACTTTAAACGTAAATGGACTAGAGTTTCTAATAAAAGGACTCGGAATGGCTGAATAAATTAAAAATAAGACCCATCTATATGCTGTGTGCAAGAGACTTAGTTTAGATGTAAGGACACACACACCAAAAATAAAAGGATGAAAAAACCAAACTCACTGATACAGAGAACAGGTTGGTAGCTGCCAGAGGTAGGGCATGCGGAGGTGGGAGAAATGGATAAACTGTTTTTTAACTTAAATAAATTGAATTTTTTTAAAAGAAAAGAATAGGGGCAACTGAATGGCTCAGTTGGTTAAGCATCCAACTCATGATTTGGGCTCAGGTCATGATAATCAGGATCATGGGATTGAACTCTGTGTCAGGCTCAGATTGAACTCAGAGTCAGACTCTAGGCTCAACGGGGAGTCTGCCTGAGATTCCCTCTCTCCCTCTGCCCTTCCCTCTGCTGATGCACATGCACACTCTTTCTCTCTCTCTCTCAAACAAATAAATAAACTCTTTAAAAAAGAAAAAAGAGAAGAGGGGAATGGTTACCTGTGGAGAGAGAAGGGGCAAGATGTAGAATACAGAGAACAGGAATGGATTTTATTATAGGCCATCCTCTAAACTATACTTATTAATATTATTTTGATCTTTAAACTGTGTGAAAAGACTTGATTCAAAAATTTTTGTCTAAATAAAGTTAAATTGGAAACTTATTTTTTAAAGCCCAAATCTGAAAGATGGTAATAACTACACGAATTTACAAAGTTTGAGAAAGTGATCTTTAGGCATACAGAAAAGCATGACCAAAGGTAAAATATGATGAAGAACAAGCTAAAGCTAAGTTCATCTACACCACAGAATGAACTGGAGGAGGTATTATTAGAACAATGGGAAGCCATGAAGGTATTTAGGAGGATCATGTCCTCATTTCAAGACAGAAAATAACTCTGACAAGAAGAGATGAATACCTTAGAAAAAGACTAGCAGCAAAGACATCAGCTGAGAAATTAATACAAAAGACTAGACCAAATGGAAGATGGCAGTCGGACAGTAGCAATAGAGGTAATGTTGAGAGGAGAGGAACATGCAGTATGACTCCGTGAAAATCTTTGCACTGAAGGTCTACTATATGTTGGCTGTTGTGCTGGAGGCATAAAATTATAGGGAAAGAGAGGATTTCTCTGCCTAGTAAATCAGGGAAGATAAGCAGATTTCATGCCCAAAAAGGTGTGGAGGTGCAAATGTATGAGGGATGGAGGAAGACAGAAGGTGTGGATCAAAGATGACAAAAGTCCCCAGCATCTTCAAATAGAGGAAAGAATAGTAATAATGTTACCTAAGACAGTAAAGGCAGGGAAATGAAAAGGTTTCTGTGCTCCATTTTGTTATTAACAAATCTCAGAACTGTTTTAACGAATGATAAAATGCAGCATTCTACAATGTCATCATTAAGATACATCATCAATTTGATAATAGCTTTCCAGAGAGGAAAAACACACCACCAAATAAAACATACAAATCCCACATAAAATTCTAATTCTGGAAATATTAAAATGGGAAAATGGTAGAGAATATGTAATATGTCTCAGAATCAAAGGAATATAGTATTTGCTAAGAATTGCTAATATTTGTTTTTTGTTTTTGTTTTTGTTTTTGTTTTTGAAGTAGGCTCCAGGGCCGCCTGGGTGGCTCAGAGGTTGGGCATCTGCCTTCAGCTCAGGGCATGATCCCAGAGTTCCCAGATCAAGTCCCACATCAGGCTCCCTGTGGGGAGACTGCTTCTCCCTTTGACTGTGTCTCTGCCTCTCTCTGTATCCCTGATGAATAAACAAAATCTTTTTAAAGAATAAATGAATAAATAAAAACAAAGTAGGCTTCATGTCTAGCATGGAACCCAATGCAAGGCTCAAACTCACAACATTGAGATCAAGACCTGAGCTGAGATGAAGTTGGACACTTAAGCAACTGAGCCACCCAGGTGCCCTAGTAATATTTGTACTTTTAAAAAGAAATTCTTGGGGATCCTTGGGTGGCTCAGCGGTTTAGTGCCTGCCTTCGGCCTAGGGCGTGATCTTGGAGTCCCAGAATCGAGTCCCACATCGGGCTCTCTGCGTGGAGCCTGCTTCTCCCTCTGCCTATGCTTCTGCCTCTCTCTCTCTCTCTGTGTCTCTCACGAATAAATAAATAAAATCTTAAAAAAAAAAAAAAAAGAAAGAAAGAAATTCTTCAAGACAGAGTTTGTATTTGGGGTGTTCAGATGAGAACTGCTTATTTATCACAAAGTTAGCCCTAGACCTGGCAGCTATAAGTCTGAGGCCACACTATTCAATACAGTAGCTACAAGCCACCCCAGAATTGTGGCTTTGAGCACCTGAAATATAGCTACTCCAAACTGATGTGGGCTGCAAACATAAAAACACACTAAATCTTAAAGAAATAATACATATATAATTTTTACACTGACCACAGATTAAAACAATATTTTGGATATAATGGGTTAACATATTACTATTAAGTTCACCTAGGCAGTCAGTCAGAGAAAGACAAATACCATATGATTTCACTCATATGTGGAATTTAAGGAACAAAACAAATGAGCAAAGGGGGAAAAAATAGGAAAGGAGAGAGGGAGGGAGAAAAAAAGAGATAAACAAGAAACAGATTCTTAACTATAGAGAAAAAATCAATGCTTACCAGAGGATGGGGGGTGAAATAGGTGACGGGGATGAAGGAGTGTACTATCTATGATGAACACCAGGTGTTGTATAGAAGCATTGAATCATTATATCATACACTGGAAACTAAAATTACACTGCATATTAACTGACTGGAATCTGAATAAAAACTTTTTAAAAAATTAAGCTCACTTGTTTCTTTTTCTTTTCCTAATGTGGATACTAGAAAATGTTAAAACTACACATATGGCTCACATTTGTGGCCAGCATTCTATTTCTAATGGACTGTGCTGGTCTGAAACACAGGAAGAGGTTTTAGAGAAGAGTCCATCCAATACCTCCCCTCACCCTCCAATTCCTGTCTCTAAGCCTGAAACTTCTAGGATCATTCTTTTAATTTCCCTAATAAACAGTAGATTTTCAAGGAAGAACCATACCACAGGTTGACTTTCTGTTCTGTGCTTCCCCGTTCCCTCACCCCTCTACCTGTAGAGGCTGGTCATGACCTTGGAAAGTCTTTTGTCTGCTACCCCATACATCCAGAAACAGAGAAGTAGTTCACAAAAGGGAACATTCTAGCTGTGGCACAATTTGTCCCTGCAAATGAACTCCCTGACTGAGTTTATCCATGATAAATAACTGCTGTGTTCCCCAAGTTCCTTTCTTAGTAAGAAGTCTTTATAAATATATGAAGCTTATGAAGGATCAGTGCTCTCCTACCTACTCACTGTGAAGTTTTAGGCAAATCATTAACTATGCTGAACTTGCTTTGCCTTCAAGGAAAGGGAAGGGAAGGGAAGGGAAAGGGAAGGGGAAGGGAAAGGAAAGGGAAAGGAAAAAGAAAGGAAAAAGGAAAAAGGAAAGGAAAGGAAAGAAAACTTTAATGTATTTTCCAATTTCAACATTCTCTAAGCATTCAAGAAACAATAGTGTTTTTCAAAGCTTCACAGATATATGCTCTACAGAAGTATAAGAAATGTGAGTGTAATTATTCAAACCTTTTCATAATAAGATCTAAAGTTCAAAAATTATACAAGGTGGCATCTCTATGCATGTGCCTTATACTGGAATTCCAGCCTTTTCAATTGCATTTGAAATAATATTATTATTAGACTCTGTTCCTGGCTCAGACTTCTATCGCTGCCATACTCTGTTGAGGCATGATTCTCTGATTTATGCATTCTTAATCAACAAATGGTTCCTAGCATATAGTGAAATAAGGCTTGGAGTAACTAAAGAATCTGTATCTCAACATAGCATACTTTACACTGTTTTACATTTGAAAATTTTCTGGAGTCCAAAATACTCACTGACATTCATGGCTTATCTTGACACACAGAAATGGCAATCCTAATCCATCACCAGCAGATTAAGCACATTGAACCAACCTTCCACTAAATATATTTGGCTGATACATTCTATTTTTTTTCTCCATTTTTTTTTTTCTCTCTTGAGAGCAACAAAAACTGTGAAAATTGGGTTGGGATGGAGTAAAGTTAACTGATCCTCCTGGAAAGATCCCAGTAGGTGGCCACGCTTATACTCAAACTGTCCCATTACTTAGACTTCACCCAAGCACAAGCTCTCAATTCTTAGTCTGGTTCTCTTACAATTTAGTCTGAGAGAAATATGAGAAGAGAATCCATTCTTCCCTTCAGTAACTCAATGTTGCTTCGATACCTGCCAAGGGGACTGAACTACTGGGTTAGCAGAATCTGATCAGGAAACTATGATCCTAGCAGAAATCAATCAGACTCCTTATAAATCTGCATAGAGTGCATATACTAAATTTGGATAATACTAAGCCAAAACAAAAATCCTCTACATTAAAAAAAAAAAAAACAGGAAATCTGATAGCCAATCGTTAACACTACTATGAAATCTAGCACAGCTAAATTTCAAAAAAGAGAAAGAAGTACGGTACATCAAGGATTTCTTCATATCTCTTGGCTGTTCTTTGTAAATCATCTTCCTTCTCTGCAATTTTTTTATATAACTGTTTTGTCTCTTCCTGATGGCTTTCCAAAAGTTCAGCTTCCACTTCCTGGGCTTTATCTAATAAATAAAAGATGGACACACACAAAAACACACATTAGGTAAGAATATCTACATGTCAATTTCAGTTCCAAATTAAATTTGATTAAAAAATTGATCATATGTACCCTCTCATAGAGTAGAAATGTCTTCATAAGGCAATTAATTAGCTAATGTTTCAGATTCTTTCACCCTTTTCTCCTCTCCTAAAGGCACGCTGCTGCCAGGCAGCACAGGTTCCCACCAGAGAACTTTCTTGCACAGGAATTGTTTTTTTCTCCAGTTTAATTACTTAAAGCACTTAGCACAGTGTGAAAACAATAAGTTTAAATTATAAATAGTCTCTGCTGATTCTGACATGTTCTTTACTGAATTTAAATTCGACTCACCAATGGTTTCTTTTATGGTCACTTCCAGCTCCTGCTCCTTTTGTGCCAGCTGGGTATGGAACTCCCTCATCAGCTGTTTTAATGTGGAATTGTGTCTCAACTCAAGATCTTCCTGCTCCTGTCTGTGTAACAAAAATGTAAAGAGCTAACTGCTGTAAAACACAAAACAAGCTATACAGAGTTACCTAGTCTTCACAACATGCACGTAAGATCTCACTGGTATAAAAACATGTTTAAGGGTGCATATGTGGGGGCAGCCCGGGTGGCTCAGCGGTTTAGCACAGCCTTCATTCAGCCCAGGGCCTGATCCTGGAGACCTGGGATCGAGTCCCACATTGGGCTCCCTGCATGGAGCCTGCTTCTCCCTCTGCCTCTCTCTCCCTCTCTGTCTCTCTCATGAATAAATAAATAAAATCTTAAAAAAAAAAAAAAAAGGGTGCATATGTGTATATGTGTGGTCTAGGGACAGGAAACTCCTGGAAGGATACAGAAACTATGATTATCTCTAGACAGTGGTCCTGGGGATTTGAGAAGTCTTCTTTTCCACTTTAACTTTTCATCATAAACATCTATCTTACATGATAACAATGCTGATACTAAAAACAGTAAAACAAAGTAATTACTGGGATACGTACCTAATAATTGTATATGCAAAAAATGGTTTTTCCCCCTCTAAATGGACATGAAGTAACACTGCCTCTTGCCTTAAATTGTTTTTATTTCTTCTCAGCATTTAATGTACTTGACTTATGTTTCATAGTTTGGGTAGGTGAAATTTAGGTGCATTAGGCATAATAAAAAGACTTAATTAAAAAGGACTGTCTTAAAAATACTCATGCCGGGAGACTTCAGTTGGTTAAGTGTCCGACTCTTTGCTTTTAAAGATTTTATTTAGGGGATCCCTGGGTGGCTCAGCGGTTTGGCGCCTGCCTTTGGCTCGGGGCATGATCCTGGAGATCCGGGATCGAGTCTCATGTCGGGCTCCCTGCATGGAGCCTGGTTCTCCCTCTGCCTGTGTCTCTGCCTCTCTCTCTCTGTGTGTGTGTGTGTGTGTGTGTGTGTGTGTGTGTGTCTCATGAATAAGTAAATAAAATCTTTTTAAAAAATAAAGATTTTATTTATTTATTTGAGAGCGAGAAAGTGAGCATAAGCGGGGGTGAAGAGGTGGGGGGAAAAGCAGACTCTGTGCTGAGCAGAGGGCCCAACATGGAGCTCGATCCCACCACCCTGAATCATGACCTGAGCTAAAATCAAGAGTCAGATGCTTAACCAACTGAGCAACCCAGGCATCACAAGTGTCCAACTCTTGATTTCAGCTCAGATCATGACCTCAGGGTCATGAGATCGAGCTCCACACTGGACTCGATGTGCAGCTTAAAATTCACTCTTTCCTTCTCCTCTGCCTCTCCCTTCTCCCTGCACTCACTCACTCAATAAATAAATATTCATGCTGGAAAACTTACTTGATTTTCTCTTCCATTTCTTGTTCATATTCTTTCTTCATGATATCCAATTCTTGCTGATGCTCCTTCCGCAACATTCGAAGATCTTTCTGCAACTTAACAATCTCCTTGCCCAGCTTCTGCTTCTCCTGCTCTGCCCCTGCTAATTTAAATTCCAGGTCATTGTGCTGGACCTCCATGTTACCAGGCAATATGGGTTGGACTACATGTGATTTGGACTTTTCTTCAGCACTTTCTTCCAAAGCTTCTATGGGTTTATTTTTTTCATCCATCTGTCGTTGTAAAGCCTGTAATCTGTCAAATTTTGAGGTCAACTCTTCCATTTCAACTCTATGCTCTTCCCTTTCTCTTACTAGGCAGGAATCTAGCTCCTTTATCTTTTGCTCCAAGATCTGACAAGTTAGTTCCTTCTCGTGGAGAGTTTTCTGGACATCATCAACCACATTTTCCAAGTTTTGCTTTGTTCCTATGGTATTTTTACCTCCTTCTTCTTCCACATGCTGGGATGCTACCAAGGAATATTTCTTGCCTTTTTCTTCAAGTTCTTCTTGAAGACAATTTATCATAACTTGATCCTCATGCTGCTTAGCTTCGGTGTGCTCTATCTTTATTAAGAGTTCCTGGTATCTGCACTGCATTTCAGAATGAGAAGATACCATCTCTTCTTTTTCCTGCTCTAGCCTCTGCAACAGCTTTTCTTTTTCCATTAGACTTCTTTGTAAAGTACTGATATTTTCTTCACATGCTTTCTGCACAGAGCTTTCGGGATCTATTCCTTGCTCAGCACAGGCTACCATGTATTTTACTGATGTGGGTACAACTGATGCTTCTGACTGTGGTAGACCTTCCACTGATTTAAGTTTTTCTTCCAACACCTGAATTTCTCTTTCTTTCTCCTGCAATTTTGTATTTAGCTCACCCAAGTGACTTTCTGTGTCTTTTTTATATTGCTGTTCTTTCTCTTCCATTTGAGATAACAACTGCTTCTTGATGGCAACAATTTTTTGTTCAGCTTTTTTCTTCAGTTCTGCTAATTTTGCAGCACTTTCTAACTCAAGTCTATCTTCCAGTGCCTTAAACTCCTCTTCTTTGCCCTTCATACTTGAATTCGCATGGTCCAATTCTTTCTTCTTGGTTTCAAGCTCAGATTTCATGGATGACACTTGCTTTTCAAGTCTTGAGACTTTTTCTTCGGCTTCTTTAACCCTGCAGTCCTTTTCGTCTCCTAATTCTTGAATGTGCTGAAGTTTCTGACGCATCTCCTTCTGTTCTGTATCCTTCTGTTGATTGTAACTGTTAAGAACTTCACTTAAAGACTTAATTTCAGTTGTTTTCTGAGTAAGATGCTCTTCTAATTCCGCAATTCTTGCTGTTTGCGTTTTTAACTCAGTCTCTAAGTTACACTCTTTTTTCTCCAGCTTGCTCTTCTTATCTTCCATCTCACCCTTTAAACATACCAACCTCTCATTCTGCTGATCAAGGTCCTCCTTCAATACCTGTATCTGTTCATCCTTTTCACTGGCTTCCTTTGTTTTTAACTCAAGCTGCATCTGCAATTCTTTAATAGTACTTTGATACTGCAGAAATTTTGACTGTGCTTTCTTCTTCCACTCTGAGAATTTGTTGGACAAGTGATCTACCTGTTCAAGAGCAGAGGTCTTCTCTTTATTCAGAGTTTCAACTTTCAAAGATAAATCTTGCACCTGACCCAGCAATTCCTGTTGTTGTTCATCATATCGCTTACTTAGTGATGAGATGGCTGCTTCCTTCTCAGTCAGGCTGATACTGTTCTGAAGCTGAGTGTTCAAATCAGTTAGCTGCTTACTAAGACTGCTGATCTCAGATTTCTTTTCTTTAAGCTCTTCTTTCATCAGTGTGACAACGTTGATGTTCTCTGATAACTCTTTCTTCAACTGTGTGATACAAGACTCTTTTTCAGAGGCAGCCTGTTGCTGGTTGCCTCCTTCCTTCTGTAAGGCTTCTTTTTCCATGACCAGACCTTCAATATCAGCCTTCATGCTCTTAATTTGATTTTCTTTTTCTTCTAATTGATGGGTAGCCTGCCGAAAAGAACTATTTAGTGCATTCTGCTCTTCTGTTAGCTGTCTAAGCTGTGCTTCTAATTCAGAAGCTTTGCAAGTTTTAATCACTAGTGCTTCCTTAACTTTTGTTGTGTGGTGCTGACAGTGGGAAATCCTAGAGAGAATGGCATTAATTTTACTACTACTCGTGTTGATTAGCTCATTTGTTTTAGCTTGTAACAAGGCTTCAGTTTTCTTAGAGTAAATATCCAGCTGAACTACTAATTCCTCAGATAGTTTTTTGAATTCCAAGCTTTTGTCTTCTAGGCTTTTCTCACTTCTTTCATGTGAAGATCTCAAACTCTGGAATTCCTCATCTGTGGTTTTCAACTTGTCTGTCAACTCAGAAACCTTCAGCTTGTCTTTTTCTGCTAGCATTTCCAGTTCAACTATATGCTCCTGAAGAGAAGTATTTTCCTTCAGAGAATGATTCAAGTCAACCTCCAGCTTTTCAAGTTGTGCTTTTAGTTTCATTTCATTTTGTGAGAGAGAATTCATATGAGCAGACTTCTGGTGTAATTGTTCCTGTAATTCCTTTACTACTGTGTCCTGCTTAATGCCTTCTGCTTTCAGCCAGGCTAGTTCCTTGTTCATCTCTTCTTTTTCACACCCTGACTGGAAGATCTTTTGCTTTAGTTCTGCTACCTCTTGCTCTTTTTCCTGTAATTGGATTTCATGTTTTTCCTGAAGTTCTTCAGCTTGCTGATTAAGTTTCTTTTCCCAGACTGATACAACATCACTGAGTTCTCGTCTATGTACCTCAGTGAGACTTTCTATTTGCTCCTTTTGGTTTGTTTCCAGTCTTGATACTGCATCACTGATTCCAGCAGAGTTAGCTTGTGCCATTTCCAAAATTTGGGCATTGAACTGTTTTTCTTTCTGACTAAGCTCTAGAACCGTATTTTCAAGCTCTTTTTTAAGTTTGGCTTCCTGATCCAGTAATTTCTTCTTTAACGTTTCTTGCATCTCTTTTGCTTTCTGCTTAATTTTTTCCATCTTTTTTTCTTGATTTTTAAATTTGGTTTCGTATTCCTCATGTAAAACACTAAAACTGTCCTCCTTGGCTGATAATTTTTGTCTAAGTGTTTCAATTTCTTTGCTCTGTCCTTCTCTCATTTGTAAAATTACATTTTCCTTTTCTATCAAACTCTGTTTTGTCTGTGCCTGTTCTGTGCTAGTATCTTTAAGCTGGGACTCATAACATTGGGTTAAAGACTGTAGTTTTTCCTCCATTTCATTTTTCTGTCTTTCAAGTTGCTGCATTAAATCCTGCAACTGGATTTTTTGAGTGTCTAACTCAGTACAAACATCTTTCTTTTGCATTTCAACTTCAGCTACCTGTTTAGTAAGAAGAATTCTTTCTGCTTCCAAGTCCAACAACTTCTGCTGCAATTGTGCCAAGTGCTCCTCTGATGCTTTGGCCTGCTCATGTGTAGTACTCTGCTGTGACTCAAAGAGAGCCAACTTAGCAGATGCCTGCTGGAGTTCCTCTTCAGACCTTCTAATATCTGCCTCTAAGTTTTCCACACGTACCTGATACTCTTTCAAATGCTTGTCCTTTTCCTTCAGAAGAAGCCCAAGGTGATTAATTTCATCTTTTAGTGCCTCTTCAGTTCTCTGGATGGACAGCTCTTGTTCTTTAATGATACTGTCAACTTGCTGCTGGTGATGGCTTTTCTGTTCATCTAGCTTGGCCTCTAGCTCCTGTTTTACTTTATCTGCTTGATTCTTTAGTACAGAAAGCTCCTCTTCTAGCTTGTCCCGGGCCTTTAGTACCTCTGACAGTTCAGAAGACAATGATTCCAGTTCTGTTTGCTTCACATCAAGCTTTTCTAAAGTCTTTTCATTCATCTCTTCTATGTGGGCCTGGAAGACACTCTCTTTGTCTTTCAACAATGTTTCTTTTTCTTGTTCATGCTTTTCTCTAAGTCTTTCCATTTCAGTCTGATGCTGTTGCGTTAAGACTTGGAGTTTTTCAGTCCAAAGGGTATCCTGCTGATGCTGCAAGCTTTCTAATTCTGTTTTGTGTTTTTCAACCATGATTGTAATTTCTTTATTGTGCTTATTTTTTTCAGCTTCCAAATGAATAATTAAATCTTCAGATTGATTTTTGCTTTCTTGCAAGCTTTTTTCCAAAGAACTTTCCAATTCAAGAATTCTCTGTTAATAAAAACAGATGTATTTTTTACTAAAGTACAGATTTATTAGCAATGATATATATGACAACACATGTAATGATATATATGACTACACCTATAATAACTACACCTGTTTAAAGATTAAAACTTAGAAAAATAAGGCATTATATCATGCCAAACACTAGAAAGCACAATCTGTGCTCAATTCCTAAAGGAATCACATAACAAAGAAAAGATTCTATTTTAACACAACTTAAAATTTCAGATTCTTTCTACCTATACTTTAACTATTTCAGTCACCCATGTTTTCAAGAATATTCTGAATGGATAGTTAAAAAGAAATACATCGTAAAGTAGATAATAGTAACTATTGATAGTAAGATGGTTATTTTTTTTCTGTGTGTTTTTTAAGGCCTAGAATATATTCTATTACCTTCATAATTTAATTTTGGAAGGTAAATAATATATCTGGGTTTTCCACTGCAAAATGATTATTTAGGAGATATCTTTTGCAAAAAGAAGCTACTTACACAAATTTTAGCAAAGATTACTGTTAGCTCATGAAAAAGTCAATCTTGACTCTAAAGCAAAAAGAGCTAAGTAAGGCAGAGGCATGCAACATCAAAACTGAAAAGGTCCTAAGGAATTACCAAAACCAATTTCTCCATATGAAGGTGAACAAATTAAGGTATAATTAATTTACAGGGCAGCCTGGGTGGCTCAGCAGTTTAGTGCCGCCTTCAGCACAGGGCCTGATCCTAGAGACCCGGGATCGAGTCCCATGTCGGGCTCCCTGTGTGGAGCCTGCTTCTCCCTCTGCCTGTGTTTCTGCCCCTCTCTCTCTCTCTCTCTCTCTCTCTGTGTGTCAAATAAATAAATAAATGGATGGATGGATAAAGAAATAATCTTTAAAAAAAAAAAAAAAGAATAGGTATCACCATCCCCCAACCCCCACTTAAAAAAAATTAATTTACAAAGCTAGCAAATGGAAAAATCTAGACCTCCTGAGTATCCATTCCCCTCCATCATGCCACATTACATAAATGTCGGCAATGGGAAAATAAAGTACAGTTTAGAATTATGGGGAAAAAGTGTGATTCTTTCACTGTTTAAACCAAAGCAAAAAGTCTAAATAACATCAGTCAATTTATTCAAAACAGGTCATACATTTCATATACTGCTGAGGGGAGGGCCTAAAAATGTGTACCCTGAGACATATATATAAATTTGTTCACTATAGGATATGTTATTAACATGGGAAAATTGGGGGAAACTTTATGTTAAAAGCAGGGCATTGGGGTGCCTACATTGTGATAGAAACAGAGAATGAATCATGTCCATGGCATGAGATGAAGCCAGGGCAAATGCTGCCTACAAAGCGAGGCCATTTCCTACAGATCAAGGGCAAGTAAACAATGGAGTGGGGATGCAAAGCCCAAATGCAAAGATAGTGAATGGCAATAGAAACACCTCCAGCAAAAAAAAAAAAAAAAGAAACACAGCCAGCTAAAGGCAGAGTCAGCAGCATCATGTAGCAAACACTAAAACCACTCACAGAAAAAGCTCTTATTATCTAAAAATGAAGTGCATGTATGTAAATCTAACCCAGTAAAACAAAAGCTTCTTGACAACTTTATATTGATTGGAAAGAGAACAATAGTTTCTGTACAAATAATTCCACAACTCTGGAACCTGAATATTATTTAAACTTACAGTTCTGTAAGTCTCTGCTTCTTGCTGAAGGTCCCGAAGTTTATTTTCACTCTCCATGAGGATTGCTTTCTTCTGCAACTCTAACTCTTCCAGGGCCAAAGATTCTTGCTGTTCTTTTTCTTGGGTGATCTTCAAATATTCTGATTGACTTTTTTCCTGTGCCAAAAAAAAAAATACCACCTTAGACCCACATAAATCTTCAGCATTCTCAAAGTACTTCCACAGGAATCAGGTCTTTCATTTGATCTGCACACCAGCTCTATGAGGTAGGCAGTATCATCATTTCTCTCTTCTCAGGCTCTAGTGTGCAGAAACAAAGCACTGTGGCTTTTCCAGTGTGATCTAGCCAATATTTGCCACAATTACTACTGATAAGAAAAATTTTGTTCTAGTAACCCCACTACATCTGCTATTTTTCCACTACTTAAAATGTTTTGCAAAACACGCTTAATGTGAAGGCTCCCAAAATTGTCACTGCTACTTCTCTCCACTCCAGAGTTTGATTATTTCAACTCTAAGCCAAGAAACTAGACTTTAAGTTTATATAATTTGTGAGAAATATCTCGTTAGGGAACCCTACATAGAAAGACAAATAATGGAGGGGGCTACAGGGACCATGGGGCTTCTGACCATTCTGAAGAAGATGAAACAGAAAGAGCGGGAGCTGCGACTGCTCACGCTCGGCCTAGACAATGCTGGCAAAACAACCATCCTCAAGAAGTTCAACGGGGAAGACACTGACACCATCTCCCCGATGCTAGGCTTCAACATTAAGACCCTGGAACATCGAGGATTCAAGGTGAACATCTGGGATGTGGGAGGCCAGAAGTCCTTGTGGTCCTACTGGCGGAACTACTTTGAGAGCACCAATGGCCTCATCTGGGTGGTGGACAGCGCCAACCGCCAGCACATGCAGGACTGCCAGTGGGAGCTCCAGAGCTTGTTGGTGGAGGAGCGCCTGGCTGGAGCAACCCTCCTCATCTTTGCCAACAAACAAGACCTGCCTGGAGCACTGTCCTCTAATGCCATCCGTGAGGCCCTGGAGCTGGACTCCATCCACAGCCACCATTGGTATATCCAGGGCTGTAGTGCCATCACTGGGGAGAACCTCCTGCCTGGCATTGACTGGCTCCTGGATGACATTTCCAGCCGCATCTTCACGGCCGACTGAACCACTCCAGATGCCCCCCACCCCACCTTGCAGTCCAGCTCCCTACCCCCACCCTCATCAAGCACCATCCATGGGGGTACAGGAGTCAGCCAGCCTGACAAACACCCCCCACCCCACTCTGTAACCTGCTGCTGCTGCTGCTAGTGCTGCCCACTGCTGCTCTGTGGCCAGCTGGTTCCCGTGGCTGGAGGGCTGCTGCCCTGGCTGTCACCCTGGCTCCTGACCCAGTCCACCTGCAGCTGCCATGCCAAGAGGAGAGGGCTGGGCCTGGGGGGGGTGGGGGGGGTGGAGCTGCCTCTGCTGCTACCAAGGCTGTGGGCCTCATCCTTTGCTCAGCTGTGAGAATAAATCCTTTCTTGCCCTCAAAAAAAAAGACAAATAATGTGACTATATGGATTAGATCAAGGAACTATCTATAAAGTATATTCATATTTTTTATCTATAAAAGCCTATATAACTCTTTACAGATGACCTGGGCTCTTTTACCCTCAATCCCAGAAAGCTGCTTCTTCAATTGTCCTGATCATGTATCAACATCCATATGAGAAGTATTTACTGTCATGAAAAGAGAAGCTCTAGAGAGCACTTTCAACATTTAGTGGCTTTGGACTCCAATTAAGGATACTTATCCATACTTACTGCATTGAGTTCATATTGCCAGCTACAATATTTTCAATTCACTACACACTCTGGTGAAGCATATTGCTTTAAGGAAAGGCACTCTGCCATATGATAAGCAGACTGATTAGAAAATATTAATTTCTTTTTTTTTAAAGATTTTATTTATTTATTCATGAGATACACACAGAGAGAAAGAGAGAGAGAGAAATAGAAAGAGAGAGAGAGGCAGAGACACAAGCAGAGGGAGAAGCAGGCTCCATGCAGGGAGCCCGATGTGGGTCTTGATCCTGGGTCTCCAGCATCAGGCCCTGGGCTGAAGGCAGTGCTAAACCGCTGAGCCACCCGGGCTGCCCAAAAATACTAATTTCTAATCAATTTTAAAACATCACCGTAGACATACTATATTATCTAATGTAAACTACATTTTAAATACATCTTTCTGTGCCCATAAAAATAAAAGAGGACCTTTTAATAGTCTGTTGAACTTTGACCATCAACACAAAGCTAACTTTTTTGAGGAGCTAGGTAGAAAGGGGGGCACAAAGTGGCAAGTGCACATGTGTGGGTGTCTCATGTGTATCTGTATCCTGCTCTCTCTACTCAGAATATATTTGAGTATATCAGTTCTAGAACACAGTTTTAACAAAGCCAATGTTCAAGTCTCACTGTCCCCAAAGGCCAATTACTCCAGCGTGAAAACACACAGATCTTTATGACGAGAATTTTTTGGAACAATTCCCTGCTTCACTTATATCCTGCTTTGTTCCTTAATCTTTATGCCCTTATGCCATCCTATTATAGTTTTAAGCATTCTTATAAACTACATTAAATCCTTTCTAGGCTGGAGTGCCTGGCTGGCTCAGTCAATAGAGCATGTGACTCCTGATCTTGAGGGTCCCATTAGTTTGAGCCCCATGCTGGGGATAGAGTACACTTGAAAAAAAATAAAATAAATTAATAGGGAGACTTGGGTGGCTCAGTAGGTTAAGTGTCCGACTCAATTTCAGCTCAGGTAATGATCTCAGGGTCGTAAGACTAAGCCCTGCATCAGGCACCAAGCTCAGCATGAAGTCTGCTTGAGATTCTCTCCCTCTCCCTCTGTCCCCACCCCACTCGGTGCTTGCTCTCTCTCTTTCTCTCTCTCTCTAAAATAAATAAATAACAAAAAAGATTAAAATTACACATACTATTTCTCATCGTTTTGCACTCAAAGTTTGTCAAAATTATACACACTATCTTACAGATAATAATTTAATATAAAAAACAATCAAACTACATTTTTAGCACTACTACTTCTGTGGTAACCTATATGAAAGGTTTTCACAATTTGAAAAAAATAACTTTCTTGTTTTAAACTTTCAAATTATACTATGCCCCAAAATCTCACCTTTGCTTTTCTGGATATTATTTTGGTTCATCCAGTCAGTTGTTTATTTTACTTTATTTTTTAAAATATCTTATATATCTTATATATATATCTTATATATCTTATATATATATATCTTATATAATTTCATAATAATGAAATTATTCTACTTAAAATGAAAACTAGTTGGTCATTTTCATTATTTCTTCTTCTTTAAAATGCATTTCAGAAAACACTTTCTGAGCCCTGAACTCTGGTATAGTCAGTCTAGTGAGTTTCTAGACATTCTTCCTGAATTATGCAGTCACTGGTTCATGGCTTTAATTAGCTTATCTTCCTCTTTACTTCTCCATAATCATAGCCTCTGCCAAGGTAAGAGGGATGACATACAAATAAACCGGTTAATGAAAGCCTGTTATTTTCACACAACACCAAGTTAACAAGCTCTGAAAGCCCTCTTTCCTGCATACATCCTATCCTCTCTGCACACTCAAAGTCCAAGGCTGCTAGTAGTCTGACCTCAAGCTGAAAGGTAGGAGTAAGGAGATAACAACTTTATATAAAGCTGCAAATTTACCTATAACAAAAACAAAACAGGTACTTACAAGAGCTATTTTCATTTGCTCCTGAAATTGCCTTTCTTGGGCCTGAAACTTCTTAGTCAATTCCTGCTCTTTGCTGGCCAGCTCCTCTTCATGAAGCTTCTGTAGTTTAGCAATTTGTTCTGAGGATTTCTGAAAAGTCAGCCAAATAGTTAAAGTGAAACACTTTAAAATATGTATAATAATAATAAAATATGTAACTCTACAATTAAATAATACTTTATTATGATTTGATCATCAGCCAACTGTGTAAGAGGAAAAATCAAAACATATTTCCCACATAAATCAAAAGTCACCAAAGTCTCAATAGTTAAAAGAAAAGCCAATCAAGCATTGCTAATTTATTTTTTTATGTTTTTATTTTTTAGAGAGAGATTAAGTGAGTATGTGCATGAATGGTGTGAGGGAGGGGTGGAGGGACAGGGGGAGAATCTTAAGCAGGCTCCATGCCCAATGCAAAGTTTGAGCTCATGACCCTGAGATCATGACCTGAGCCGAAATCAAAAGTGACACTTAACCAACTGAGCCACCCAGGTAACTGAAGTATTGCTCATTTAAGACAAGGATTGCAGCTGCTGCTGCAGTAGTAAGTCTTAAAAGGTTGGTGCATTTCCACATCTTGCAGGGATATTCCACACCAATCACAACAGGGAAGTATGGGATGGGGAATAAAGATGTTCTCAGGGGTGTCTGGGTGGCTCAGTCAGTTAAGTGGCCGCCTTGGGCTCAGGTTATGATCCTGGCGTCTTGGGATAGAGCCCCACATCAGGCTATCTGCTTGGCAGGGAGCCTGCTTCCCCCTCTTCCTCTGCTGGCTACCCCCCCCCCCACCCGCTTGTGTTTTTCTGCTCTCTCACTCTGTCAAATAAATAAACAAGACCTTTGAAAAAAACATTTCTCAAAGAGGGAACTCCATTATGGTCACACTGCCCTGGCTGAAACAATCTAATTACATCTAGCTTTCCATGCACATACTATTTATTAAAAAGTATTGGCCTTGTTCTTTCTTGGATAGGAAGACTTAATCTTATAAAAATGTCAAATCTCCCTAAATAAATCTATAAATTTAATACAACTGAATAAACTGCCAATAGAATGGGGGTGGAAGGGTTCACTGAACAAAATAAACATGCATGAATAACCAGTACTCTTCTGAAAACTAAGAGTAATAGGGAGAGGCTACCAAATAATAGAACATATTATAAACAGAGTAACTGTAACAGTGTAATACTGGCACATGGTCAGGCAAAGCACTGGAACAGCACAGAGAATTCAAAAAAGAGATCCATATATAGCTCAATAATTTAGTATAAAATAAAGATACTGTGTCATATCAGAAGAGAAAACATGGATTATTAAATAAATAATTTGAAGACTACTTTGTAGTCATCTGGAAAAAAATTAAAGTTGGATCCCTACCTCATTCCTAACACCAAATAAATTCTAGTTGGATGAAAGATTTAATAATAAAAAATGAAAGCATACAAGGGCCATAAGAAACAGAGAATTTTAAAATGATCTCAGTGAGACTGAATTTTTAAATCAGAACAAAAATCCAGATAGCATTTAAGGAAAAGAAAAAAATCTCTGCATGCCCTCTTCCAAAATAAACTGATCCCAAAGCAAAAACAAATAATAAACAAAGTCAACTGAAAATAGACAGAGACACCTGGGTGGCTCAGTTGGTTAAGTGTCAGACTCTTATTTTCAGCTCAAATCATGATCTCAAGGTCATGAGATCACCTCGGGCTCTATGCTGGGTGTGGATCCTGCTTAAGATTCTCTCCCTCTCCCTCTGCCCCTGCCTACTTGTGCATGAGCTCTCTTTTTCTCAAAAAAAAAAAAAAAAAAAAAAAGGGAGAGAGAGAGATTATTTGGATAAGTGAACTATATATCCAAAGAACTAATTCCTACTATAAATGTAAAACTTCTACAAATCAATAAGACCAACAGTCCAATAGGAAAATGAGTTAAAGATCTGACAAAGCAACTCAAAGAGAAAAACTGCCAATTCCTTCTAAACATGGAAAAATATGTTTATCATATTGGTAAAAAGATAAGCACATTAAAACTACAATGTTGGGGCACCTGGGTGGCTCAGTCAGTTAAGTGTCTGTCTCTTGATTTCAGCTCAGGTCTTGATCTCAGGGTCATGGAATCAAGCCCCCATCAGGCTCCACGCTCAGCGTGGAGTCTGCTGGTCCCTCTTTCTCTGCTCCTCCCCTGCTTGCTCGCTTGCTCTCAAATAAATACATAAATCTTTAAAACAAACAAACAAACAAACAAACAAAAAGAACTACAAATGTCATTTTTTTTAACTGGTAAGTTTGAAAAGATTAAAAAAAATTAGGTAACACCATCTTTGTGAAGTAACACACTGCTTGTGAGAGTATAAAATGTCCTCCATAGAGCTTATAGCAACTATACAATCATTAAAAATAGACATAATTTTGCCTAATATTCCACTTCTAGGAATCTATCCTAAAAAAAATATACAGGTGAGCAAATATGATAAGTATATTCACCATCTGCAATAGCTAAAAAATGAAAACCCTAAATATCCATCAGTAGTAGATTGATTAAATTATGAAACACTCATATAGTGAAATCCTGAACAATCTTTAAAACAGATGTGGCATAAGAGGAAAAAAAAAAAACAAAAACAAATGCAGCATCATTACCAATTGTCAATGATAAGGAATATATTAAGTGGAAAAGCAAGATACAGAGCAGTATATATAACATGCTATCTTTTGTGCTAAAAAATTTTAAGAGAGGATTATACAACATAAAAGAGAAATTATTTGCAGAGACTATCTCTGGGAAGTACATCCAAAAAGATAAAAATTATTTTCTCTATCAAAGTGATTTTTTTCCCTATATCCTGAACTCATGAAATGGTCAAGGCCTAAAATGTAAATTAACTCTTCTTTACAATCAAAAATTGTAGGAAAAGCATACAACTTATGTTTCCATATTGCTGTAGCCTGTTGTAATCTAAAATTATTCTTACATTTGTCACATCAACAACCTCCTGTTTCATCTGACTTAATTCCCGTTGAAGACTGGTGCGTTCCTCCTCTCTTGTTTTTTCAATAGCTTTTATTTGTTCATCCATCTCTACCTTCATTTTTCTCCGCGATTCTTCTGTTTTTTGGGCTGTACTCAAGGCTTTTTCAAGTTCCTCAAAAGCTATAATGAAAACAAGAGGAAACAAGTATCTCAAGAAATATTATCATTCAGCTAACGTGTTTTACATTTGATTTATGGGAACTAATAAGAGCAGCAGTAGCAAGACAGGTTAAAATTGTCATTTTTGTTTTAAGCCAAGAGATATTTCTGAGCCATTCAACAAAGCCACAAAATGTCCAGTTACTGAAACCAATCTGTCACTGAATTCTGGATCCAGATCTTAAGACTGCCTGTATGAACTTAAACTCAGGAATTTGGGAAAAAATTAAATTACTAATGGCTCCCCACTCCTTCTACCAACAAATGTCTTTATGGATTGCAAATTCCAAGAAATGAAGACTTCTGTGTTATAGAATTTCAATTGCTTTTTTGTTTGCTATAGACATTTCACCTATTATTATCAATAATTAGGTAATAGCATTACATTCTCACTAGAACATTTTTAAGAATAGAAAAATTATTCTTTGACTAATTCTATTTTTAAAAACCTCTTAATCATACAATAAATAAAAGAACAGAGTTTTCTGGGGTTTGTTTTACCATTCACTAGTTGAATCACATATTAAACAATGTATTCTGAAATGAAATCTACTATTTGCGTAAGTTTCAAACTAGAGCTGTTGAGTAGAAAGAAATCTTTATCTGATTCAACAATATATAGAAAGGCATAACCAGCAAGGAGTTCTTGTGTGATATAAGAATTCAGGCCCTACAAAAATAATCATCTAGGGTACAGTAGTATGATTTTTAAGAAGACCAAATAGCTCACCCAGCTTCCAACAAAATCATACAGGATGGGTACAACAGCTGGAACTCAGCACCAAAAACTGCATATGTGTATATGTATCTATGTGTATAAGCATCTCTGTGTGTGCATGTGTACATTGTACATACTCTCTCTCTACTGGTATAGCAATATGCTGTCAAAATCCTACTGGTTTTATTATCCTACATTATTTTCTTTAGACCTCACAGAAGATACCAGACTTCCCTTTACCTAGAGATAGACCATAAATACAACATAAATTTTCAAGATGGGTTTTTAATCCTATCAAGAAACATATGTCCAGAGGAGAGATAGTTCATTCATGAATATGTACTATTTTTTGCCCTCAGTGGTATAAGAAATGTACAACTTCAACCTATGGCATCTCAAAAAGAAGACTTTTTACCAACCACAACTTGGCTTAATAAATGGTGGTTTGGGGATCCCTGGGTGGCGCAGCGGTTTGGCGCCTGCCTTTGGCCCAGGGCGCGATCCTGGAGACCCGGGATCGAATCCCACGTCGGGCTCTCGGTGCATGGAGCCTGCTTCTCCCTCTGCCTATGTCTCTGCCTCTCTCTCTCTCTGTGACTATCATAAATAAATAAAAATGTTAAAAAAAAAATTAGCCATTCATCTAAAAATAAATAAATAAATAAATAAATAAATAAATAAATAAATAAATAAATAAATGGTGGTTTGGGCAGGAATTTTATAACTGAAGACAAATACCTGTTCTATAGCATTTTCTTAATGATAAGTTGCATCAGTACAGAAAAAGACGAAAGGCTGAATTCTGATAACAAATAGGAAACACAACTTACTCTGCTCAACATTAAAAAAAAAAACTTCTTTATCAGCCATGTATCCTTGATATAAAAAAAAATATCTGTCCAATCTACTCATTTTATATGTTCAAAAGATAAAACTGATGCTCAAATAGGTCTAAATTACAAAAGGAATATTTATCAGCTGAAATCATTTTTAAAGATTCCTAATCTAACTTCACTAATATTTGCCTGCAAAACCAAGATTCTCAGACGTATGTTGGAAAATAAAATATTTAAAGAAAAGATTTTTTTGTTTTTGTTTTATTCAGATACTTTTACTATACATTTTAGTATCAAGCATAAAGAAATATCTCTTGCTACTAATTTCTTAAAAATTGGTTTCCTAATTTCTTAGAAATAAGTCACGTTATCAATTATGAGAGAGAAATTCCATAATAAAGTGCTTACTGCTCAGTTTGTGTTGAAAGTTTAAATCTGGGAAATAGAAAAATGGGAAGAGGAATAACAATATTGTTTAATGGTTGGATGTCACCATTATCTTTTCATTACTGTTACTATAGTAACATATATTCAAGTATGTCAAATTGTATCTTAGGACTTCTAAGCACTTTACAGAAATCTCTGTTACAAATTCCTATTCAGAAATAATTTTCCAATAACTAAGTTTTCTAACCACACTCAGTAAATTTTAGAATATTCTCCTATATTATACCCTAATTTTATTGTTTAGTCCACTGACGACATTTTCCTAAGTCACCTGATTATCCATCATACAATGATTAAAGTAGGATACATCTGGTTCCACAGTTCTTTTTATCTAAATTTAATCGTCTCTCCCACATTCTGCTATCATGTCAGAGAACCATATAATTTTATACCTAGAAAGAAATCTTTGAAATCTTGTAATTCAATGTTCTCATTCAAGTGCAAGAAGTGAGGCATCCAACTTGATGATAAACCAACCTGAATATATTAACTTGATGTCAGAACTTTAAAATTATATTTAAGAAACACTCTTTACCTTGTGTCATTTTTTAAAATTCTAAGAATGCTGACAATGATCCAGTTTAGTTGGGCAATAATGTATCTAAACCAGAATTTCTGAAGCAATTAATTACTAATGGCTTCTAACTCTCATCAAAATATAGCATGTTATACCTCTGAAAGACACAGAAAAATGCAATGGCTTTCCACCTCCACCCTGCTTCAAGGAAATATTAAGTATCCAAAAGGAGGGTGGCATTAAAACACATTACATATACTGACATACAGAAAACATACTTCAAACTCATGCTGGATTCTACACTGTAGAACAAAAGAAGCCACTTCCTCTAGGAACTCTGCCTTCAACAATGGGTCCCATTTCAATGCTAAAGGAGAATATACTGAGAGTTTACTTACTATCCAGAAATGTCTCACCCTCTGATTTTACAACCATCAGAGATACAGAAAAGTTGTGTCCATACCTTATAATGTTCTAAAGATGAATTTCCCACTCTTTCCAAAATGAAACTATTCTAGGATTTTAATGTGAGTACTAAAGAAGTATGTTGTGCATGTCCACGTAATTTATCTTCCAATTACCAACAAAGGATAAGTGAGTGGGGAGAAAGAAAGCGTGCATCAGCCACAGCTGACAAATCCTCTGCCAACATGCAAGAGAGCGCAGGAAAACCACAGTCACAGCACACAACGGGAAGGCTAAGCACAAACTGCTGCCAAATGTTGCAAGAACACATTGTGTTCTTCCAAAGCAAAATTCAATGTATCTCAGGCACTTTTATTTAAAAAATAAAAACTCTGAAAACATTTCTAGGCAAAAATTTAACAAACTTTAAGAATGGTCCTCTGTCAAAAGTAAAATGCAGGGAAGACCTTTTTTTTTTTTTTCTAGCTCCTTGCTTTCTACTTCAGGTAAGGTTCACTCACATCCATGGGGATTATAAATATGGATAAATGCTCACTAGAAAAAAAAATGCTCACTAGAAGAATTAAATGGGAAAGGTTGGCAATCTATAGCTCAATAATCCAACCATGCATTCATTAAATATTTATTGGATGTTTACCATCTGCCAAGCATAAGGGAGGCACAGGGTGACATGAAAACTATTTGTCACAGAAAGGCAGCTTAAGTAATTAAAGGCAATGGGGAGTAAACCTTAGGTAAAACTAGAAAAAAATGTGTCATTTGCTTTGCCTCTTCACTATCTTTGCCTCTCCTCATCCTCAACATCCTTACCAACTAGCAATAACAAATGCCAGAATTCTGAGATCCAGGGAGCACTACTGTTTTGTTTTACTATCCCAGAGGACACTTTATTATAAAGATAATAAGACCCATTTTTACTCCCTCTGCAGGGAATAAACATAGATACAGAAGTGCAGAAGGGTTGCCAACCTGCAGATTAACTGGTGATCCTCAGAAGCTGATTAATAACATCAAGAATGAATAAGTAAGCCAGTGCCTGTGTCTTTATTACAGCAAAAAAACTAAAATGCATGTTATTAAACTTAAAAAAAAAAAAGCAAAAAACACAAGTAATACTACAAAATGAATGAAATGCAAATTAACAGAAAAAGCAACAAAATGAATTTTGTCTATTAGAATTCTCACCCATCATTAAGGCTCTTTTATGAATAAAAGCAAAAGTCTAGAACAGCAGTTTTCAAAGTGTGGTCCAAAGATCCTAGGGTCCTATATGGTCCCTGTTTTGCAAATACATATCTGCATATCTGTGTAAAGGCAGATTTTCCTCATATATTTCAACGAAAATAACATATCACAACAGACTGAATACAGAAATAGGTATGAAAATCCACTATCTTCTATTATGCCAAACAAAGCAAAAATGTAAAACAAGGCCACACTTTACACCAAATTTTATTTTGAAAAATATAGGTAATTTTTATAAAAGTATTTAGATTAATATGCAGCAGGTTTATAATTGTTATTTTTAATTGAACCAAAAAATTTTTTATTTCTTAATTTCTAATACAGTAAATATCACTAATTATAACCCACATAAATGAAAGCTCTTTGGATTCCTCAGTAAGTTTTAACAGTTGTAAAGAGGTCCCTGAGATGAAAAAGTTTGAAAACCACTTGTCTAGAGTTTACAAAAATGAAGATAATACTACTACCCAGTGGCACAAACTAGATAGTGCAATACTTATATACAAATTGGAGCTTGGGCAGCCCAGGTGGCTCAGTGGTTTAGTGCCGCCTTCAGCCCGGGGCATGATTCTGGAGACCCAGGATCGAGTCCCACGTCAGGCTTCCTGCATGGATCCTGCTTCTCCCTCTTCCTGTGTCTCAGCCCCTCTCTCTCTCTCTCTCTCTCTCTCTCTCTGTTTCTCTCATGAATAAATAAATAAAACCTTTAAGAAAATATAATAACAAAATAAATTGGAGCCTTCAGAAATTTAATATCACATTTGCAATGGAAACCTACTTTTTAAACCACTTTTTAAAATACATAACAAGATTCACCCTACAGATTGCACTCTGGCTTTTAAAATTTTTTTATGGATCTATCCAAATTTTCATGTTCTCCTTACATTATCCATGCAAATTTATCTATTAAATACATTGAAAATATCAGGCTAATCTTGAAAAATATGAGGCTAGGGCAGCCCAGGTGGCTCAGTGATTTAGCGCCGCCTTCGGCCCATGGTGTGGTCCTGGAGACCCAGGATCGAGTCCCACATCAGGCTCCCTGCACTGAATGGAGCCTGCTTCTCCCTCCGCCTGTGTCTGTGCCTCTCTCTCTCTCTCTCTCATGAATAAATTAAATCTTTAAAAAAAATATATAAGGCTAAAGCTAAGTAAATTTAATTAAATTGAAAATATGATTCTGATAGTACTGTACTGTAACAACACTGTGTGGTGGCAGATGAGAGCTACACTTGTGGAGAGCACAGCATAATGTATAGTCTTGTCCAATCGTTATGTCATAAACCTGAAACTAATGTAATATTGTGTGTTAACTATACTCAAATAAGAACAGAAAGAAAAAAAGAAAATATGATTCCTTAGCAAAGAAATATGTTCCTGATGCTTTCCAGTAACAGGGACATAAGTGCAGGATGACAGTGACTATGTAAACATAAAGATGCAGCGACTACTATAGAAACATATCAAGTACCCACAAATAAATGGCTATTAAATAAATCACCTATAATGAATGAAAACCTAATTCCATTTAAAATAATGAAATTTTCCACCAGGTATACATTTAGTGCCAAAATATGTACATATTACTTATCTAACATGATAGACTTAAGTTCTACTTTGATTCTTACTTTTTTGCCTGAGAAACATGGAATTTTCTTCATAAAGCTTTATCTAAGTACCCATGATAAGAAAAAAAATAGCCCTTACCCCAGTCCTGTTCATACAAGGCTTGGGAAAGGCACCATGATTCACTTATTGGCATGTGTGGATGCACAAAAATAAGATGTTTTGTGAGACTTAAGACTCCAAGAAAACTCTGTTACATAAATTATCAGCAACTTTTAACAAGGCACTTAAATACATGTGGTTTTTATTATATAAATATGCATAAATCTTACATATTACTTAAATACATAACTCTATTTAAGAGAGCCCTCCAAATATCAAATAAATATATTCCACTGAATGTCTTTGATATATCAGGCCTATACTATACAAATGAATAAAAAACTTATTTCCTGCACAAACACAACATGGCAATAAAAAGCAAAGTATGTTATGAGTTAATCTAAGTTTTTCAATGCAGCCAAATCATACAAAACACATGACTTAGGCAAAGATGGGGTAAATGAAAGGGAATCAGGGTTTACAAAAGATACTCTGGAAAGCACTTTGGAAACTTTCCTAATCCAAACAGAATATTTTGTTACTTTGCATAAATTGTAGGCAAGAACATTTTAATGGGAGACGGGGGACTTAACACTATAGTGTGGGTTTTTTGTAATGGCTATGTTTAAATACCTAAAAGTAACTTACAAAAAAGACTAGAAGTCTATGTAAGAATTTATCCTGAGAAAAAATTCAAAGATGGAATAAGCTGCATCAGAGTTGGTACAGTATTGTTCATAATAACAAAAATATAATCTAGATGATGATCAAGAGGAAAATGGTTAAGTGATGCACATGCATTCAGACACAGCCATTAAAATGTTAGTGCTTTAGCAATATGTAAAATGCTAAATATGAAAAAAGGAGCACACAAAATTGTATGTACAATATGATTACAGTAATATAAAAATAAGGATTGGAGGAAAGACTAAATGGAAGTGTACTGAAACAACAGTAGTGTGCTTTCATTTTCTCTATGTTCCAATGTTTTTGTAACACATTGTATTAAAACCTAGCCAGCTACCTCCACCTCCTACTCCACTTAAAACATACACACGCGCACACACACAGAACAGCCAAAACCTATGGCAAAATTTAGCAGCATTAACATCCTGCATTGGTGTTGCATTGAAAAGATAATATTCTAGACAATTAGTAATAATACCCAGTAGCTAAAATATAGCATTATGCACTAAAGCTGAATCACCAGACTTCTCTAAGTTTAAAATCTGGTTACTTGAAGATGTGACCATCTGTTCTTAAGTCATACCTAGAAAGGATTATTATTAACAATAATAGTAAAATGCTTCTAACAAATATATTTGGTTTTCATTTTCTTTATCCACTAAAATACATAATTTTAACAAAACAAGAGTGCTATACTGTCATACTTCAAAAAACATGCTCAACAGTTCCTTAGAGAGTAAAATAAGTACTATAAGTTGATACAGCATATATTATAAAGTAGGCATGTCACCATATTCACATAGTTTAGGTCTTTTAGGGCAGAATTGCTCTTTTTAAAATCAGAGACATTCAGATTTCTTTGTCCTCCAACATATGGGAGGCATCACAGCTCATTTAGAAAAACTATGAGAACATTGAAATGAAACTGGTTTCATTTAGAAAACCAGTGCAACAGACTATTTTCTAAGAAAAGTATTGGGAAATATACTTGAGCTGATTTTTACCTCCAAAATAGGTGATCCAAAAAAATAAGTTACTTGTCTACTGATAGCCACAAATCAAGAATTACTAAATATATTTATTATTTACAGTTGAAAATGAATTAGGAGGGTTTATATTTTTTCATAATTGTTTTATGTAGACAAATTTACTTTTAAAAATCTTTAACAACTACAAGCTTTAATGATGTTAATGCTGTTAATGCTTCTTTCCCATGGCCAGCTCTTACATGTTTAGCCTTTGAATTTTAAATTCAAGAAAGAGAAAGACAGGTATTTCATAGAGGAATAGAATTCTATAAGAGCCAGATTATGTTTATAGACTATGTAAACTCTACTTCCTTTACAAAGACTTTTCCCTACTTTTAGCACTAAATTGGAATTTTTCTGTCAATTGGCAAATGCACTTTCTATTTGAACTAAATGCCATTTTATATTTCAACAGGTCTATTCAGACTCATCAAAGATCATTAGATGAAATGCAGTTGTTGTACAAGACTAGTTTTCATTATAAATTTAAAAGGCAGTATCTTCAATGTAGAATGAGTCTATTGTAACTTCCTGTTATAGTCCAATAGTTAGGACTACAAATATAATTTTTTAAAAATCTATAAAAGGGGATCCCTGGGTGGCGCAGGGGTTTGGCGCCTGCCTTTGGCCCAGGGCGTGATCCTGGAGACCCGGGATCGAATCCCACATCAGGCTCCCGGTGCATGGAGCCTGCTTCTCCCTCTGCCTGTGTCTCTGCCTCTCTCTCTCTGTGACTATCATAAATAAATTAAAAAAAAAAAAATCTATAAAAGCCCTTACAACTCTGTGATCCAAAGACTTTCCAAAGTTAATGCTTTTATTAAATAACTAAATCATAATTCTCTTTTAAGTATTTAATTTTTGATATTTTTATGGTACTAACAAAAATTTCCCAACCTACAGGCTATGAAATATTGACAAAAATACAGTTTTATGAAAATGCCATTTAAAGAGAAAATACAACCATGTTTTGGAGAAGCCAGAGAAGGAAGGGTGTACTATCTAATGAACTAACTAGAACAGCAGCCTGGGAAACATTTACCCTACATGTGAATTAACTGTGTATTTTGTCTTTTGACTTGACACTAGGTCATGGATTTCTACCTCCTCATAAAATACATTCCAATTTTAAAAGAAAACTTAATCCTCTAACCAATATTATTTTCTTTTGCCTGACTACATTAGTCAACAAAAACAGCCCTAAAAACGGGAAGGCTTGATATGAGGAGCTGAGACCATGCATTAGGTTTTCTATTGACTGAAAGCAAACCTGTCTAACAATGTCTCACACGCCTCAAACTGCTTCAATTAATTCCTCAGAGATTATATTCTGAGAGTTGCTGTCAATTAATGCTCTCTGAAGGGAAATTTTCTTGGGTTTATGGGAACAAATTCATTAGCTAATTAATATCACCTATTAATAAAACCACAAAGAGATTTTATGAGCTTATTTGGTGTCAACCAACTAGCTCTCTCATCCAAATCCATTTTCCATCTTAAACTTTATAATCTGGTTTCTAAAATTTTCAAACTGCATCCTGGGAATCAAATACTCACCAGAGTCAAAGACCTTTTGTAAAGTCTTCAACCTACCTTTTCCATTTCTGGAAATGCCTGTTTATTCCTCTCAAAGCATAACTATCCACAATTCCTATGACTTCTTGGGTAACTTTTTTTCCCCTCATTATTTCTCTCTCCCAGTCTCAAGATCTCTATGGTTAAGAGCACAAACTAGATTCACTTACTATACACTTACTCTCTGTGTATGAATGCAGATAAGCTACTTAACTTTCTTCACGTTCTTAGGTTTTCCTATTTGTAGTAACAGTACCTATTTCAAAGAAACTGAGAGGATTAAATACAAGTAAACACACACGTAAATACAAGTAAAGTATTTATAACAGAACCTTGCATTAAAAAAAACTAAACGGCTGTTGGTAGTAGTGGCAGCAGTGGCATGTGCATGCTCATAGGTACTAGTAGTAGCAGTGAGGCTGCTACCACTGTAAAACTTAATCTTCTCTCCTGTGGAATTTTTTTTTTAATTTTATTTATTTATGATAGTCACATAGAGAGAGAGAGAGAGAGAGAGAGAGGCAGAGACACAGGCAGAGGGAGAAGCAGGCTCCATGCACCGGGAGCCCGACGTGGGATTCGATCCCGGGTCTCCAGGATCGCGCCCTGGGCCAAAGGCAGGCGCCATCTCCTGTGGATTTAATCACAGGCTTCAACCTTAGGTTACTGACTTCTAAAAAAACCTCTAGTTTCTTTTCCAAATTACAGTAAACCATTTTCATCTGGAAAACTCATGACTGACAATATTCAAAGTATCTAAGCAAATTCATCACTTCACTCCATTCTTCAACTTCCCTACTTACATTTCCTACTCTGACTTCTCAATATTCATTCAGTCTCTGAAGCTCAAAACCTTGGAGTCATCTCAGATTTCTACTGTTCTTCTGCCCCTGCATATTAATCAGATACCAAATTCTGCAGATTCTGCTCTTTCTCTCTTCCTAGATCCATCCCACCCAAGGTGGCTAGAGCTCTCTCGCTTGGTCCCTCATGCTCAGATTTCTGCCTTTGCTTGTAGGTCTGATTTACCACTTCATTTCTTTTCTACATAAAACACTAGCTTCTATCACAGTATGTTTTCCTATTACTGGTTTTCTGTTGTCTTGTACACCCAAGTCTAAGCTCAACAACTCACCTTTTAAGATTTTAAAAGTCAGCTCTTTCATGATTCAACTTTATTTCCACTTGAGCAAGAATTGTCTGCAGCTGACTCATACATCACTTTAGTCACTGTGCCTGCTGATGACCTCATAGTAACTGAAATACGTGCTGCCTCCACTTCTCTGCTTAGGCCCATTCTATTCATTCCTTGAGGCCTAAGTCAAAACTCAGACCCTCACTAACCTGAAATGCTCATTCACTCTGCTCTCTCTTCCCTTTACTGGCATTACTCAGCATCGTACCTTGTGGAATACTATGCTGGTCTCCACATTTTCACAGCCTAGCATTTATTGTGACAAAACATAAATCTGTT
Organism: Canis aureus; assembly: GCF_053574225.1. Taxonomy (NCBI): domain Eukaryota; kingdom Metazoa; phylum Chordata; class Mammalia; order Carnivora; family Canidae; genus Canis; species Canis aureus. The sequence continues at coordinate 45,505,541 of NC_135632.1, forward strand.
ACGTTAAATGGCTTACCTTATACTTTTTTAATACTCTACCTTACACTTTTTGTTTACCCTAGAGCATATCTATCTATAAGGTGACCTTTATTTAATATGCACCACACTGTGCCTACTTGGGGAGTTCCAAAAGTTTTGATACTCCAAGGCAGTAGTCGGCAAACATTTCTAGAAAGGGCCAAATGGTAAATATTTTTGGCTTTGCAGGACATGTATGTTCTGTCACATATTCTTCTTGTTTTCAACTACATAAAAATGTAAAAAAGCATTGAGAGTCCTACAAATAGGCTATGCATAGGCTGGATTTCAGCCACAGGCCCAGTTCACCAGCCCCTGCCTCCCCTAAGGAACAGTGCAGTATTTTATACAGAATCTCTGAATCAGTATCAATATTTAACTAATTTTTCTAAATGTTGGTTGGTCAAGCGCTTCACATGACTTTTGAGTTCTAACATAAAACAAATAGCCCTTGAATTCTTACCAGCTCTTTCAGACTTCTCTTTCTGTTCCCGTAACTCCTCTCCCTGGGTAGTCATCTGTTTGATGCGACTACGGAGTTGAGCAATTTCTTCTTCTTTCATTTCCAGGGTTTCATGCATCTGACGTTTTGTCTCTGCTATTACCATTCCCTAAACAGAAGCGCAGGTACTAAAGCGTTTGCATAACAAAACTGCATCATCAGTAGCATATATAAACTTACTTAAAAGGCAGAAAACATACTATTTCTTACTAAGTACAAAATAAGAATTATTTTAGTATTTCACAAATTGAAGTCTGTGTTCTGCAGTCTATACGATCCTATATACTATAATAACTGATTACCTGGCAGATCAGGGTTATTAATATGAAAAACTATTTTAATAGTAAGTTTAATCTTTTGAGTATTAAAAACACATTTTAATTAAAAGACTTATTTTATAATCTTACTATAAATGTCTGCTATAATTTTCCCTATCTTAGTAAAGAGTTTATAATGAACAAAATATAGCCTTTTGTACTTGGCTCAGGGCCACCATAATCTGTGCTGGAACATGGGGAGAGCCTCAAAGGCTACTGAAGGTGGAAGGTTACTGCTGCCACAAAGATGGGCTAAGACTGTGATACAGGTATACCTGCTTTTTCTCTTTTCTCTTGTGACAGTCCCTGGTCCCACCACCACCCATCACTACTGTCAGTGAGGCACCCCCACTCCTCCAATTTGCTAATTGCTACTGTCCTCCCACTCTCTGGATAATGTACACATGAAATGAGGGTCACTAGAGGGAAAAGGAATAAATATTATATCCTGAATCAGACATTTGCAACTAACAAAAAACAGGATGGTTCGACTTGGCTCTTGAAAAATAAGATTTTGTGACAGCTATTTTACGATCTTCAAATTATTACTTTGCTTTCAGGGTTTGTCACATCTTAGTTTAGGGTATGACTCTTCCAGGTGGTTCATTTTAGTGGACAGATAAAAACCAGGTAAGTGGGGATTACACAAATTTCAAACAAGATCGCTGGCCTTCAGTTTCTTCAAAAACCAAATCACAATGGAGAAAAAGAGACATGGAGAGAAAGAGGGCAATGGAACCTATAGATTAAAAGAAGTCTTAAAAGTCGTATCAACCAATTACAATGAAAGAAACTTACTTAGATCTTGATTCATCAAAATGGGAAAAAAACGTATGAGACAAAAGGCAAAATCTGAAACTAACTAGATAGACGATAGTATTAAGAAATTATGAAAGTTTTAGAGATGATCATGATAATGCAATTACAGTTCTATAAAAAGTCTTTTATTTAAAAAATACACCTAAATGTTTATGTAAGAAATTATGAGATTTCTTGGATTTGCTCTACAACAAAGTAAATTCTAGGTTGAGGATAATAAGGATTGGGCATGTACAGATAAAACATTAGTCCTGAGATGTTAACTGTTGAAGCTGCATGGTGGGTTCACTTTTTTAAATGGGCCTTCATGAAGTATACGGAGTAGAATCTAACAAAATGACATCATAGCATGAAAATACTGCTAATACATTTCAAAAGCAGAACATCTCTGACATGTCCTTAATTGCATGGCCATTTAAAATACTGTAGCTGTAAAGTAGCCTATTGAAGAAAATGGTAGACGATGTGAACCAACTAGGAGCTGCTTTAGAAAAGGAACCAACCCAAGAACTTGGGGCTGAAAGACTTAAAAGCGCTTGCCAATGAATTTTCAGTTGCCTCTACTGTCATAGCCATAGCTGTTGCTCCAACTCTACACTGCCAATCTCACCTGTATATACCAAAATTCAATTGTAGAAACTTCTATTTATACTAATCTATACACTACCACTTCTTCATTTAGGTAATTTATCTGAGAGACTAATCTGCTTCCATTAAAGATAATATTTAATATCATTCACATTCAGTAATGCCTTAGCTATAAAAAATTCTTTTCTCTAGAAAATAGGTACTGTAAACAGATTTCTTTTGCAACATTATTCTAATCTAGAAATCAAAATGCTGACTGGGATCAAAAAGTCACAGAGAATCAGTTTTACATGATACACATCGAATGCTAATTGTTATTTAAATTTCAAAATTACAACAAAAAGATTTTTCATGGAAGCAGCTATAATAATAACTTTGGAAAGCATAAGCCTGAATGCTTCTAACTGCTTTCAAAAGTGAATTCTGGGGCCCCCTGATAAATTTTAGTATCATAAGGTTTATTGGTTTACCTTATCTTGTTCAAGCTGTTCAATTAAGTTCTTTGCATCACGCAACTGAGTGATAAGTTTAGTCTTCTCAGCCATATGAAGCTCCTAAAAAAATTTTAAAAATTCATTTCCATCTCTAATAAAGCTTCTCCTCATATGAGAACTCTATAAACATTTTAATCTAATTTGGATACTTCTCAATCCAATAAGAGCAAAGTATATAGGAGGTCTGAAAAGGATGGTGTTAAGTGCTATGAAGCCCAGGGCACTTGGGAGTCCTCTCCAAGCTGTCTATGGAGAAGGGGAAGGCTCTGCAGAGGAGGAGGGAAGTGCAGGCCACGCTGGAGCCTGTGGATCTAGCTTTACAGGGTTACAGTACACCAAACACATTTGCTCTTTTACCTTCATCTTTTCTAGTTCTTGAAGCCTTTCATCTAGTTGTTCTTGCAGGGCTTCTTTTTCACTGGTTAATAGGGCACATTGTTCCTTATGTGACTGAATTGTTTCCTTACAACGCTGCAGTAGATTCTCTTGCCTCTTAATTCTCTGCTGAAGTACTTCCAGTGTTTTAGCAGAAGCTCCATCTACCACTATCAAAAATAAGCAGCACAGGCAGTGTTCAGTGAGGAACATGATCAGTAAGGAACAGAACGGCTCTCTGGGAACAGTTCCTCTGTCAGTACACAGGGGTGCATCCCCACCCCAATGCTCTGCTATCCTCTGAGCCAGACCAAGAAGGGAGAGGTATCCTTCCCAACCTCAACTCTCACCATGTGTATGATCTGTATCTGAAGAATCTGAGGGAGTGCCTACCCCAAATGGCACAAAACACTCATTAGTTAACTAACATTAACTGAATCCACCCTCAAAAGACAGTTTGATGACCATCTTTTGTTATTCAAAAGTGCCCTATGTGTCCTTGGCTCCCATCTCCAAAGGATTAATCAAGAATTTTTTCCACTGCATTCTAATCTGTCCCTGAGAGTTCTGCATTCTCCACACATTTATGACTTATGAGTTAAGTTTTCATACCCCGAAGGGAATTTCAGGACCCTTTCTAGGCTGGCTGCTCAGACAGATAGCTAGCTGTTCAGCACCTCGCTCTGTCTGGTGCAGGCTGGACTAAAAGTTTATCACAAATACCTCTGAAAGAGCCAATAAACAAAAAAACGGGAATTTTACTGAATACATGTACCTACAGCCTCAAAGAGTATGGAGGTCTATAACTGGATTTTTAGACAAAATTTAACTGTTTCTTCCTTTCTAATTAGAAAACAAATAATAGAGCAAATATAGAAATCTTTGAATGTAGAAATATGTAAGCAATATTACTTAAAAACTGAAATAGCCAAACAATGAAAATAGCAAATTCATTACTCTTAAACAATACTGACCCTGTTTATATGAAAGCTAGCTACTGTTATCAATAAAACAGTGTAATATAATGAATTTTAGTATATGTGCTGCTGAAGTGAACACTACAATGAATTTTAATTACAATGAAAATGTGGTGCTCACAGACTTTCAAGTCTTAAAACAACTACTTAGCTTTGTTCTGAAGAACAATAACAAGTAAAGAAACAAAACAACAAAACTCTTGCATCTTCCTGGAGGACCCTCCTGCCTTAGACACCTCCCAGCACCCCTTCCCTCAGTCATGCCCTGGAAACTGTCAACATCCTCCTCTAGTTTTTATTTTTTATTTTTTTATTTTTTTAAAGATTTTATTTATTTATTCATGATAGTCACACAGAGAGAGACAGAGAGGCAGAGACACAGGCAGAGGGAGAAGCAGGCTTCATGCTGGGAGCCCGACGTGGGATTCGATCCGGGGTTTCCAGGATCGCGCCCCGGGCCAAAGGCAGGCGCCAAACCGCTGCGCCACCCAGGGATCCCCTCCTCTAGTTTTTAAATTAACTTTTTGACAAGATGAAGCTTACCTACTGGCTCTATATCACTGTCTATGTTCTCTTTAGAGATGTCTTCAGTCTGTGGTTCCATCGGAGAGAATGGTTTTGGTAAATCAACATTCATTGGACCATTCCGTAACCGCTGTTTCAGCAGAGAAACCTAAAAAAGAAATGTGCCTTAGGAAAAAAATGAGGGGCGCCTGGGTGGCTCAACAGGTTAGGTGTCTGACTCTTGGTTCTGGCTCAGGTCACGGTCTCAGGGTTGTGAGACTGAGCCCTGTCTCTGGGTCCATGCTGAGCAGGGAGACTGCTTAAGATTCTCTCTCTCCTGGCCTTGCCCACCCCCCCACTCTCCCAGCCCACATGTGCTCTCCCTAAAAAAATAAAATGAGAAATTACAGTAGTACTTTCTTTAAAACATAGAGGGGACAGAGTAAAGGATATTCTTTTTCAATATACTGGGAGGAGGGGAGGACCAAAATAATGTGTTTACTCCCAGTGTAGTTGATTTTTATATTTGCTATTTTCATTTATAGTTGGCCAAAAGATACAGTAAATTTAAAAATTATACTGAAAAATAACACAAAAGCAAGAATTTTAAAAATAGGCCATTTTATAACATCTGGAACCTATTGCGATATCCCATCAAAACCCCCGTAATTTTTCTTTACCCAAAAATTCCGCTCTTTTTATTTTAATCTTTTACCTGAGTCTGGAGAACACTGATATGTTGATCTTTTTCCTCTAAAGATGCATCAAACTCCTCTTGGAGATGTTTTTTTGCTTGCTGATCCATTTGGAGCTCCTAAAACATAAAGGATTTTATAAATAGTTTTCAGTAAAAAGCAAAAAAATATAAACTTGAAGTTTTCAAAGTTTAAAAACATGATCAAACCAGATTTGCATTTTTCTTAAGATGAAGTATCAGCAACAATAATTAGAGTAGAATCAATAGGTAAAACATTAGTATTTGTCCATTGGGACATGAATTCTATTCCTTAAAAAAACTGAGATCCAAGAAGAGAAAGTGTATTTTTAGAGCAGTAATGACTGCTCAGTGATGATAATAATGCAGAGAGGATAAAACAATTGCTTAAGATAAAGAAAAAAACTTTATCCTACTTTCAGCCATCTTATGACTTGTGCTATCTTATATGCACTTGATCTAAAACTACATTGTTTTATACCAAACAGCCATAGCCAATAGAGCTTTCCTCCTCCCAATACATGAAAGCAGTCAATAGCCAAAGTCAGAAGCCTCCTTAATTGTAAAGTGAAAAGACTGAACTACAAACAGAAAATTTTCAAGTTCCTGAAATTACTCAAAAAGCTACTTTCTTTAGATCATTAATGAGCCTTCCTCACTAAATCCAATGACCTTTACCTCTCTATTATACCAGTCACCAATAATTCCTCAGTTTAGATGCTTGCTCTCTGGGGCTTCAGGCTCCTGTCTATACTCCTGTCTCTTAATTTCCTCTACCTGCTTCACAGATTCTATGGGCATCTATTCCTCTGGGTTCAGTCCTGTGTCCTTGGTGCTTCTTCCTTATATGTACTCCAACAGAATCCTAGAGATTAACATCTGGTACATCCAAGACCTACAATCAAAACCTTTCTATTTTTTTAGGATTCCTAACTTTTCTAATTTCCTAAGCTCAAAATATTCAAAGTCAGGGATCCCTGGGTGGCCAACAGTTTAGCGCCTGCCTTCCACCCAGGGCGTGGTCCTGGAGTCGCAGGATGGAGTCGGACGTCAGGCTCCCTGCATGGAGCCTGCTTCTCCTTCTGCCTGTGTCTCTGCCTCTCTCTCCCTCTGTGACTCTCATGAATAAATAAAATCTTAAAAAAATATATTCAAAGTCACATTTTACCTACTTTTGTTGATCCCTACGTATAACTAATATATTTTTACTGCTTTCTCTACGATGTTTAAGTCCTATTCTTTCTACATCTACAACCACAGTGCAGAACTTTATAATTTCAATGACTAATTTCCTTCAGGAGCCTCCTAGAGAGAAATCTTACCCCAAGTCTGACTTAATCCATCCCTTACACATTTGCTAGAAAATTTTCCCAAACAATATTTTCTTTTTTTTAATAATAAATTTATTTTTTATTGGTGTTCAATTTGCCAACATACAGAATAACACCCAGTGCTCATCCCGTCAAGTGCCCCCCTCAGTGCCCGCCACACAGTCACCCCCACCCCCCCACCCTCCTCCCCTTCCACCACCCCTAGTTCGTTTCCCAGAGTTAAGAGTCTTCATGTTCTGACTCCCTTTCTGATATTTCCTACCCATTTCTTCTCCCTTCCCCTCTATTCCCTTTCACTATTATTTATAGTCTCCAAATGAATGAGACCATAGAATGTTTGTCCTTCTCCGATTGACTTATTTCACTCAGCATAATAACCTCCAGTTCCATCCATGTGGAAGCAAATGGTGGGTATTTGTCGTTTCTAATGGCTGAGTAATATTCCATTGTATACATAAACCACATCTTCTTTATCCATTCATCTTTCGATGGACACCGAGGCTCCTTCCACAGCCAAAGAATATTTTCAAAGACTTACAGCAATGCCCTCTTTTTGCATAGTTCAAATTTACTAATTTCAAAATACTAAAGCACTAACTGTCCTCTATTCACCCCCACACCTACACTGCTTCAAGATCACATTTGTACTGTTCCTCTCAATAAAGACTCCTGGTTTGACTCTTCCCACAGCAGTAGTCTCCAAATGCCAGTCTTTGAATCAGGGCAGGTCCAGAATGAAGTCTTCACTGATCCATGGTGAAAAAACAAACAGAAAGCCAACAGAAGAGAGTTTTTCTTTTATTTAAACAACTGTCCTTTATTCTGAGAATATGTCCTTCCTAATCTTGTTATTTAAAAAAAAAAAAAAAATCTGTCAGGGCATCTGGCTGCCTCGGTTGGAAAAACATGTGACTCTTGATCCTGGGGTTGTGAGATACATGTAAAAATTACTTAAAAATTAAAAAAAAAAAAGTATTTCTTTCATGAAATAATGACAATAAAAGAATCTGGTTTCTTACTCTCAATGTCCTTACTTGAAAAAATAAGTTTGCAGCTCTGGGGTACCTCAGTGGCTCAGCTGGTTGAGCTTCAGGCTCTTGGTTTCAACTCAGCTCAGCAAGGAGTCTAGTTGAGATACTCCCCTCTGCCCTCCCCCACATAAGCGCTCACTGGCTCTTGGGCATGCACGCTCACACTCGCCCGTGCTCCCTCTCTCTCTCAAATTAAGTAAGTCTTTAAAAAAAAGTCTGCAGCTCTACAACAATTCTCCTTTCCCCCAAGGAATTGGAAGGTAATTTTTCAGTCCATGAAATCCAAAAGTCTGGAATATACTGTCCTCCATGACTTTGCAGAGGCCAATTATTTAGTATGAACAGCCACACATCTCTTTAATAGTAATGTGATCCTTTACTTTCCTTAAAATTCATTTCTTCCAAATAATTTTCTACATCCTACCATACCAAACTCTGTTACATGCCATCCCTAACAGCCAATAAAAATTCCTCAATTTATATGATGGTGTTCAGGTTTTAAATGTTTTCCATCTCCCCCTTTCTTTCATATATAAAAAATACTTGGATAAAATGACAGCATATTTTCTTTTCCCGCCCCCTTCTACCTTACCCTATTCTACCAATAAGCACTCCATAATTAGTCAAGACTACAGTTACAAAAAAAATTTTAAAAATAAAAAATAAAAAAAGGCTATAGTTACAAAGGAACTTAAGAACTATCTACTTCTATTCTGACTACAGTCCACAGGCTGGCTATCTCACTAGCTATCCTGGATCCTAGTATCTAGAGTCATTTCTTACTTAAATTTCTTGTGATTAGACTTTTAGTGTATATCTACACTATTTGAACTTTTAAGTACAATAATAATAAATGGTTATATAATATTACTAAATACAACAACTAATTCAATAATGTTCTTATTTTTGGCCATTCAGACTGCTTCCAAATTTTGGCAAACTTTGGAATTAACTTTTTTAAAAAAAGATTTTATTCTTCCATTTGACAGAGAGAGAGAGAGAGCAAGAGAGCACAAGCAGGAGTAGCAGCAGAGGGAGACGGAGAAGCAGGTTTCCCACTGAGCAGGGAGCTCAAAGAGGGGCTTGATCCCAGGACCAAAACACAAACTGAAGGCAGATGCTTAACCAACTGAGTACCCTAGAATTAAGATTTTTATGCATATGATTTACAAGGTCTTTCTGATTATGTCCTGAGAGAAATATCTTGATAAGTAGAATGTATCAAATACATTAACTGTTCCACTATTTTTTATCTCAGCCCTGTGCTACCCATTATGTTCAGATGTGTTTCAAACTGCAAAAGAACTCTTCCTCCCTGAAGTTAGCTTTGAGAACGGCAGCTGTTTATAATGAACTGCATTTGAGTAAGCCTAGAAAAAGAACATACCATGCACAGACAAAAGGACAGAGAAAGGAGGAAACAGCTAAGAATGTCTACATTAATTCCACATTTAACTGGCCTTAAAAGGAAATCAGAGAACCCTATCATCTTAGATGAGCTCATAATTTTCACAGTTCAATTACCTTCTCATAGTAAGATACTGCTATTTAATATCTGTTGATGTTATAAGACTCCAAATCAGGCTAAGTAAATTACAGGGTAAAGATTAGAAATGGGAGGAGGGGCAAGATGGCGGAAGAGTAGGGTCTCCAAATCACCTGTCTCCACCAAATTACCTAGAAAACCTTCAAATTATCCTGAAAATCTATGAATTCGGCCTGAGAATTAAAGAGAGAACAGCTGAAATGCTACAGCGAGAAGAGTTCGCGCTTCTATCAAGTACAACTTGCTTTTGGCCACTCTGCACTGAGCAAAATGACTAGAAGGAAAACCTCACCTCAAAAGAAAGAATCAGAAACAGTCCTCTCTCCCACAGAGTTACAAAATCTGGATTACAATTCAATGTCAGAAAGCCAATTCAGAAGCACTATTATACAGCTACTGGTGGCTCTAGAAAAAAGCATAAAGGACTCAAGAGACTTCATGACTGCAGAATTTAGAGCTAATCAGGCAGAAATAAAAAATCAATTGAATGAGATGCAATCCAAACTAGAAGTCCTAACGACGAGGGTTAATGAGGTGGAAGAACGAGTGAGTGACATAGAAGACAAGTTGATAGCAAAGAGGGAAACTGAGGAAAAAAGAGACAAACAATTAAAAGACCATGAAGATAGAATAAGGGAAATAAACGACAGCCTGAGGAAGAAAAACCTACGTTTAATTGGTATTCCCGAGGGTGCCGAAAGGGACAGAGGGCCAGAATATGTATTTGAACAAATTCTAGCTGAAAACTTTCCTAATCTGGGAAGGGAAACAGGCATTCAGATCCAGGAAATAGAGAGATCCCCCCCCTAAAATCAAGATTAGAAATGTTTTTGTTTACCTTTTTCCTTCATTTAATTCATTAACAAATATCCATTATGCTAGAATTTGACATAACACACAATATTTGCTTATATGGAATTGTTTTGTTCTCCATAAAATATTATATATAATATTTTATAAAATTTTTATTTATATATAAGTATTATATATCCATATAATATTATATATTATCCATATAATATTATATATCTCCATAAAATATTAGGAGAAATGTTCATGGATTCTACTCATGCATATACTCATAACAACATGAGGAAGATATAAAGTACTAAGGACTATTTTCTGAAAAAAAAAAATTTCTTTTTTTTTTTTACTATCCACAGTATTTATTGGTTGTTTACTCATAAAGGGAAACCATTCCATAACCCAATATTTATGTTTCATAGTTTAGGAACAAAGGTTAGTGACAAACTTCCATGAAACTCAACCCAAAGAAATTCTTTACATTCCTAAATTATTTTACACCCTGAAAGATACCAGCCTTCTTCATCTCCTCAAAATCTTTCATGGAATCATAATTTCTGTAGAAAACTACATTAGCCTTCTTTCCTAGTTTGGCCACAGCCAACATAAAAAGCTGTGACCCCCAAGCATACAGTGAATGTTCCAACAATATGAAATTGTACATATTTGGTCAAAAGACCTCACATCTGAGGTTTCGTCAAAGCACTGGAAGTCATGATAGTTATTCTCCTCGACACCAACCTCAAACCCAACATCCTTCCTATTACCTTGAATAGCTTGATATAATAAAGAACATTATACTGTTTTGCCCAGTATAAGTCAATAAGGTACTAATGAAATGGTGTGTAACTTCTATTCAGGCTTTAATTCCAAAGAAACAAAACATTTTATGACTTACAGCACTCTGAATGTTTAAATACTAATCATGATTTTATGGGTTATACTATTTAGATGAGGAAATCTTTTTGTGAACAAAATTTAAAATATCCAGACCCTCATTTATCTGTGTAGTATTTACATATATATTACTGAATAAATCTCTCTTCATGTAACTGGAACCAGGGTTATGGCTCAGAAATATATCTTAGCTACTACAAAAATACTATAGATACGCACCAAAACGAATTTACGAAAGAAAGAAAGAAAGAAAGAAAGAAAGAAAGAAAGAAAGAAAGAAAGAAAGAAAGAAAGAAAGAAAGAAAAAAGAATTTACTATATGGCCTCTAGACCCCTTATTTCTCCTCCTTTCCCTTATTGGCTGTCTCCTAGCCATTTTATTGATTATAGTCTTTTTTTTTTTTTTTTTTGATTATAGTCTTGATTAAAAGCAGCATGTTAGATAGAAGACAACCCCAAAGATTCCAAGTCCTAATCCCCGAAACTGGAGCATATTAGGAGAATTTGCATATGTGATCAAATTAAGAGCCTTGAAATAAGGAGATTATCATGGATTATCTGTGTGGGCCCAATCTAATTACAGGGGTCCTTAAAATCAGAACCTTTCCCAAGTGAGTTCAGAGAGAAGGGGAGGAATGATTATAGTAGAATGGGCAGAGATGTAACACTGATAGCTTTGAAGATGGAGGAAAGAAGCTATGTATCAGAGTACATGGCAGCCTCAGAAGCTGAAAATGGCAAAGAAACAGATTGTCCCTCTGAACCTTCATTAAGAAACAGTCCAACTGACACCTTAATTATAGCCAAGTAAGACTAATTTGACTAAGTAAATTCTGAGATTTGTGTTGTTTTAATCCATTAAATTTGTGGTAATTTGCTGCAGCAGCAATAGAAACCTAACACAAAAAATTAATAAGGCAGGAAACCACAAATGTTGGAGAGGATGCAGAGAAAAGGGAACCCTCTTACACTGTTGGTAGGAATGTGAACTGGTGCAGCCACTCTGGAAAACTGTGTGGAGGTTCCTCAAAGAGTTAAAAATAGACCTGCCCTACGACCCAGCAATTGCACTGTTGGGGATTTACCCCAAAGATACAGATGCAATGAAACGCTGGGACACCTGCACCCCGATGTTTATAGCAGCAATGTCCACAATAGCTAAACTGTGGAAGGAGCCTCGGTGTCCATCGAAAGATGAATGGATAAAGAAGATGTGGTTTATGTATATAATGGAATATTACTCAGCCATTAGAAACGACAAATACCCACCATTTGCCTCAACGTGGATGGAACTGGAGGGTATTATGCTGAGTGAAGTAAGTCAATCGGAGAAGGACAAACATTATATGTTCTCATTCATTTGGGGAATATAAATAATAGTGAAAGGGAATATAAGGGAAGGGAGAAGAAATGTGTGGGAAATATCAGAAAGGGAGACAGAACATAAAGACTCCTAACTCTGGGAAACGAACTAGGGGTGGTGGAAGGGGAGGAGGGTGGGGGGTGGGGGTGCATGGGTGACGGGCACTGAGGGGGGCACTTGACGGGATGACGGGTGCTATTCTGTATGTTGGTAAATTGAACACCAATAAAAAATAAATTTATTTAAAAAAAAAGAAAGAAACCTAACACAAGTGGGAGGTAATAAAAAATTAAAATTTGTCAATCCATGGCTCTGACAGGCATCTCCTAAGAGAGTTTTCACAAGGGTTTAAAGGGAAATACATATGCAATGATTTATGATCTAACAGTATAGATATAGAAAAAAAATTTTTAAGTGGTGGAAAACCAGGAATAGTATATAAAAATTTATTAACTAATCTCAGTAATCATAATTAATGGTGGTAGTATTGTTATTCTACAAGTATTGTTTTACAGTGCTGGAATAGGCAAATGAATAATACTGGGTCTTCTAATTTATCATTAGGTTCTTCAACAGATCAACTATAAGGAAAAGGGATGCAGGGGGCAGGGATGTACAGATTTAAGGAGACTTAAAAGTTGTATCAAAACAATTTTTACATGGGCAAGACTGTAGTACCTAGGGGCACACTTTTCAGTAATAAAACCTTAAAAAGACACAAGGAAGTACAACAAAAGTCAGTAGTTATTTTTGCAGAAAGGGAGGAGCTATTACTGGCTGGGGAAACACAAAGGGGCTTTCAGGGTGACTGGCAATATTCTATTTCTTGACCGTGGTGGTGGTTACAATAGTGTTTACCATACACAAATAAGCTATATATTTTTGTGCATGATTTTCTATATTTGTTATACCTTATAACTAAAATATTTTTACAATTAAAATATTTCAAACTGTTAAAGTATAGCAGTGACACAGAATCCAACCCCCTAGCCAGTATAAGCCAATAATCTCCAACCTTCTCAAGACAGGACAGGACAAAAATGGTAAATATTTGCTAATATTTCATTGTTAAAATTACCCCCCCCCCAAAATATTACATGAACATAATTTTTATTTAATTTTATCAAAACTGTTGGTTAGGAAAAACAAAAAGGAGCCTGAAATGCCTAACAGAAGAGACAGGTTAGCCTCGGAAGTTGCCACTGACTGTCAAGCTGGCAAATGATATTCTGTTGCTAAATAAAGGCATTCTTATGTCATAAATTCTACCAGCATATATCTTAGGGAAACTACACAAATAAAAACTGTAAGAAGCAATCTCTGGTCTTACAGAATGGCCTGGTTGGTTTTTACTATAACTAAAGACTGTATATGAAACTATCCCAACAAATAACAAGAGTTCTGATAAATGAGATTAAATTCTCAAAGTATTAATCACCATGACTTACCTCTCTTAACTCTCCAATCCTCCGAAGTGCTTTATCCTGACTCTGACTTAATATACCCTTTAATTTTAAAAAGAAAAAAAAAAAAAGCTAATTTAAAGAACTGCATGACATAGTAATGAAAAGAAAGTAAAAAAGTGCACAAGTCACTGAACTTGATCTTCAACATCCTTTAAATTGGGACTATGCAACCACAGTTCTCTACTGCCACTTAGTGGTAGAATTATATGCATGTAGAAATAAAAATCCAGAGACAATTTATAGAAACACACGCAAGGTGCTCCCATACCATAGGAATAAGATGAACTTTTGGGTATCAATTTATAGAACATTAATAATACAATGGAATAAATAAGAGCTAACCTCCATTTCAAAAGACCCCATGTTTAAGAAAACATTGTCAAACAAACTAAAAACTCTAATTGTAATAACCTAATTTTTATACTTGTTAATGGATAATGAGAACACTGAATCAGCAATAAAAACTACTGTTACCATTCTGAACCAATTGATTGTACTCCAGACCAAAGCCAGAAAATTTAATGTTGTACTTATTGGAAATTATTATTTATGGCAGATTAAATATATTAAAATAATGTACATCAGGAAATTAATTTTACCAAGTTACTTTACAAATAACTTTTTGGTTATTCAATTAGTGTCTTTAGATGGGACAAAATGCTAAACTGTTTTAAATAACTTTTACTGAAAGAAATAAGACTATATTTTTTTGTGTATGATTTTCTATGTATTTTATCATTAAAAGATTTTAAAATGTTTAGGATAAGTCATACAGCAGAGATACAGAATGCTATCCCCTAACAATATAAGCCACTATTCTCCTTCTCAAGACAGGACAGAAGCAGAAATTAGTAATGCATGATTCCAAATGATAATATTTACATATCATAGCAAACTGATGGCAGTGTTTGAAGTGGAGTGGATACTTCCCCTTAGCTCTGACCTGTGAATTATCACCTGAAATACCTGGTGGGAAATGTCTAGCCACGGAACAGGGTGACACAGTGGGGCTGAGGTGGGATACCCAGAAGAGCTCAATGGCTTCCTTTCTTTCCACATACATGACCAAGAGCTTTACAAGCAGCAGCCTCAGGAAAAAAGAGAGAGGATGCTTGTGTTCGGACCCTGGTAGAATGATAAGGAGCAGAGATGTCTGCAGGTATTTCAAAAATAGAAGGGAGGGGATCCCTGGGTGGCTTAGCGGTTTAGCGCCTGCCTTTGGCCCAGGGCACAATCCTGGAGTCCCAGGATCAAGTCCCACGTTGGGCTCCCAGCATGGAGCCTGCTTCTCCCTCCTCCTGTGTCTTTGCCTCTCTCTCTATGTCTATCATAAATAAATAAATAAATCTTTAAAAAAAAATAGAAGGGAAAGTTTAGAAGGTTGTATGTCTCTATCACTAAAACAAAGATGCAACCCACAGACTGAGACACCAGAAAGCAAGTTTGAAAGAGGCAAACATGTCTTAAATCCAGACCTCTTAAACACTGCAGGGCTCCAAAACTCAAAAAAAGCCCATCCCTACCAGAGATAAAATCTCTGGAATTTCTCACACACTCTATTTAAAACCCCAGGTAGTAAAATAGGTTAAATGCCTGGATCACATGGAGAATTATTAAAAGTGAGGGTCAGAACTATCATACTATAAGACACTAATTTTAAAAATATGTATGAATCAGTATCACAGCCAAGATATATATCACTTACTTGTAGCTTTTTCTTCTCTCTCTGAAGAGTCTGATAAGCTATAACAAACTAAAATAAAGACAAAGTCACCAATAACATCAGTCATTCCTATATAAATTATTCCAGACTCTACTAAAATATCTTTATGAAAGTCAAAAAATACACAAATCAGAATAATCCTTTTATAGATAATTCAACCTAGTCAGATGCATACACAGTCAAAAAAACTTAAGAATATGTTTCTGAAAAATAAAATGTAACTTGACTCTATAAATAAAGATATTAAATCTGTACTTGAGTTCACCTCAGACACATACATCTTTAAATTTCAATACTTAGGGGCACCTGGGGGGCTCAGTCAATTGAGCATCTGACTCCTGATTTTGGCTCAGGTCATGTTCTCAGGGTGGTAAGATCGAGCCCTCTGTTGGGATCCATGCTCGGCAAGGAGTTGGCTTGAGAGTCTCTCTCTCCCTCTCCCTTTGCGGCCCCAGATAAATAATTTGCCTGCTTTCTCAAATAAATAAATAATTTTTTTAATTTCAGTATTTAATTATGAATGGGGTAGAGATTAGAGCCAACCTGCCTAAAGGCAAGAAACTACTCAACTCAAACTGTAGTCATAGACCTGTACCAACAGCAATAGCATTCCCTAAGAGCTTGCTAGTTAGACAAATTTTGGGGTCCCACTTCAAACTAACTGAATGTGACCTCGGGGAAGGAGGGACAGACACATGTTTATTTATCAAGCTCATCAGGTGATTTTTTTATTTGGGCTATTATAGACCATAACATTCATCTCTAAAGGTCTGGGTAAAAATCTGAGGAAAGGAACTTATAACTAACAGATAAAAACTGGTAATTCTGGTCCTAAAGGAATGTTTAACTAACCTAATTAAATAGAATATTTAAACATTCTAGCACAGCCTGATGAAATTATGGATTAACAAATATTTAAACTTATTAATTATATAGCATTATTCATATGAAAAATAAGCGCATGGAGCAGCCCCAGTGGTGCCGCGGTTTAGTGCCGCCTGCAGCCCAGGGTGTGATCCTGGAGACCCGGGATCGAGTCCCATGTCGGGCTTCCTGCACGGAGCCTGCTTCTCCCTCTGCCTGTCTCTGCCTCTCTCTCGCTCTCTCTGAATAAATAAATAAATAAAACCTTAAAAAAAAAAAAGAAAAAGAAAAATAAGCGCATGGCTCCAATGAATTATTTGGACCCTACTTGAGAAGCCCAAGAGGACTCTGAAGACATAAGCTACAGCTTTAGGAGGAAGTACTCCCTTATTCTGAGCCTCGCCATTCTCCTTGGAAGGTTGCTGTGTGCCTCTAAACACATCAACTGATGTCTTGAGTTGAGAGGCAGGCAGCAATGGAAGGTGAGTCTAGCAATAAAGAAAAAAATTCTGCCAAAGACCACAATCCTCCTCTTATTACCTTACGATAGGCATTCTTATTGCCAGATAAGAAAATGGTACTCAAAAACTGCGGAGTAGAAGAAGTGGCAGAGTAACCAACAATTAGATGTCACTCACAGCACTATTTTATCCTGGTTACCTACAGTGCAGGGTAGGTTGACAAAGACTATAACGTGCTCTTTTCATCCCTAATCAGCTGCATGACTCAACTTGGGGTGCCACAGAAGAGTGGAAACAACCAGAAAGACCTAAAATCAAATCCACAGTTTGTCAAGCGCTACCTGTGTGACTTTAAGCACATTACTTTAGATCTATGATTAAGTCTCTAAGAGTCTCTAATTCCTATTCTACTCAACAGAGCTAATTAATATCTACTTCACAGAGACAATGTAAAATTCAATGGCACTATAAACATAAAATGCACAGTGTCTTACACACTTAAACACTAATTATACTGCTGCCCCAGCTTCAAACTTGAAAGCCATGGGTAAGTTAGTAAAATGACATAAATCTAAACAACAAATTCAGGACCATGATTAACTTGGATAGAAATAGAAAATAAATGGGATAACCTGGGTGGCTTAGTCATTTAAGCGTCCAACTTCTGATTTTGGCTCAGGTCATGATCTTAGGGTTGTGAGATTAAGCCCTGCTGGCTCTGTGCTCAGCAGGTAGTCTGCTTGAGATTCTTTCCCTCTCCCTTTCCCCCACCCCAACTTTCTCTCAAATAAATCTTTTTTAAAAAACGAAAAATAAATTTAAAGGAAAAAGTTACCTGATTCCACAAGTACTTCATGAGATAGATGGATTTTTTTTTCTAAAGAGTTTATTTATCTATTTAAGAGAGAGAAAGAGAGAGCATGCACAAGTGGAACTTGGGGCAGAGGGTGAGGGAGAAACCGACTTCACTCGGAGCAGGAAGACCCAAACAAGGCTCTATCCCAGGACCCTGAGATCATGATCTGAGCCAAAGGTCGGGACCTAACCAACTAAGCCACCCAGGCATCCTGAGGTAGACGGCTTTAATGCTCTGTTTATATCTCTAAAATTCCAGCCAACTGACAGATTTTAGTGTAATAATTCCTTCCAATTTTGTCAGTACTCTATAGTTTTAAAAAGATATTTTGTATGTTTCATTTAGGGGTTTCTGTTATTTTTGGCTACAGGATAAAACTACACAGACTATAGCCATAATTGGATATAGAAGTTATGGCTAACTTTATACATGAACTTTGAATTTTATTACTTATTAAAAGTTAACAGCAATGCTGACTCACAAATTATTAAGACAATAAAACATTATGCATTGTCTTAAAAAAAAAATCCATGTGCAACTCCCTCCAGAAAGGCTTTCCAGAAGAAGAACTGGTTTAACTACACAGGGGAACTAATACAATTCAGCCCGAAGGGAAGAACAGAAAAGAGAGATGAGGCGGGACTACTTCCTCTCTTAGACTACACAGACAGCATCATCCTCAAGAGGTTTAGCAGTTAAAGATTCATTTGAGGCAAAGTTTAAATGTAGGTATAATGAGAGTGAACCCAATGAGTCAGAAAATCAGACTACCTAAAACATAATTGGAGTCAGTAGTGATGGAAATCTGGTTGGCAGAAAAGGTCATTTTGGACCTACAGCACTTAGAAGATGAACAAGGGAGAGGATGTGAGGAACAAAGATGATGCACTTTGTACTGAGTGTCTAAGCAACATTGGAGAGAGGGGATGGGGAAAAAAAGGAGGGCACAAAACGTGCAAACCAGAAAGCTATAGACAATGATCTTCCCAAAAATTTTACTAAATGTCTTGCCAAAGGGCTTCTGTTCACCAGAAAATCTTTAACTAGATAATGCCATAGACTACCCTCCCTTAGTGATCAGCGTATCTAGGGAATTGACAGTTTAGGCATCGATGAGTAAAACCCATACAGTAACATGAATCAGAGAATAAGGGGAAAACTTTTCATATAGGCAAAAAAGTCATGCTCCTACCTCAGAACATTTTCCTTTGTAGCTATTCAATCTTCGTTCCATTCTTCGCAACCAGTGAATCAACTGTTCTTTGCTGAGACTGTCTAAATGAGGGAGTGAATCTTCGGGCTCACTCTCCATATCAGAGGATGGATCAAAGGTGGCCACAGAGGAGTCTAGGTCAAATCGATTCAGGGACTCTCTGGAAGACGTTCGTACCAAAGACTCTTTAGAAGAAGATCGGAAGAGAGATTCCTTTAGTGGACTTCGAAACAAAGATTCCATGGAAGGCACCCGGAGCTGGAGCTTCTGTGCAAAAGACTGTGTGTCACCTGACTGCAACCAAAACCCAACAAAATATGTAATTAAAATGCACATTTAGACTTCCAGGATTCCCCATCACCATCAATAATCTATTAAAAGCTCTTAACAAATTAAATTTACATTCCTGATATTTTACATAATACATTGTTTTAATTTTTTTTAGATTTTATTTATTTATTTATTTCCATCACACATTTATTTATTTATTTATTTATTTATTTATTTATTTATTTATTTATGATAGTCAGAATGAGAGAGAGAGAGAGAGAGAGAGAGAGAGAAAGGCAGAGACACAGGCAGAGGGAGAAGCTGGCTCCATGCAGGAAGCCCGATGTGGGACTCGATCCCGGATCTCCAGGATCACGCCCTGGGTTGAAGGCAGGCACTAACCCGCTGAGCCACCCGGGTTGCCCAATACATTGTTTTCTGCAAAACAAGAGACACTTGTTTATTTCTGAAAAAGCACTGGACCTCAAGTCAGAGGTTTCAGGTATAGGTCCCAGGTCCGTCACCAAGCAGTGCAACAGCTTCACTAGGTCAATTCCCTTCAGTTTGTACATCTATAAAAAAGAAGGATGTCATGTTTTCTCAGCATGCCTGTGAGGATTCATCTCCACAACCGTAAGATCCTTGGAAGCCATGGTATCTGTATCACCAGTATATACCTAATGCCTAAAGTGGGGGTATATATTATGAAGTGTGAAATGTGTGGCTCAAGTCAAGTGAGCTTTACCTTGAGTGTGTATGCAGGTACTAAATTCTTCATCACTCTATTCAACAAAAGAGGGGAATGGGAGAAGGGTGAGGGTAATGATTTGTGAGCCCACTTTGTTCAGTAAGAGAATGCCAGGCAGAGTTGACTAGTGATATCCAGCTCTGCTCTAATTACCATTCTGTCTACTGGAAATAAAAATATGCATTAAAAAATCATACACAACAATCGAAAAGTCTAAGCTAGAATCCCTCTGCACAGATCAACAAGTCTGATGTCAGAAACAGTAATAAGAAAAAAAAAAAAAAAGAAACAGTAATAAGAGCTGTTACCTTAATTAGAATAACACGTTCATTTGAATAGTAACAATGAAAAATAATGTAAATGAGCTGCTTTAAACTGCGTTATTTTGTTCAGGTGACAGCAGTCAGTATTTAACAGGTGTTTCCTACAAACTCATTCTCATTAGTGCCACAGGGTCACCTGCAACATCTCAGCAATGCCAGGAATGAATACTCAGGGGAGATTGAGGTCATGTGTGGGCAATATTACAGGAAAGCAAAAAGATTCTCTTATTCAAACCAGGAATACTTTACTTATGGATTCTAGAGATTTAGTAATAGTATTAGGCAAGGTGGGAGTAAGTAAGAGGGGATAACATGCTCCAGCCCCTTCATATACACAGAGATTTATCACAGGTTGTTTGTAATAGTCAAAACTGAAAACAACCAGGAGCACCTGGGTGGCTCAGTGGTTGAGCCTTTGGCTCAGGTGGTGATCCCCAGGTCCTGGGAGTCCCACATGGGACTGCCTCTGCCTGTGTCTCTGCCTCTCATGAATAGATAAATAAAATCTTTTAAAAAAATAACCAGAAACAACCCAAATGTACCCCAGTAGAGGATACATTATGTAAACTATACTATATGAAGGGAGGTTCAAGACATACTATTAAATAGAAAAAAAAAGTTAGAAAACAATATACATATTGTCAACTCATTTTGATTTAAAGCAATTATATCTACTTTTCAATTTACATATATATATATTATATATATATACACACATAGGGTGATATGTATACATATGTCTGAACATATTTATTTATACACACACACACACACACACACACACACCCTTAGAATCAGGTCATTAAAAAGAAACATCAAAAGTTAACAGTGAGTGGTTCTGCATGGTAAAATTTTAGGTGGTTTTTATTTTCATTTTTATATATTTTTGTACTTTCTAGTTTTTTTTCATAACGTGTAAGTTTTACCTGTATACTGGAGGGAGGGGATGAAGAAAGTCTTGAGGGAGAGGAGAGACCTTCACGCTCAAAAACTTTTAAGAAATGCTTTACTGAATTCCATTACCAGTCACTTCTAACCTATGCAGAAAGTGCTTTTCACTTCACACACAGAGTAAGTTGCCCTTGGACACACAGGTAAAACAAGTTTGAATAACACTAGAAATAGTTGTTTTAGGGTCAGCCAGAAGCTAATAAACAATGTCAAAGACATGTATTTGCAGAGCTGATAAACTTACTAACTGCCACCTCTGCTATATTTGGAAGTAACATGTTTGAGTGTAGTGATTCGGCCTGTGGACTGTCGAGTAAGGGTGCTCTACCACTATGCTCTACGTGACCTTGACCAAGTATCTTCACTAGTCTTATTTCTCCCTCTGCAAAACGGGAATGATAAAAATAATTATATGATGATGATAATCATACCAGCCACCTTATATAGATGCCACAAGGACTAATGAGTTAATACATACAAAGTGCTTAAAATGTAGCAAATACCTCATAAACTAACAATTATTATTAACAGAGAAAGGAGACTAAAAAGACAAACTTACAAATAAGAATGTCATACACAAGCTTATGTAGCAGACTCTTCTGATTATATGATACAGTAGCTAAAAGCACAGGCTATGAAACCACACGTCTTGGGACAAGTCTTAGCTCTACTACTTACTGGCAATAACACCTTGGGCAAATTACTTAACCTTCTATACCTCTGTTTCCTCATATGTAAAATGAGGATAACAACGACACTCACTTCATGGGGTAGTTGTGAGGAGTAATAAATCAAAACATATACAGTATTCCGAAGTATGACCGGCTTAAGGTAAATAATATATACTGGCTACCACCTGATATCTACTCTTTCTTTTTTTCCACTGGACCCCAGTTTTGTTCAGAATAACAATACACCCAGGTAAAAACATTCACCTTCCCAAATATAAATTAAAGTCACAGGAGATACCACCACACATCCACCAGAAATGGCTA
Organism: Canis aureus; assembly: GCF_053574225.1. Taxonomy (NCBI): domain Eukaryota; kingdom Metazoa; phylum Chordata; class Mammalia; order Carnivora; family Canidae; genus Canis; species Canis aureus. The sequence continues at coordinate 45,527,692 of NC_135632.1, forward strand.
AAATTAAAACTACAGAAAATACCAAGTACCGATAAGGATGTGGAGCAGTCCACTTTGGAAAACTATTTGTCAGTATTTACTAAAACTAAACACATGTACACAATCTGAGTCAGCAATTTCACTACTAAGTATATACTCAATAGAAATATGTCTTTTGTATGTTCAACAAAAGACAAACACTAGAAAGTTTATAGCAACCTTATTCAATATAGTCCCAAACTTGAAGCTACTGTTGATGCTGATGAATCACCGAATGGATAACTGCAGTCTGTTCACCAATGGAATACCAGACAGCAATGAGAATGATTTGCAACCACCACAATACAGAGGACTCTCACAGAGTACTGAGCAAAAGAAGACAGACACAAGAGTACCCACTTTTATTCCATTGACATAAAGTTCAAAACGGGCAAAATTAGGGGATCTCTGGGGGCTCAGCGGTTTAAGCGCCTGCCTTCGGCCCAGGGCATGATCCTGGAGTCCCGAGATCGAGTCCCACATCGGGCTCCCTGCATGGAGCCTGCTTCTCCCTCTGCCTGTGTCTCTGCCTCTTTCCCTCTCTGTGTGTCTCTCATGAATAAATAAATAAAATCATAAAAGAAAAATAGGCAAAATTAACCTAAATGTCAGAACAGTAATTACCCTAGGGAAAAAGAGAGGAATGGAAAGGAGCACAAGGCCTTGTGGGATACTAGTAATTTCTGTTACTTGGAATGTTGATTACAAAGGTGTATTTAACTGGTTTGTAAAAATTCAGAAAATTGTATAATGCATATATCATACTTTTCAGTATATATTATATTGTGATATATTTCAATTAAAGGAATGGTTTTTTAAGCTTTTGTTATCTTTAGGTACTCTCTACAAGCAACATGGGCTTGAACTCACAACTCTGAGATCAAGAGTCACATGCTCCAACGACTGAGCCAGCTAGGCGCCCCTAGCTTTTTTTTTTTTTTTTAAGTTTTTTGTTTTATTCAATTAGTTTATTAAATTAGCTTTTCCCAGACTCTGTTTCATCTAGGAGGGGGCCATGTGACTAAGTTTGGCCAATAATGTACACTATTGTACAATTTACACTAAGTGGAAATCTATAAAACAGAACCTTCTAGGGGATCCCTGGGTGGCACAGCGGTTTGGCGCCTGCCTTTGGCCCAGGGCGCGATCCTGGAAACCCGGGATCGAGTCCCACATCGGGCTCCTGGTGCATGGAGCCTGCTTCTCCCTCTGCCTGTGTCTCTGCCTCTCTCTCTCTCTGTATGACTATCATAAATAAATAAAAATTAAAAAAAAAGAACCTTCTAGGACAGGTATTATTTTCTTTACAAATAGGAATATGCCTTTTGTCCCCTTCAGTCTTTCCTCCTGTCCAGAATGAAGATGCAATTCTTGAAGGCCAACTTGTAATTAATTGTGAGAGTGAAAGGCAGTGGCAAGGATGTGGCAGGGACAAGATGCTAAAGGAAGAAGGACCCTTAATCCTCAGGCCTTCTGATATGTGAAAAACTGAACTCCCACTGATGACAACTGCTGTCAGGTTTCTGATACAAAAGACATTCGCAGATTTACAGTTCATTAAAAAAAAAAAAACAAAAAACTGAAGGGGATTAGAGAAGGAGAAATCCATACACACACAAGAGTTACCTTTAATTCCTTCCTGTCTCCCCCATTAGAGCCTGTTTTCAACCCCTCCTATGTATTCCCCTAACACTATTCTTGTTCCGACTCTCATCCTCCATCAGCTGGATACCTTAGCAGCCTTGTATTCCCTGGCCTCTAATCTCTTACCCCAATCTGCCCTATTGCACTGTCACCACACAATTGTCTGTCTAAAACATCATCCAGACCATCTCATTCCAATTCTGAAACTGGATTCCCCATTTAATATAAAGTTCAAAATCTTTAGCTTATATTCAAGATTCCCACTTCCCAAGACCCTTTTCTCTGTAAATTCACTCCTCTGTGTACCAAAAACTTGAGTCATAACAGGCAACTTCCTGCCCTGAAACAAATGCATCACTGTGTGCCTCTGTACCACTGCCCATAATTTCCCTACATAGGAAAATCCAGACATCCTTCAAAGTTCAGGTCAAATGCCAGCTCTTCTAGGAAACCTCAGATCTCACTCATCAGAAATAATCTTAATGGCCTCAGCTTTTACCAGAACCATTACTGGAGCACTTCTTGCATTCGGACTCACCATTAGTTACCAACATGCTGGTGTAACACCTGAGTTGTTTAAGCCCCAGAATAACTATCGTGACATCACAGGACAATGATTAAAAACACAGACTCTGAACCAAATTCCCTGATTTGAATCCCAGCTTTACCACTTAGTAGTTTGTAGTTTTTAAGGCCTCTGTGTTTCAATTTTCTCATTTGTAAAAGAGTAGGATTGTTATAAGAATTAAATGAGTGAGCACATTTAAAATATTTTAAATAATGTGCTATAAGCAGTAAGCACTAAGTAAGTTTTCCTGTCATTATATCTGCTACACACACACACCCTCACGCTAGACTTTATGCTCATTTAGAAAATAATCCTTATTTCCTATCTCTGGTTCCTTGTCACAATGCTTTCCACAAAGCAAGTACTTAATACACATTTGTTAAGTTATATCTTAATCTGTCAGTATGATAATGATGATCTAATAAGAGATATTTAAGCATTCAATGTTTTGGTTAAAATGATATGTATCAAACACATCATTTTATATATATACACACAGTATATGTTATTCTAGAAATCATCAAAAAGTATTATTACACAATCTATAATGGTCAAAAAGGAAGAAATGAAAACACACATTGACAAAGATTTCTACAATAACGTTTATAGTAGCTCTATTCATAATAGTTAAAAACTGGAAACAGCCCAAGTGTCCATTAAAGGTAAATAAACCATGTAATATCTATTCAAAGGAACCCTACAAAGAATAAAGGGGAACTACTGATAACTACAACAACATGGATGAAATCTCAAAAATACTATCATGACTGAAAGAAGCTTTCTACAAGAGTACATGCTATACATATATGAGGCTACTTATATAAAGTTCTAAAACAAGCAAACCTAATCCATGGTATGGTGGAAAAAAATTTAAGAGATTGCCTCTAGGAGGGAGAAGAACCACAAAGGAACTTTCTAGGGTGTTGATAATGTTCTAAAACCTCTGTATGGGTTTAGCATATGGGTTTAGCATATACATTTGTTAAAACTCAGTTAATGCACACTTGAGGTTTGTATATTTCATTTTACATAAAATTTACCTCAAAAAAGAATACACAACACCTAGAAGAAAAGGTACGCAGTAAGCTCTTTGACATCAGTCTTAGTATTTTTTTTTTTTTTGAATCAGTATCCTCAGGCAAGGGTAACAAAAACTAAAATAAACAAATGGGATTACATCAAACTAAAAAGCTTTTGCACAGTGAAGGAAACCATCAACCAAACGAGAAGGCAATCTACTGCACTGGAAAAGATATTTGCAAATCATGCATTCGATAAGGGATTAATATCCAAAATATATAAAAATATATAAGAACAAAATATATAAAGAACTTATACAATATCAAAAAAATTTTTTAAATGGGCAGAGGACTTGAATAGACATTTTTTCAAAGAAGACATGCAGACAGCCAACGGGCACCTGAAAAGATACTCAACATCATTAATCATCAGGAAAATGCAAACCAAAACTGCAATGAGATAACACCTCACAGTGGTCAGATTGGCTATTATCAAAAAGACAAAAAGTAGCAAATGTTGGTTAAGGATGTAGAAAAAAGGGAATCCTGGTGCACTGTTAGTAGGAATATAAAGTGGCACAGTCACTATGGAAAACAGTATGGAGGTTCATCAAAAAATTAAAAATAGAACTACCATACAATCCAGCAATTCCACTTCTAGGTATTTATCTGAAACAAAAAAAACAAAAACACCAACTCAAAGATATATATATGTACCCTTAAGTTTCCTGCAGCATTATTTATACTAGTCAAGATAAAGAAGGAATGTCTAAATGCCCTTCAACAGATGACTGGATAAAGAAGAGGTGAGATATATATATTATATAAAGAAGAGGTGAGATATATATATATATTATATATATATATATGCTATATAATAGAAACAAATACATAAAAATATTACTTAGCCATGTAAAAAGAATGAAATTTTGCCATCTGTGACCTAGAGGACCTAGAGGGTATTATGCTAAATGAGAGAAGTCAGATAAAGACAAATGCCATATGATTTCACTTATATGTAGAATCTAAAAAAAAATAAAACAGGGGATCCCTGAGTGGCTCGGCGGTTTTGCCTGCCTTCAGCCCAGGGCGTGATCCTGGAGACCTGGGATCCAGTCCTACGTCAGGCTCCCAGCAGGGAGCCTGCTTCTCCCTCTGCCTGTGTCTCTACCTCTCTCTCTCTCTCTCTGTCTCTCATGAATAAATAAATAAAAATCTTTAAAAAAAAAAATATATATATATATAATATAATAAAAACAATATAGATTCAAAGACACAAGAAACAAACTATTGCTTACCAGAGAGTGGAGGGGTCTGGGGAAGAAGGCAAAATATGTAAAGAGAATAGGTACAAACTTCCAGTTATAAAAGAAAGAAGTGAGGAGGATGTAATGTACAGCACAGGGAACACAGTCAGTAATATTTTGTATGGTGATGGATTCTGGTAACTAGACTAATCATGGGGACCATTTCCTAATGTATAAAAATATCAAATCACTATGATTTATACCTCGTATGAAATTAATTAGATATTGTATGTCAGTTATACTTCAATCTAAAAAAAAATTCTAGGGAGGTAACTACCTTTTTTTTTTTTAATTTTTATTTATTTATGATAGTCACAGAGAGAGAGAGAGAGAGGCAGAGACACAGGCAGAGGGAGAAGCAGGCTCCATGCACCGGGAGCCCGACATGGGATTCGATCCTGGATCTCCAGGATCACGCCCTGGGCCAAAGGCAGGCGCCAAACCACTGTGCCACCCAGGGATCCCAGGTAACTACCTTTTAATCAGATAAATTAACTAAAGTAAATTTTCATCATGATTCATTACTATCCAACATCTAGGCTGTGTGCATAATAGATATATACGTAATTACACAACTAATTAAACCACTGAAACTAGTCAGTTCCATATCAAGGTCCTTTAAATTTTGATTTAACTTGTATTTTTAACTTGAGAATTAATTATCAGATGTGGTATTAACCTTCCTCTTTCCTTAAAGTAATTACAGCATTAATACTTAAATACTAATATTGAACTCTGGTTAATGATATACATGCTAAAATATTACAAGGAAGGATACTATGGCCTGCAACTTACTCTGAAAAGCATCAAAAAAGTAAAATAGATTGAGGGGCAGATAGAATAATGTATACATGGACAGATTTGTGATAAAGCAAGTATATAGTAAAGTATCGATGATATACTCTGGGCAGTAGGTATATACATGCTCACTGTAAAGTTCTATTTCTCTGTATGTTTGAAAATTTTCATAATATACTGTGTTGAAAAGAAAAAAGGAGAAAATTGTTTGTTATATTGTATGCCAAAACCAATTGATTTATGTAGAATATCTGACCCAGTAATAAGGCAATCACAGGCAGCTGTGTTTACAAACTCTTGGGCTTGCATTGTACCATCTCTTCTCTTACCTTGGTGTCACCCCCTGGTTTCCTCCTGATGTTAAGATGCCCAATCATACTAAGCATTCCACCCCCTTCAAGAATATACATTATTCCCAATTAGCTAATAACAGCCAACAACCAACTTTCAGAGATATGTTTAAAAATAAACAGACTGAGTAAAGGCATCTCCTTGTGATAAGAATTAAATGAGATCATATATGCAAAATGTTTAACAATGCCTGATACATAGTTAATAATAGGTACCTTATTATTTTTTTAAAGGTTTTATTTATTTATTCATGATAGACATAGAGAGAGAGAGGCAGAGACACAGGCAGAGGGATAAGCAGGCTCCATGCCAAGAGCCTGATGCGGGACTCGATCCCGGGACTCCAGGATCACACCCTGGGCCAAAGGCAGGCGCCAAACTGCTGGGCAACCCAGGGATCCCCGGTACCTTATTCATTTTTAGAAAAACAGTTGTATTTTCAATGGGCTTACTTCCTGAACTTTATCCATGCTCATTCTTCACCTTATTGAAAACTTAAATTTCTTCTGAATGTGTTATAAAGCTGATTATCATTCAGTTTTTGTATTCATAACAGTATTTATAGTCTTTTTGAACTATTCTGTAAAGGGAAAATAATCATTCTAAATAATATTTTTAATAATACTCATTAAAGATCACTGGATCTGCCCAGTACCATGTAGAGTGGTACATCCAAATATTTTACCCCTACTTCATGGAGCTTATAAAAAATGATGTATTTGTAGAGGACTTGGAATTACCTAGGGAAACTGGGCAAAGCCAGAGTCAATAAGCTCAGGGACTTGGACTATGCCCAGCACCTGACCAGCCCCCACCAAAGGAATGAGATCCTCAGTCCACCGAATCTGTTCATAGAATTTTGGAAGCTATAATCTGTACATTTGCCAGACAATACTTTAGAATGTTTAGTCTAAATAATTTAATTCATATATCATATAGCTCATAAATTGTCTCCATACATGATCCAGGTCCACAGATTATAAATGTTTTTGTCCTAATCAGAGACTGCTGAGAATAGCCAGATTAATGATAACATCATCACTAAAGCCTAAACAAATGTTCATCTCAGACACTGCTGCCATTATGATATTCTTAATGAATTTTTTTCTTTCTTTTTGGAAAGAGTCAAAAGAATGTCACTTGAGCTGCACACTCCCCAAATGACTTTTTTAAATCAAAGTTTTCTAGTAAAATACTCGCATTAGAGCAAACTTTAAAAGAAATTCCATATGCTCCATATCCCCACTTTCTAAATTATGTAACTCAATGTCTTTCAATATAAAGTGTCCATAATCTTTTAAACTATAAAGTCAGATTCCTTTTTTTCAAAAAGTTTTCTCTTCACTGCCATTAATTTCTTAAATGAGTAACAATGGCATATTACATGACTGGTGTGTATACATGAAACATTTTCATTTAAAACTGTTTCCAAAACTGTGTGGAGGTTCCTCAAACAGTTAAAAATAGACCTGCCCTACGACCCAGCAATTGCACTGTTGGGGATTTACCCCAAAGATACAAATGCAATGAAACGCCGGGACACCTGCACCCCGATGTTTCTAGCAGCAATGGCCACGATAGCCAAACTGTGGAAGGAGCCTCGGTGTCCAACGAAAGATGAATGGATAAAGAAGATGTGGTTTATGTATACAATGGAATATTACTCAGCTATTAGAAATGACAAATACCCACCATTTGCTTCAACGTGGATGGAACTGGAGGGTATTATGCTGAGTGAAGTAAGTCAGTCGGAGAAGGACAAACATTATATGTTCTCATTCATTTGGGGAATATAAATAATAGTGAAAGGGAATATAAGGAAAGGGGGAAGAAATGTGTGGGAAATATCAGAAAGGGAGACAGAACGTAAAGACTGCTAACTCTGGGAAACGAACTAGGGGTGGTAGAAGGGGAGGAGGGCGGGGGGTGGGAGTGAATGGGTGACGGGCACTGGGTGTTATTCTGTATGTTAGTAAATTGAACACCATTTGGGGAATATAAAAATTAGTGAAGGGCAATAAAGGGAAAGGAGAGAAAATGAGTGAAAATATCAGTGAGGATGACAAAACATGAGAGACTCCTAACTCTGGGAAATGAACAAGGGGTAGTGGAAAGGGAGGTGGTTGGGGGATAGGGGTGATTGGGTGACAGGCACTGAGGGGGGCACTTGTTGGGATGAGCACTGGGTGTATATGTTGGCAAATCGAACTCCAATAAATAAATAAACAAACAAACAAAAAGAACATTAAAAAAAATAAATAAATAAAAAAAATAAAACTGTTTCCAAGAAAGCATCAACAAACCTAGGTTTCCATACATATTTTATCAAATCTATGGACATTATTGTTCCAACAGAAAGTCAGATGCTAATAATATAGATGGACCAACACTCTGAAATGACTTGCTATTTTCTAAAATAACATTAGTAACAGACCTGAGGAGTTGGTGGTTCACTTCCATTAACACTGTCAGATTTCGTGGCTTGGATGGATGCATTCTAAGAAAAACAAAGAAACATCATAAAGAAAAGGAACAAAAAGCTAAACTGTTAAAACTGTTAAGAACAAAAACCAAGTACCAATTAAATACATTTATCAAACAAAATTAGTTCATTTATTAGAATGTTTTCATGCAAGGCAAAACTAGTATGGTGAGTATTTAGAAAATTTATTTTGCTATATGTAACTAAATAGCAAAGATTAGTATATAGCAAAATTTATTTCAAGCTAATCACATGCCTCTCCCCAATATAATGTCCCCAGTTTTTCCCCCCATGACAAAATTAACATCAGGGATTCAATTAGCAAAAGTCATTCAAATAGACAACTATCCAGAAAAAGAAACAATGTCAAGAGTTCCCTATGATAAAAAAATACTCAAAGTTATTTGGGCTAAGACCTGAAAAATATCTTTGTAACAAGAAATGGAAATGCCTCATTCATCTGAAACCAGCAATCTAAATGAAATTGTTAAAGCAATTTTCAGAAAAACTTATAATTAAAAAATCTTCCAAATAAGAAAGTAAATGTTCTAAATTAAGTGACATCCTACTGATCACAACATACTGGCGTAGGTTCCATGATAATGAATGAGATTCTTAGAGATTCAAAATTCTATACTGCATTCATAATACACTGACCAAAATTAGAGCTACATAAGTAGCTCATGATAAAATAACTTCTAAGTTTTAAACAAAGCATTAGAGCAAATATTAGCCACTATGTTTCAGTAACTTGGTAGCTAAATAACACATTTCCCATAAATTTCCAAAGCCGACCAAGGAAGGGTCAAATAACTGACCTTACTTATTCTTAAATAGAACTGGATATTAATTCTTAAATATAAGTATCAGCTTTGCAAGTGTTCTCAAATTTTTGAACTCTCATTAGATATTTGATACTAAGAAATTATTAATTTTTAGGTGTGATAAATGTATTATACATTTTTAGTCATTATCTTTTAGAAATATATACCAAAACATTTAGATGGAATAAGGTTTCTGAAATTTGCTTCAAATAATCCAATAGAGATGGAGGCATGGGAAGAGAGGTAGGTATACATGTGTGGGGTGGACGGTTAGAGAATTGCGGGGGTATAATAAAATAAGACGGCCTTGAGTTAACAGATGATACTGGGTAATGGATACCGGGAGACGAGGGAGAGTTCTTATACTGCTATTACTATTTCCACTTCCATAATGTATTTGTATTTTTCTCTAACAATAACTGAAATACCTTCTCCTTCTAATATAAAAAGAGTGTGGGTGTAGAGGTTGCTTAAGATTCTCTCTCCCTCTTCCTCTGCCCCCCTCCAACTACCCCCACCCAGCTCGTGTGTGCACACATACTCTTTAAAAATAATAATAATTATTATCAAATTATATCAGTCCAAGACATTTTCCTTTGAGTTTTACTGGGGAGAAAAGTTGGGGGAACATAACTTTTATCTTCCTGTTCTCTGACATTTCAAATAATTAAGTTGTATATATGGCTATGTTTGTGTAAGCATGATAATTAATGCTTGCTGGCCCTTAAAATATACTACACTACACGCTATAAAATAAAAAACATACTTTGTTGAGTTCAACAAGTCTCTTGGTCCATAAGCTGAAAATTGAGACAGTCAAGTTATGGAGAAAAGAAATGAAATGGTTCCCTAAGATATTTAAGTTAGGAGCAAGAGTGGCAAGAGAATCCATATTAAGTTACTTGACACATGACACAAAAAACTATTCTATAATTGTTTGACCTCTCACCCTATCAAACAAACACAACCTAATATTTAAAAACTTTTCCTCCCTGCATATGTATTTCAATATATATATCATACCATATATCTAAATAAATGCAGGACAGCTTAAGGAGAGTATTTGCTAAGGTACCTTGTAAATTTAAATTAGGAAGCAAAATTAAAGATTTTGTCACTATCTGTAATGCCTTCTTCATTTCTGCCCAGCCAATTCTCATTTACCTTTTAACTTTCAAATGCAGCTTCTTTTATGAAGCTTCATATCGCTTGCTTGAGGGCTAACACATTCCCTATGCCTATATTTTCTTCTATGAAGGCTTAATTCCTTTTTATTGTAAGCATATGTCTCCACAGTAAACTATAAACTCTCAAAGAGCAGGAACCCTGTATCTTCATCTTGGTCCACAGGACCCAACTTTTGCCTGACTGGTGGTGAGGCTCAATATATGCTTGTCAAATCCTTACACAGTTACTTCTTTCAGTATAAAAAAAAGAATTCTGAAGTCTTTCCAGAGAGAAGCTCAACACATGTCAATACTCAACTGTCAGCAATACTTTCTCCTGGGAGCAATTCTAAGACAAGAGAAAAATTATTATAATCTAAAGTGTATTTAATTTAAAAGCACATACAGGTTCCCTGTCAGAATTGTCTTCAATTATGTTTTGTTCAATTTTCAACAACTATTTACTGACTGCTGAGGACTAAGCAATTTTTAGAATTTGGGGTCTTTTTTAAAAAAACTGAATTAAGTAAAAGGTATCAGCTGATGAACACAGAAATAGACTCTCACTAAATTTGTATTCCATTTTACATTATGCTATGGTTTCTCTTTGTTAGAGAGAAGTTTTTATCTGAACAAAATTTAAATAAGATGAATGAAGACTTAGTCTACTTAAATTATTTTTAAATAGTTATAAAGCCTCATTAGCATTTTTCACAATAGAAGAGGTACTTAAATTACTTTTATATATGGAAGTGGGTCACAGAGAAGCTTTTTTTAAGTCTCTGTTACTGTAACATGAAGTATAAAGTAATATCATTTTGTATTTTCTTTTTTTTAAGATTTTATTTATTTATTCGAGAGAGAATGTGCAAGAGTAGGGGGCAGAGGGAGAGAGAAGCAGGGTTCCACTGAGCAGGAAGCCCAATGTGGAGCTTGATCCCAGGACCTCGGGATCATGACATGAGCTGAAGGCAGACTCAACCAACTGAGGCACCCAGAGGCCCCTCATTTTGTGTTTTTAAAATAAATTGCTGGGATCCCTGGGTGGTGCAGCGGTTTGGCGCCTGCCTTTGGCCAGGGACGCAATCCTGGAGACTCGGGATCGATCCCACGTCGGGCTCCCTGCATGGAGCCTGCTTCTCCCTCTGCCTGTGTCTCTGCCTCTCTGTCTCTCTCTGTGTGACTATCATGAATAAATAAATAAAATCTTTAAAAAAATAAAATAAAATAAATTGCTAAGTTATCTTTAACTGGGACTCCAGTCTCTTTCTCAAACCAGTTTTGAAAAGAGTGACATATTACTTGTAGCCAAAACCAAGGAGAGACCCTTTGCCCTGAGATCCAAACTATGGTGCCTCAACTGTTTTCTTCTCTAAAACCAAGTTCAGAATGTAATTTAGGATTGCTACTGACTATATACAGACCAAATCTGTCCTGGCTGCATGGATTAAGTAGAGAAATGTTCTAATTTCATCATAAGCTACTTAGTAAATTAAATCAATTCTTGTCGTTTAAGAAAACCTCAATCCGGGATCCCTGGGTGGCGCAGCAGTTTAGCACCTGCCTTTGGCCCAGGGCGCGATCCTGGAGACCCGGGATCGAATCCCACGTCGGGCTCCCGGTGCATGGAGCCTGCTTCTCCCTCTGCCTGTGTCTCTGCCTCTCTCTCTCTCTCTCTGTGTGACTATCATAAATAAATAAAAGTGAAAAAAAAAAAAAAGAAAACCTCAATCCTAACTCACTCAGTATCCAACATACCAAAAAAAGCTATCTTTACTGGGCAAAAAATATCTCTTAATTTCCTAAGTTAACAACTTAAGATACATATGAAAACAGTGCACTTTCTCAAACTGAAATTATATACAAGATTCAAAATTGTATGAATTCACTGAATTGGAAAATAATGAGTAATTACTTCCTTTCAAATGTTTAATATATAGAAAACTAGTACTCTCTCAAAATAAGATGCAATTATTTATTACAGTAGAATCCACCTACCTACACAATGTTGTTCAATTATAGATTTACATATAATACTTTTTTTCCTTAAAATATGAATCACATCTCAAAATATTCTTGGCCTCCTATCAATAGTAGAACAGAGATTTCTAGCAAAACATACCATTTTTAGTTAAGCAAATATTCCCTAAAGAGAAAACTTAGAGTTTAGATCAGGTTGAGGGTAGTCTTCACTACATTAATGAAAAGTGTTATTTTATTGTTGTTAAAAAGCTACCAGAAAACACACCAGCCATCAGAATTCAGCAATTCACTCTGATTTTTTAGAGCAGGGTTAGCAACAGGGTACTGAGGATGCTTTGAAAGACAGTCAGTGACAAGCAGCAGAGATTTGCTTCTAGAATTACCAAATTACTTTGCTTCCCCACAAAGGGAATGCAGAAAGCGGTGGAAGGACTCACCACACTGTCAGGCTCTGTTTTAGGCTGTTTGGAGGAATCCAAAGCAAAGATAGTATACTCAGAGAGAAAAGCAGGCTCTGCTATCATCCCGGCTAGTAGCTGTCTCATTCAGTGTAATAAGTAGAGGTATAAAAATAAAACAAATAATGAAAAACAGATAATAAGGGCATGTTGCAAACTGTTCTCACCACGCAGCATGCACAACACTAATGGCCTTGCACCATCACAACTGCTACCATCTCTCCACCAACAGAAATAACAAGTTGCTGCAAAGGTCAGGAATGGAGAGGAGTTGAGCTGTTCAGAATTTCAAAGCCCAACTTTAACCAACTGGCATACAATGATATATGCAACAGCCACCACAGCATACCACATGTCTGCCAATTTGGTCTAAGTCTCTAAACTAGTAAGAACCATATGGTAAAGAACACAAAGCCTTAACATAACAAATACATTCAAAATAATAGCATTGAAATTTATGGGGAGGACAAAATACATAAAATTTTAAATAATCATTTACTTTGTACTTAGAAAGTTTTCTCCAATATGTACAGAAGAAACTTTAATTCTTTTAGTATATATTCTCTTCCGTCCTTCAGTCTTCTTTCAAAAACTATACATCAAAATATTAATAATCATGAATCAGATTTAGAAGAAATTATAATTAAAGTGAACTTTTAAATGAAAAACTGCTGAAATCTGAATAAGCTCTATGGGTATCACACAGTTTACCAAGGTCAAATCCCTTGTTTTGATAGCATACAATAGTTACAGAAGACATCTTTGGGAGAAAATGGGTAAAATATACACAGGCCCTCCCCTAAAAGAAATTTTATCATGTCCTGTAAATCTATGATTATTTCAAAATAAAATAAAAACTAAAAAAAAAAAAACCAAAAACATTCTTTTGCAATCTTAACACAGCAAGTAATGTATATTATTATGTTATATATTACATATAATAAAGAACTTATATCAGAAATGTTGCACAACCTTAAGAACTTACACTTTTCATCTTAGTACTATAGAGTTATGGATATTGACTAGAGCCTCCACTAACTCTTCATCTGGTCCTAAAAGTTGAGTATTAGTGGTGTACTAAAATGTACTAGATGCCTGCTTGGCTCTGGCTACTCATCTTATCCAAGTTTTTATTCTTGCTGAAAATTTGAACTCCTCTGGGAATTCAGAAAGGTCATCCTTGGAATGGATGTGATTTTAAATTAAAGGCTATACAAATTTACTCTTCTTAGGCTTCTAAAATTAACATTTGAAATGAAGTCACTCTGGCCCACACGACAAAATAATTTAAAATTTCACAGAGTGTTTGAAGTCTAACAAAAAACAAAACAAAACACCCACACACTCACAAAAATTGATGTCCAACAGAGAAAAACATGTTGACCAAACATTTCAAAGGAAGATGCTACCAAAAAACAATTTACACTCATGCCCTTAGCCCAAGTAAAAGCCAAGTGTATCAAAGTTAGTTTCCATTGACAGCTACCTCAAAACCTAGACCCTTTCTTCCCACTTGCTGTCCTTGTCATTTGCTTCTTATGCCTATGAAAATCTTACATGGTCAGTTCCCAAATATTCTCAATCAAATTCTGTCTCAACTCCATGTCTCTCAAGCTCTGCTCAAATTCGAATCCAAATCTTGTAAGAACTTAATTCACCTCTTCTGTGGTCCTTAGAAGAAGCCATCTGTTGAACTAACACTGTCTGACCATTTGTGAAGATATATACAACTCCCATTAGAATTCTGAAGGCTTTTTGATTTTTCCGCCACATCTCTTACTCTTACATATATATATTTATCTCTATGTGATTTTGGTGGAATTACTCAGTATTCCTTTTGAATATCCTAATTTTCCTGTGATTTGGGATCTGTCTTGAGTTTTATTCTGATGTATGTTTTTACAACAATTTTTTTTCACTTCAAGGATTTCTAATTGGTTCTTTTTCCTACCTACCTACTTTTGTTTTAGTCTGTTTTTCCCCACAATTTTATCTTCTTTTTCAGAAAATCATTACTTCATGTATCTTACGAAACATATTTGTTTTAAAGTCCTTTCTAGACTACTCTTTTATTTGAATCTTATCTAGGATAAACTTATATGCCAATTCCTGTTTTTAATGGCTGCCTTCCTAGCATTTGCTTTAGAATTTTCATATACAGGTTCACTTTGAGGAGGTATCATCTTTCTCCTTCCTTCTGTACTCCTCTTTCCTTATCCAGTCAATCTGACTCCCTAGGCTCCAGTTTGAGTTTCTTGCCCGATGGCAATACAAGGGTTATCACTGACTCAGTCACAATAAGCCAACGTGAGGTATGCTTCAGTTCTTGGTCACGAGGCCTCCCTAGGGACAGCAGTTTTTCATAATGGGCCACAGAGAACTCTAGGCAGCAGTTAGCAAAAGCTTTTCTCAACCTCTTTCCTCCAGTGTTGGGAGCCCCACTCCAGGTCCTGGCTTGCAGCACTATATCTAACTTTGGCACCACAGAACCCTCCCAGTCCTTCTGAACCAGAGTTCAAAGAGAAACTTAAGTCCTAATGACCGCCCTAAGGCATGCACTAGCATTCACTATAAGTAACAAATTAGCATATCTCCTATGAATTAATGTAACTCCTATTAGAGGAGGGTCTCTAAAAAGTTTAGTACTTGGGCAGCCCTGGTGGCTCAGCGGTTTAGCACTGCCTTCAGCCCAGGGCCTGATCCTGGAGAGCTGGGATCGAGTCCCACATCAGGCTCCCTGCATGGAGCCTGCTTCTCTCTCTGCCTATGTCTCTGCCTCTCTCTCTCTCTCTCTCTCTCTCTCTCCTGTGTCTCTGCCTCTCTCTCTCTCTCTCTCTCTCTTGTTCCCTCTTTCTCTGTGTCTCTCATGAATAAATAAAATCTTTAAAAAAAAAAGTTTAGTACTTTAGCAAGTATGTATAAGTCTCTCTGCCATGACAAGAGGAACTCCT
Source organism: Canis aureus (assembly GCF_053574225.1). Classification (NCBI taxonomy): domain Eukaryota; kingdom Metazoa; phylum Chordata; class Mammalia; order Carnivora; family Canidae; genus Canis; species Canis aureus. Next base: position 45,543,261 of record NC_135632.1, read on the forward strand.
GTTTCTATCTTCCTAGACACTGTCATATACAGATGTCAGCTGTACTAAGGTACACTAAACTCATTGTTTTTATTTCCAACAATGTACATTTTAAGAAGTACTTGTCATAATATACTCTACCAAAGATACAAGAATAAAATTGTTTACAACATGACAACAGCAGCAGCAGATGAAAAAATATTAATTCTGTACAGACCATGGGTAAACTATTTTGAATAAATTCAAGACCACAACTTAAGGCCCTATTTTGTCTATATATATATTATATACACACACATACACACACACACACACACACATATATATTAGAATATATACTAATATAAAGTCTCTAAACAAAAAAGATAGTAAAAAAGCACAAGATGTTAACATTCCCTTGCCATAACACCACTGAAAAGACCAACAGTAATATGAAGATGGGAAGAAAGTTATATCAGCCTAGGCAACCAGGAAGTAGCAATATGGATTCAAGGTATTTTTGTTTAATCTGAGGGCACCTGAGACTGGAGAAAAATAAGTTATCAAAGATCAACTTGCTATTCTAATTCTGAAAATGCTCAGCACGCTCAACCAGAAAGTAGAACCATAATGGTTCTTTAAAAAGATATAAATATTTAGCATAACTGGCAGAGAAAAACATAAGACTCATTATTACTAATATCAGCAATGAAAGAGGGGAAATTACTACTGCATTTATAGAAATAAAAAGGATTATAAGATAATGCTATGAACAACTGTATGCCAACAAATGAGATACTTGGATAACAAAGACAAATTTCTAGAAGGATAGAAATCACCAAAATTGACTCAAGAAGAAATAGAAAATCTCAATAGATCTATAAAAAGTAAAAAGACTAAAAAAAAAAAAAAAAAAAAGTAAAAAGACTGAATTAGTAATCAAAACACTTCCCAAGAGGCACCTGGGGTGGCTAAGTCAGTTGGGTGGCCAGCTGTGGATTTTGGCTTGGGTCATGATTTCAGGGTCCTGGGATCAAGCCCACATCAGGCTCAAGACTCAGAGGGGAGTCTGCCTGAGGATTCTTTCTCTCTCTCCTATCCCTGTGCCCCTGTCCCAGTGCATACTCACTCATGTGCACTCTCTCAAATAAATAATCTTAAAAAACAAAAAACAAAAAAACACTTCCCACAAAGAAGAGCCCAGAATCAGATGGCTTCACTGGTGAATTATACCAAACATTTGAAGAATTAAACTAATCTTCACAAACTCCTCCCAAATACTTCCCAATTCATTTTATGAGGTTAATATTATCCTGATATCAAAACCAGACATCACAGAAAAGAAAACCACAGACCAACATCTCTTATGAATATAGACACAAAAATCCTCAACCAAATACTAGCAAATCACCCAGCAATAAAAGATGTATGCCATGAACCAGCAGGATTTATCCCAGGAATGCAAGGTTAGTTTAACTTCCAAAAACCAATTAATATAATATACCATATCAAGAGAATAAAGGACAAAATCACAAGGCCATCTCAATAAACACAAAGAATACATTTGACAAAATTCAACACTGCTCTGTAAGAATACTCAACAAATTAGGAAAGGAGGGGAACTTTGTCAACATAATAAAGGCAATTTACTGGCACCAACAGATAACATCATACTTAATGACAAAAAAACTAAATACCAAAAAAAAAACCAAAACAAAAACAACTAAATACCTTTCCCCTAAGATCAGGCATGAGACAGGTACGTCTGCTTTCACCACCTCTGTTCAACATTGTACTGAAAGTCCTAGTCAGAACGATTACGAAGAAAATGTTATAAAATGTACCTCTGTTTGCAGATGACATGATCTTTTACATAGAAAATACTAACTAATCTATTAAGTAATTATTAGAACCTATTAAACGAGTTCAGCAAGGTTGCAGGATACAAGACCAATTAACAAAAATCAATTTTCTCAATTTTATTTCTAAAGAGTGACAACAGCAAATTAGAGAGCAGGTAAATGTAGATATCACTCCTTCCTTCAAAAGTTCAGCAAAAGACAGAGGGATAACATCCCTAGGGCCTTAGTCCATATAACAGTCCATCTGTTTCCCTCCCTTCATGTAGGGACCTAAGCAGAGTAAGTGGAGTAGACCTTCTCATCTTCCATGCTGCCCCCAGTATCGACTTAACAAGCCCCTACGATGCACAAAGCACATGCTAGGAAATTTACATGCTAGTAAATCTCCACAATTTCATAAGGCAAGTATTATTTCTATTTGACAAAGAAAAAATCTGAGTTATTGAAAAGTTAACTTCCAAAGGTCCTTCAGCCAGCAAGTGGGAAAGCCTGGATATAAATTCAGGCTCACCCAAATGACTCCAAAAACCATCCTCATCTCAAAAGTCTATTATTTGGTCTTACTCCAAACAAATTACACAAACAGATTTTCATACTCAGAAAAATCATTAGATTCAGCCCCAAAGAGCAATGTCTGAAACATGCTACAACACGAATGAACCTTTAAAACATCATGCTAACTAAAAAGAGACAGACACAAAAGGTCACAAATTGTATGGTTCCATTTATACAAAATATCCAGAGTAAGTGGATCCATAGACACAATACACAGATTAGTAGCCACCTAGGTTGGAAGAGAGGGAGCATGGGGAGTAACTGCTTAATGAGGATGGGTTTCTTTTTGGGGATCATGAAAATGTCATAGAACTAAAGAGATGTGACAAATGTACAATATTGTGAATGTATTAAATGCCACTTTGAAACTATAAATGTTATATAGAGGAATTTAATCTCAATCAAAAAACATCATCAGAATGGAACAGAGGATAGGAGGCTACAGTAGCTTCATTTGCCCTAGTCAATCTTTCACATGATCCTACACTCTCTACTGCTCTTAAGCAGCCAGCTCTAGAGAAGCAAAAAAGATTCATCTCAAGCAACAAAAGGGGAAGGGAGCTCTATGCTGAAGATAACAAGGCTATGCCTAGGATCACTGGGAGAAAGAAGATGGTCAACTGAACAGACATGCCATTTGTACAGGATGATGGAGTGCCAGAGGTCTATGGACCTTAGCATCAGTGCAAATTCAGTCTGTTCTCCTTTGCCTTCAATGCCTGAATCATGGATGATTTTTTATATCCTTATAAGAAAGCCAGCAACCAAAGACAGATTTATTTAGATTTACCTATGGTATTTACTAACACAGGAAAATAGTGTTATATATCGGGAGGTATATAAAATCTTTAATTGCCCAGGAAATTATCTTAACAGAACTATCTACTTTTGAAACATTCTAGATAAGAAAGACTTTACTGTATCTACTGGAGAGGTAGACAAATATTTATATTTTGAGTTAAACCTCCTCATTTTGTTAAAAAGGAACATTATAACCTCTAAAATAGCCAATCAGGATCCTATCCTTTATGAGGTATCTTCCAACTCAGAGACTTAACAAAAACAAAAACAAAAACAAAACCCCAGGGAGTGGGAGGATGACTAAAAAGTAATTCTTATATAATGCCCTTTTAAACAAGAACTTAATTATGAAAATAGAAAGTCCTTTAATTGTGTAAAATAAACTGAACTAAGGTTTACATTATACTGGTCAAAAATACCTTTTAGAGTTGTCAGAAAACACTTTTTTTTAAAGATTTTATTTATTTATTCATAAAAGACACACAGAAAGAAAGAGAGAGAGAGAGGCAGAGACACAGGCAGAGGGAGAAGCAGGCTCCATGCAGGGAGCCTGACGTGGGACTGTATCCCGGGTCTCCAGGATCACGTCCTGGGCTGAAGGCTGCGCTAAACTGCTGAGCCACCCAGGCTACCTGTCAGAAAACACTTTAAAAGCAAGGAGAAGAAAGAAGGGATGATGCTGCTCTTTCAATCAGAAACCACTTCCTAAATTAAACCTATGAAGTACAGGATCTTTAGAATTGAAATTTGGGAAGAAATAAAAAATAACCTTTAGCTTACTCAGCCTATTGTAAAAGTATATTCAAATCATCCCTTTCAAAAAGGATTATTTGAATGTAAAGATACATTCAAGTAAAAAGTTTTAAAGCATCCTACTATAAAATATTTTTTAAAAAACAATAGTAGGGGCACCTGGTTGGCTTAGTCAGAACAATGTGCGACTCTTGACCTCAGGGTCATGAATTCAAGCCCCATGTTGGGTGTAGAGACTACTTACATAAATAGAAAAGCTTTAAAAATATATGAAAATATGGCGTGCCTAGGTGGCTCAGTTGGTTAAGCATCTGCCTTCAGCTCAGGTCATGATCCCAGGGTCCTGGGATCAAACCCCACATCGGGCTCCCTTCTCAGCAGGAAACCTGCTTCTCCCTCTCCCCACATTGGGCTCCCTTCTCAGCAGGAAACCTGCTTCTCCCTCTCCCTCCTCCTGCTGCTCCCCCTGCTTTCCCTCCTCCTACTACTCCCCCTGCTTGTGTTCTCTCTGTCAAATAAATAAAATATTTAAATATACATATATAAATTTTTAAAAATTTAGAAAGCAAAAGTAGCAATCAAGTTATTTTCCAGGTTTCAGCTGCATTGTACATAAACCAATATACAGTAATAGCAATCAATATACTGAGTATAGTAATGATGCTATCAACACTGATTGCCAAAAGGGTACTACTCAGTACTGCAACTTTCATTCAAATTGGTTACATGTATAAACTAAATTTAACAGCATTAAATTTGAAATCAAATAGTTAAAGAGATGTAACACTGCAAGTGATATTCAAGAAAGTAAGCTCCCAAAGAAAGTATGCATGTACTTCATACTTTAAACAACTGTCATTATCATTTAAATCTATGCACCAAGCATACGGTATGCCATTAACTTTGAAGATTTTACTTATTTGAAACAGATGAGGGAAGAGGGAGAGGGAGATGGAGAAGTGGGTTACTCGCTAAGTAGGAAGCCCAATGTGGGGATCCATCCCAGGACCCTGGGATTATGACCTGAGCCATAGGCAAATAATTTTTAACTAACTGAGCCACCCAGGGGCCCTTTTAATGCCATTAACTTTGAATGCAAAAACTATACTGTGAAGTGCTTATTTTGCTATCAACATCTATTATAAAAAGGTTTAATTTTTTTTTTTGTTTTAAAGTAACCTTAGGAAAAATTTAAAAATAAAGTACCCTTCCTTTAAAGAATTTGGAAAACTTTCAAATCTTTAAAATTTGAAATCCACCCTATAACCCAGCAATCCCATTCCTAGGATTCTATACTACAGAAGAACAGCATTACGTTTATGTACAATGCTCAGTACAGTATTGCTTGTGATACTGATTATGATATTTGGGCAGCCCAGGTGGCTCAGCGGTTTAGCATTGCCTTCAGCCTAGGGTACGATCCTGGAGACCCGGGATCGAGTCCCACATCAGGCTCCCTGCATGGAGCCTGCTTCTCCCTCTGCCTGTGTCTCTGCCCCCCGCCCCACCCCATGTGTGTCTCTCATGAATAAATAAATCTTTTTTTTTAAGATTTTATTTATTTATTCATGAGAGGCACAGAGAGAGAGAGGCAGAGACACAGGCAGAGGGAGAAGCAGGCTCCATGCAGGGTGCCCAACGTAGGACTCGATCCCGGGACTCCAAGATCATGCCCTGGGTCAAAGGCAGGTGCTCAACCACTGAGCCACTCAGGGATCCCCTAAATAAATCTTTAAAAAAAAAAAAAGATTATTTGATTTATAATACTGAAACTCTCTCTAAACTAACCTATAGAATCCACACAATCCTAATCAAAATCTCCACAGGTTTTTGTTGTTGTCATTGTTTGTATTTCATTTTGTTTTTTGTTTTTGTGAGACTTGAAAATCTAACTCTAAAATTTATATGGAATTTATATGGAAAGAGTAAGAATAACCAAGACACTCAAAAAGAACAAGGTGAGAGTGCTATGGACTGAATGTGCCCCCCAAAATTCACATGTTGAAGCCTTAGCCCTGTGATGTTATTTGGAGGCAGAGCCTTAGGGAGGTAATCTGCTAGAGAAGGTCAAGAGGATGGGGCTTTCAGGATGGGATTAGTACTCTTATAAAAAGAGAAAGAGACAGGAGAACTGCCTTCCCCCCTACTCCTACCCATCTCTTTCTTCTTAGGTATATGTACCAAGAAGGGTCATGCTAGGATATAATGAGAAGACAGCTATCTGCAAACCAGTAAGAGTCCTCACCATACAGCCAATCTGCTGGCATCTTGATCTTGGACTGCCCAGCCTCTGGAACTGTGAGAAACAAATGTTTATTGTTTAAGCTACTAGTCTATGGAATTTTGTTAAAGCAGCCCATAATGACCAAGACAGGAAAGACCTGCTCTAAGAAGGGCAAGATTTAATATAAAACTACTGTTATTAAGACAGTGCGGTATCAGATCAAAGACAGATATAGCAAACAAGGGAGCAGAACAGAGAGCCCAGAAACAAATCCACTCAAACACAGGCATTTATTTCTGAAAAAAAGGTACCACAGTAGAGTAATGTAGAAAGAATGGGACAACTGTATCTTGCAAGAAGTTGCTGTGGCCGAGTTCAAAAAGGGTGTTGCCTGTGTTCTCCTCTGGGATTTTGATGGAATCTTGTCTCACATTTAGATCTTTCATCCATTTTGAGTTTATCTTTGTGTATGGTGAAAGAGAGTGGTCTAGTTTCATTCTTCTGCATGTGGATGTCCAATTTTAAAATTCCCCTGGCTATTCGGGGTCTTTTCTGATTCCACACAAATCTTAAAATAATTTGTTCTAACTCTCTGAAGAAAGTCCATGGTATTTTGATAGGGATTGCATTAAACGTGTAAATTGCCCTGGGTAACATTGACATTTTCACAGTATTAATTCTGCCAATCCATGAGCATGGAATATTTTTCCATCTCTTTGTGTCTTCCTCAATTTCTTTCAGAAGTGTTCTATAGTTTTTAGGGTATAGATCCTTTACCTCTTTGGTTAGGTTTATTCCTAGGGATCTTATGCTTTTGGGTGCAATTGTAAATGAGATTGAGTCCTTAATTTCTCTTTCTTCAGTCTCATTGTTAGTGTATAGAAATGCCATTGATTTCTGGGCATTGATTTTGTATCGTGCCACACTGCCAAACTGCTGTATGAGTTCTAGCAATCTTGGGGTGGAGTCTTTTGGGTTTTCTATGTAGAGTATCATGTCATCAGCGAAAAGGGAGAGTTTGACTTCTCTGCCAATTTGAATGCCTTTAATGTCTTTTTGTTGTCTGATTGCTGAGGCTAGGACTTCTAGTACTATGTTGAATAGCAGTGGTGAGAGTGGACATCCACATCCATCCCTGTCTTGTTCCTGATGTTAGGGGAAAGGCTCCCAGTGCTTCCCCACTGAGAATGATATTTGCTGTGGGCTTTTCGTAGATGGCTTTTAAGATGTTGAGGAATGTTCCCTCTATCCCTACACTCTGAAGAGTTTTGATCAGGAATGGATGCTGTATTTTGTCAAATGCTTTCTCTGCATCTATTGAGAGGACCATACAGTTCTTGGTTTTTCTCTTGCTGATATGATGAATCACACTGTTTTACAAGTGTAGAAACAAAAGCAAAATGAACTATGGGACTTCATCAAGATAAGAAGCTTCTGCACAGCAAAGGATACAGTCAACAAAACTAAAAGACAACCTACAGAATGGGAGAAGATATTTGCAAATGACGTATCAGATAAAGGGCTAGTTTCCAAGATCTATAAAGAACTTATTAAACTCAACAGCAAAGAAACAAACAATCCAATCATGAAATGGGCAAAAGACATGAAGAGAAATCTCACAGAGGAAGACATAGACATGGCCAACAAGCACATGAGAAAATGCTCCGCATCACTTGCCATCAGGGAAATACAAATCAAAACCACAACGAGATACCACCTCACACCAGTGAGAATGGGGAAAATTAACAAGGCAGGAAACCACAAATGTTGGAGAGGATGCGGAGAAAAGGGAACCCTCTTCCACTGTTGGTGGGAATGTGAAATGATGCAGCCACTCTGGAAAACTGTGTGGAGGTTCCTCAAAGAGTTAAAAATAGACCTGCCCTATGACCCAGCAATTGCACTGCTGGGGATTTACCCCAAAGATACAGATGCAATGAAATGCCGGGGACACCTGCACCCCGATGTTTATAATAGCAGCAATGTCCATAATAGCCAAACTGTGGAAGGAGCCTTGGTGTCCATTGAAAGATGAATGGATAAAGATGTGGTTTATGTATACAATGGAATATTACTCAGCCATTAGAAATGACAAATACCCACCATTTGCTCCGATGTGGATGGAACTGGAGGGTATTATGCTGAGTGAAATAAGTAAGTCAATCGGAGAAGGACAAACATTATATGTTCTCATTCATTTGGGGAATATAAATAATAGTGAAAGGGAATAGAGGGGAAGGGAGAAGAAATGGGTAGGAAATAGCAGAAAGGAAGACAGAACATGGAAGACTCCTAACTCTGGGAAACGAACTAGGGGTGGTGGAAGGGGAGGAGGGCGGGGGGTGGGGGTGACTGGGTAGCGGGCACTGAGGGGGGCACTTGACAGGATGAGCAATGGGTGTTATTCAGTATGTTGGCAAATTGAACACCAATAAAAAGTAAATTTATTATTTAAAAAAAAAGAAAAAAAAGAATGGGACAACTGAATAGCCATAAAGGCGGGGTGGGGGGTAGAGGGAAAACACTCAGACTTGATCTCTACCTCACACCATGTTGAAAAAAATCATTTCCAAGTGGAATGTAGATCCAAATTTGAAAAGTAAAACAAGATATGGGAGGATGGCAAAATGGGTGAAGGAGAGCAAGAGGTACAGGCTTCTCAATATAATATAATTAAGTCACAGGAATAAAAAATACGGCATAGAGAATATAGTCAAAGATACTGTTACAGCATTGTATGGTGACAGATGGCAGCCATACTTTTGGTGAGCACAGTATAAACTACAGACTTGTCAAATCACTCACTATGTTGTACACTACAATCAAAAATAATGATTTTTGAAAAGTAAAACACAAAAATACTCTCAGGGTAAGAAAACAATTCTTTAATAGGAAACAAAAACACTAGTCAGAAGATAAAATATTAATAAATTGGAATACATTAAGAATTTCAGTTCCTCTAAGGACACCATTAAGAGAGTCAAAGGCAAGCCACAGAGAAGAAGGTATCTGCTAGGCATATATCCAATAAAAAAAACTCCTATCTCTATATGTTAACTGGAATTTAAATAAAAACTTGAAACAAACAAAAAAAGAAACATCAAGACAGAAAAAAAAACCCTCATTACAAGAAAAAGAATTTGTAACTATGTATGGTGATGAATGGTAACTTGACTTACTGTGGTGAATTTTGTATTCAAGTATCAAATCAGTATACTGTACACATAAAATTAATGTTATATGTCAATTATACCTCAATAAAAAACTCCTATCCACAACATAAAGAAAAGAACTACAAATCAATAAAAGACAAACCAACAGAAAAATAAGCAAGTTACATAAGCACTTCACAAAAAAAGGTATCAAATGGCCAATACACAGATGAAAAATGCTCAATCTTATAATTCTATAATTCATCAGAGAAATGCAAATTAAAACAATAAGAGAATGCTACACATCCACGAGAACAGCTGAAATTAAAAAGACTACCAACAACGTAGAGCAACAGCAACTTTCAGAAACTTCTGGTAGAAAGGTAAAGTTCAACTACCCGAAAAACAATGGGCATGATCTTCTAAGTTGTTAAAACTATATATACCTTTTGACCCAATGTTCCACTCCTGTGTACAAAGCAAAAGAAAGGCAGGTACATGTATACCAAAAGAACTGTACAATGATGTTCAGAACAGTAATAATTTATAATAACCAAAAACTGTAAACAACCCAAATGTTTATAACATTTACATCAGAAAGCATACCAAAGTGGTACGATAAAGAAAAGGAAAAAAACAAATACCAAAAAGTCAGGACGATAGTAAGCTTTTTGCGGGGGAAGAAGGCAGCGCTATAATGCTGGCAGTGTTCCTTTTGGGATCTCAGCGGTGGTTACATGGGGTTTACTTCATAATAATTCATTGATTTATGCATTTCTGTTTTACTCTCCTCTGAACTTGTGTCGCAGTTCACAGCAAGAAAAAGAAATTGAAAAAAGTCTAATCTGAGCTTTGGTGCTAGCTGCAAGTCACACAGAATCAGTTAAGTTCACAGTTTCCAATCAATAGCTTGAAAATATAAAACTTTTCCCTGTATGATGCTATCTTGAACAAATTATCAAATTATTATAAACCTCAAATATTAAAGGTAGAGAATATTATACTATCAAATTATGATTCTCAAAGAAAACACACTTTACAAAAGCATAACTATTTACAAAAAAAGAAAAATATTATGTTATTAATAAAAATACCTAAAAATTCAATAATTAACCTGTCAAAAATAATTTTCCATTTTGTTATCAACAGTAGCCACATTTTAATTAATAAGCTCCTTGTAAAAGGTTTATTAAAGAAGAAATTCCAAACTTACCTCTCTATTGGGTGTACCTTCATCAAGTTGCTCTGTAAATGAAGACGTCCTGCTCCTGGTTCTTGTTGGTGTTGAAGAATTGGAGGGAGCCTAGATTAAAAAAATTATTGCACAAATTAGAAAGACTACATTGACTAGTAGACTATGTATTGTATAGACCTTCTCTCTCAGTCCGTGCCCAAAGAACCCCATGAAAGAAAGGAAAAAAACATATAAAAAGGAAAACAATCAACTAGAAGATCTAGGTTGCCTACTGGGTCCTTGGTCTGACTCCGTCACCAACCAGAACTGTGATCTTATTAGCTAAATTAACTTTTTTTTTTAATTTTTTTTTAATTTTTATTTATTTATGATAGTCACAGAGAGAGAGAGAGGCGCAGAGACACAGGCAGAGGGAGAAGCAGGCTCCATGCACCGGGAGCCCGATGTGGGATTCGATCCCGGGTCTCCAGGATCGCGCCCTGGGCCAAAGGCAGGCGCCAAACCGCTGCGCCACCCAGGGATCCCTAACTTTTTGAGGGCCACATGTCCTCATATATAAAATAAGGTTGTAATTTTAATATAAGATGAAATCATTCAGGGAAAGTGAAACCAGTTGAGTTATATGCAAACTCTTTGTACTATTTTGGCAACTTTCCCATAACTCAAAATTATTCCAAAATTAAAAGTTCATTAAAAAAATAAGATTGGGGGATCCCTGGGTGGCTCAGCGGTTTGGCGCCTGCCTTTGGCCCAGGGCGCGATCCTGGGGTCCCGGGATCGAGTCCCATGTCGGGCTCCCGGCATGGAGCCTGCCTCTCCCTCCTCCTGTGTCTCTGCCTCTCTCTCTATGTCTATCATAAATAAATAAATCTTTAAAAAAAAATAAGATTGTCAATTCAATCTTTTAAGTGCCTTCCAGCTCTAATACTCGATACTACATAATGCACAAATAAACATCTCTCTGGCCATCACCTTACTTTAAGTTTACCTTGCACACCACAACTAGATCCTAAAATGCCAACCCATTCAGTTCTGTAAAGGACAGCCTGACTCCCATAACGTGCAGTACAAAAACCCTCAGGATAAAGGGCCCAAAATTTAAACTAGAAGGTTAAGGTCTACTCTAAGGTGAACTAAAAAGAATCCTAAAAGTATAAAGCCAAAACTTTAAGACCTTCCCTCACTTGTAATAAAATAGATCTGAACTTATCTACACATAGAAATAATTCTAAAAAAAAAAAAAGAAATAATTCTTGAGGTCTTATCCTTTTGTAGTCTACAAAGCTCTACATCAATAAAAGGCATTTTTTTATTTTTAAAGATTTTTTAAATTTATTTTATTTTATTTTAATTTATTCATGATAGACATAGAGAGAAAGAGAGAGAGAGAGAGAGAGAGGCAGAGACACAGGCAGAGGGAGAAGCAGGCTCCATTGCTGGGAGCCCAACGTAGGACTCGACCCCGGGACCCCAGGATCGCGCCCTGGGCCAAAGGCAGGCAGGCACCAAACCACCAAGCCACCCAGGGATCCCCAATAAAAGGCATTTAATAAATATTTGTTAAATAATGAGTGAATGAATGAACCAATGGAACCCCGATCTGTCAAGTGGGCACATACTGCTGTGGCTAGGCTGGAACAGAGACATCATTAGGAATAATTACACACATACAGATACATACATATACACATATACATATTTACTTTACAATAAGTGTAACTTTTCACAAGTATACTCATCACAAGTATACTCCTTAATCCCTATTACCTACTTAACTCATGATTTTTAAAAATTGAAATATAAAAGAAGATATGAGTGTATTTCCATAATCACTGAATGGGAAAGAGATTTTTCTGTCAAAACCAAAAACCAAAAGAAAGTTTAATGGAGGGGGGGGTACTAACAACAAAATAATGACAAAAATTTAACAACCTTTTTTTCCTAAACAGCTCTTGTAAATCCGTAAGTTAGAACTCAGAAAATTTACTCAGTCTCCCTCTCATCTAGGGCAGGTGACCTGAGCTCCACCAATGAATATGCCCACATGAGACTCTGAGTCATAAGTGAGGGATATGAGAAAATAGACACACAAATTTAAAGTTCATCATCTGGTGAGCAATAGAGACAAGGCTTTATGCAGTTGTGCACAGGTATTATTGATTCAGCTTCCCAGATGCCAGGAAAGAGCTAGTTTTAGACAGTCATCATCCAATCACTTGAAAAGTATATCCCCACTGTAAATATTTACAATCTTTATACTCTGGCTTCATGTGAGCCTTATCAGTAACTGAGAACCTCATCAGCTCTGGAGTAACTAGCAAAACCAAATGTTGGAATTTGCAAAGTTGAAGAATAGGTCATAAAACACATTGTCTTCAAAAAAGTAGTATACCACCTGGCAGACTTGGCCTCATGGCTGGTCTTCCCCCAGAGTTGCAAGAGTAAGGATCACATACATTACATATGTTCGTAAAATATAAAACATGCATGAAAAAACTAACGGTACTTGACCATTTATCTAAAGGTTCTGGATCTTTAATGGTCTATTCTCACTTCAAAATAGAAAGGGATTTAGATTCCTCCAAACTAAACTTGGTCTAATTAATTCTCATAGCTATGAGAAATCTAGACAAGTTTCTAAGCTATTTGTCACAATTAATATCTTTATTGCCCACCAATGGATTATTAACTAACCATAAGCCTCAATTTCCTAAAATGGAAAAACCATTTTAGTCACTGTGGTAGGTAGAATTCTAAGATGACCCCAAATGACCTGTGAATATGATGAGATCATTCCCCTTATTATCTCACATTACATAGTAAAAGGGATTTCTAACAGGTATATTTAAGGTTTTTAATCAGTAGTCTTTGAGTCAATCCAAAGATTACCGGGATGGGTCTAGCCTAATCACAAAAGCCCTTCAAATAAGAGTCTAGAGAGCAAAGGCAGAGGCAGAAGGCAGAGAGATGCACTCCTGCTATCCTGAAAGAAAATAAAATGTCCAAGAGGGCCAAGTGACAAGAAACTGCAGGTAGCCTCTAGGAGTTGCCCCCTGCAATAGCCAGAAAGAAATAAGGACCTCACTCCTACAACCACAGAGGACTGAATTCTACTACAGCCACATGGGCACAGAAGAAAATCTTAAGATCCAGATGAAAACACAGTCTGGATGACACCTTGTACGACTCAGCGGAGAAGACAGTCAGCCATGCCAGACTTCTCACCTAAAGACTACGAAGTAACAACAGGGTTATTAGGCTCTAAGGTTGTAGTAATTTGTTATGCAACATTAGAAAATGTATACAATCACTCTGGGGAATAATAAGTCTTGAGTGGCATGTCCCAATACCATGACTTTTCATTATCCATCAAGACTCTGCTCAGATGTCATCCTGGCTCTCTCCACAAATGCTTTCCTATGTGCAGCCACAACATCCTGTACACACTATTACCATACTAAGAGTACTTGTCTCTCAACCACATGGTACAGAGACTACTTCTACCCTTCAAGGCAAATGCAATACCCAGCACAGCACCTTAGGAGGCACTGTTCAATAAATAAGTGCTCTATAATTACAAATTTCATTGATTGATCAATCGATTGATTGGGAGGCTCCACACCAAAGTGGGGCTTGAACTCACAACCCTGAGATCAAGCGTTGCATACTCTACCAATTCAGCCAATTAGGTGCCCCAACAAATGTTTTTAAATACTTTATCCCTTCTGATCCTCACAACCAATCAGAAAGGTAAGCAGAACAGATATTATCATACCCAATTTCTTATCTCTGATGAGAAAATAAGAAGTTTAGAATGTTTATGTAGCTTGCCCAGGTTGCATACAAGTTCTGTGTTATGGGTTAGGAAACAAGTCTTCTGATTCCTTCCATACACTTTCCCAGTATCGTTTAGATCACTGTTTCTCAGATTTTTTTTCACTGGGATCCATGGTATAAAAAGACAAAACAAAGAATCCATTTTACATACAAACACATTTAAAACAGAAGTTTGATAGAACCTTAATCTTTATGGCAGAAAGTGTCATATTTCCTGATCCATTTTGTTCTTTCATTAAAAAAAAAAAAAAAAAAAAAAAAACAGCTATGGGGCACCTGGCTGGCTTGATCACAGGGTTGTGAGTTCAAGCTCCACTCCATGGTATAAGGTTTACTTAAAAAAAAAAAAAAAAAAAAAAAAGAAAGAAAAAAAAAAAGCTGATCTCAACCAATTAAAAGACCCACAATCCTCTTAACTGCTTTCACCATATGGTAAGTTTCCACCATACCATTTTGTCCTTGTGAGAATAGTGTACATAAACATAGCCACTAACTCTTAAATCGAGACTGCATCAAATGTATCTAACATAATTCAGTTATCTGGAAAAATAAAAATTAAAAAGCATTAACCCTAGGTTGAACAACACAATCTAATGATAATAAAAAGACAAATTTTGGATATTCATATTACTGAAAAATTCTATATTAAAGTCAAAAGTATGTTAACCAAAGTTTACTCATTAGAGGCTCTACCATCTGGGAGTTTTCATGGAAAGAACTATTCAAGATAGCTGAACTGTTAGATAGATTTGGAGAAACACAAATATAGGTATAGATATAGATATCTATATAAAATTATAGATTCAAAATGATTACACCTCACTGATACCTGAAAGGCTTTGGAGATACAATGAGGTATAACCATTTTGAATCTACAACTTTCTGAACTCCATTAACTAAGTCTAGTTTTAAAAGATAAAAGGAGGGGTGCCTGGGTGGCTCAGTCAGTTAAGCGTCTGCCTTTGGTTCAGGTTATGATCCCCAGGTCCTGGGATCGAGCCCCACGTTGGGATCCCCGCTCAGTGAGGAGCCTCCTTCTTCTCCCTCTCCTTCTGCATTTCCCCCCAACTCGTGTGTGCTCTCTCTCAAAGAAATAAAATCTCTAAAAAATTCTTAAAGATAAACAGAAGCTGAACATAATATAACATTTTTTTTAATTTAACATTTTCTAGGTCAGTTTTCACTCTTGTAAATATGCTACTTGTAGTAAGTCTTCTCTATTCATTTTTGCCTGTTACAAGTTTAGAAACTGAATATCTACATTTATTGGAATTGTAGACAAAAAAAGCATAAGGAAGCTCTAAATGAAGAATGTTTTTAGGTTTCCTTATGAATAACTTAGATTAGCTGTGAAATGTGAAGTTGGTGACATTAAAATCTGGGATGCCTTTTGACTTATTTCCTGGTTCTCACGTTATGCCCTAAAGAGACAAGACATTATTCTTACACAAGCATAACAAAATCTGACTTCATTCCTCCCTCCAACCCACAGACAATCGATCATGGCAAGGACACAACCATAGAATCCTTCTCATCAGAGCCCTATTGAAAGTCCCTCCCCAATCTATTTGATAGAATAGCTCTATAGGAATGGCCAAGTAACTTGGAGTTAACACTTCACATAAACCTTTATATTCTGATTACCAAAATTATTAGAGCGTTTCACCATGTCCTTAGTAAAGTACTTTCTGCATCCTGACATCTAAAATAATAGTGCAGAAATGAAATATTGTTGTTCATGTTATAAATGCTTACCTCAAAAACCAGCCTTTTAATATAGTGAAATCCACTCACCCAAAAGTAATTTAAGGAAACTTCCAGTTAAACAGATGAAGTATATGCTCCTAGAGTCTCTGCCTCTCAAAGAGTTAAGAAATTTCAAACAATTTTCAGAAGATTGTTATGAATGAAAGAATAGTAAAGGATTTTAACACAGTTGAGAACACTACAACCCCAAGGAGCTACAGAAGGGAACAGTGATGAGACGGAAGCCAATTTTCATCCCCCGAAACATGAAAAGACTTAAGACTTAAAGCAAAAATGTAACGCAAGATGCAAAAGTAAAGAGACAGGACCAAAAACAGGAAGACTGGTGAAAAGGTCCTCAGGTCCCTGTTCTACTTTACAGAGCCTCTGAAGAGCCAGAGGTTTTTTTCAGGAGCCAATGAGGCTACAAACTGGGAAAAACCAAACACAGGGAAGATAGGAGTGAAGAGCAAAGTGTATGACTAACCTTAGAGAAATTAAGTGGTAACCTGTACAGTGAATCAGCTCTATTTCCAGAGGTTAGCAGCTTGGCTTATAACCCCTCACTCTTCCTCCAAAGCACACCCATGCTTCTCTGGAGAAATCAAATGACCTCCAGACCTGTGGTTACCAGCATGAAGATATTTCCCTCAATAATTACCCAGCAGTGAGCCGCAGTGTCTCTCTGACACTTCTACTTTGAAATGGTATAAGATTTTTTTGTGCCTCACCCTTAAATATGAATGCAAAGCCCAGAGCACTCAATAATGTTTCCAAAGCAATAAAGTAAGCCAAAAACAAGCTCAACAACAAAACACAAAAAAGTAGAAGAAAAACAACAAAGATTAAAAGAAAATTTCAAAACAACAACAAAAAATCACCATTATTCGGAGAGATAAAAGATATACTTGTATAAAAAGAACAATGCTATGAACAAATAAAAGAGTAAGAAACAGCCCTTAGAAATTTTAAAATAAGGTAGCTAAAATTAAAAATTCAATTAAAGAATTAAACAAGTTGAAAAAATCTCTTGGGGATCCCTGGGTGGCTCAGAGGTTTAGCGCCTGCCTTAGGCCCAGGGCATGATCCTAGAATCCCGGGATAGAGTCTCACGTCGGGCTCCTTGCATGGAGCCTGCTTTTCCCTCTGTGTCTCTGCCTCTCTCTGTGTGTGTCTCATGAAAAATCAAATAAAATCTTTAAAAAAAAAGAAAAGAAAAAATCTCTCAAAAGTAGTGCAAAACAAAACAAAACCCAAAACATAACAACAACAACAAAAGAATCTATCCTGAAGGCATAAAACTACCAAAAAGAGAAGGTACCATAAAGCTACCAAATTGCAGCTAAAAAGAGAAGAAAAACAATTAAGGGGAGGGAATTATCAAAGAAACAACATGTAAAAGTTTCCAAGAATTTAAGCCCAAGAGTCACCATACAATGCCCACTGAATATCCAGCACAATGCAGAAAGAAATCCATACAAAGGCATATTTACCATGAAATTTCAGACAAGATATAAAGGGATGATCCTAAAGTCTCCAGAAAAAAAAAAAAAAAAAAAAAAGGCAGCAGAATGACAATGGACTTCTCAATACAACACTGCAAACAGGGATCCCTGGGTGGCGCAGCGGTTTGGCGCCTGCCTTTGGCCCAGGGCGCGATCCTGGAGACCCGGGATCGAATCCCACATCGGGCTCCCGGTGCATGGAGCCTGCTTCTCCCTCTGCCTATGTCTCTGCCTCTCTCTCTCTCTCTCTCTGTGACTATCATAAATAAATAAAAAAAAAATTAAAAAAAAAAACAACACTGCAAACAGAAAACAATGGAGCAATGATCCCAAAATTATCTACCTTGGCAGGAAAAGAGCAAATATGGCTTACAGTGTACAAATCAACAAATAGCAAAGTAATAAAAGTTTATAATTAGAAAAATGAAGTTAAATATCTGGGCAAACAAATTGTTGAGAACATGGAGAACAGGACTAGAGGCGCAGACAATGCATAATATCCTTTTAGTAATGCTTTGCCTTTTAAAACCATATAATATGTTACTGTGATAAAAATAAAAGCAAAATTTTATTTTGAAATTTTAACTAAAAGCATAAATACTTAGTATGTTCAATACAAGATACCCAATAAAATTTAGAAGCATGATATACAGACTAAAAGATGATCTACTTCTCATCTTAAATCTTATCCAACAGTTAGTTGATAATGAATAAGTGGACTGATACTCAATACTTCAGACACTAGCTAGTTAACAGCAATTTTCAAGGCCAGTCACATGGTATATGCTAACTTAATTAACCATGTGATTCTACAAAATAAGATAGAAAAATCACATATCTTTACAATCTAAGAAATACGTGTTGAGAATTTAAAATTTTAAAGTCAAATATTTCAGAAAATGAATTTATGTTTAGATACATCATTGTGATTAGGTTTCCAGTATGAGAATGCAGACCGAATACTATTATTTACCTCCCCTCCCTCTTAAAAACCCATTGAAATGAAAGTTAAAGAAAAAAAATAGTAGGAAAACAAAGATTAATTAAAACTCAAGAACAAGACAGAGAACATCAACAGTGAAAAGATGATGACAAATTTCTAAAGAACCAAAGGCAAAAGGATGCAAATTAGAGAAGAAATCAGGACAAAGGTAGCCATAACTCCAAATCTGCACAGAATGTTGAAGAAGAGGAAACAGCAAATTCTTCCAAGAGGAAAAAAAAAAAAAAAAAAAACAGAGGTTTAGTGTCCTAGAATGAGAGATTATTGTTCTCATTATTGTTCTCAGGGATTAAGGGTTTTTGTGACAAAACGGTACTTGAGGTCAGCCTCCTCCAATCCAAATATTACCAGACAAAAGGAACTGCAAAATATAGTGAGCAACCTACCTTGTAGGAGTTAGGTCTTCAAAAGTGGGGGCTAATAGCACAAAGTAGCAGGGTAACAAAACACCCAAGTTTAACCATTGCAATCCCAGTTCCACCCAGTTTATGCCAGTTTATGTTCCAAGATCATTATTAGAAGTAGTGTCCCCTTTCATTCTCAAGAATGTTTACATGATAAATTACACAGTCACCTTTTATTTTTTATTTTTTTCTAAATTTTTTATTTATTTATGATAGTCACAGAGAGAGAGAGAGAGAGAGGCAGAGACACAGGCAGAGGGAGAAGCAGGCTCCATGCACCGGGAGCCCGATGTGGGATTCGATCCTGGGTCTCCAGGATCGCGCCCTGGGCCAAAGGCAGGCGCCAAACCGCTGCGCCACCCAAGGATCCCCACAGTCACCTTTTAAAGTAGGTAGACAGACCCTCTATGTTGGGGCTCTCCACACAGGAGAGGCACATAAGAGCAGAGAAAAAGAAAACCCATGTCAGCTATCAAGATAAATCACCTGCCAAGACTTCCACAATCACAAGATATCTTTCTTTAAAAAAAAAAAAAAGCGCAAAACAAGATGACCAGTAAGAATATAACAAGTGACCCAGAAAAATTAGATAAATCAGAAACAGAACTTAAATATGTATGTGTGTATACTATATAATGCTTATCCTCCTAGAGTTGTTCTTTTTTTTAAGATTTTATTTATTTATTCATGACAGACAGAGAGAGAGGCAGAGACACAGACACAGGGAGAGGGAGGAGCAGGTCTCGATCCCAGGTCTCCAGGATCACACCTCGGGCCGAACCGGGGCTGCCCTCCCAGAGTTTTGATAAGCTCTAGTTTCTTTAAACAACCACAAGCTGCTACTAAAATCTGAAACAAAGCAACAAGTATAAGCACAGTGAGAGAACTATAGGGCCAGTGATCTATTAGAGTTTCGAGGCACATTTTTTAATCCCATCAAGTACGATTACTTTATTATTTAAAACATAAGAACTTAATGCACATTTTACCTAAAGAATTACCAAGTCACTATTTGCTACTGGTCAAAATACAGATTATTATATATTTATGTTCTCCCAGGGGAATTATGGGTTCTCTAATTTCACGACTGAGGGTAATTATTTAGTAAATCTGGATTTATAACAAGGCTATGTTCCTTCAGAAAGGGATTCCTTTCCCTGCTATCTGTGCACTTTTAAAATTTTTCTATTACAGGGACGACTGGGTGGCTTAGCAGTTGAATGTCTGTCTTTGGCTCAGGGTATGATCCTGGAGTCCTGGGATCAAGTCCTGCATCGGGTTCCCCACAGGGAGCCTGCTTCTCCCTCTGCCAATGTCTCTGTCTCTCATAAACAAACAAAATCTTAAAAAAAAAAAAAAAAATTCTATTACATAAACTATTACTTTGGAGTCCCACTTTTTGCTTTTTTTAATCTAATTAAATTTTTTATTGTGGTGAAATATATGTAACATAAAAGTTACCCTTTTAACCAATTTTAAGTGCATAGTTGAGTGGCATTAAGTATATTCACACTGCTGTGCAAACATCACCATTATCCATCTCCAGAACTTTTTCACCTTTCCAAACCAAAACTCTACTCATTAGATAATAATTCCCCCCCTCCCACCTCTCTCCAGCCCCTAGCAACCACCATTCTATTTTTTTGTCTCTATGAATTTGACTAATCTAGGTACCACAGATAGGTGGAATCATACAATATTTGTACATTTGTGTCTGTACTTTAAAGTTTTAGTAGTATTTGAAAAAGGCTGAAATGTTTAAAAATACTTTTATTTATGTTGGGGTGCCTGGCTGGCCCAAAAGGGCATGCAACTCTTGATCTCAGGGTCATGAGTTTGAGCCCCACATTGGGCATAGCAATTCCTTAATTACACTTAAAAACATATATATTTTTATGTACTACATACATCCCAAGCAATTACAATGTATTCTATATTATTTTTTAATGTTTCTTTTATCCAATTCATTCTGTAAGGTATAAAGACAGCTTTTAGACAACAGGCTTGAGCAACAGAAACAAAAGGGCCCAAGTGACCAACTGGCTAAATACCACAGGCACATTAGGCAACCCAACTCAAAAATATCCATGGTCCCTAAGTGACCAATGGGCTACTCACAACCAGGCACAGTAACCAAAAAAGGGAGAATTCCATATGTCCCCACTGTCCTCACCTTCTCTCTGCCTCGTTGCAAACAGTCTGCTTTACGATCCGGCCAGCCACTCACTACCTTGAGGTGTATTTAGTACATTTCTATCTCCTTTGTTCTGCCTTGCATGAATATATGCCACTGGACCCCATCCAATCAGGACGCCTCACATTTGGGGGGCCCTCATCCGATTGAGACAAACACCACACAGGAATTTAAAAATCCAAAATAGATACTCATTGTTAAAAAATAATGTTAAGTGGAGCACCTGGCTGACTCAATTGATTAAGCAACAGACTCTTGATTTCATCTCAGGGCTGTGAGATCTTTCCCTCTTCTCCCCACCTCACCTCATGTGCACTCTCTCTCTTTCTCTCTCTCAAAAAAAAAAAAAAAAGGTAAATAAATAAATAATAATAATATAAGTGGGGGCATCTGGGTGGCTCAGTGAGTTAAGCTTACCCCTCTTGATCAGGTTTGGATCAAAGGGTCATGAATTCAAGCCCCATGTTGGGCTCCACAGGGCATGGAGCCTACTTTTAAAAAATAAATAAATAATAATAATAATAATAAAAGTGAACCTTGATTTAAAAATTTTTAACTTCGGGGATCCCTGGGTGGTGCAGCGGTTTGGCGCCTGCCTTTGGCCCAGGGCGGGATCCTGGAGACCCGGGATCGAATCCCACGTCGGGCTCCCGGTGCATGGAGCCTGCTTCTCCCTCTGCCTGTGTCTCTGCCTCATTCTCTCTCTCTCTCTCTCTCTCTCTGTGACTATCATAAATAAATAAATAAATAAAATTTAAAAAAAAATTTTTTTAACTTCATTTTTAATTAGTGAGTAGGCTTCAAGTCATCATCAGTGTTGAATAAATAATTACTTAAAATAATATCTGCCAAGGAAGGATGCAAATCTTAGTACCAACCAAATAGAAGTGATTGGAGAATATTAGAGAAGTCTACCTCTCGTTTTTATTGAATGCTTTCAAATCCTTAAGGAACACTATACTATATCACTATTATTATTACTGGAAAGTTTTACAAATATTGTGATGCAAATGATTTGTTTATCTCAGAATTACCTATGCCTGACAGCTCAATCTATTGGAAAAATACCTATCAGGCCACCTCACCTAGATAAGCAAGCTAGGAAACAGAAGGATGCACACAAAGGCCTCCAAACACTCAAAATCTGTGTTAATAAACTACACTGCACTACAGAACCCCTCAGATACTTGCCCTTATTCCACACAAAATTTTATAAGTTTATGTGTCTTGATTCAAAGCCCACAACAGTTCAAAGGCAGAGAGAAGACATTTGGCAGATAGAAGACATTTGGCAGATAGAGAAGGAGATCACAAAATTACAAAAAGTAGACCAAGAACAAACAAATTCTCTTGAGTAAGTAAAAGGGAAATTTACTCAGGTAAATTTTTGAGGGCATGGTGCCTTCAACACAACATAATTCATACTCAAAAATGAAGAAATGGTAATATTATACGAATTCAAGATCCCTTTCTTAAGAAAAGTAGGATACATGTAATCTGCAAAAAGACTGTCATCAAAAAGGGTTTTCTGTTTGGTTTTTAACTCACCTTTGAAAAAAAATCTTTAACTCTGAAAACAATAATCTAGAACTTCTCATCCTGAAGAGATCTTAATAGCTGAAGATTTGAGACCAGGGACACCTGAGTGGCTAAGCGGTAGAGCATCTGCCTTTGGCCCAGGTGTCTTGCCTTTGGCCTAGGGCAAGTCCCCATGTCCAGCTCCTCTGGGGAGCCTGCTCCTCCCTCTGCCTGTGTCTCTGCCTCTCTCTCTCTCTCTCTCTGTCTCTCATGAATAAATAAATAAAATCTTAAAAAAAAAAAAAAAAAAAGATCTGAGACCAGAACAGAATCAAGTCTCTATCAGAATGATCACTAAGGGGATCCCTGGGTGGCGCAGCGGTTTGGCACCTGCCTTTGGCCCGGGGCGTGATCCTGGAGACCCGGGATCGAATCCCACATCGGGCTCCCGGTGCATGGAGCCTGCTTCTCCCTCTGCCTGTGTCTCTGCCTCTCTGTCTCTCTCTGTGTGACTATCATGAATAAATAAATAAAATCTTTAAAAAAAAAAAAAAAAAAGAATGATCACTAAGAACTTAACTTTTACCTTTTTATATACATACTATATATATTATCAAATAGGAATATTTTAAATCTTTATACACAGTTATTTTATTTGATCCAGATGCATTGTCTCACCTAAGTTACTCATAACTTTTTTATTATTCTAAAAAACATCTCTCTCTCTCTGTTAATGTTGCAAAAGCATTCCTTTTCACGTAGAAGAATTGAACATTATGAATAAGAAAAATAGTCATAAAATTTCATAAGCACCTCAAAAGCATTCCTTTTCATGTAGAAGAATTAAACATTATGATTAAGAAAAATAATCAAAAAAAAAAAGAAAAATAATCAAAATATCTCATAAGCACTTCCTTTTTAGGCTATTTTCACTGCCTGTATATAACATATTTTAGACACATATTTTTTCCCCACAAAACAGGGGTCACAATTTACATGCTGCTTCTTAATCTGTCCCTTTTTTTTTTTTTTTTTTTTTTTTTTTAAAGATTTTACTTATTTGAGAGAGCAAAGCAAGAGAGAGAGTAATAGGGAGCAAGAGCAGGTAGGAGGGGCAGAGGGAGAAGCAAGACTTTCTGCTGAGCAAGGAGCCTGACATGGGGCTCAATTCCAGGACCCCTGGATCATTACCTGACTGAAGGCAGATGCTTAATGGACTGAGCTACCCAGGCATCCCTTAGTCTGTCCTTTAACACTAATATCTTTGCATGTTATTATTACTTTCCTGTAGGCTCTAACAATAGCTGTGTTAGACAAGTTAATTTGAACCTCACTCCTTCATCTATAAGAGTATCTACCTCTTTGATGTATGTAAGAATTAAATAAAATGATCCATGTAAAATACAAAGCAAAATGCCTGTCACATCATAAGAGCCAATAAATGCTGGCTTTTGTTAAAGGCTGCATAATAACCAACTCCCTTAACCTGTTAATCAATTTTCTATTTTTAGCTAGTTTTATCCATCAAAAACAACGTTGAAATAGAAACCCATGACATGAAATCTTTAACGCATCCTAAACTTTCTCGGAATATAAATTTCTAGAAGTGGAATCTCGGATCATTGGTATTTTATACATTCTCAAATGTAACTGCTTTACATTCACTAACATGATGTTTCCTCACATTCCTCCTCTCTACTTCACTTTTAAGTTTTCTGTTTCTTAAATGTGTTTTGTAAAGTTAGAAAAGCTTGCAGTACATAGTATGAAAAACAAGATATTTATTATCTAAATTTTAATCACTATTTGTTTTTTACTTAGGAGAATGAACAAGCTTTCAGTGTCATGTTCCAATGTATTTCAAGCAGTTTTACTCTACATGAGCTTTAGCTTTAAGAGAACAACTTGAATTTATCATCGACAGTTGTTTTAAAGCAATATTTGATTTAGTAGTTGTTAGTTGCTTAACAGTTACTTAAAAACTGTACAAATACCATATTTTTAAAAGTACTTTTAAATGTCTCCAAATTAAAAAAAAAATTTTTTAATGTCTCCAAATTAGTCAAAACCCAGTCTTTCTTACAGAAACCCTAAAATTTGAGAGAGAGAATTGCTCAAGCTGCTGAGACGGAGAAAGGCTGGGAAGAAATTTAGCAGAAGCCCTCATCTTTCCTCAAGTGACAAGTGCTGCTCGCACCAAAACACACATTCTCACTGGTGTCTAGGAGACTGTTTCCTTGAATTACCACTGCTAACACGCCCCCTTTTTCCTAGAAACTGTCATTTCCTGAAGCAACAGCATTCAAGAAAAAAACGAACACAGGACTCTTGAAGCAGAAGCCTGGCTGGGGACAGGCAGAAGCCCGGGCTGGCCTCCGAGTGCCTGTCCCTCCGCCCGTCCGTGATCAACCAAGTTATGCCAAGTGACTAACTCGTGACAGCCTCGGGCGCTGGGCGCTGGACGCTGGACGCTGGACGCCGGCCACGCTGCCACCTCGCTCGGGTCCAACGCTGCCGCAAGCAGCCTGGGCTGGGATGGCTCGGCCCTGGGCCCTCAGCGCCGGACCACGGTTTGGCGCTGGCCTCCCATCCCGGTGAGAGTCCTGAGCGATCCGGGCCCCTCCGTAGTCCCCGTCGGGGCGGCGACGGGAGAGGGCCCTTCGGACGTGAGGTCGGATATTGCAAGCGACTCAGGTTTTCCCATCCCGCCCTCACTCCGGAGCTGGAGTCTCGGCTGGGCGCGGGGAACCTTCGACACGGGTCAAGTCTTGCACCACCGGAGCCCTTCCCACCTCTTCCCAGGCGGGGTCGTGCGTTAGGGGGGAACTCTAGAGGGACGTCCCGAAGGATCTGGCCACTCACGCCCACTCCCTGCGTGGCGCTTGGGAATTGGGGCCCCGGGCCCCCAGCACAGGCGACTCGGGCCGCCCTGGACTCCTTCCCACCCCGGAGTCTGGGGGAGGGTCTCGGGCGAGAGGTCAAGGGTCACAGATGGACACTCCCTCCTCCTGGGCCCCGAGCCCAGGTCAAGGGGGTTCGGGTCCGGGCGAGAGCAGCGGCCACAGTACCTGGGTCGAGGCCAGCGTGTGCTGGAGCTGGTGTTGCTCCTCGCTGATCCTCTGCTTCAGCTTCTTGAACATGGCGCAGCGCGGGGTCCTGATGTGAGACCGGAGGGGCGAGCGCCCTGGGAGACCCCCCGCCCCCGCCGCCGCGGCGCAGCGGCCTCTCTACAGCAGGGGCCGCGGGGGCCGGGCCTCACCGCAGCCTCCTCGGGCTCGCGGGGGGATCGGGACACTCGTCCTGCGGGCGTCGGCGTCGCCGCCGCCGCGTCTCTTTCTTCTGGGTGCCACTGGTTGGCCTATGCCCCCCATCCAGCCCCGGCGGCGGCGGCGGCGGCGGCGGCGACAACGGCAGCAGGTGAACGGTGTGCCCAGGACGCCTGCGCGGCCGACGTGGAGCTCGCCGGGGGAGCGGTACGGGGCGCCGGAGGGGCCAAGCACGACGCCGCGCCCGCACATGCGCGCTCGGCGTGGCGCTCCCTGCCGCGGCCGCCCGCACTAACACGCCGTTTTCTGCGCCGCAACGGTTGGTTTCGTGCGGAGATGCCGGCTCCGAGCTGGGGCGGGGCTGGTCTGAGCGCTGCGGAGGCCCCGGCGGAGGTGGAAAGGCCGTCCGCGAGGAGCTGCGGCGTGAGCGCCTGCGGTGGGGGGAGGGGAGCCAGGGACCTCGCCGCGTTCCCAGGGAGAGCGTACGCCTGTTCCGGGACGCCTGGGGGGGGGGGGGGGCCAGGGCGGGAGCGTCTGCCTTTGGCTCAGGCAGGACCCCGGGATCCTGGGATCTAGTTCCGGGTGGGGCTCCCCACCCCCCACCCCCGCAGGGAGCCCTCCTCTCCCTCTGCCTATGCGTCCGCCTCTTTCTGTGTATTGTGAATAAATAAAAATAAAATCTCAAAAGAAATATTTATCATTCTAAATGCTAGGTCCTTGGGCTTATTAAAAGAATTCACAGCTGGTGGAATACACAAATTTCCAAAGGATCCAAGTTTACCCCTAGCATCTGCAATCATCCTAAGAAAGTTTAATGTTTATAGGCCCGGTTTTTCCAACACCCTGAACGTGGGCCATCTGTGAACCCCCAAATCCATCTCTGCAATGACTTCGGCAGGCTATACCAAATTGCTTCATATTGCCTCCATGTATCGGAACCTGAGAGCTGATCTTCATGTTTCAGCAAATATTTACTAGCATGTTGCTCTGTAAGATAATGTCGCCTGATCCCTAAGTGTGGTAGAGCCAGAACGGGGCCTAGTCTGAACGTTGCATTCACTGACAACTGGGCTGAGTCCTCTCTTATCTCATAGTGAATACATGTATTTACCAAGAAAGTAGAAGCATTGTGACTTTGGCCACATAGTACAAAGTCAAATGCCTGAAGGGAGCAGAAAGATTATGAGTTACATACATATGGTCTAAGACAATGAAGAATGAGGGAAAATAACGAACTAGATAGTGCAAACTCTTCCAGAGATATTTTTAAATCACTGCAGCAAAACAGCTCTTACAATAAAATTCAGCCCAAAGGCCAGATGGCCAGATTAAGACTTCTGAGTCTTAATTCTCTGCCCTCATTTTCCTCATTTTAATATTTCATGGGAATGTTGTGAAGTTTGATGTGCATAGAGTATATAGCTCATAGTAAATGATACTTTAAAATTCTGAGAGTTTCATTCTCTCCTTGCTTCTAACATTGTCCTTCTCTGTGTTGAGAGGTCCAGCCTAGACCTGTCCCCTGAGCTCCAGACTATGGCGTCTTCATTAGGCTGTCAGGAGGTCAAAAACTGGCTGTTTTTGTGCCTGGTCTCCAGTACAGGGCCTGACACTAAATTTCTACAGAATTATTTAGTCTTAATACATCCAGCTGCCTACTGAACAATTTCTCTTAATAGTATATAGGCATCTCAATTCAACATGTCTGAAACTGAAATCATCTGCTACTACACTCCCTACCATCACCATCCTGATTTGCCTCTTCTGTGTTTCCTCTCACCCTTTTGCATCTTCCTCTTTGCAAGCTTGCCTTGCCATCTGTATTTTCTGCCTTGGCTGGTGTCATCTCCATCTGCCCAGTTACCCAAGTGAAAATTTGAAGTTAGTCAAAACATTCCTCTCATTCTTCACCCGTATCCAGAGACTCACCAAGCCCTGTGTCTTTTACTCTGAAATATTTCTTAAATCCATTCTCTTTCCTATTTACCCTGCCATTAGTTTCAAGCTTCATGACATCTCACCACTAAGATGATCCCCCAGTTTCGAAATTGGCTTCTCTCCAGGCTAATGTTACTCTCCTGCTGAAACCTCATCAGTGAACTCCTTGTCCTACAGGACACTATTCAAATTTCCAGGCTGTATAAGAAACCCTTGGCAGCTTGGCTCCTGCTGTCTCTTGTAATGCACCCTCTCCACACTCCACACTTAAAACCTCCAGAAATTTCAAATTAACTTGTGGTTCCCTTGAACATCCAGCTTTTGTCTACCTCCTTGCCTTTCTTTTTTTAGTCCCCAGGTTATTGGTAGTAGTTTTGAAAACCTTAATGAATCCAGCGTACTTATTTTCCTCCATGACTTTGTATATTTCTTCTTTTTCCACCTTTCTTGTCTATCTTGATAATGCTACCCACGTCATCTCCCCCTTCAAGCCTTTCCCAACACCACCCCTAAACCCACACACACATCAAGGGAGTTAATCATGCTCCCCTCTAAACAACTTCAGTCTTATAAGCTGTTAACGTATGTATCACACTGTATGTTTACCTATTATTACAAAAGTAATATACTCACTGTAACAAAAACAAAAGTGCAGTTGACCCTCGAACAACACAGATTTGAACTGCACAGGTAAAATTATACATGGATTTTTTTTCAGTAAATACAGTACAAAACTGTAAATGTATTTTCCTTACAATTTTCTTAATACTTTCTTTTCTCTAGCTTGCTTAATTGTAAGAATACAATCTATAATACACATAACATACAAGATATGTGTTAGTCAACTGTTCGTGTTATCAACAAGGCTTTTGGTCAACAGTAGGCCAGTCATTAGTTACGTTTTGGGGAAGACAAAAGTTACAGATTTTTCAGCTATGCAGGAGGTTGGCATCCCTAACCCCTGCATTGTTCAAGGGCCAACTGTATAATCTTATGCCCCCAGACAGCCCCTATTAATAATTTAGTTTGTACTCTTTCCAACGCACAGCTAGATCCCAGGACCCTGAGATCATGACCTGAGCCAAAGGCAGATGCTGAAGCAACTGAGCCACTCAGGCACTCCTCCCATTTCCATATTTTAAAAAATGTTTTGGGACTCCTGGATGGCTCAGCGATTGAGTGTCTGCCTTCCACTAAGGGCAGGATCCTGGGTCCTGGGATCGAGTCCTACATTCTGCCTCTGCCTGTGTCTCTGCCTCTCTCTGTGTATCTCATGAATAAATAAATAAAATATTTTTTAAAATGTTTTGACAAAAAGATGACATGGCATTTTGTTTTGATTTCCAATTAAATATAAGCAAAGTTAAAATCTAGTTACAAGTGTGTATGTTATCATAGATCTTTCAGATTATATTATAAAATTCATGTAACCTAGATATTAGCTTTTCATTTTCCCTAAGGGACAACTCCCTCTAAGTAAATTTGGGGAAATAGAGTGTTCCTTGGTCTTCTACGATTCTTCTTTAAGTCTCTACTAAATCCCATTCTACTGTGGGAAACCTCTTCATTTGCTATTAGTCTCAGTCCGGAAATCATGACTGCAGTCTCCCTGGGTACCTTGATGCTATACCTCTAAGGGACTTTGTAGGATGAGAATCAGGAGGGAGGAGAAAAACGAGTTGCATTTGGGGGAGATACTAAATATCTTTATGGACCCAACTCTCATTTCCTTCCATTACAGCCCTACTCAAGACAGGCAGACTTACCAAGTTTATTAGCAGATTGGAAAACACTAAAGGAATTATGGCATATTAAAGGAAGAAATCTAAACTATATGCTAAATAGGGGATGGGGATTGAGCAAAATAGGTGAAGGGGAGTGAGAGATCAGACTTCCAGTTATGGAATGAATAAGTCATGGAAATAAAAGGCACAGCATAAGGGATCCAGTCAATGATAGTGTATAGTGATGTAATGGAACAGATGGTAACTACACTTGTGCTAAACATACATAACATATAAATTTGTCAAATCACCAAATTATACACCTGAAACTAGTGTAACACTGTATGTCAACTATATTTAAATAAAAACAAAAAAACTATATGCTAAATACAACTTTTCCCATAGTTTAAGGAAAAAAAACTTCAAAACCTATAACCTTGGGGTACCTGTCTGGCTCAGTCAGAAGAACATGTGACTCTTGATCTCGAGGTTGTGAGTTTGAGCCTCACATTGGATGTGGAGATTCCTTAAAGTAACGAAAAAAAAGTGATATCCTTTGTAGGATATTACTTGAAATTATCCATCCCTAGACCTTAATCTTATTCCCTGGTCTCTGTCCATAAGGACCCCTCTGCAGGAACATTCTCTACTAGATTCTACAGGGCAAATCTACCAACCTTTAGGAAAACTCTTACCTTTACCCACAGAAGTTGGCCCATGCTCCTTCGCCATCTAGGCAATTTTGGAGACTCAGTATTCTTTAATTTTACACTTATCCCACTCTGAGCTATTCAGGCTAGAATAACCCCACATGGGAAGGGGACTGAGCTTCGGGCAGTAGATTCCATAGTAGACTGTGGTACTCCACCCCGTCCTCTTCAAAGTCTCCCTTGAGAATTGAAAGTATGTCATTTTATTCTTCCCAACAGTATGGAAGACCTTAAAAAGCAGCCAGAGAAAAAAGACATGTTAAACACAGAGAAAAAAAAAATAATGACTTCATGGAACATCTTTAAAATGCTGAAACAAATTTAAAAAACGCAAAGAAAGCATTCATTTATAATGAAAGCAAAAT
Organism: Canis aureus; assembly: GCF_053574225.1. NCBI lineage: Eukaryota > Metazoa > Chordata > Mammalia > Carnivora > Canidae > Canis > Canis aureus. Next base: position 45,573,971 of record NC_135632.1, read on the forward strand.
AAAGACATTTTCTGAAAAAGAACAGCTGAGAAAACTCTTTACCAGCAAACTTGAACTATAAGAAGTGCTCAAGAAATGACTCCAGATGGATATACAAGAGAGAAGGAAGAAATCCTAAAATGATAAATATGCAGATAAATATGAAAGACTATTTTTTTCTCTTAATTTCTTTAAAATCAGCCCGGGGGGCTCAGGGGTTTAGCGCCACCTTCCGCCCAGGGCCTGATCCTGGAGACCGGAGATCAAGTCCTGCATCGGGTTCCCTGCATGGAGCCTGCTTCTCCCTCTGCCTGTGTCTCTGCCTCTCTCTCTCTCTCTCTCTCTCTGTGTGTGTGTGTGTGTGTGTGTGTCTCGTGAATAAATAAATAAAATCTTAAAATAAATAAAATAAAAAAAATTGACTGTTGGGGCACCTGGGTCAGTGGCTCAATCAGTTGAGTGTCTGACTTTTGATTTCAGCTCAGGTCATGATCTCAGAGTCATGGGATCAAGCCTGGAGTTGGACTCTACACTCAGCACAGAGTCGGCTTGGGACTCTCTTCTCCTTCTTCCTCTGCTTCTCTCCCTGCTTGCATATTGTCTCTCTCCCTCTCTCTCTGAAGTAAATAAATAAAATCTTTTTTTAAATCAAATTAACCACTTAAAACAAAAATCATGACCATACATTGGTGGGGGGGAGGGCTTAACATACAATGAGGTAAAATCTATGATAATAATAACACAAAGAAAAAAAAATAATAACACAAGGGACAAAAAGTTAGTAAATGGAAGTATGTATACTGCTATAAGGTTCTTACATTATATGTGTAGTACAACATTAATTCAGGTTAGACTGTGGTAAGTTAAGGATGCATATTGTAATGCCTAGAACAATCACTAAAAAAAGAAACACTAAAACAAAAGATTTAAGTCCCATAGAAGATGTAAGATACAATCCTAAAACATAATAAAAAAGAAGACAGCAATGAAAAGGGAACAAAGAACTAATGTGACAAATAAAAAACAAGGAAGAAGATGGTAGGCTTAAAGCTAATCATATAAAAATTACACTCAATATAAATTAATTAAATACTTGGATGAAAAAGCAGAGATGGTCATAATGAATAGAAAAGCAAGATCCAACTATATATTGTTTTTAAGGCATGCAATTTCAATATAAAGACACAGATAAGTTAATCATAAAAACATGGAAAAGGGACACCTGTGTGGCTCAGCGGTTGAGCTTCTGCCTTTGGCTCAGGGTGTGATCCCAGGGTTCCAGGATTGAGTCCCACATCGGGCTCCCTGCAGGGAGCCTGCTTCTCCCTCTGCCTCTGTCTCTGCCTCTCTCTCTCTCTGTGTCCCTCACTAATAAATAAACGAAATCATTTTAAAAAATAAAAATAAATAAAAGCATGGAAAAGAATATACTATATATCACAGATCAAGTTCCCCTGGTAACAGACTCTGAGATTTACTTACAAGAAATGTGTTAGAACTTGTTAGAGGGGAAAGGCCAGAGGGGTTGGGACAATACAGATAGGTGTGAGTCATATGTAGCCACACTACTAGCTGCTTGCAAAATGAATGCCTCAGTTCTGAAAGCACATCTGAACAATGCACCAGAGAATCCAGTATACTATGCAAACCTGAATCATAGGAAAGCTGATATAACTGTATTAATATCAAATAAAGTAGACTTCAAGACAAGAAGTATTACAAAAATAAAGAACATTTATTTCTTTTTTAAGATTATTTGAGAAGGGGAGGGCCAGAGGGAGAAAGAATCTAAAGCAGAATCCATTCTCTGTGTGGAGCCAAATGCAGGGCTCTGTCTCACAACTTTGAGATCTTGACCTGAGCCAAAACCAAGAGTCGGAGGCTTAACCTACTAAGCCACCCAGGTGCCCCTAAAGAACATTTCAAAATAAAGAAAAGGTCAACTCATCAAGAAAACATAATCCTAAATGTGTATCTATATAATAACATAGCTTCATGAAGCTATGAAGCAAAAACTGAAATGAAAGGACAAATTTTTAAATCTCCAATTACAGTTGGAGATTTTAAGATACCTCTCTTAGTCTCCTTTTCTTTTTTTATACATTTGGTTTTTTTAATTTTTTTAATTATTTATGATAGTCACACAGAGAGAAAGAGAGGCAGAGACATAGGCAGAGGGAGAAGCAGGCTCCATACACCGGGAGCCCGACGTGGGATTTGATCCCGGGTCTCCAGGATCGCGCCCTGGGCCAAAGGCAGGCGCTAAACCGCTGCGCCACCCAGGGATCCCTACATTTGTTTTTTTTTGTTTTTTTTTTTTTCTTAATTTTTATTTATGATAGTCACACAGAGAGAGAGAGGGGCAGAGACACAGGCAGAGGGAGAAGCAGGCTCCATGCACCGGAGCCCGACGTGGGATTCGATCCCGGGTCTCCAGGATCGCGTCCTGGGTCAAAGGCAGGCGCCAAACTGCTGCGCCACCCAGGGATCCCTATACATTTGTTTTTTATTTAAGTTCGATCTGCCAACATATAGTATAACACCCAGTGCTCATCCCATCAAGTACCCTCCTCGGTGCCCGTCACCAAGTTACCCTATCCTCCCACACACCTCCCCTTTACAACCCTTTGTTTGTTTCCCAGAGTTAGAAGTCTGCATGGTTGGTCTCCCTCTCTAGTTTTTCCCCTCCTTTCCTTTATAATCCCTTTCACTAGTTCTTACATTCGATGTGTCAGTGAAACCATATGATGATTGTCCTTCTCTGATTGACTTATTTTGCTCAGCATAATACCCTCCAGTTCCATCCATGTCAAAGCATAGTGGGTATTCGTCTCTTCTGATGGCTAAGTAATATTCCATTGTGTGTGTATAAATTAATTAATTAATTTATTTATTTATTTATTCCACATTTACACTACATGTATACCACATCTTTTTTATCCATTTATCTGTCGAAGGACATCATGGCTCCTTCCACAGTTTGGCTATTGTGTACATTGCTGTTATAGATATTGGGGTACAGGTGTCCTGGCTTTTCACTACATCTGTATCTTTGGGGTAAATCCCCAGCAGTGCAATTGCTTGGTCATAGGGCAGGTCTATTTTTAACTCTTTGAGGAACCTCCACACAGTTTTCCAGAGTGGCTGCACCAGTTCACATTCCCACCAACAGTGTAAGAGGGTTCCCTTTTCTCCACATCCTCTCCAACATTTGTGGTTGTTAATTTTCGCCATTCTCACTGATGTGACATATCTCATTGTGGTTTTGTTTTTTGTTTTGTTTTGTTTTGTTTTATTTTTTTATTTATTTATGATAGGCACACAGTGAGAGAGAGAGAGGCAGAGACACAGGCAGAGGGAGAAGCAGGCTCCATGTACCGGGAGACCGACGTGGGATTCGATCCGGGATCTCCAGGATCGCGCCCTGGGCCAAAGGCAGGAGCCAAACCACTGCGCCACCCAGGGATCCCTCATTGTGGTTTTAATTTGTATTTCCCTGATGGCAAATGATGCAGAGCATTTTCTCATGTGCTTGTTGGCCATGTGTATGTCTTCTTTGGTGAAATTTCTGTTCATGTCTTCTGCCTTCTGCCTTCATGGTTGGATTTTATGTTTCTTGGGTGTTGAGTTTGATAAGTTCTTTATAGATCTTGGATACTAGCCCTTTACCTGATATGTCATTTGCAAATATCTTCTCCCATTCTGTAGGTTGTCTTTTAGTTTTGTTGACTGTTTCTTTTGCTGTGCAGAAGATATTATCTTGATTAAGTTCCAACAGTTCATTTTTGCTTTTGTTTCCCTTGCCCTCATAGATATATCTTGCAGGAAGTTACTGTGGCCAAGGTAAAAAAGGTTGTTGCCGGTGTTCTCCTCTAGGACTGTGATGGATTCTTGTCTCACATTTAGATCTTTCATCCATTTTGAGTTTATCTTTGTGTATGGTGCAAGAGAGTGGTCTAGTTTCATTCTTCTGCATGGGGCTGTCCAATTTTCCCAGCACCATTTATTGAAGAGACTGTCCTTTTTCCAGTGTATAGTCTTTCCTGCTTTGTTGAATATTAGTTGACCATAGAATTGAGGGCCCATTTCGGGGTTTTCTGTTCTGTTCCATTGATCTATGTGTCTGTTTTTTTGTGCCAGTACCGCACTGCTTGATGATCACAGTTTTGTAATACAGCTTGAAATCTAGCATTGTGATGCCCCTGGCATTGGTTTTCTTTTTCAGTAATTCTCTGGCTTATTTGAGGTCTTTGATTCCATACAAATCTTAAGATTATTTTTTCCAATTCTGTGAAGAAAGTCCATGGTTTTTTTTTTTTTTTAATTTTTTTATTTATTTATGATAGTCACAGAGAGAGAGAGAGGCGCAGAGACACAGGCAGAGGAAGAAGCAGGCTCCATGCACCGGGAGCCCGACGTGGGATTCGATCCTGGGTCTCCAGGATCACGCCCTGGGCCAAAGGCAGGCGCCAAACCGCTGCGCCACCCAGGGATCCCTAGTCCATGGTTTTTTGATAGGGATTGCATTAAATGTGTAAATTGCCGTGGGTAGCATAGACATTTTCGCAACGTTTATTCTTTCAATCTGTGAACATGGAATGTTTTTCCATCTCTTTGTGTCTTCTTCAGTTTCTTTCAGAAGTGTTCTGTAGTTTTTAGGGTATAGGTCCTTTACCTCTTTCGTTCGGTTTATTCCTAGGTCTCTTATGCTTTTGTATATGGTGCAATTGTAAATGGGATTGACTCCTTAATTTCTCTTTCTTCAGTCTCATTGTTAGTTTATAGAAATGCAACTGATTTCTGTGCATTGATTTTGTATCCTGCCACATTGTATGAGTTCTAGCAATCTTGGGGTGGAGTCTTCTGGGTTTTCTATGTACAGTATCATGTCATCTGCGAAGAGGGAGAGTTTGAGTTCTTCTTTGCCAATTTGAATGCCTTTTATTTCTTTTTGTTGTCTAATTACTGTCCAAAAATTACTGTTGTCTAATTTTACTGTTGTCTAATTACTTCTAGTACTATGTTGAATAGCAGTGGTGAGAGTGGACATCCCTGTCGCGTTCCTGATCCTAGGGGAAAGGCTTTCAGTTTTTCCCCATTGAGAATGATATTTGCTGTAGGCTTTTTTTTCATAGATGGCTTTTAAGATATTGAGGAATGGGGGCAGCTGGGTGGCTCAGAGGTTTAGTGCCACCTTTGGCCCAGGGTGTGATCCTGGAGACCCAGGATCGAGTCCCACGTCTGGCTCCCTGCATGGAGCCTGCTCCTCCCTCTGCCTGTGTCTGTGTGTGTCTTTCATGAATAAATAAATAAAATCTTTAAAAAAAGATATTGAGGAATGTTCCCTCTATCCCTACACTTTGAAGAGTTTTGATCAGGAATGGATGCTATATTTTGTCAAATGCTTTCTCTGCATCTATTGAGAGGATCATATGGTTCTTGTTTTTTCTCTTGTTGATGTGATCTATCATGTTGATTGTTTTATGAGTGTTGAACCACCCTTGCATCCTGGGGATAAATCCCACTTGGTCATGGTGAATAATCCTCTGAATGTACTGTTGGATCCTATTGGCTAGTATCTTGGTGAGAATTTTTGCCTCTGTGTTCATCAGGGAGATTAGTGTATAATTCTCCTTTTTGGTGGGGTCTTTGTCTGGCTTTGGAATCAAGGTGATGGTGGCCTCATAGAACGAGTTTGGAAGTATTCCATCCCTTTCTATCTTTTGGAACAGCTTTAGTAGAATAGGTATTGTTTCTTCTATAAACATTTGATAGAATTACCTGGGAAGCCATCTGGCCCTGAACTTTTGTGTCTTGGGAGGTTTTTGATGACTGCAATTTCCTCACTCATTATTGGCCTGTTCAGGTTTTCTATTTCTTCCTGTTCCAGTTTTGGTAATTTGTGGTTTTCCAGAAATGCATTCATTTCTTCTAGATTGCGTAATTTTTTGGCATATAGCTGCTCATAATACATTTTTAGAATTGTATTTCCTTGATATTGGTTGTGATTTCTCCTCTTTTATTCATGACTTTATTAATTTGAGTCTTTTCTTTTTAATAAGGCTGGCTAATGGTTTATCTATCTTACTAATTCTTTCAAAGAACCAACTCCTGGTTTTGTTGATTTGTTCTACAGTTCTTCTGGTCTCTATTTCATTGAGTTCTGCTCGAATCTTTATTATCTCTTCTTCTGCTTGGTGTAGGTTTTATTTGTTGTTCTTTCTCTAGTTCCTTTTGGTGCAAGGTTAGCTTTTGTATTTGAGTTTTTTCCAATTTTTTTGAGGGAGGCTTGTATTGTGATGTATTTCCCCTTAGGATCACTTTTGCTGTATCCCAAAGATTTTGAACAGTTGTATCTTCATTTTCATTACTTTCCATGAATCTTTTAAATTCTTCTTTAATTTCCTAGTTGACCCATTCATCTTTTAGTAGGATCTCTTTAACCTCCATGTGTTTGAGTTTCTTCCAAATTTCTTCTTGTGATTGACTTCTAGTTTCAAAGTATTGTGGTCTGAAAATATGCAGAGGACCATCCCAATCTTTTGCTATTAGCTGAGACATGATTTGTGACCCAGTATGTGGTCTATTCTGGAGAAAGTTCCATGTGCACTTGAGAAGAATGTGTATTCAGTTGCATTCGGATTGTAAGTTCTGTATATATCTGTGAAATCTATTTGGTCTGGTGTATCATTTAAAGCCCTTGTTTCTTTGGTGCTGTTCTGCTTAGAATATCTGTCATTTGCTGAAAGTGCCGTGTTGAAGTCTCCTACTATTAGTGTATTATCTAAGTATCTCTTTACTTTGGTTATTAATTGATTGATAATTAACTGGCAGCTTCCACATTAGGAGCATAAATATTCATGATTGTTAAGTCTTCTTGTTGGATAGACCCTTTAAGTGTGATACAGTGTCCCTCTTCATCTCTTACTATAGTCTTTGGTATACACTCTAATTTATCTATTATGAGGATGGCTACCCCAGCTTTCTTTTGAGGACCATTTGAATGGTAAATAGTTCTCCACCCCTTCATTTTCAGGCTGGAGGTGTCCTCAGGTCTGAAATGGGTCTCTTATAGACAGCAAATAGATGGGTCTTGCTTTTTTTATCCAGCACAATATCCTGCATCTTTTGATGGGATCATTTAGCCCATTCATGGTTAGAGTAACTATTGAAAGATATGAATTTAGTGTCATCATAATACCTATTCAGTCCCTGTTTTGTGGATTGTTTATTTGGGCTCCTTCTTTCTTTTACAGGGTCCCTCTTAATATTTCTTGCAGAGCTGGTCACATATTCTTTCAGTTTCTGCCTATCCTGGAAGGTCTTTATCTCTCCTTCTATTCTGAATGAGAGCCTTGCTGGATAAAGTATTCTTGGATGCATCTTCTTCTCATTTAGTACCCTGTATATATCCTGCCAGCCCTGTCTGGCCTGCCAGGTCTCTGTGGAGAGGTCTGCTGTTAATGTTATTTCTCCCCATATAAGTTAAGAATCTCTTGTCTCGAGCTGCTTTAAGGATTTTCTCTTTATCTTTGAAATTTGCAAGTTTCACTATTAAATGTCAAGATGTTGAACAGTTTTTATTGATTTTGGGAGGTTCTCTCTATCTCTTGGATCTGAATGCCTATTTCTTTCCCCAGATTTGGGATGTTCTCAGCTATGATTTGTTCAAATTTGTGGTCTACTCTCTCCCTCAGCACTTCTGGAATCCCAATTAGATGTATATTCTTCCTTCTCAAGATATCATTTATTTCCCTAAGCCTTTCCTCGTGGGCTCTTGTTTTTCTCTTTTCTCCTCAGCTTTCTTCCTTACCATCAACTTGTCTTCTATGTCACTCACTCTGTCTTCCACCTCATTAACTCTAGCAGGTTGCACATCCAGTTTAGATTGCATTTCATTTAATCTATTTTTAATTTCAGCCTGATCAGATCTCAATTCTGTGGTAATGAAGTCTCTAGAGTCCTTTACACTTTTTTCCAGAGCCACCAGTAACTTTATAATTGTACTTCTGAATTGAATTTCTGACATCATATTGAAATCCAAATTCTGTAACTCTGTGGCAAAGAGTATTGTTTCCGGTTTTCTTTTGTGGTGAATTCTTCCTTCTAGTCATTTTGTCCAGTGCAGAGTGGCTGTATGAGTGGGCTGAGTCAAAAATATCAACCATGACCTATGTAAAATCCCCAGATGATTTTTGTTGGAAGCGAAAACTTTTCTCTCTGTAGCATTCCAGCTGTTCTCTCTTTAAATCTCAGGTTGAATTCATAGGTGTTCAGGATGTTTTGAAAGTTCTATAGGTAATTGTGTGGGACCAGATGAGTTGAGGACCCCTACTCTTCCACCATCTTGCCACCTCCTCTCCCTCTCTTAGTCTCCTTGATAAAATAAGTAGACAAAAAAGTATGTAAAGATATAGAGGATCTGAGTCAGCTAACTTTGCCTAATTGATATTTTTGGAAAACAACAACCAACAACTGCAGAATGCACATTCTTTTTTAGTACACATGATACTCAAGATAGACCATATGCTATTTCATAAATCTCAATAAATTTCAAAGGATTTAATATCATACAGCATATTCTCTGATCACAAAGGAATTAAATTAGAAATCAATAACAAAATTATATCTAAAAAATCCCTAAATATTTTGAAATTAGGCAGCTAACATCCAAATAAGCAATGGGTCAAAGAACAAAGCTCAAGAGAAATCAGAAAATGTTTTAAATGAATGAAAATGAAAATAAACATGTCAAAACTTGTGAGGTGCAGCTAAAGCAATGCTTAGAAGGAAATTTATAGTATTGCATGTTTATATTAGAAAAGGAAGAGGTTAAAAACCAGTAATCTAAGACTCCAACTTAAGAACTTAAAAAAGAAGAGAAAATTAAAACCAAAGTAAGTAGAAGGCATTAAACAATACAGATAAGTGCAAAAATCAATAAAATAGAAACAATAGAGAAATACCAATAAAGCGAAACTTTGGTTTTTAGAAAAGATTAACAAAATTGATAAGCCCCTAGTAAGACTCATTGAGAGAAAGAAAAACACTATCAATATCAGGAATTAAAGACAGGCTATCACCATAGATTCTACAGATAGTACTAGGGAGTATCACAAAAGGGTTTAGGCAAATAATTTCAACAATATAGAAAAATGGACATATCCTTCAAAAGACACAAATTATCAAACCTTTGATGTTTCTCAGCCAGTGACTAAGTAAACAAATTGTGGTACATCCATACCACAGAATACTACTCTAAAATATAAAGAATCAACTATTGATAGCCACAACAACCTGAAAGGATCTCAAGTAAAGTGAAAAAAGTCAGACTTAAAAGAAGTCATACACATATATGATTCATTTATATGACATTCTGGAAAGACAAAATGATAGGGAAAGAGAGCAATTCAGTGTTTTCTAGGACGTAAGTAGGGTGAAGGATGAGGATGGGGTGGGGGAGGTATTAAAAGGGCATAATGAGGGAATCTTTGGGATGATGAAAGACTTCATATCATAGCTCTGATGGTAGATATACAACTCTGTGCACTTCTCAACGCCCCCCCCCCCGCAAAAAGCCTATGCACTACACACACTGAATTTCACTGTATAAAAATTTTAGAATAAAATTTTAAAAACTAAAGCTCAGAGAGGTTTAGAATCTCAGTGGTTGAGCATCAGCCTTTGGCTTGGGACATGATCCCAGGGCCCTAGGATGGAGCCCCACTTCAAGCTCCCTACAGGGAGCCTGCTTCTCCCTCAGTCTATGTCTCTGCCTCTCTCTGTGTCTCTCATAAATAAATAAATAAAATATTTAAAAAAAAAAAAAAAAAAAGAGGGGCAGCCCAGGTGGCTCAGCGGTTTAGCGCCACCTTCAGCCCAGGAGTGTGATCCTGGAGACCCGGGGTCGAGTCCCATGTCGGGCTCCCTGCATGGAGCCTGCTTCTCCCTCTGCCTGTCTCTCTGCCTGTCTCTCTCTCTGTGTCTCATAAATAAATAAAATTAAAAGAGAGAGAGAGAGAGAGAATCTCATCCAAAGTAACACAGTCTGGATGGTAGAGCAGCATTTGAACCCAGAGCTCTAAAGCTCTAAAGCTCTAAAGCTCATGGCACATCACCATGCAAACTACGTCTGGATTCATTATTGTGGAGGCACAGATTTTCATTGACTTTGATTGCTCTGTGCTCTCCAACTCTGCCTCAAAATGATTTACTGATTGATACTGATGTGTGCTCACTAAAATAAATTCTTTCTTGGTTGTCAGAAAAGAAATATTTTACTTTTGTATATATTGAAATACCTCATTACACTGTTTTAATGCTCTTGATGAGAACACTTTGAAACATAGTATGTTTTTAATGTTTACTTTTGCAAAAGAACATGGTATGTCTAGGTATATTACAGTTCTAGAAGAGTAGGAAAGACTTCCATGAAAGAAAGGTCTCCATATCTTTGTCTAAACTTAGACTGTGACTCTCTCAGGAATCTAGCCTACTTTTTTGCCTACAGTCTTTTCCTTAAATAATTTTGGGGGAGGGTACCTTTGTTTTTAATTTAAGTCCTCTTGTAGGCAAAAAGTAAGTACACTAGGGGGGATGTGAAGCATTACATTGTCATTGTTAGTGCCCTGTTTGACAATAGGCACAAAAAAGAGCAAAAAAATTACTCTCCTAAAGTCATATGATCTCAGCGACAGAAGTGGAAAATGACCTCAGGCCTTCTTGCTCTTTCTCCTGGCCTCCCAACTGTCAGAAGTTTAACGCTTCCCTCTCTTCTCTGAGACACACCCTGCTAGATTTCTAAAAGTTCAATGTCATCTTTAGCACTTTTATAGTTGTTTGCATGACATGTCCTAGGACAGTTTACACAGCTGATGGCAACAATTTAATGAGAAGACCCTTTCAAAGAGAAAGCCCCAACACTGAGCTGGGGGGTGGAAAATCATTTCAAGAATGAGGTCTCTTAGTAACAGTGGAGGGAATAAAGGTGAGAAGTGGCAAATTCCTTGCTCCTTACTAAGTAACTACTTGACAATCAGATTCTTAGGTACACAAATTCACTGTTGCAAACATTTGGATACTGTGTTTGTGTTTCAGTAAAAACAAAAAGAACCCTTGCCTCAAATTCAAGGTAATGGTTGGTAGATTCTTCCCATATGGAAAGGTTGGTAAGATGAGGAATAAGCAAGCACACAGACATTGAACTCAACTGGCTGGGTTCAAATCCTAGCTTCACCGTCTATTACTCTGTGATGGGGAAAAGTTGCTTTGCTTCTCTGTTTCAGGTTAGGTTTGTTTTTTTTTTTTTTTTCCTTTTTAAAAAAAATTTATTTTATTTATTTGAGAGAGCATGAGTGGCAGGAGGGGCAGAAGGTAAGAGAGAAGCAGACTCCCCACTGAGCAGGGAGTCCTACATGAGGCTCAATCCCAGGACCCTGAGAATATGACCTGAGCTCAAGACAGACACTTAATCAACTGAGTGGCCCAGGCACCGTGTCTCAGTTTTTTCATATGCAAAATGAAGATGTATAATTATATCCACCATAAATTTCCTATGAGGGTTAAAAATGTAGTTGGATAATAATAAAAATAATTTTAAAAGTCGGTATCTTTTTTTTTAAGATTTTATCTGTTTATTTGACAGAGAGTGAGACAGTACAGAGGGAGCAGCAGGCAGAAGAAGAGGAAGAAACAGGCTCTCCACTGAGCAGAGAGCCCAATGTGGGGTTCGATCTCTGGACCCTGGGATCATGACCTGAGCTCAAGGCAGATGCTTAACTGATTGAGCTACCCAGGCGCCCCCAATAAGTCAGTATCTTGAGGAAAAAAAAGTTGGATTCGTGCCTCACACCTACAAAATTAGATTATTAAAGCACTAGAAAAAAATACAGGACTGTTATTCTATAATCTTGGAGTGGTAAATGTCTTTCCAAGTATAACACAAAACCAGAAACCATTACAATTAACAAAGTTGAATTTATCAATCTATATAAATGTTTTTTCATAATTCTGCTTGTCAGAAAATGCCTAATGTGATGAATCTTGTGCAATGCATTGCTCTGTAGTAATCACATGGCAACATGAATGAATTTTATATAATGTTGAGCAAAAGAAGGTAAATAAAAGAATGTATACTATGTTATTTCATGCAGGCAAAACTAATCTATGGCATTGGAAATCAAGGAAAATATTGTCTTGGCGTATAGAAAAGGCAATGCAACAAGGAGGGGAAATTGAGGAAAGATCCTAGGGTACCTGAGGGTAGTGCTCTGTCTTTGCTGTTAGTACATGGATATGCTTGAAATACTTGTTTCCTGGTTGTGGTGGTGAGCATACAGATCTATTTACACATATGTTAAAACTCAGGGAACTTCATACCAAAAGTAAAATTCAATTTTACTGAATTTAAGTTTTAAAATAATAATGGTTTACTGTGAAAATAATAGCACAAAAGTTTAAAAAGAATGAGGCAGCTCTCTGCATATGAATAAGGGAAGATCTCAAGAGAGATATCAAAGTATGCTACAATGTATACAGCATGCTACCTTTAGTGCAATTAAAAATTATATTTGTGGGGCATCTGGGTAGCTCAGTCTGTTAAGCATCTGCCTTCAGCTAGATAATGGTCTTGGGTCCTGGGGTTGAGCCCCAAGTCAGGCTCTGTGCTCAGCAGCGAATCTGCTTCTCTCTCTCCCTCTGCCCTTCCCCTGCTCATGCTCTCTCTCAAGCTCTCTCTCTCAATAGATAAAATTTTCTTTAAAAAATTGTATTCATGGGGCACCTGGGTGGCTCAGTGGTTGAGTGTCTGCCTTTGGTTCAGGGCACGATCCCAGGGCCCTGGGATTGAGTCCCACATCGGGATCCCCACAGGGAGCCTGCTTCTCCCTCTGCCTATGTCTCTGCCTCTTTCTTTCTGTGTCTCTCATGAATAAATAAATGAAATCTTTATTATATTCATATATACATATATGTTATGTTGAACCATGAAATTGCTGGGTTTTTAATTTCAAAAATTATAATTTCATATGGTTCAACATATGTGTATATATCTTTATAAATGTATAGATATCACAAAATACATCTCAAAAGACACGTAAAAAATCCAATGATGATTGTTATTACCAGTGAAGGAAACTAGACAGCAGGAGGTATCAATGGTGAGAACATTTACCTTCATATCCTTTTCTATATTTTGAATTCATATCTGAAGCATGTGTTAACTATTCAAAAATTAATTTTTAATATGTTCAAGAAAAAGCAGGCCATGGAATACTATCTTCACAATTTTAAAGGGAAATGGTTTTCTTTTCTTTTCTTTTTTTTTTTTCTTTTTGGAAATGGTTTTCAACCTCAAATTCTTTTTGAACCAAATAATTAATTAATCAATTATGTGTGTGCCCACAATACTTAGGAAAAATATTGAGGGATACACACCAATTAGTTGTGGATGGGTTAACCCTGAATCAAAATAGGGGGAGTGCAATTTTCACTTTTTACTTTGTGTGTTTTTGTATCTTTTGAATATTTAAACTGTATTTTCAAGATTTTTATATAACCTGTGGCTGAGCCTCATCTCCGAACAAGATACTACTTCAATTGACTCTCCAAAAGAAAACAGACTCCATTATGCAATAGTAAAAATTGGTTTTTCACTTCAGAATCTAGAATTTCCAGAATCTAGATTTTCTAAAGAGAACACAGGTTGTGGTTTACATATTCCAGTGCACCATATTTTACTCTAAATCATCTTATTAAGCATATCTTTTCTCCCCAAACCACCCTGCCTGCTGCCCTCTGAGTGGATGTCTAGATCTCCTCCCTCATCTGTCAGCCCTATTTGGCTCAGCTTCCTCCACTGGGCCTCCAGCCATGTCTGTCTCGTTCCTGAAGTAGAGCCTCCTTTGCTCAACCTTTCTAATCTTGCATTCCCACATCTATCACTTAACTCTGTCCTCATGGGCTAGAGAGGCAATTGTTACAGGGAAGTTGATTTTGCCCTTAGCAAACAGAAAATCCTCTGGTTACTAGAGACTGCCTCCTTAGGAAGAAGGAAGGGAATTGTAAACAATAAAGCCTTTTTCTGCCATCAATTTTTACACTTGATCTTAGCCAAAAGGCCGAGAAGCGATTGCCATCAATTTTTAAAGGATCACACTTGCAGTTTAAGAAAATCAGAGCTAGGGAGCAACTCTCTATTGGCTAGATGGGATGCTGCCCAGTGCATGAATTGCTTAATAAAGCTAATTAAATCTAAAAAAAAAAAAAAAAAAGGCTAAAAAATACAGACTTTTTAACTGACATTTTTCTAACCATGGAAATTTGTTTTCTTTCTTTTTTAAGATTTTATTTGTTTATTTGAGAGAGAGAGAGAGAGAGAGACCAAGATAGAAGAGCACAAGCAGGGAGGAAAGGGAGAAACAGGCTCCCTGCTGAGCAGGGAGCCCCACGCGGAGCTCTGTCCCAGGACCCTGGCATCATAACCTGAGCCAAAGGCAGGCACTTAACTGACTGAGCTACTCAGGCACCCCTGGAAATTTGTTTTCAACACAAAAGCTAAGGATCTCTACCTTAACCAGGGTTTGCAGGAATGAGGCTCCTATAGGAAGAGATGAATAAAATCAAAGTCAATAAGGCATTATTAAAAGAGTCAGGCCTGAGGTTTCAACTCAGAGACAAAAGGACACATGTCCCACATTTATGAGGGGCTGGGATGCTCAGGTCTGCACCTTTAAGACTTTTAGAGGGGAAATCACATGTGCCCACCTGCTACCAGGAGTAATCACCCACTAATTGCCCTCCATGGTTCCCATGGCAGCCAGGAGAGTGTTGGGTTACCTCTCCTCACACTGGGCAGATAGTTGGGACCTCTAGTCTCTGCTGAAAGCTGTACCTGCCCCACCTCCAGCTCAAGCTGTGTCTTCAGTGTGTGAAAGGTAAAGACGCATTCCTTCCCAGAAAGTGCTCTCATCTTAGACCACACCCCACACACCTGTTCCACAGCTCTCCAGGGGGAGTGGTTTAACCTCTGGAGGAAAAGGAATGGGAAACATCTTGGTTGATGAGTGTCCTTATGTGTGCAATTCCTACCTACCTTGCACTCAGCCTTAGCTCTGTCTATATTTCCAGGCATGGTACATGGTATAATTGTCATGTTGTTCAAGGGACACTGGAAAGATGAAAACATACCTATACAAATATATCTATATTATACATAGTATATATATACACATATACAAACATGCAATATTCTGATTACACTATTTCTGACTTTGAGGCCAACTTTTCTTTAAAAAAAAGGATTTATTTATTTATTCATGAGAGACACACACAGAGAGAGAGGCAGAGGGAGAAGCAGGCTTCCTGCAGGGAGCCCCATGCGGGACTCGATCCCTGATCCTGGGATCACACCCTGAGCTGAAGGCAGATGCTCAACCATTGAGCCACCCAGGTGTCCTGAGGCCAACATTTCATTACAGAATCTTCTTGCAAAAATCATACTCAGCAAACTGCCATCTCCAACTGTTCCAGGAGTATGCGATTCTAGAATTCAATTCTTCCTCCATTTGAAAAGGCATTATTCAGAGTACACTGGCTTTCTACTTGAACAGCCTTTGAGAGAAAAAGACAGTTTCTCTTGTATCTTTTCCCATTATGTATGAAAGAATTGTCTGTCCTCCCAGAGCCAAGGGACAGATGCCAGGGTGAGCTGTAGCTTGGCAATGTGGGATGACTGTGAAAATATTGACATTTGACAATAGGCCCCAACCGCTATGACAATTCAGCAACTGGCCCAACCAGACCAGCTATGCATGCAGCCAAAAGAAATAGTCCCCAACCTGTTTCCAGATGAAGAGGTTTCTGTTGTGAGACAACTCCTCTGACTCCCACCCCAGGCAGCTACACAACAACACTGATTTATTTGTGACTTACAACCAGAGTCACTCATGTGCAGGGTGATGGATTATCCTCTGTAACCTTCTCTTTTCTCTATTCATAAGACTTTCCCACAACCACCAGATTGGAGGGCATTAGCTTTCAAGGGAAAGTGTTATAGGAGTGAGGGTAGGTCAGAACTTATGATACAAATATGCTGTCATTGCCTCCTGGTCCCCATTACCATGTGCCCGGACTTCAAGGTTGCCTACTGAGTCAAGTAGAATTTGCCTATTTCCCTAGGGGCACCTGGGTGGCTCAGTCAATTGAGCATCTGACTCTTGATTTCGGCTCAGGTCATGATTTCAGGGTCATGGGATCAAGCCCCGTATCTGGCTCTGTGTTCTGCCAGAGTCTGCTAGGGATTCTCTCTCTCCCTCTCTCTCTGTACTCCCTCTCAAATAAATAAATAACATCTTTTAAAAAGAGAATTTGCCTATTTCTCAAATGTTCTCCCTCCCCCAACCCCCATTTTCTGCTACTTCCATGTATCAGTCAGGGTGCACTCAGGAAAGCACAACCCATATCTGGTATGGGGAACCTGTTATATAAGTATTAGGAAAATCAAAAAGCCAAACAAGGGACGGTGAAGCCACAGAAAGATTAGCAAGAGCAGGGAGCTTTCACCATCCCTGGGGCTGAAGGACCAAGGACAAGAGATGGTGTTAACAGAGTACAGGAGCAAGACCAGAATCACAAAAGTGGTGCTGGAGACACTCCCTCCCTCCCACTCTCAATCTTCCACCAATGCTTCCTACTGACAGCACCCAGTTGGCAAGAGAGCCTGGAAATGTAAGTATAGGGTCAGCCCCTTGTAGTGTCAAGAGAGGAGACCAGACCTGACAGCAAACTGGAAAATGACTGGTATCCTCTGAGAATGTCATTTCTGCAACAAATCAGAGCTCAAAATTCTCAAGTGGACTCTACACACTGATCACGTAGCACAAAGTTCACAGGGCAAGGGAGTCAGGTGCTGTCACAAAGGTGAGACCAATGACTGCCCAATGTCTACCTTACCATCAACTGGATGATGTTGAGAATGCTGGTTCATTGACCACATTGAAAGCAAGGATTTAGGCCCTTGAGTTTGTGTAAATGCTTATTGGAAAGATCCAGGAGTGAGAAGGTATTGATCCAGAAACAGATAAAGGGATACAAGAGGTGGTGCATCCGGATGGTCCCCTGGATCTGTCTCTTGCTTCAAGTGTTTGGATGGGACCCAGGGACATGACTTCTTTCAGCCTCCAACCACCCTCCAACCTCTCTTCCAGCTGTCCCGTTGTCTCAGTCATTCTCTGCCTCTGGGATCAGTGAACACCTTGTGTGTGTGTGTGTGTGTGTGCGCGCGCGCGCGCACGTGCATAGCTTTTTATCGGCAACCAACGAGGAACTCCCAGATTTGTCAGAATTATTCCATCAAGGTGGAGGCCACTGTCAACCACTTGTCAACATCCATCTGTGGGTCTCCCATCCCTATCTCTCTCTCTCTGGGCTTCTATTTCAACCCAATGATGTGGTTCTGAAGGACATGGACCACTTATTCCTGGAGTTGGCCAAGGAGAACCACGAAGGTGGGGGCCATGCCCTCTTCCAGGACATGCAGAAGCCGCCCCAGGATAAGTGGGGTAAAACCCTGGACACCAACGGAGCTACTGTGATCCAGGAATGAAACCTGAAACATGCCCTTTTGAATCTGCATGCCGTGCATTCTCCCACGCAGACCCTCAGCTCTGTAACTTCCCAGAGAACCACTTCCTAGATGAGGAGGTGAAACTCATCAAGAAGATGGTCAACCGCTTGACAAATCTCCAAGGGCTGGCTGGTCCCCACACTGGGCTGGGTGAGTATCTCTTCTATAAGACTCACCTGCAGGCACAACTAGGTTCTCTGGGGGCTCAGCAGCCCTTAAGGGACCTCATTGGTGTCCCCCTGTGTCAGGGCTTCTGCATGAGCTTCACTGCAGCTACAAAGAAGCTCTTGAACCACCCTGTAGCCCTCTCCCAAACCCTGGACCAAATGGAAACAATAAGGGCTTTCTTGTAGCAAAAAAAACAAAGGAGAGTCCTGAGGATGGGGGAGGGGATAAGATGCTGGGCATAGATGAAGGGACTGGTTTTAGGTGGAAAGAGATCATCTAGGAAAACAGGGAACAAGAGAAGGTAGATGTAGAAGTAGGAGGCTTAGCATCCAATCGTTCTGTAAAATCATTTTTGTTCAATGTGAGAAAGATTTCAGTTCATATAAGTTTCATAACTGTACTTTCTTTCAGAGCCTTTAATATACTAACATGCACTGTAAGTCAATCAGAGGTTTCCTAATCATTATTGACTATGAATCCCCTTTCCGTGGATACTCAGGGGGCTCACATTCTGGGAAAGAAATCCTGGAAAACACCAACCTACCCAATATATGCTTGGATTTTCCTAGTTATTGAGCAGAGAAAATAAGACCTCATCTGACAGTCACTTTGCAATGATATCGTGAAGATAAGTGTTGGTTTTTTTTAAGATTTTTATTTATTTAAGAGAGTGAGAGAGAGAGCACAAGAGGAGTGAGGGGCAGAGGGAGAAGTAGACTCCCCACTCAGCAGGGAGCCCACTGTCAGGCTTGATGCAGGGCTTGATCCTGGGACTCCAGGATCATGACCTGAGCCACCCAGGTGCCCCTGAACATAAATTTGAAAACTACGTTCCTAGTGTAGTTCTCAGGGTAGAGATTCAAACAGCGACAGGCATAAATTCTATCAACAGCATAGAGCAGGCTGATATATGAGAAAGTAGAACAGGCTTTTGTCCAGGAGACCCCCCAGGGTGGCATTTACTTACCTTGCTGAATTTAGCAAAACTCTCAATCTTGCAGGCTCAGAAACTGTTTCCTCAACACACTGAGCGCAGGCAGCTCTCAGAAGCAAGTGCGTGCCCATAAACCAGTATCTGGAGATGGAGACATCAACTAAAATGTATTAATTTATAACAATGGAGCTATATCTCTGCCACATGTGCCATGATAACTTCATTCATTCATTCATTCATTCATTCATTCATTCATTCATTCAAGAATACTTACTGATTGCCTGTTATATGCTGGGCCATGAAATGGGCATAAGATCTAGGCAGAACCTGTGAGTGTCCTTCCCAGGAAGTGATGCATAGACCTCTTTCTGCTGACTTCAGTAAACTTGGGGATGAAAGGTGCTGGGGGATGGTGGATTAAAGGTATCAGAAAGGCCTACCCGCAGAGGGAGTAAGATGAACATGTGAAGAAAAGCGGGACAAAGGGTGTTGAGAACTGGATGGAGAGAGAGTGTCCTGTTGGCAGCAAGTCCACAGTTCCAGTCCAAGACGCCCTAGGTCCTACCCCTTGTAACTCAGAGCCCTGACCTGTATACCTGCTCTCTAACTTATCTGGAACCAGACAGATTTGAAGTCATTTAGAGCAGCCGAGGTCCTCTCATGATTCATGAGCCTTGACAGAGAAGATGAAAGATACAAGATAAGCAAGAGAGCTTTCAAAGGTCAATGTCTGCAAAATCTGAGAAAAGAGACAAAAGAACGGCATTTTCCTCTCCGTGGCTTAACAAAGCACAGTATTGCCCCATTACAAACAAGAGGGATAGAATCGAGCTAGTCTTTTCAATATCCAGTTGCAGAATGGATCAGTACTGGCCTGTTTCCTTCCTTGCTGGTTCTCTTCTGCTCACAGCTTCAGCCCAGCCTCCTGCCCCCAGGCTTCATCATAGCCTGATAAAGGAAGCATCTGACTAGCTCAGGCCCCATAAGCTATGCATCAGCAGGGATGATATTACCCCACTCTGGTTGCAGTGATCCAGTTCTGATAAATGAGCTCTGGTCTCATCAACAGGATCACATCCCCAGCATCCCCAAGTGCTCTGATTATTGGGCTTTTGCCTTGTCTCTTTTCCTGAATTCTTATTTTGGTATGCCTCCTCCCCTCTGGACTGTAGATTTGCTCCTCCCCTCAGGCTGGTGGCCAGCACCTAGCCACCCTCTGACCTGTCTACCTGGATTTTGCTCATCCTGAATTGCTACCTTCCTACTATGCTTATTGCAACAGTTTCAGGAGACTCAATTAATAACCTCGTACTCTCCTTTCAAGTTCTGAGCCAACTGAGAGATAAACAACAGGAGTTGGAGAACAAAGTATCAGCTTTATTTTTTATTTTTTATTTTTTTTAGTATCAGCTTTAAA
Organism: Canis aureus; assembly: GCF_053574225.1. Taxonomy (NCBI): domain Eukaryota; kingdom Metazoa; phylum Chordata; class Mammalia; order Carnivora; family Canidae; genus Canis; species Canis aureus. The sequence goes on from NC_135632.1 coordinate 45,594,092, forward strand.
ACTGAAAGAGTGATAGGGAAAAAAATGATAGGGAGCAAGCAGCATGTTGAATGTCTTTACATTTGCTAATAATCTTCACTCCAGAATAAAACTAACTGTTCAGCAGAAGTAGAAACAAGGCATTCTACTCTAGCTCTTGTAACCTGATGATGGTTCTAGGGCTCAGGATGGGCAGTAGTTCCCAGTGATAACTGACCAGGTGGACTTTTCCTAGGATCATCATTGGGTTCCCCCAGAAGCACATACTGATACAATGACTCAAATGCAAACAGTTCATTTTAGGAGCAAACAAAACAAAACAAAACAAAACCAGTAAGAGGGGAAGTGAGACAGCATGGGAAAGGCAGTCAAATTAAGGGAGCTCAGACATTATCAAGCCAATTACCATGAGGATGACTGTCATCATGGGGCACTCGGAGCCAGTGTAGACTCATGCTTAAGTATCCTATCCAAGGGATGAGGAGCTTTGGTATTATATACTGACTTCCATTAATCATTGGTTGAAAACTAGTGAGGAGTGAGGGTTGGTGAGAGGAAGGACAGCAATTCCTGGACACCCGCAGCCCACCACACACATGAACAAAATGGGCATCAGTGGCCAGAGAACAGCCCTCAGACAAAGTTGCAGGTGCCCACAGTTGGAAGTTGGGCTGATGCTCACTGAGGGAATATGAGTAGAACATCACTACCATCGTTTAGTCTCTGGATTCTATCTTTGACCCAAGGAAAAATATCTGAAAGAAAAGCTCCTCTGCTTTCTGCTCAGGGGTTACTATGACTGGCTTAGGCCACCTCCTCCCGCACCACCACCTACCACCACCATCCTGCCATCGGGGCCAAACTATCAGATGGAATAGGTCCTCAGGGCAGTGAAGATCTGACCTAAGCTAGACCAGCCACTCCGACAGCAGCTATTGGGAGGTCAAGGAGAGTGAAATTCCATGCTTGTGTTATCTGAGGACTTCCCCTAGGGAAGAATTAACTCCGACCAAGGAAATGAGGAGGAAGGTAAGGATGCGTCACTTTCCCTAACAAACTGTAGAGCTAAAAGAAGTGTTTCTTTAAAAAAAAAAAAATTCATGAGAGGCAAAGAGAGAGAGGCAGACACATAGACAGAGGGAGAAGCAGGCTCCCTGCGAGGCTGATGTGGGACTCATCCCAGGACCCCAGAACCATGACCTGAGCCAAAGGCAGATGCTCAACCACTGGGCCACCCAGGTGCCCCAAATAAGCATTTCTAAAGCTGCAATAATAAGACATTTTGATAAACCATGCAAGATGAAAGACTTAATTATTTTCTATTCTTTTTATACAAGAAGGCATTACAAAGTTGGTGTCATATAAAGAGGTAAACAGAATAGACAGATGTAAAACATAGGAAGATGTATTATAGAAGCATAATGGGCACTTAATAATAATTTATACCCCCGCTTTCTTTCTAGTGGGGCACAGAGGCTAGTTGAAGCAGTTCTGGTAGCAGCTCCACATTCTGCACAGAGTCACCACCCCTCTTTGACATCGGGCACTTTTTCTAGGTCTTACTCACTGGGCCATGTGTCTTTCTCTCTTAGAAGCTGCTCTCTGAGCCTCCAGTGTTCCCCTTGAAATCTGAGTATCTCTGGAGTTGGTACACATCTGAACCCGGGGTTGATATGGAACAAAGGTGCTCCCTAGTAGTAATTCCAGGAGATTGTGAATTCCCTGATTCTAGAATAGCAGGGAAGGGGGTTCCCTAATCACTCTGTCAAAAGTATTGCGTCTCAGCTCATGCCTGCTTGACACCATGGTAGTAGTCATTGTTGGTACTTCCCTTAGGTTCCTTTACCCAAAGGCCAATCTGGAGCTGCTGGGGGTGCTGCTGCTACAGGTGCTGTGACCTTCTGTGCTCTGCCCTGGGAATTGCCCTTGGCTGATAGGAGCCACCTCCTGGGATCTTTGTGGAGGGGTTATGTCACCACTCCCTACCGGACAGCAATGATTGACCAAAACTGCAGTGCAGAGGCATCAAGGTGGGGCAACTGTGTGTTATAATTTACACATAATTGTCCAGTAGAATTTTCTGTGGTGACAGAAATGCTTCTGTCTGCCCTGTTCAACGTGGGAGCCACTGGTTGAATAGGGCAAGGAGACCAAGGAACTGAATTTTAAACTTTAATTCCTTTTAATTCCTTTAAATGTAAATAGGTACATGTAGGTGGTGGTTACCATATAAGACTACACAGATCCAGAGCCTCCTATGGATCAGACCGAGGATAGACTTTGCCTGAGACTACTCCCTTTTCCTATCCTATCTCCCTCCTCCTTTACTGGCTTGTCCTGAGATCACAACCTCAATAAATCATCTACCCTCCAACTCCTATGTCAGAATCTGCTTCTGGGGAGCCCATGGAGACGTTACATTATAGCATTCAGTAGTAGAATACAGAGAGCTTAAACCTTGAATCAGAAAGGTGCAGGGGCACCTGGGTGGCCCAGCGGTTGAGTGTCTGCCTTTGGCTCAAGTCATGATCCTGGGGTCCTGGGATCAAGTCCCACATCGGCCTCCCTATGGGGAGCCTGCTTCTTCCTCTGCCTGTGTCTCTGCATCTCTCTCTATGTCTCTCATGAATAAATAAAATCTTTTTTTTTTTTTTTTTTTGGTAAAGTGCACATATAAGTTCAGTACCAGTCAGAATGTTTTTAGCAGAAAACAAAAGAATCTCAAACTCATCTGGCTAAACAGCAAGGAAACACCTGGAAGTCCAAGGCTAGGACAGCTCTAGGATAATTCCATGACTCAAAGACATCTCGCTGCTCTGTCACCCTGGTGGGCAGGCTTCACCTCTGTACTAGCCTCCCTCTCATTGTCACAAGGTGGCGATCCCAGTGCCAGCCTCCACATTTGGACATAGCCATGCCCAGGAAAAAAGATCATCTTTTCCAGTATGTCTTTTATTAGGAATGAGAAAATCTTTCCCAGAAGCCTGTCTAAACCAATTCCTGGGAAGGGGAATAGGAAAACCACTATTGCCATGGACCAATCAGCCCCACCCGGGCAGAGTATGTAGCTGAGCAGAGCAGTGTGGGTACCAAATACGACCGAGCTTCAGCGTGTGTGGGCTCAGAGCAGGATGAAATGAATGTTAGTGAGACAACCACAGTATCAGTTATGGGTTTCTTGAGGCCAGCTTCTTGTACCATGTTCTGTGAACCCCCAAATGAAAATCAGAGGGCAGCCCGGGTGGCTCAGCGGTTTAGCGCCGCCTTCAGCCTGGGACGTGATCCTGGAGACCCGGGATCGAGTCCCACATCGGGCTCCCTGCATGGAGCCTGCCTCTCCCTCTGCCTGTGTCTCTGCCTCTCTGTCTCTCTGTCTCTGTCTCTCTCTGTCTCTCTCTCTCTCTCTGTGTGTCTCTCATGAATAAATAAATAAAATCTTAAAAAAAAAAAAGAAAAAATCAATTAGAGGGCTTGATAAAATGCAGGTTCTAGGGCTCGATCATTGTCTGATAGGAAGGAAGGTAAGGTGAAAAAGAGGCTTACTGAGTTAGAGTCACCCTCGGACTGTTTTTCTGCTCGTGAATGCTGAAGAACCACTAAGGCAAGCTGAAAGCTCAGATTCACCTGGTTGCTTCACTATCAGTCTCCCTGCAGAAGGGATGCAGAGTGTGACCATGTTGCCCCATGTACGCCTCTTTGGTCTAACACTCTCAGTGATGTTAGGATGACAAGACCGCCGATCGGGTGTACTTAATATGCATTATTAATGTGACTTTCAGCTTCACTTGCTGAATCCATGATTCCTGTTACAACACTCCATGAAAAATAAATGAGTCTGATAATGGCTTCCACTTTATGAGCTAACATATTTAAAAAACATCTGAGAAGACAGAAGTATGAGGTTTGTGGAAAGCAGCATCTGGGACTATTTTTTTTTAACGCAGTAAAAGGTCTCAGGAGGTGATTCTGGCATCTGGAGAGCAGCTGCCACCAACAGTAAAGCCTAGCTGTTTATGTTCTCAGTACCACAAAATGGAGTCTGATATAATGCTGTCTCCAGTTAAGCGACATCAATCACCAGGGAGAAAGCCTTGGCAGTGACCGACATCATGTCACAGGAGGGACTTGTTGCTGGAGCAACTACACAGTGATCAGCTCCATGGGAATAATTTGATTCTTTTTGCCAAGTGCCTGCTTAAATTCTTCATTGGAGGGATCCCTGGGTGGCTCAGTGCTTTAGTGCCCGCCTTCTGCCCAGGGCGTGACCCTGGAGTCCCGGGATCGAGCCCCACAACGGGTTTCCTGCATGGAGCCTGTTTCTCCCTCCACCTGTGTCTCTGCCTCTCTCTGTGTGTCTCTCATGAATGAATAAATAAAATCTTTAAAAAAAAAATTCTTCATTGGATGCCTGAAAATCATTTCAAAATTTAATATATCCAAAACAAAATTATTTTTTAAAAGATTTTGTTTGTTTATGAGAGAGACAAAGAGAGAGAGGCAGAGACATAGCCAGAGGAAAAAGCAGGCTCCCTGTGGGGAGCCCAATGCGGGACTCCATCCCAGGACCCCAGGATCACGACCTGAGCCAAAGGCAGACGCTTAACCACTGAGCCACCCAGGAGCCCCTAGAATGTGAACTTAAAACATCAACATAAAATTTTAAGGTAACAAAAGTGCTTTTCCTTTTGGTATCACCATACTCTATGCACCGATGGAAGACATTTGGCTTGGGAACGATGTTATGTGAAAACATTTTAGGGGTTAGATTAGCACAGCCCCAGTGTGAGCCTAGACTATGGATCCTGGGCTGAAAAGAATGGGATTTAATGGCCCACTCAAATTCTACAGGTCAGCTGCATCTGGAATATGTGGGTCTTGGTCTGGGTGTTACAACTGAGACAGGATCTTAACAGAAGGTAGACAAATCCCTTGTCCTAGGCATCCATTCCTCACAAGTCATGACTGCTGTCTGCTAACAGCGCCCACCTGTACCCGCTCCTGGAACCCCTTACAAGGGGAACAGGAACCACTTTACTCTGGAAGGTTGCTCCTAACTCCTCATACTTCCAGAGCCAATGCCTGAGTGGCATAGAATATAAAAGGCTGAACCAAACATCTCATGGTGAGATCTCTATGATGCTATTCATGCTCCGGAGCTGCCCTGGGGATCACCCTTAGCCTCGGCTCCAGCTGAGAACACATACTTGCTCATCTCTGTCTCCTGCCCCATCCAGCATCCCTCATATCCCTACAGGTGTACCCTGAGGGCTTGCCTCCAGCAAATCACTTGCACAAGACTCCCTGTCTAGGGAACCTGACCTGAGAGAGAAGTATAGGATGATGAGGGCCCTAGAAATTGTATCATGTAAGGAGGGATAAAGGACACAACATAGTCTAAGAATAAAAAGTATGGAAATGAAAAAAATAGACAATAGAAAAAGGACAGATTGGATGGAAATGAGACTAAGGCAGAGTTTGGCTCAGTATCAGAAAGAACTTTCTAATACTAAAATATTTACAATGTAGATATAGACTGCCTTGCAAATTGGCAACCTGCAAAGGAAATATTCATTCAGAATCCAGAGGACTGTTGGATGAGGAGACTCTGGGCATTGTCTGGTAGGTGGTTGGTAAGACCAAAGGCAACACTCTAGTTGTTATTATTCTAGGTGGCCACAAGATGGCAGCAACAGAGAATTCCTCAAAAGATGATTAACCAGAAAATTCTAGTTGGTCCACAAATTTAATTCAGATCTTCAGACATTATAGGAGGTGTTGTATATACCATTTTAAGCCCTTATAGATTTATGACACACAAAATTACAAAGGAAAAGCATTTTCACCAAATTGCGTATTTTACTATTGGAAAAAAATAAAATCTAAGAGGTCAAACCCTAATCATTAAGGTCACACTGAATCATTACATTCTGATAATGATGCTACTTCCATCCTGCACACTGATTTCTAGGTCCAGTCATTGTGTACCTTCCAGGGGAGGAATCTGTGTTTGAAATAGGCTCAACAATGAGGCTACATGGCTGGCCTCAGCCTTTCCTAGCCCGTGGTCCTCCAGAAAAAATTCTCCATATTGTTGGGCCTCTTCCTGCATTCACCTCAAAGTCTACAGAAAGATGTACTGGTACTGAGGGCCTGACACAACTCTATTGGGGAACCCAATACCTGTGATTCTATGAAGCAACTTTACATCAGAGTTCTGTTTCCAACCCTGAGCCCAATTAATCTTACCAGGACCCACAACCCTCCATGTCTGGTCTCCATCTATGTCCAGTACCTGGCCTCCAAGATGGCCCCCTAGTCATTCTTTCCTTTTGGTATCCATGCACTTGTATCGTTCCCACCCACACTAAATCATGGCTGGTCCTTGTGATGAATAAGATACTGGAGAAGTGATGATGGATGTCTTCTGAGGCTAGATGGTGAAAAATGTTGCCTTTCCACCATACTCTTTTTGTATCACTCACTCTGGAGGAAACCAGATGCCATATTGTTGAGACATTTAGTTAACCCTATGGAGAGTTTCTTGTGGGAGAGTACTGAGGCCTCTTGCCAACAGCCAGCACTGGCTTGCCATCCATATGAGTGAGTTATCTTGGAAACAGGACCTCTAGACCTAGATGAGCTGTCAGGTGACCACAGCTCTGGCCAATATCTTTTGTTTTTTTTAAGTTTCTTTTTTTAAAAATTTATTTATGATAGTCACAGAGAGAGAGAGAGAGAGAGAGAGAGAGGCAGAGACACAGGGAGAAGCAGGCTCCATACACCGGGAGCCCGATGTGGGATTCGATCCCGGGTCTCCAGGATCGCGCCTCTCCAGGATCGCGCCCTGGGCCAAAGGCAGGCGCCAAACCGCTGCGCCACCCAGGGATCCCTCTGGCCAATATCTTAACTGCCTCCTCAGGAGAGAATCTAGGTCTGAACTACCCAGCTATGCTGTTCCTGTGTTCCTGACCCACAGAAGCTTTGAGATAATGTTTATTGTTGTTTTAAGCCACTAAGTTTGACAGTAATTTATTATGCAACAATAGATAACTAATACAACACCCTAAATGCCAGCTTCCCTCACTATATACATTCCCTTTTCAAACATTTTCCTCTGGCTGCTGCCCTCACCATTCTAGGTAAGTAACAACAACTTGCTAACTATGAAATGCAATAGACATTTTCTAACACTTACATTACTAAATATCTGCTTTATTTGACAAAGGGAAATCTCCTAGAGAATTCCTACTCCCTGGCTTCCATGATGCTCTACCAACCTCGTACTACAGATTTTCTCTTTCAGGTCTTCCTGCCTCCTTCTCCTCCAAAGAGGCTCCTTTTCCACATGCCATACGAATGTTAATGTTGCCTCAGAGTCTACCTTTGTTCTCTTTGTTTGACCCTGAGTCAACTCTGTGGGCCATCCTCTTGTTCCCCTGACCATCACTCTGCAGATGACTACCAAATCCATCTCTCCAGCCTACATCCCACTCCAGAACACGACTCTCTCATATCCACCTGTGTGCAGGCAGTGATGTGCTGGAGCCCACAGTGATTCCTGAGAACCAATTGTACACATCTCTTCCTGACTGTTTAGCATTGTCACAGGGGTAGCTTGAAATTGGCCACAGTGGGAGTATTTACACCATGGCATTCAACAAATGCTACTAATCAGGGCTTTATCAAAATCCAGTTGATAAACACATCACTGTTCAACCAGATGCTTCACTTTCTGTGTCCCATAAATACCTCAATTTAATATGTCCCAAACTTGAGTCTTATTTTTTCATTCATTTATTAAAAATTTTGTTTATTTTATTCAAAAATATTTCCTACAGTTTTTTCAGGTTCTAGTGAAGGAGAAACATCTGTACCTTCAATAAACTTGCATTCCATGTTTAGGGAGCAGCAGATGCCTAGAGACATGTAGAGATCAGCCATGAAAGGCTTAATAAGCCTGATAATTGCCTTGGACTCTTCCTGAAGGCAGTGGGAACTCACTTACTTAGGGGTTTTAAGCCTAATGACATGACTTGGTTTGCTTTTTGGAATGTTCGCTGCTATTAGAGTCTTGGAAAGAGTCTAAATACAACTCACTTTCCCCTTTGAAAGTCTTCTCTTGGCTTCCAGAAAAACAGACTCTATGGTTTCTTTCCTACTTCTCTGTTAACTCTTTTGCTGATTTCTTGTCTTGTCCTTGACCTGTTGGTGAACCCACAGGCTTTTGCCCTTGCTCCCTACAATCTACTCCCAACATTGCAGCCAGTTATTCTTTTAAAACTTGAATCAGGGCAGCCCGGGTGGCTCAGCGGTTTAGCGCCGCCTTCAGCCCAGGGCGTGATCCTGAAGACCTGGAATCAAGTCCCATGCCTGCTTCTCCCTCTGCCTGTGTCTCTGCCTCTCTCTCTGTGTGTGTCTCTCATGAATAAATAACTAAAATCTTTAAATAAATTAATTAATTAAAATATGAATCAGATCTTGTTATTCTTTGGAGAGTCCTATTCTTAGGACCCTCCAATGGCTTACTATTTCATTCAAAGTGAAGTCAAAGCTCCTTACATGAGGCCCAAATGATCTGCCTTGCTTATCTCTCTAACCTCTTGCTTACTCTGCTACAGCCACCCTGTCTGTCCTTGCACAAACTAGAAATGCTTCTGCCTCAGACCCTGGTTCTTCTGTCTACCTGGAAACCTCTTTGCCCAGATATCCCACAGTTCAGTCCCCCCCTTTTTTTTTTTAAAGATTTTATTTATTTATTTATTCATGAGACACACAGAAAGAGGCAGAGATGTAGGCAGAGGGAGAAGCAGGACTTGATCCCAGGACCCTGGGATCACAACCTGAGCCAAAGGCAGACGCTCAACCACTGAGCCACCCAGGTGCCCCTCACAGTTCAGTCCATGATCTTCTTCAAGTCTTCTCTCAAATGTCACCTTTTCAGAGACATCTTCTCAACCACTTTGTTTAAAATTTCAGTTCTTCCTCCCATCCTGATACCCATTCTCCACTCTAGGAGTGAGATTAGGCTCCAGATAGAGTTGGCCACGGTTGCAAGTCCGCAAAGATGGAGGAGGGAAATGCATGTGATGGTCAGGGGCTACTGATATGGGAAAGCCAGGCTTTGAGAGGATAAATCCTCTCAGATAGGACAAATCCTAACAGACTCTCTGTGGAATCTAGGACTTCTCTCAGGTCAGCACTTTCTCCAGCATTCCGTCTTTTTGAACAGTGATACATGAAATTATTTTAACAATACAATTACATTTTCAAGTCCAGTTCTTTGTACTCACTGGGTACTTCCAGGAGGCTCATTCTCCCGTTGAAGCAGTATGGGCTATATCTACATCTAGTTTCCAAGGATCTTATTAGAACAGGAAGTGTTTTAGGTTTTTGTTCCAACTCTGCCAGTTATCTGGGTCCCTGTCTATACCATAATTCTCTGTCTCTGACCACTATTTACCTTTTAACACAATGGTAGAAGTCTCTGCCTGTTGGATCTTTTCTTTATGATATCTTACTGGCTTTGTCTCAGGTTTATTAGTCTGTCAGGCTGGGCCCCAGGGGCATTTCTGAAGCATAATTATGTTTTGGGTGTGGGTGGCTGTGCATGTAGGGATGGTCTGGGGCTTCGAATCTAAAGTTCAATTTGTGATAATGAAAATTGATAATTAACTATTTGGATTCATATAATCACATTTTATTGACAACAACAACAATAATAGCCATCATTTACTGAGTGCCTGTTATTGGCCAGCTGTTACATTAAATTGAAGTAGAGACTGTTTAAGGATAAGAAATTCACTCCCATACAGTCAGGGATAGAGCCAGGATGTAGATTCAGGCTGACTGACTCAGGAACCCATTCTATTCTTTGACAAGCACCTCCTCCTCATATTCTCCCCTCCTCCATGGCTCTTGTTTCTCTTCATATGGGTTCCCAACTGTTTGCTGCCCCAACTCACTGGACAGGTGACATTGCCCAGCACAACCCACTTCCCTGGCTCATCCCGTTTTTAAAATATGCAGCCCGATCCTGCTGGCTCGCTCTCCCTCCATCTCCAGCTCTCACTGATTATGGCCCCGCAGTGAGTCCAACAGCACCATGGGAACCTCTGCTATAGGAGAAAGATGGCTAGTCCCACCCCATGCAAGTTCCATTCCACCTCCCACCTGATTTCTCATACTTCCTCTCCTGGAGTCTGCCCTTGAACCAGGCCAAGCAGAGTTCTTGAGAGGCTTTGCCGATAATGTCCTCCACACATGGAATATGTCCCATCCCTTCCAGTTGTATATGTCAGCTCACATCCCACATTTTCCGGGAATCTTTCTGTACAAGTCAGGGTTCTCAGGGTGCCAGAAACAGACACTGATCCTTAAAAAATCTTATTGGAATGATATAAGAAAGCTCACAGAATATATAGGATCTGACCTGGCAGGTCCCTGAAAGAAGAGGAATTCAGGTACCTGAGGAATCCAGGCAGCAGGAGTTAATGGGTGGTCCTTTTAGAAAGCTTCAGGATAGATTTTCCATCTTATGTTCCTGTGCTCAAGATTCAAATTCCTGGAAGAAAGAGCATGAATTGCCTGGTGGGTCACTTGGTCACACATATCCCGTGGCCACCACACTTTAATTGAAAATCCCATCAAGACTGTGCAATAGGTTGGGGCAGTTTTGAGGGGATAACCAAAGTGCTACAACCAGAAGAAGGGGAAAGGGAGACCAAGCAGATCAGACATGTGATCCACAGCCTTTTCTTCCTTCTCTCAAGCCTTAGGGTCTAAGACCGCATTGCTGTCTTCTCTTGGGGTGGCCTCTCACCTGCCTATCTTGCCTACAGTTGTCATTAAAGCTTTGTGCAGCAAAATCACCCCAGGGCCATCATTGTTCTTGTTTCAGAAAGTCTGTAAACCCCTTGGAGCCAAGAGCTGAGGCTACCGATTCCATTGTTTGCTCAGAGCCCCACTATTGGTCAGGTAACAGCTGGGTGATCTGCTATATGTTGAGTGGAAGAACAGAACGCCAAGGAGGTGAGGGGCTCTAGGTAAATAGGAAGCTTTCCCTAGGGGAGCCCTTTACCCCCAAAATGCACCTATTTCCTGGTAAGAGCAACTAGTTCAAGAAGCTCTGGGGGGATTTCTATAGATCGTGTGCAGTTCAAGGCAGCTTCCACTAGATCAGGCTCCTCTAGACATCTGCCATGGTTAGATGTACTTCTGAAACTGTCCCGGTCATTGAATCTTCTTTCTCTCTCTCTCTCTCTCTCTCTCTCTCTCTCTCACTTAGTCTTTTGTTTAAAACCCTTACTAAGAACCACTGACTTTCCCTTTGCTAACCTGCAGTTTGGGAAAGAGACTGGACAGGGATTCAGGCATGTGCATCTGGGGCCAGCTCAATCTTCAACTTATTGTTCATTCATTCATTCATTCATTCACTCATTCAACAAGGCATTCAGAACCTACTATGTGCCAGACACTGTTCAAGGCACTGGTGGGGATGCAACAGTGACCAAAGAGACCAAGTTCCTACACTGCTAGAGCTTATATCCACACATGTGAGTGTCCATTTCCTGGAGGTGGGAGGTCTTCCTCAGATCTCATGGCTTTTTCAGAACTTTCATTCTAGATTCATAGGAAGGGAAGACAATTTTCTATATCTTGTTCAAGGCAAAGGGGTATCCAAATTACCCCAAGAGGTAAAACATGGTGGTGGTGTTTTTGAATCTGGATGAAAGGCTGGAGAAAGATAGAAGCAGAGACAGAGAGACACCACATAATAAAAGCTCCACAAAAGTTTATTCAATGCCATGTCCCCAGTCCCTACAACAATGCTTGACACATAATGCATGTTTAATAAATATCTCTTCAGTGGATGAGTCACATGGGAAAGACAAAAAGGGTGGTTGGGAGGGAAAACTTCCTTACTGTGACCTTAGGCCATTGCATATACTTCTTTCCCTCTTTCCTGCTTTGGGAATACTGCTCCTTCAAAGCAGCCCTTTCTGTAACTTCCCCACCTCCTCAGACATTTGGACACAAGCGGGTCCAGGCCAGAGGACCCAGCATTAAACTGTGGGCTCTGCTTCTTCTCACTCTCCATGGTGCTAAGAAGAGGCTCTGGCTCATTATTGCCTATAACACGGAGCTTTTCCCTCTTCTGATGGAAATATTCCCTCTCTTAATCTTTGTGTTCCTCAGAGAGGAGAATGTTTGCTTCTTAAGCAGAGAATATGATCTTCCTTAATGGTCTTAGGCCTACAGTCACAGATTTGTGTGCACACAGAAATAAACCAGGCAGGTAATGTGATAGACAATAAGGAGTGCTAGGGACTGTGGCAAACTGGATCTCAGCCCTCTGTGGCCAAAACCATACTCTGAAAAAGCACTATGTGGGGATGGCTCAGTTGGTTAAGCATCTACCTTCAGTTTAGGTCATGATCCCAGGGCCATGGGATCAAGCCCCCTGTTGGGCTCCCTGCTGCTTGCCACTCCCCCTGTTTGTGTGTTTGTGCTCTCTCTCTCTCTGTGTCAAATAAATAAATAAATAAATAAATAAATAAATAAATAAATAATTTTAAAAAGAAAGAAAGAAAAAGTACTGTGTGGACCAAAAGAACCTTCTCTGTAGACACCCTAAGACCAGTGGACCATCAGTTTATGACATCTACCAGTCACTGGGAGCAAGCTAGAAAGACTTGTCCACTTTTCACTTGTCACTCTACAGCAAGCCTCCCCTGAGACCACAGGACTGTCTGCCTGAATGGTGTGGGGAGAGGAAGACATGCTCACTGGAAAATAGAATGTATGTTAATATCTTAAAATACCCTGCTAGATCCACATTGGCTCAGGTGGCAACTTGTCATGGGCTAAACTGCATAAAATTGCTGCAGAGGCACAATTACTGGCTCTAACAAAAGCTGCCTTTTAGAGGGGAGAGTCTGGGTCAGAGGATCAATTTTCTGATGAATCAGTGAACAATTCTGAGTGGAACTAATCAGGCTCATAATGTGTCACCCTTTCTTTATAACCCCTAGTTTAATGATCTGAACTCTGGCTATCCACCTGTGACTTCCCCACCACCTCCTCCTGCTTTCCCAACATGTGTGCAAACACATTGCATATGCATGGCACACGGGGACACACACAGAGAATGAGGATGTAGAAAAGTAGGTTTGAGGGATAAGAAGTCTCAGAGAGATGCTAGAGCCTCCTGGTAGGATTGGAAACGAGAGATACTAGAGGATGATGTCCAGTGGAAGGAATTTATCTTTTCCTGCCTCCAGGGAATCCAGAAGTTCTCAGGGAAGCATAGTCTTGGGTAACAAATTAGCTCCTTAGCAAGGCAAATTCCTGGAGGATTACAAGATGGGGAGTGTGCCCAGCAGCATGTTTAGTTACTGATGCTAAGGGAATAGAAAGGGTAATCAATTATTTTTTTTCCCTCAGGATTCCAACTGATGTTATCCCATGAAGCATTGGGTCCATGTCAGGTCAGGTCTGGATTACCCATTGTATTAGTTAAGGTTATACTGGTTTTAGGGCAGAGAAATGGACTTTGGCTGACTTAAACAAAAAGGCGGATTATTGGAAAGTTCCTGGGGGCTCTTATGAAATCAAAGGAAAGTTGAATAACCACAGCTTGGCAAGGGAAGGAGCGGAGCTCCATGGTTGTGTTGGTACAATTGTTTCAGCCTGCCTGGGCTTTCTCGCTCTTTGGGGAAAGAAGATCTTATAGGTCCTGTGAGTTAGCTTGGGTTCCCTGCCAGCAGAGGGATCCTGGTGCAAGTGATTTTTCTGGGGAGTGCTTTCAGCAGAAATCTGCAAGGCAGTGAGGGAAGCAGGGTAGAACAGAAGTTAATCTATTTTCAGTCTGATCCTACAGTGGAATCTGCAGTGTTACCCCATTTTGAAGCAATGGAGTATGCCTTTTGTACCCCCATGTCCATCAGTTATTAGCTGCAGGCATAGTTTCTCAAGCATTTTTGGGCAAGGCTATTCAAAAGAAGGGGGTACTGTGAGCAGCTAGCAGCCAACACTCAGAGCAGTTGGGGGCTGGTCCATTGCCCTTGCAAGACGATCTAGGATCTAGGCAGAGCACCAACTGTATCCATCCGTGGCACCTGGCTTGGGTAAGGTGTGCACCCAAGAACAACCAGCCATTGAGAAAAAGAAAGGCCAAAACCTGAGATCTAGACGTGGCAGCAAGGGCTGTTTCCAGAGGTAAGTGAACAGAAGAGTGAAGGGCAGCTATGCCAAATGGTGTCCAGCATATATCTACTTGTGTCACTTCCACTGAAAATATCCTTCTGGACAGTGTGCAGAGCTGTGGCCAGCTGTGTCTCTTCTTCAGTAAGAATACTTGCTTCCCAGGTACCCAACATAATCTTCCTTCATGGCTTTAGCCTTGCTGCCACAAGTTCTAATGTAAGCAGAGATAGGCTGGCCAAGTTGTGTCAATTGTCATAGACAATAGGGAGTGGAGACAGTCTACCACAGTCCTTGACACTCTATGTTGTCTATCACAGTTGATATTACTGCCTGTCCTCTCTCTGTATGCATTTGAATGTATGGTCCCAAGCCTAAACCCACTAAGGAGGGTTTATGTTAGGTGCCTATTTACCTAAAAGTAGAATCTGTAAGTCATAGAGTATAAATGTGTTGAGCTTTAGTAGACATTGCCAAAGAGTTTCCCACAATGGTTGTATCATTTGATACTACTTTTGATAGTGCATGAAAGTTCTAATTGCCCCACATCCTTACCAGCACTTGGTAATGTTTGTCTTATCTCATAGTGATTTCTTTTTTTTTTAAATTTTATTTATTTATGATAGGCACACAGTGAGAGAGAGAGAGGCAGAGACACAGGCAGAGGGAGAAACAGGCTCCATGCACCGGGAGCCCGACGTGGGATTCGATCCCGGGTCTCCAGGATCGCGCCCTGGGACAAAGGCAGGCGCTAAACCGCTGCACCACCCAGGGATCCCCTCATAGTGATTTTAATCTGTATCTCTCTGATGACTGATAAAGTTAAGCATCATTTTATATGCCACTTTTTACTGATTTACGGGAATGCTCTACATATTCTGTATATAAGCCCTTTGTCAGATATATATCTAAAAATATATATTGATATGTATAGCTATAGATGCATATATGCACAGATACATATAGAATGGGAGAAGATATATATAATTTATATGTAAATATATTTATTATATAACTTTATATTTAAATATAAATATGTTAATATTAATTAATTTATTATTATACTCATTTATTAATTTGTTATGGTATTTAAAAATTTATTAACTGAATAGTAACATATTTATATTTAAATATTTCTTCAAAATATATATGAAAATAAATGTTTAATACAAATATATCTATTTATAATATATATTTACATGTATAATATGCTATATATATATGTAAATCACTCTGTGACTGGCTTGCTTTTTAAACATTTTCTTAAATAATTTTTCTTAAGATTTTATTTTTGGAGACACCTGGGTGGCTCAGTGATTGGGCGTCTGCCTTCGGCCCAGGGCATGATCCTGGAGACCTGGGATCGAGTCCCACATCAGGCTTCCTACCTGGAGTCTGCTTCTCCCTCTGCCTCTCTCTCTCTCTCTCTGTCTCTCATGAATAAATAAATAAAATCTTAAAAAAAAAAGATTTTATTTTTGGGTCACCAGAGTGGCTCTGTCAGTTAAGTATATGACTCTTGGTTTCAGCTTAGGTCATAGATCTTGGGGTTCTGGGATTGAACCCTGGGCAGGGCTCTAGGCTCAGTAGGGAGTCTGCTTAAGGATTCTCTCTTTCCCCTCCCTCTATTCCTCTTCCCACTTTCAATAGCTCCTGCTCTCTTTCTCTAAAATAAAGAAATCTTTTTTAAAAATAAAGATTTTAAGTAAGCTCTACACCCAATATGGGGCTCAAACTCACAACCCCAAGATCCAGAGCCGCATGTTCCACCAACTGAGCCACTCAGGCACCCCTCTTAAATAATTTTTATAATGAAAACAAGAATTTGGGGTCTCTGGCTGGCTCAGTTGGTGGAGCATGCAACTCTTGATCTCAGGGTTGTTGAGTTCAAGCCTCATATTGGATGTAGAGATTACTTAAAAATAAAATCTTAAAAAAAAAGAAAAGCATTTGAATTTAATTTAGTCCAATTTATCAATTTTTCCCCTTAATATTTAGCATTTTATGTTTCCTATTTAGGAAATCTTGGCCAATATCATGGTCATATTGATAATCTCCTATTTTTTTTTCCTAAAAGCTTTACTACTCTACTTTTCACATTTAGAAATACAATTCATCTAGAATTTATTTGTTGTGTTATGAGTTAGGAGTTGAGTTCCCACTGCCCCATATTGATAGCTAATTACTTAGCACAATTTATGGAAAAGACCATCCTATCCCAAATAGACTACTGTTGTGCCATCTTTGTCAGAATCAAATGATAAAACATGTATGAGTCTATTTCTGGTCTGTTTTCTTTCATTGGTTTACTTGTTTATACTTGTGCCAGTGTCAAACTATCTTAGTAACTATTGCGCTATACTGTCTCAGGGTGACTGTCCTGGTTTTCCTAGTACAATCTGCACACACCTTTGCAGAGATATTGAGATATATTTCCATTGAGATATAATTCGCATACAATTTTATATTTGTTTAAGTTATACAAGATAATGATTTGATATATGAAAGTTTCTGGGTTTTGGTACGCCTGGGTGGCTCAGGTGTTAAGCATCTGCCTTCAGCCCAGGACATGATTCTGGAGTCCCAGGATCAAGTCCCACATCGGGCTCCCTGCATGGAACGTGCTTCTCCCTCTACCTGTGTCTCTGCCTCTCTGTGTGTGTGTCTCTCATGAATAAATAAATAAAATCTAAAAAAAAAAATGTCTGGGTTTTAAAACTGAAAGTATTGCATCTCAGAAAACCCCCCAGACTCTGGCAAACTAGGATACTTGGCTATCTTCCTAAGTTGTGATATCTGGTGATGTAGATTCTCCTTGTTTTTCTTCAAAATTGCCTCAGCTATTCTTCACCCGTTGCATTTCTTTAAAATTTTTAGAATCAGGTTGACAATTTCTACAAAAGAAAGAAAGAAAGGAAGAAAGAAAGTCTTTGGGGATTTTCCTTGGGACTGCATTAGCCTATAAATAATTTGAGGAAATTGGTTGCATATCTTTCATTACATTTATTCCCACATATTTAATGTTTTTTGATGCTATTGTAAATAGTCCCATATTATTTTTTAAAAGATTTTAATTGTTTATTTATTTTGAGAGAGAGAGCAAGAGCAGGGAGAGAGGCAGAGGCAGAAGAAGAGGGAGAAGCAGACTCCCTGGTGAGCAGGGGCCCAAACAGGATCTGGGGATCATGACCCATGCCAAAGGTGGACACTTAACCAACTGAGCAACCAGGTGCTCCAATAGTCCCATTTTTTAAATTTTATTTTTATTTTTGGTGTTATTACATTCTGATATAGAAATAAAATGAAATTTTGGAGGCTGACCCTCATCCAGTGGCATAACTGAATTCACCTATTAATTATAATAATTTATAGAGTCTTTTAGATATTATATGCATACAATCACTTTCTGCAAAAAAGGATCATTTTTTCTCTTTGCCATCTGTATGTTTATTTTTTCACTTTCTTGTCTTAGTGCACAGGCTGAAAACTCTAGTGCAATGTTGAATAAAAGTGGGGACAGGGTCACACAATTATCTTTTAATTTTATCCTATGGAAGATATTGTTTGTTTATTTTAAAAATGTTTTGGGATCCCTGGGTGGCGCAGCAGTTTGGCGCCTGCCTTTGGCCCAGGGCGCGATCCTGGAGACCTGGGATCGAATCCCATGTCGGGCTCCCGGTGCATGGAGCCTGCTTCTCCCTCTGCCTGTGTCTCTGCCTCTCTCTCTCTCTCTCTCTCTCTCTGTGACTATCATAAATAAATAAATAAAAATTTATAAAAAAATAAATAAATAAAAATGATTTATTTATTTATGTATTTATTTATTTATTTAAGAGAGAGAGAGAGAGAGAGAGAGAAAGCAAGTGCATGAGTGTGGGGGTGGGGCAGAGGGAGAAAGAAAGAATCTTAAGCAGATTCTGGATCTCATGAGCCTGAGATCATGAACTGAGTTGAAACCAAGAATCAGATACTTAAGTGACTATACCACCCAGGCACACTTCGGAATAATATTTTTTTTAAGTTAAAGAACAATCTTCTGGGGTTCCTGGGTGGCGCAGTCAGTTAAATGACTCTTGGTTTTAACTTAGGTCATGACCTCGGGCTTATCAAATTGAGCCCCTTGTCAGCTACACCCTGTCCAGAGTCTACTTGAGATTCTCTCTTGTTCTCCCCCTGCCTCTCATACTTGTGCTCTCTCTCTTTCTCTCAAATAAATAAATAAATAAATATTTTTAAAAAGATTTTTGTTTATTTATTAATGAGACACACACATACACACACACACACAGAGGCAGAGACACAGACTAAGGGATAGCAGGCTCTCTATAAGGAGCCCGATGTGGGACTCGATCCTGGATCCCGGGATCACACCCTGGGCCAAAGGCAGACGTCCAACTGCCGAGCCACCCAGGCATCCCAATAAATAAATCTTTAAAAAAATATTGTGTGGGAAGCCTGGGTGGCCCAGCAGTTTAGCGCCGCCTTCAGCCCAGGGCCTGATCCTGGAGACCTAGGATTGAGTCCCACATCGGGCTCCCAGCATGGAGCCTGCTTCTCCCTCTGCCTGTGTCTCTGCCTCTCTCTCTCTCTGTATCTCTAATAAATAAATAAAATCTTTAAAAAATTTTTTCAAAAAAAATATTGTGTGTATGGTGGCCAATGAGTAGTTTTATGGCAGGTGGCTTTAATTGTACCCCTCCTTTAGTACTAACATATAATGGAAATACCCCTAACTAAACTAAACTAACTAACTAAAGCCCAATAAGATGTCTTATTCTCGCATTAACCCATAAGGTGCTGAATTTGTGGTTAAAGCCCACATTTCCTGGCAAGCTTCCTGTGAGCACATCTGTTGGTTTTGTCTGCCTGGAATTCTTGCCCCTATCTTACTGCCTCTTTATTTCTCCACTCCAACCATGTGATTCCAGAAATACTCCGATCGTGTTACTCTATCCCTTTAGCTCCAGGGCCTTATACTAGGCCCATCAGTTCTCCCCAAAATTCAAATGGAAAGCTTCTGAAGTCTTGTGGAAATGCCCTGAGAGCAAACATGGGGTCTCTTGCTGTTGAGGACCTAGAGCTCTCCAGATTCCTGTCCTTTCAAGTGTTATGATCTCTAGCTCTCTCCCCAATTCTGAAACTGTTCATGAATCTTCTTTCCAATGAACTACTTATTTCCCTTAGCCACAGTCAGTTTCTACTATATATTAATCAGAATGGATATACCCCCTATTCTCTTTACTCTGCCACCAACATTGAGCAAAATGGGAACATACTTTTAAGGATTTAATTGTGTTCTATTTATATTGTATTTATTATATTTTTTAACTTCTTCCTAATTGACTCTAAACAGTCATTGCATATTAAAACCATAACTTTGAATTTCTCTTATTGCATATACATAATTTAAATCCATGTATTCTAGGTTTATTTATCCCAGGGAAAGCTAGCAAGTTAGAAATTTTATTTTTAATTTTTGTTGTTTTGAATCCTCTATTCCAGGGATAAGAAGATATTTATGTAAAGGGCTAGATAGTAAATATTTTAGGCTTTGTGAACCATATGGTCTGTCTTACAACTACTCAACTGCTGTTGCAATCATGGATGGTACATAAATGAATGAGTGTGCCTCTGGACACTGAATGGACACTGAAATTTGAATTTGATGTGTCATAAAATATTCTTCCTTTGATTAAAAAAATTCAAAATATCAAAACAATTCTTAGTTTGCAGGTCATATAAAAATAGTGGTAGCCAGATCTGTTGCATGGGCTACATATAGTTGGTGAACTTCTGCTCTAGTCTCCCAATTGTGATACATTATTGGACAGGAGAAACATTGACTTATGAAATTGAGATTATAAAGTAATATACATTATTTATGGAATATAGAGCAACTTGTCTGTCTCCTAAATTGATGAGCATGTATTCAAGGACATAACTAGAAAGGAGATACATATCTATAAAGGATATAACTAGATAAGATCTTCCTATTTCCAGGAATTCCTATGTAACATTAGAGAAAGCGGAAAGATCATACTATATGCTAAACTTCTCTGGAGTTGTTTCTTGACTATCTAATTTTATAATGTACTAATTAAACATTCATTGTTAACACAGAATCAAAGAAAATAAGGGGCTTTAAGATATGGATCAGCTAGTCACTTACAGTAATAATGATGCCTTCTATTTGTACACCATTTGATAGTTCATAAAAATTATAGTTCCACATATTATCTTTTCAATCCTCAAAACAACCCTGGAGGTAGAGAGGCAAGGTATTATTATCCTAATTTCAAGAAGAGCAACCTGTCCAAGATTACACAAGGGACAAGGGAGTAGGAGGAATTTTCTAGTCATACCTCTGAGTCATAGTCAGACTAATTTCCATCAAATATAATGATACGATCATGCAATTCAGGAGCTGGGTAATGAGCAAATCCTGCTTCACCAGCTGACGAACACGCAGTGATTCAACATAGGGATGCCTTTGGTTTGTCAATGGAAGCCTCACATGTCTACATCAGTGGGAAATCCAGACCTCCTCCTCTCTCCTCCTTGCTCCACCTCTTTCTCTTGTAAATCTAAGAATCACAGCAATCACAATGGTGGCTGACTGCTCTGGAAGGTGTTATCCTAGCTGCTGTAGCAGCTGGGAATCTAGTGCTATGGCTGATTCCCGAGCTATGCCCTTGGAAAGCAATGCTCTTGTCAACTTCCACTGGTTGCCCACAGGATTTGAGCATAGCATCTTTATACCTAATGAAGCATCAGTCTGAGATACTTACACCCCAAACTCAGACCCCAGCTAAGGGCAACGAAGATCTTCAGCTACCACTACTTTGATTGCCTATGAATGCACAGCCCATCAGAAGGAAGGGAATTGGATTTTGCTTCCTGTCCTCACTGTGGCTGTTACTGGGACACTTCCCCTCCATGGTCCCACAAAAAAGAGAGACGCTCCTTTCCTCAGGATTATACTTTTAGATAGTGCACCCACACGAACTGGCTCAGGGATCCTAATACTACAGTTCTTTGGATTCATTTACTCAGTCACTTCCCCAGGGCAAAAGTCAGGCATGGAAATAAACTGCCCTAAAGCCTTTATGTATGTTTGTATGTTACATATGTAGGGTATGGATTGATTGATTGAAATTTAACTTCCGGTTATGGAAAATTTAAAACACACACAAAAAACAGAGAATGTGGTATTAAACTCCATTTGTCTCTCACATACCCATCACTCTGGTTTAATACTTATCAATCCTTGCTTAATCTTGTTTTCATCTCTCTAGCCACTTCCCCCCTTCCCTATGGAATATTTTGAAGGAAATCCTGGAGATCATAGAATTCCATACTTAAGCAGTAGTAGTAGACGGTTTTCAAAAACACAACCACAGTATAATTGTTACAAGGACAAAATTACAAACCCTTAATCAGTAATTCCTTAATATCATCTAATATCTAGTCTTTACATTTCCCAATTGTCTCAAAAATATCTGTTTAGGGGCACCTGGTGGCTCAGTGGTTGAACGTCTGCTTTTGATTCAGGGTGTGATCCCAGGGTCCTGGGATTGAGTCCCACATCAGGGTCCCCACAAGGAGCCTTCTCCCTCTGCCTATGTCTCTGCCTCTCTCTCTGTGTGTCTCTCATGAATAAAGAAATAAAATCTTAAAAAATATATGTGTTTATAACTTGCTTGTCAAAATGGGATCCAGGGATGCCTGGGTGGCTCAGCGGTTGGGTATCTGCCTTTGGCTCAGGGCGTGATCCTGGAGTTCCGGGATCCCTGCAGGGAGTCTGCTTCTCCCCCTGACTGTGTCTCTGCCTCTCTCTGTTTCTCATGAATAAATAAATAAAATCTAAAAAAAAAAAACAAAACAGGATCCACATACTGTATTTGGGTATTAGGTCTCTTAAATCTTTTTTAATTTATTAAGATAATTTATTTGTTGAAGAAATCCTGTAATTTGTCCTATAGAACTTTCCATATTCTGGGTTTAGTTGATTGCATCTTCTCTGGTATTGTTTTGACACTTTCCTATATTGCTCATTCTCCCTTGTCCTCATAAACTGGTACATTTAGATGCTTGATTGGATTTAAATTCAAAATATTTTGGGGAGTAGTAAACATCTTAGTGATGTTAAAATTGTCAGTGGCTCTATCAATCTTTAATTTACTGTTTTAGCAGCCATTGATGATTGGTATTTAAGTCTATTTTATTAGGAGATTACACAATGATCTCTTGTCATTTCTTTTACATTTATCAGATGGAAAAAATTTTTTTAAAGATTTACTATTTATTTTGAGAAAGAGAGCATGTGTGTGGAGGAGAGCAGAGGGAGAGTGAGAGAGAGAATCTTAAGCAGACTCCATGCTGAGTGTGGAGCCTGACACCAGGTTTGATCCTATGACCCTAAGATCATGACATGAGCTGAGATCGAGTCAGGTACTTAACTAATTGAGCCACTCAGGTGTCCCTCAGTTGGAAATATTTTATACAAAGAAACTTTTTCATAACAACTTTGGTCACCCTAAAATGCAATTTGTACAGGAGAAGCATAGTGCTTGATTTTTTTTTCTTTATTTACCGACTTCCATTACTGTATAACTTAGTAACTTATTATAGCAACTTCTAGGTGACTTGTACATTTTCTTTCCTTTTTCCTTTCTTTTAATATTTTATTTACTCATCAGAGACACAGGCAGAGGGAAAAGCAGGCTCCCTGTGGGGATCCTGATGTGGGAATTGATCCCAGGATTCTGGGATCATGACATTCAACCACTGAGCCACCCGGATGTCCCTACATTTTCTTTTCTTTTTATAGAATTAAAAAAAAATTTTTTTATTTATTTATGATAGAGAGAGAGAGAGAGAGAGAGAGAGAGAGAGGGAGGCAGAGACATAGGCAGAGGGAGAAGCAGGCTCCATGCACCGGGAGCCGGACATGGGATTCGATCCCGGGTCTCCAGGATCGCGCCCTGGGCCAAAGGCAGGCGCCAAACCGCTGCGCCACCCAGGGATACCCCCTACATTTTCTTTTCTTAATGTCATTATAAACTTGTGCATTTTAACATCATTGATGTGATAAATGATTTAAAATATATTCTGTAGGCAATGGTAAGCCACCAAAGGCAGGTCCCAACTTTCAAACATAAAGCATACCTGGCCATGTATCTACAAATCAAACAATAAACTTACTGTTTTAGGAGGAATTCGGAAAATGAAGATCAAATCTTCTAAACATACCTAAACTTTTAGCCACCACATTTTTTTTTTTTTTTAATTTATGATAGTCACAGAGAGAGAGGCAGAGACACAGGCAGAGGGAGAAGCAGGCTCCATGCACCGGGAGCCCGACGTGGGATTCAATCCCGGGTCTCGAGGATCGAGCCCTGGGCCAACGGCAGGCGCAAAATCGCTGCGCCACCCAGGGATCCCTAGCCACCACATTTAACAACGACTATTTCCAGGATCCTATACTTGTTCTCAGATTTTCTTCTTTACTTTCAGCCAGTTTACTGAACTTCATTTCATGAATGTCTGAATATCTGATTGAGGCTAGAGATTCAGTTACTGGCACACCTAATGATTTCCATCTTTATATCATTCAAATTGCATTTATAAGACCTGCATTTCCTATAGCTAGTATTTGCAATTGCATTTTTACAAAATAAGAGCAAATTAATATCCAAATAATTTTCCAGTACTCTGGTAATTGAACATGAGTGTGTGAACAATGGGATGCAACTCAAATGGAAGTGAGTGCCAGTGTGTGAGTTCAACCTCTTGTCAGATGACATACCAACGCCAGAATTTGATGTGTAGAAGGAGGATTAGATGTTTTAAGAGTATGCATGAAACTCTGTTATCAACTGTGACAGGCTGGATCGTCTGTTGACTTGTTACATCTCCACCAGACAATTAGTTCTGAGAAGGAGAAGTTCGTTTACTCCTAGCATCCAGTGGATGATTTCCTAAGATGGAAGAAAAAAAAGATGTATACAAGGCAAGAGAAAAATATACAATGATTTTGAGTACTGAGCATCATAATTAGATCTAGTTTTTAGTCGTACCTTTGGCATATTTTGACTCTGGGGTACGGGTATGATAAATATATTTCTTTAAAAATTACTTTGAGTATAGATGTAGTACATTTCATCTGGGAGTATCTTGAACAGCAAACAAAATAAAATCACTGGTAGTTCGTTCCTTAAGGTTAACATTTGGGTGTCTTTGTATAATATTAAACAATATAGGAATCATCTTGAACATATTGCTTTGTACTCCTACATTTATTTATTTTTGTAAGGATTTTATTTATTCATTTGAGACGGGAGATAGAGAGATAGAGAGAGAGAGAGAGAATGAGCAGGGGGAGAGGCAGAGAGAGAAGCAGACTCCTCGCTGACCCAGAAGCCCAGAAGCCTGATTGCAGGGCTCCATCTGAGGACCCGGAGATCATGATCTGAGCCAAAGGCAGATGCTTAGCCATCTGAGCCACCCAGGCTCTACATTTAAATACATGGTTAATACTATCCTATGTTACTTTCTCCTACAATGGAAATTTTAATGGCTATATTCCACTATCATATCTATTTTTAAAGTAACCAGACCCCAATCCAATTTCCAAACACGAGATTCTGATAAATAGGACCACAGAGCAGTGATTCTAATCAGAATTGTGCTTGTTAATAACAGCAGGCTATTTCATGGCACATACAGCTCCAGGATGTGAGATTAACCTCAACAACTATTCATTTAGTTTGGTTTGATTTTCTGCCAGTCTTATGACCAACTTGAAGCAGGTCCTAGAACAGAGAATGTTATGTTTGGTGTCCAGGGAAGCAGCAAACTAGAGAGGCCATCCCAAATTCCAGAATAATAGAGAGCCAACATTCTCTTTATACCCATGTTATCCATTTTCTGCAGCAAAATCTGAACTAAAAGGGTAAAAATGCCATAGAGGTTAGGTTAAACTTCTTGTGGAGGAAAGTAACCTATTAGTATAGAAAAGAATGGAAATGGTGAAACCAAAAAGAAGCTGAAAACAAATCTGTTGATACATTTTGCTTTTAAGATTCTACACCATGTAAATGTCCTTCAAGAAGATAAACTTAAGCTGATTCATTGTCACTTGCTTCTGCAGTGGTTTCTCAGGCATCTTAGCTAGCAGCCACCCTGCCCCCAGGGTACTGAGGTCTAATAAATATTTTTCAGGCAGACTGACAATAGGAAAGAATTGTAGGACAAGAAACTACCTGCAGTATTCAGGTGGGAGTATCCTGGAAAGTGATGTGCTGAAAAACTGACCCTTCCAGCTGGTTAACTTTTATATTCATGCAATTATTTAATTTCTGTGACATTTATTCATCAATGACAAGTGAATATATGACAGCCTAATGATACAGGGGAAATGCAGTATTGTGTATGGAATTGGGAGAGATGTAAAAACAAGTGCCATGGTATTCTTTCTTTACTTTTTTTTTTATTTTTTTTTGTAATCTCTATACCAAAAGTGGGCCTTGAACTCAGGACACTGAGATCAAGTCATGTGCTCTTCCCGCTGAGACAACTAGGCACCTCCGTGGTATCACTTCTTTTAAAAGCTTAAGCAAGAATGCTTTAGGCCTTTGTTATTTGGTATAGTATGTATTATTTTCTACCATCAGTATTTCCTTATTTTGGTGACAGCACCCCATTTTTTCTCCTGGAGAGCCACTCTTCTCCTATAGTACATGTTCTTTGGATGAAACAGAGGTGAAACATGTGACTCACATTTGGCTAATCACAGGATAGAGTTTTCCAGGCTACGGTAATTTATTAAGGGATGGGCAGATAATCTGTGGTGGTTTATTTTTTAATTTTTAAAAATTTTTAAAATTTATTTATGATAGTCACACACACACACACACAGAGGCAGAGACACAGGCAGAGGGAGAAGCAGGCTCCATGCACCGGGAGCCCGACGTGGGATTGGATCCCGGGTCTCCAGGATCGCGCCCTGGGCCAAAGGTAGGCGCTAAACCACTGCGCCACCCAGGGATCCCCTCTGTGGTGGTTTAATTAGTGAATTCAGAGACTTTTGCAAAGGATCTCTTTCTTGGTGGACTTGGACCAGGATGGATGAAGACTTGAAATGATTGGGAGCTGTCTTGCTCCCACACGAAGCCTGAGTATAAAGGTATATGGAGGAGAGCTGAGATTTTTTATTGTTGCTTTTTGTTTTTCAGAAGGCTGTCTTTGATCTGATCTGAAATGGGCATGAGTGGCAATAGAATGAAAGTTCTAACTCTACCCTTATTTTCACAGGACAGTTAGAAGTGTCTAAATTGTTAATTTAAAAAATGGATGTTTTATGACAACAAAAGCAAGAAAAACTCTATATTGGAATAGCTTATTATATAAGCATCATAAAATGTTCTAGGGATATGGCATTTTGGAGTATATAAAGGAAAATAGATATTTTCTCAAGAGATGTGTAATCTTCTTGGAAAGGCATGAACATTAAAAAAGAAACCTTTTAGAACACAAATGAATTGCAAACGGTATGCATATCAATATTTTGCATGGCAATATAGATAGGATAGGATAACTATCTAGAATAACTAGTAGAATAATCTAGTTATCTAGGATAACTATCTAGAAACAAAACCAGCCTACAACAAAAGGATGGGTAAAAAGTTTAGGCTAAACTCTGGATATTTCCATTTAATTCTCAAGGCATTAATTCTCCTATCTCTAATCTTTATGTAGAATCATACATTTGTATTTCCTATCTGGATGTTTCTTCTAAATAATTGCTTATTTGGGGATGGCTCGGTGGCTCAGCGGTTGAGCATCTGCCTTTGGCTCAGGACAGGATCCCGGGTCCGGGATCGAGTCCCACATGGGGTTCCTTGCGGGGAGCCTGCTTCTCCTTTTTCCTGTGTCTCTGCCTCTCTACACCCAGAGAGAGAGAGAGGCATGTGTCTCTCATGAATAAATAAGCAAAATCTTTAAAAAAATAATTGCTTATTTGATATCTCTACTTAGATGTCCAATAGGCATCTCAAACTTACCTTGTTCAAAAATAGTTTTTTCCTTCAATCTTGCTTGACCTAAACTGTTTTCCAAATTTCAGTAGATACCAACCCCATTTTCCAGTTGTTCAGGTCTAAAACCTTATGGGTTGTCTTTTACTTTTCTATTAAAATTTTTTTAATTTATTTGAGAGAGAGAGAGAAGAAGAGAGATAATGAACCAGGGGAGGGGCAGAGGTAGAAGGAGCAGTGGACTCCTTGCTGAGCAAGGAGCCAGGCAATGTGGGGCTTGATCCCAGTACCCTGAGATCATGACCTGAGCTGAAGTTGGATGCTTAATAGACTGAGTTACCAAAGGCCCCCTACTTTTCTCTTTTTCTTGCATCTTGAATCTATTCCATCAGCAAATCTTACTGTCCCTATCTTCAAAATGTATTTAGAATCTAACCACTTCTTAATATCTCCACTGCTGCCTGAATTATTGCAATAGCCTAACCAGTATTCTTGATCTTATCATTGCCTCTCTAAAGTCTATTCACAATACAGCAGGTTAAACAGTCTAATCTTATTAGGTAAATTTTCAAACATACAGCAAAGGTGAAAAAATTTTACATTTTTCCATCTGTACACACACTACATAGATCCTACTATTAATAGAACAGTCCTTTTTTTTAAAAAAGATTTTATTTATTTACTCATGATAGACACACACAGAGAGAGACAGAGACACAGACAGAGGGAGAAGCAGGCTCCATGCAGGGAGCCTGATGTGGGACTCGATCCTCGGTCTCCAGGATCACGCCCTGGGCCAAAGACAGGTGCTTAAGCCGCTGAGCCACCCAGACTGCCCCTAGAACAGTCCTCCTTAAGATGACAGATTGTGTAACTCCTCTGTCCAAAACTGATAGCTTACCTAATTCAAAAAAGAAAAGGCAATTTCTTACCATAGTCTTCAAGACTCAGTATGATCTGGTCCCTGTTACCATTCTTCCCTGTCGTCTATTTCTCTTCAGTCACACTGGTCTCCTCATTGCTACTCACATATGGCTAGTACATTCTTGCTTTATGGTCTTTGCACTCTGTGTCCCTTTGCTTGGCAAGCTCTTCTAGGTATTTGAATGGCTTGCCTCTTTCTTTGGATCACTTCAGAGGTCTTCTCTGACTCTTCCAAATAAGTATTCGGTTGAACAATTTAATGTTATCCAACCATGTTGAACCATATGAACCTAATATTGTTCTGAGTTTAAAAGGAATGTAGAAAAGATCAGGAATTTCATATGGTTTAGGCTAATAAAATAGCATTACTGCCCTATCCTTTTATTCTCGGGTTCCAATATTCTTTATAGAGCTTCTCATCATCTTATGTACTGTTGTGTATTTTCCAGAAGATCCTGAAAGATGGGGGGTCTTTCTGGTTTGTTCAATGCTTGTACTCAGTATGCAGATGGAACTTGGCTTATAGTGGGCACTCAGAAGATAATTTAAAGAATGAATTCTTTACATTAAAGTGAAAGTGATCTTTTGGAAACACAAATCTGAGGTTACTTCCACAAAAACTATTTTTTCTCCCCACAAAAATGCTTAAATTGGTTTGTATCACTTTCAAAACAAAGATGAGAATTCTTACTAGACTTATAAGACCCCGCATGTTGGGTCCTTGCTTAATTCTCTAGACTCATTTCACATTATCTCCCTTATTTCTTTTCAGGCCCTGGGACTCTGCTGGTTTCATTATGAAGTCTTTATGCTCTTCCCTCACCTCTGTATTAACTTTAGCCAATTTTTCTTTTTTAAAGATCTTATTTATTTTAGAGAGATAGAGAGTGCAATGTGAGTGGGGGAGAATCCCAAGCTGACTCCACACTGAGCACAGAGCCTGATGTTGGGCTTGATCCTAAGACCCAGAGGTCATGACAGGAGTTGAAATCAAGTCAGATGTTCAACTAACCAGGCCACCCAGGTGCCCCCACCTTGAGGCAGTTTTTTTTCTTCTTCTTTTTTTTTTTTTTAAAGATTTTTATTTATTCATGAGAGAGAGAGAGAGGGAGGCAGAGACACAGGCAGGCTCCCGTGGGACTCGATCCTGGGTCTCCAGGATCAGGCCCTGGACTGAAGGTGGCGCTAAACTGCTGAGGCTGCCCCTCACATTTTTTGAAAGATTTTATTTATTTATTCATGATAATGAGAGAGAGAGAGAGGCAGCGACACAGGCAGAGGGCAGGGAGCCCGACGTGGGATTCGATCCCGCGTCTCCAGGATCGCGCCCTGGGCCAAAGGCAGGCGCCAAACCGCTGCGCCACCCAGGGATTCCTCACAGGCTGTTTTAAATCTTGGCTCAAACCATCTCCTGCTAGAAGCCATTTCCGATATCCCAGATTAGGTGGAGTTCCATTTCAATGCCCTCATGTACCACCTCCTTATCCTTAGAAATACCTACTCAGATTATACTTTTGTGTGATGATTTGTCTCTCTTACCAGACAGTAAGTTTCATAAGAAAATACAGCTTTTTTTTTACTTCCCATTGGATCCCTAGCATCTCTATCTGGCACATAGTAGTAAGAGCTTAATACTCCTTTAAAAAAAAATCTCGTGTCCCCGTTATTAGCGTCTAACTGGATACCCGGTACACGGTAGATGTACATTTGCTAAATGAACCATAGTATGAAAGATGTTTACTCATTTACAATAAATATAAAATGCAGAAGAGTCATCATTTGATGTGATTAAGGCATTCATACATAAATTGATATCTACACAAAATTCCAAATTCTCTCATCAACTTTTCCTAACCATTAAGACTGAAGAAAGTAACTTTCACTCCTTTTCTTTCCTTTGTTTCCTCTCTAGTGGTGTAAAAGGTGAGCTGTCTGGCTAGGAAAATCCATGTAGAGCCAGAATTAACCATAAGTGAGATTTGGCTTCTGAACCAATAGATCATGGCATCCTCATTAGAATAGTTAGATGTTTAGAAACTTTTTTCCCAAATGAAAAGCTTTGCACTATTTTTCTTTCCTTTCTGTTTTTATTTTAATATTTTATTTATTTATTTAGACCTCCAAGCAGACTCTGTGCTGAGCCTGATGTGAGGCTCTATGCCATCACCCTGTAATCATAACCAGACCTGAAATCAAGAGTCAGATTCCCAACTGACTGAGCCACCCAGGTGTCCCTATTTTTCTCTTAATTTTAATAGCAATCTCTTTGAAAATATTTCAGGGGTCAGAGGATATATTAAAACACATACATAAGTTGTTTTCATTTACAGGTTTATTAGGGCTGAATGACATGGAATAGTGTAAGCAGAAAAAACCAAAAATGTTACAAATGACTTCCTTTTTAATATGCTGAAACATATAAGTTTTTAGTAAACTTTTAATTCCAGATTGGCACTGTGGCAAGCTTATTGATTTTGTCATTAATTTAGGAAAGGGAGAAGAGCCAAATCAAGCACAATTAAAAATGAATTGTTAGAAAACGGTAATTTTTGGATATAATGAAACATAAAAAGAAACTAAAAACCTAAAGAAGATAGCAGGATGTTAATTTTCTAGTTTTTTTTTTTTTTTTTTTTTTTTTATTTATGATAGTCACACAGAGTGAGACAGAGAGGCAGAGACACAGGCAGAGGGAGAAGCAGGCAGGCTCCATGCACCGGGAGCCCGACGTGGGATTCGATCCCGGCTCTCCAGGATCGTGCCCTGGGCCAAAGGCAGGCGCTAAACCGCTGCGCCACCCAGGGATCCCTAATTTTCTAGTTTTAATAATGTATTATGGGTATGCAAGCTGTTACCAGTGGGAGAACCTGGGTGAAAGGTACAAGAATCTATTATTTTTTTTTGCAACTTCTTGTGTAATTATTTCCAAATAAGAAATAAATAAATTTAAAAAATAAGGACAACAGGAAAGATAGTAAATGAAGAAGGAATTTTTTAAAAAAATTTTTATTTATTTATGATAGTCACAGAGAGAGAGAGAGAGGGGCAGAGACACAGGCAGAGGGAGAAGCAGGCTCCATGCACCGGGAGCCCGATGCGGGACTCGATCCCGGATCTCCAGGATCGCGCCCTGGGCCAAAGGCAGGTGCCAAACCGCTGTGCCACCCAGGGATCCCAAGAAGGAATTTTTAGAAAGAGAATTTAATTATACATAGTTGAAGACTTTCTTTGCCAGATTTCTTTTTTTTTTTTCCTTTGCCAGATTTCCATAGGGTTGTGAGGAGTTAACCAAAATTTTAAAAATGCTTCCAAGACAGACAGACACATAGTTCACTAATAAAAATATTAGACTCTGAAAAGTGTTAACCTATTTTTAATGTTTGAACTAATGGTATTTTCTAGAGATGTATAGAGTGAAAAATAGTAGTGTTTGCAAAAAAAACTTAATTTTGTGAAAACCCACAAAAATGAGTGTTTGCTCTTGAGAAAGGAAAACTTTTCTCTTGACATCATCAAAGAAAAATGTGAAAGATCTGATATGAAAGGAACGAAAATGTACAAATCCTATCACCTCATTCCTCAAAACTGTATAAACATTTGCAAGATTTTCCTTCATCTATTACATGTCCCTAGAGTAGCCAGCCTACACAGTCCTGGGGGCATTCACATGTCACAATATTCCATAAAAATCTGGGAACACATATCAATGTGCAAAGAAAGACTGCTTGTGAAATAATTCAGAGTGACACATTAAGGCAGGACCCCTTTGCCATGACAAACTGTTAGTGTCACGATTTTATCATATTCTTGGGAGCATTCAAAAGACAAAAGGTATTATCAACTCTTAAAACAAGTGGAGCAGTTTTTTTTGGTGCCAAATAGATGGCAAATATCCTATAGAGGGAGAAGCAAAAACAGAGAAGCTCCAAAACTGTCTCATATCATTATACCTTAAAGCTTATTAAAGCAACATAGACACTGGACACTTCACTTATATTTCCTTCTTAAATTAGAGTTTAGCGGGCAGCCCCGGTGCCTTGGTGGTTTAGAGCTGCCTTCCGCCCAGGGCTTGATCCTGGAGACCCAGGATCGACTCCCACATCAGGCTCCCTGCATGGAGCCTGCTTCTCCCTCTGCCTGTGTCTCTGCCTCTCTCTCTCTCTCTCTCTCTGTGACTCTAATAAATAAATCTTTTTAAAAAAATTAGAGTTTTAGCAATATGGTGCAAAGTAAAAAGGGAATTAGGGCTAGAAAGACCTGAGTTCAAATTCTAACTCTTCCAGCTACTAGTTTTATCGTAGGCTAGTCATAATCTCCTAATCTCAAGGTCTTTGTTACTAAAATGGGTATAATGATCCCCATATCTCTGGGCACCTGAGTAGCTTAGGCGATTAAGTGTCTGCCTTCAGCTCAGGTCATGATCTGGGAGGGCTGGGATTGAGCCTGCTTCTGGTTCCCTACTCAGTGGGGAGTCTGCTTCTCTGTCTGACCCTTCCCCCATCTCGTGCTCCTCTCTCTCTCAAATAAATAAAATCTTAAAAAAATAATAATCCACAAATCTCAAGGTTGGTCTTAGTACTGAAAGGGATAATTATTTAGGTGCCTAGCACAATGCTGTGCAAAGAGTAGGTAGCAATAAAGGTGAGTTCCTTCCCAGCTTTCCCAGAAGACACAACAAAATGTTTCTTTCTCTAATAGTTTGCTATGTGTCAAAACAAATGGCTAAGGGTTAAATAAAAAGGGCAAGAGAATCTAATCCTACTATTATCCAAACAATTGTTCTATTGTTAAATAAAATAATTATGCAGTTATATAAACTAATATTTAATAAACATTATTGGATTTATTAGTATTATTCAGATAATGCATTAATACCTGAATATGTCCTCTCTTTTGCAAGTCGGCTTTTTATTTTGACTTTAACTGATTTAGCAAAATAGGCCACTAATTCTTTTATTCAGATCATAACAGTACAATCTTTTGGAAAGATTAAGCTCCTCCTTTTTTTTTTCTTTAAGATTTTATCTATTTATTTGAGAGAGAGAGTGTGCTAGAGACAGCACAAGTCGGGTGGAGACTCCCGCTGAGCAGGGAGTCTGAAGCCAGGCTGGATCCCGGGGGACCATGACTTGAACAGAGGCAGATGCTTAACCTTCTGCACCACCCAGGCGCTCCATACTTTTCTTGATCCCAGGTTTAAAAAAAAAAAAAAAAATCATAGTTTTAATGTTTACTCATGAGTCTGAGAAAAAGTGACGGAAAAAAGAAATGGTAAAAAGTTAAAGAATTTGTCTTTCAAGGCTGATGGTGTAATTCTCCCTGTGATGAAGCACCTGTTTATGTCTGTCTGGAGACCAACGTTCCCTAACTCAGGCCTGGAACCTTCCCGAAGAGTGCCATATTCCCAGGCCCCACCAACTCCAAGAGGTGAGCAAGCCTTGGAAAGTGTAAGAGGGGACGGCACAGAGAGCCCTGGGAAGGCTGTAGAGGCGGGTTATTCAGCAGGTTCTGGAACCTACAGTCCCTGTCTGTAAGGCTGTGTCTAAATGCATTTGGTGCCTTTTCCCCAGGAAGCTGCTCGGCGATCACTTCCCTCTAGAGGTTGGTCCTCCAGCCGTCCTATCCAGAAAAAGGGGTCTCGCCCACACCACCCTCATCCTTCTTCTGTATTTCCTGCACAGCCTCACCAGTCTGTCCTTACCTTGTCCGTCTGCGTAAACCCCTCCACCCTCCTAGAAGGTAAGCGTCCCCAGGAGCCGGGTGGGCCCTGGCCTTTCCCCAGCGCCTGGAACCTGCGTCTCGAGGGGCACTTCGGGATCGTGCGTGTCTCGCAGCTGTTTAACGGCCTCTACGTCCCGCCATTCTTCTCCCTCCCCCAGCCCCTCGCCCCGCCGCAGTCCTTTCCGGAAACCATTTCGAAATCAGGCGTTTTCATTCTGGAGATAAGGCTTCTAGCGTTGCCGCGACCCCCCTCGCTCCCGCTCACCCGTTCCGCGCAGTCGGAACCGCCGCCCGGCCCGCTCACCCAGGCCTTCTGGGCCGGACAGTGTAGGGGAGACCCGGGCAGGTGCAGCCTCGAGCCGGCGCCCGCCTCAATTCACCTTCCCGGCTCGCGGTCCTCCGCGGGCTCCGGGGAGCCACCTCGAGGCTGCTCGGGCCTCGGCCCTCCCTCCGGCGGTGGCGGCTCCCGGGGCGGCGCGTAGCCGGGGAGCCGGGGAGCCGGGGAGCCGGGGAGCCGGGAGTCCCGAGCCAGGCCCGGGCCCGGCCGGCCCCGCAGCGCGCGCCGCCGCGGCCGCCAACTGCTTCCGGGTGAGCGGGTCACCGACCCTGTGGCCCCGCCCCTCCTCCGCCGGCCGCTCCGGCTGCGGCTCCTCCCGGGGGCAGGTTCCCGCTGTCTCCGTCTCAGCCGCCGCGCCGCGGGGCCGCCGGCGTGACCGACCGACCGGACGCGGGCGCCGGGAGCCGCCGCGTCCAGCCCGGGAGCCTGGGACCCAGTCCGCCGTCCGCCCGTCGCTCTCCGCCCCGCCGGCTCCCGGCGGCCGCCCCGCGCCCGGCCCCTTCCCGGGCGGCGCCGCAGCGGCAGCGGCAGCGGCAGCCGCAGCCCGCGCCCAGGGGCAGGTAAGGGCCGCCGCCCCCGCCGCCCCGCCGCCCCGCCGCCGAGACCCCCGGCCGGGCCTCCGCCGCCGTGCGAGCCGCGCGCCGCTGACCCGGTTGGGGGCCGGGCTTCCCCACGGGCTCCGGGGCGTTCGCCGGCCGCACGCCTAGTTCCTGACGCGCCCGCGGTCTGGGCGAGGGGAAGGGGCTGCTCCCTTTGTGGGAGGTTGCATCGGCCGCTGTCCCCGTGCCTCGGGTGCTCGGCGCTCGCCCGGCGCCTCCCCGGCCCACGGAGCCAGGCCGGTGGAGGGCGGGATATTTTTATGGGATTTCTTCCCTTCCTCCTCGACCCGAACCAAGGCGCGGGCGCAACCGGCGCTGGGTCGGAGCGGGCGTTGGGGTTAATGCTTGACTAACGCGGGGCGTTATTCACACCCAGATTGTTAACTTCCACGCTCCAGTCGGGCCTGCTTCTCCTGCCTGCGGACACACAGCAGGAAGCAGGCGGACCTAACGCGACGCACCTCTTTTCCTTAGAGGGAAAAAAGTTCAAGTGTTTGCTCTACTTTGCGACCGTGCGAGATGCAGATACCGGGCTGCTGAGACACAGCTAAGGAAACGCTGCCTCCGAAATTTTAACTGTTGGCAGCGCATTTTCTCTGAGTTTCCATTTAATGACTCAGCATTTCTGCAGAAATCAGAACATCTGCAGAGTAGGTTAATTGACTAAAAGGTAACAGGTAAGAATGCCTTGAGTAGCCATTAATTTTTTATGTTATTGCAATGGGAAGAGAACGTGGATGCAGTAAATGGAATCAGAGGGATGGTGAGCAGGTACAGGTGGGCGACTTCATATTGAAAATAACATTTTCCCCGAGATAACATTTGGGGATGAATTTATATATGAAGGAGCAATTGTAGGAGAATGCAGTGTTGCAGATAAGAGATGGTTGGCAGACACTTGAGGTTCGCTGTGGTTTGGAAGTCGTGCAGAATTAACCCTGTTTAACCAACATCATGCTCTGTTTAACAAATATAGAGATGGTGACTTAGTATTATATTAGAGTAAGAATTTCAGAAAGTGTGATTCATTTAGAAAGTTAGGTCACTCACTCTGTGACTCATTGATACGGATCTTAAAATTGGAATAGAGGAAAGCTAGAAGTTTGTTCCTGCCTGTTTAACTAGATCCCTTCAGTCATTTCATGAAGTGTGTTTTCCTTGTTAAGTTTATTCCTGGGATATTTATTGTCATGAAGTATGGTAAGGAAATAAAAATCGAACTTTTGAAGAATATTTGGCTTTAGAATAGTTGCTAAGTAGATTGTTGTAATTATATCCCCTGCCCCGCCCCCCACATTTTTTTGCCGGATGAGGGAAGATAAATGAAGGGATCTAGAAACAAAATAAATGTCAGTGAAAAGATATTAAAAAAGTTTACTAATCAAAAAAAAAAAGTTTACTGAAATAATCTACAGCATGTAAAATAATCTTTTGAGTCTTTTGATTCACCTATTTTGTGAATCCTTAAAAATGTGGAATGAGACTACCTGAGTTCTTATGTAACTTCTGTTATAGAAGAAAGTGTATTGAAGCTGTGATTTATTATTGGAATGAACTTTTTATTGCTGAAATGTAATTTGATAATTTTTGGCTTTAAAAATGTTGTTAAGCAAAATAACCTTGAATCACAGAGCACTTGATATTTTTAGCTTTCTTTTTCTTCTTTTGGAAATTCAGCTTATATTACCTTGATTTTCATTTGTAGGAAACTTTAGTTATCGGCTATAAAGTAATGGTAAGTTGGTCTTACTTACCAGATTCCTTTAATTACTTGACTGAATTTTGGCATCTTATTTTCTTGGATATCCATTCTTATATACAGCGTTCCCTAATGTTGCTTTTGATTTTTGTCCAGCTAACAGTGACTTAATTAAGTCAGTTCCCAGTAAACCGAGATTCCCTTTTGGAAAATCCCTTGTGGAAACCACCATAACTAACAGTTTTGATAGGTAGACATGCAAAAGAAGCCTTCTTACGTCATGATTTAAGCATCTCCATAATGAAGGAACAAAGTGATAGGAGGGTATATTTGGCAAGTAGATTCTTTTTCTCTCAAAACAAAACCAAAAACATATTTTTACTAGAAATGAGAGTTGTGTCTTGCTAAGCTCTTTGTGAATTGTTTCACTCTGCTCTTGGTGTAAAGAGGAACAGAATCGATGATGTGTAGGAAAAAAAAATTCTCCCAGCAGTGTGCTAGGAATGTTGATGAGGATGATTTAAGAGGAAATACAATTCCTCTGTCTTTACCATTGGGACACTATCCATTGCACCTACAAAACAGAGGCCATTTCATAGCCTTTTCCTTTTAGGTAGTTACTTCCTTTCTGGAGACTGACTCTAAATGGAGAGATGGACCTTTAACCAGGAAAATGTACTGCCTTATCCGATTTGCAAACAATAGACTTTATAACCATTATTCAAAACTCTACTTTTAAAATCAGAAGGCAGGGATTGAGCAGAATTTGCCCTGTGAGTAAAATAACTCACTTTTTCCTTCATTTTTCCTTTTAAGATCCTACATAGACACCTTTGGACTGATTTTTTTTTTTTTTTTTTTTTTTTTGTGTTGCACGTTGCACTTTTAAAACTTTTTGCCCTACAAGAAATTAGGCCACACTTAAAAGGAATCAAACAATGGACTAAAAACTGGGTTTACTATAAGTTTTATTTTTTTATTATTTCTTTATTCTGTTTCTTGGGGGAAGTCTGAGATTTGCTAAATATGTATGCTTTTGTTTTGGTCTAATAGTAGGGAGAACAGTAGATAAGAGTAAAAATGATTGAGGAAAGGGAAAACATGGCATGCATACATAGGAAGAGAATGTCCACTTCATGGGTACAGTAGATTTGTGGAACTTTTTTTTTTTTTTTAAAGGTTTATTTATTTATTCATGAGAGAGACAGACTGAGAGAGAGGCAGAGACACAGGCAGAGGGAGAAGCAGGCTCCTCGCAGGGAGCCCGATGTGGGACTCGATCCCATATCCTAGGATCAGACCTGAACCTAAGGCAGGCGCCCAACCGCTGAGCCACCCAGGTGTCCCTGATTTGTGGGACTTTTAAAAATAGATAAAACATTTATAAAGAGAATGTTATATGGTGCAAAGGAAGCCTCCTTTACAAAACAAACTTCTAGCCTTTTCTCATTCCTGTGTCCTCCAATCCAAGCAACCACTGTGAATGGTTTCCTCTATGTTCTAATCCAAATTTTCTATTACATATGTAATCACCTATCTTTAGGAGAACTTTCTTCTTTCATTCTTACCTTTGACACATCTTAGGGATTTTTTTGTATTAGCACATGTGTCCCTGTGGGTTTTAAAAAAGACCGGATGTCCTGCATAGTGTAGACAAACCATAATTTATTTATTGTCCATGATTTATTATACCATTCCGTATTAGCAGACATTTAGGTTGTTTCTAGCTTTCTACAAATGTTGCTATAGTGAACAACTAGTATATGTCTTTGCACTAGTCCGCAAGTATGTATATGGAATATACTTCTGAAAGAGTGATTGCAAAGTTGGGGCTTAAGTTGAGGAGATTCATAAATTTGTTTCAATCTTATATTGGACTTTATAATAGAAGTTATCTTCTTTCTCAACCTTGTGGAGAAAGGAGCTCTTTATCCTCTCCATTTTAAAAAATAGTAACTTGTATTTTATAAAGCAGTCTTAAACATTTCAGAGTGACAGGTGGTTAATTTTGTTTGTACTGGTAAAGGTAAAAAATACTGTAGCTTGAAGACTGGTGTTATAGGCAAACCATTTATATTTGGTAATAGTTAAATGAATACATTTTGTAGTCAGTTGGTTGTTTTGGGATTTTATGACCATATCAATTAAAAATATTGTATATGGTTTAACTTCTTGCCCTGCTGAAATCTGCTACTATATTATTATGCAAAGAAATCAGTCCACCTTCTGTCTTCCTTTACCTTTCACATCCTTAGTCTATTCATAATAAAATAAACCTCTGTAGAGTTTGAGATTCAAAAATCCTTTTGCAAACCAGAGTGTTACTGATGGATTAATTTCCCAAGGCAGGGGATAGGTACAGATTCAGTTTTTATTCTGTAAATTGTATGTGAGCAAATTAAGCATTTAAAAGTTCAATTTCTGTATTATACAGCTCACTCATGACCAGGAGGAGGGGGCTTCAGGAACTTTTGCCCTTTTAAAATCAGAGAGGCTAGAGAAAAAAAAAATACTGAGGGGCTAATGTCTGATGATGAAGTTGGAACTTATGAGTGGCAGTTTCTCTGGCTGATGCCCAGGGTCTATTTTGAGGCCTTGTCAAAGCTTGTCTGACAGAACCTACCACATAACTGTAATCTGTCCTGGCCCTGCTGCAAGTCAGGAAGGCCTGCGGTTTAGGAAAAGTGGCAACCACAGAAGAGTGAGCTTATAGAGGACATTTGCCTTCAGACGATTAAGGCTAAGTTTTGGGGTGAAAATCTGCTTAGTGTGCATATTCCAGGATCATTTTTCCCCCCTTTTTGTCTTCCTTTTTAAAGAATGATCTTTAAGCATGATTAAGGAAAACTAATGAGGAAGGTATTTTAGAAGAATGTGCAGAAAGAGGAGCACAGTATTGTACCAGTATTGATATGTTTTGGGTTAAGGGTGATCAGTCAAATGTTTTACAACAGGCAAACCATTACTGATACTGGCATAGGGAGGCCATAGCCCTAGTTGAACTAGTTTAGTTCAGAGACTTACACATATATATATCTTTGGATCAAAAGGACACCAGGAACAAAAGACTATTTTACAGGATTATTTTGGGTTCATATTCTCTTCTTCCCATAGAACTGCTACAGTCTCATGTACATTATCATGAAGTTATCTCTTTAAAAATAACTCGAGGCTGTTACCAGATTCTATCTCCCAGCACAGCTGCCTCTGTGTATCATGTGCTTTCTCATGAAGACCTTGGTATTTTCTATACTTAGTGAGTGAGGCACTTGAGTTTAAAGTTCTTTAACTGATTTTACTTCTTAGGCTAGAAAGCTGTTTAAAGGGCTTAGTGCTCTACCCATTTATTCAAGGTTTCTGTCAGCATATTAAACTGCAGCCTTGTATTACAGTCAAGGTTATTTGAAGAATTCTGCATGCAGTGCAAACTTAATTTACAGACTCAAAGCCTGGAGATGCTTTCCTTTCTTTTGCTTTAGATTAGGTTGTAACTCCAAGAAATTTGGTTTTTCCTTGCCCTCAGAAATTTGGATTATTTGCATTTGGTAATGACAATGTATTTAATAATGTATTCGTTGTAAGGAGAAAAAGTAAACTTGAGAATTTTTCCTTTTTTTTCTTTTTTTCTGTTCCTGTTATCTGATTTATTCCTATTATCCCTTCCCTGTCTCAGGTCTCAGCCTTCCCCTACTGAAAAAACAAAACAAAACAAAAAAGAGGATCGTGCAGAACAGAAAGTGGAAAAGAGGTTGGGAAAAGCTTTGGAGTACAAGTGTGTCCTCAGAAGTGAAATATTAAAACTCTTTTTTTCTTTTTTTTTTTTAAGATTTTATTTATTTAGTCATGAGAGACACAGAGAAAGAGAGAGAGGCAGGCTCCATGCAGGGAGCCCGATGTGGGACTCGATCCCTGGACTTCAGGCTCATGCCCCAGGTCGAAGGCAGGCGCCAAACAACTGAGCCACTCAGGGATCCCCTAAAACTCTTCTTAAAAAAAAAAAAAATCATAGTTCAACTTTTTCATTGTTTTCACTTTGAACCTTGTATATCCTAGTTGTTTTTTTCATTACAAACACCGAAATCTTAACTAGTTTTGATATAACATAGCTTTACTGTTTTAGGAAACTAATTTTAGAGTTACTTTTTCTGATCACTTTGTTATTCTTTCTGTATCCCCCACTTTCCTAAGTTGAAACATTTTAACAACCAGGAGCACTCTTTTGGCTCTGTTTTCCAAGTAAGATAGAATATACTATATGCAGACGATTAGGATGTTAAAATATTTATTTCCCTGTTAAATGGTTTAAGTAATTTATGACAATAAAAAAGTACAATTAGTAAGCATACATGTTGTTGCTATTTAAAAAAGGAGAAAAAAGAAGGATTTCAGTAAATTGACCCAAGGATTTTCGGATTAAAGATAGAAAAAAAAAATCAGTTTTAGATTAGATGTCTTTTTCCTTGTCATGGATATTGCCATATCTAAGTGGATAGTCAAAGAAATGAGACAGTCATTGTCTGTCTGTCTTACCCCAATGCATGGTTTATTATCCATCCAAATGGGTTTTTAAAAAAACTATGTTAAAATATGCATAATATAAAATTTACAGTTTTAATCATCTTTAAGTATACAATTCAGTGGTGTTAAATACATTCACACTGTTGCACAGCCTTCATCACCACCCGTCTCCAGAACTTTCTTATCCCAAACTGAAACTCAGCTCCCGTTAAAAAATAACTCCTTGTTCCCCACAGCACCTGACAACCCCTATTCTTTCTATTAATTTGATTACTTTAAGCACTTGATGTAAGTAGAATCATGTATTTCTGTTCTGTGACTGGCTTGTTTCACTTAGCACAGTATCGTCAAGGTTCATCCAAGTTATAGCATGCATGAGATTTTAGCTCCTTTTTAAGACTGAATAACATTCCATTGTATGTATATACCACATTCTGTTTATCCCTTTGTCCGTAGATGTACACTTGATTAGCTTTTACCACATTGTGAATAATGCTGTTGCGAATAATGCTGCTATCTATGAATACGAGTGTGTAAATACCTATTTGAGTCTCTGCTTTCATTTCTTTTGAGTTTATACCCATAAGTACAGTTGTTGGATCATGTAATAACTGGGTGTTTAATTTTTTGAGGAATTGCCATACCCATTTTCCATAGTGGCTGATCATTTTACAGTCCTACCCACAGTGTACAGGGGTTCCAGTTTCTCTGCATCTTTGACACACTTGTTTTTATTTTTATTTTTTTAATAATAGCCATTCTAATGGGTGAGGTGGTGTCTCATTTTGGTTTTGATGTGTATTTCCCTAATAATTAGTGATGTGGAGCATCTTTTCATGTGCTTGTTGGCCATTTATCTATCTTCTTCTTTTTTTTTTCTTTTTTAAAATTTATTTATTTATTTATGATAGTCAGAGAGAGAGAGAGAGAGGCAGAGACATAGGCAGAGGGAAAAGCAGGCTACATGCACCGGGAGCCTGACATGGGATTCGATCCCAGGTCTCCAGGATCGCGCCCTGGGCCAAAGGCAGGTGCTAAACCGCTGCGCCACCCAGGGATCCCTTATTCTTTTTTTTTCTTTTTAAGCTTTTATTTACCTATTTATGAGAGACACAGAAAAAGAGAGAGGCAGAGACACAGGCGGAGGGAGAAGCAGGCTCCCTGCAGGGAGCTCGATGTGGGACTCCATCCCAGGACTCCAGGATCATACCCTGGGCCGAAGGCAGGTGCTAAACCGCTGAGCCACCCAGGGATCCCCCCATTTATCTATCTTTGGAGAAATATCTATTCAAGTCCTTTCTCTATATTTGTTTGTTTGTTTTTTTTTCCTTTCTCTATATTTGAATTGGGCTGTTCATTATTGTTGTTGTTGAATTTTGGGAGTTATCTATTTATTCTGGATATATTAATCCCTTGTTAGATGTACAATTTGCAGATATTTTCTCCCATCCTGTGGGTCACTTTTTTTGTTGTTGTTGTTAATGTCCTTTGATGCACAAAGTTTTTATTTTGATGAAGGTCAATTTATCTCCTTTTTTTGTTGCCTGGGCTTTTGGCGTTATATCCAAGAAATCATCACCAAATGCAACGTCATGAAGTTTTTGTGTATGTTTTCTTCTAAAAGTTTTGTAGTTTTAGCTTGCACTTAATTCTTCGATCTACTATGAGGTATTTTTGTTTGTGTTATATGCCAGTAACACACTGTTTTGGTTACTGTAGCTTTCTAGTTAAGTTTTGAAATCAGGAAGTATGATAACTCCAACTTGTTCTTTTTCAAGATTGTTTTGGCTATTCAGGGTCCCTTAAGATTTCATATGAATTTTAATTTAAGGATGGGTTTTTCTATTTCTACAAAAAATCATTGAGATTTGATAGTGCATTGAATCTGTAGATGGCTTTGAGTAGTATTGACATTTTAACAATTTAAGTCTTCAATCGAACACAGGGAAGCTCTCCATTTATTCATGTGTCTTTTTATTTCTTTCAGCACTGTTTGGTAGTTTTCAGTGTACAGGCCTCCTTGGTTAAGTTTTTTCCTAAGTATTTTATTCTTTTTGATGCTTTGTACATGGAATGGTTTTCTTAATTTCCTTTTTGGATTGTTCATAGCTAGTGTATAGAAATGCAGCTGGGGTATGCGTGTGTGTGTGTGTTGATTGTGTGTGCGTGTGTGTGTGTGTTGATTTTTTTAATCTCTGTACTTTGCTGAATTCACTCATCCAGAGGTTTTTTCTTTTCACCCTAAGATAGATAGATTTATTTATTTATTTATTTATTTATTTATTTATTTATTTATTTATTTATTTATAAAAGATTTTATTTCATTTATTCACGAGAGACACACACACACAGAGAGAGAGAGAGAGAGAGAGAGACACACACACACACAGGCAGAGGGAGAAGCGGGCTCCATGCAAGGAGCCGGACCTGGGACTCGATCCCCGGTCTCCAGGATCACATCCTGGGCTGAAGGTGGCGCTAAACCGCAACGCCACCGAGGCTGCCCTCACCCTAAGTTTTAAAAGCTGTGCATTTGTTTTCTGTGTTGTGTAACAAGTTACACAAACTTAGAGCTTAAGGGACGCCTAGCGGTTAAGCGTCTCTGCCTTCAGCTCTGGGTGTGATCTTAGAGTCTCGGGATCGAGTCCCACGTCGGGCTTTCTGCATGGAGCCTGATTCTCTCTATGCCTATGTCTCTGCCTCTCTCTTTGTGTGTCTCTCATGAATAAATAAATAAAATCTTTTTAAAAAAAGACCAAAAAACAAATTTAGAGCTTAAAACAACACACATTTGTTATCCTATAGTTTCTGTGGGGGCAGGAGTTAGCATGGGTGAGCTGGCTCCTCTGCATAGGGTCTCATGAGACTGTAATCAAGGTGTTGTGTGTGGCTGGGCGGAATTCTCTCCTGGGGACTTACAAGATAAAAATTCATCTCCAAGCTTA
Source organism: Canis aureus (assembly GCF_053574225.1). NCBI lineage: Eukaryota > Metazoa > Chordata > Mammalia > Carnivora > Canidae > Canis > Canis aureus. Next base: position 45,638,053 of record NC_135632.1, read on the forward strand.
CTGAGGTTTTTGGCAGAATTTGTGATTTTTAGGACTGAAGCTTCTTGCTCACTAAAGGTTGCTTTAGAATAACTAAAGATTATGTAGAAGCTGTCTTTAAGCTCCTAAAGGCTGCTCTCAGCTCTTAGAAGCAACTTGAATTTCTTGGCCCTGTGGTATTTCCTGATATGACCACTTGGTCAGATCATCAAGGAGAGTCTAGAGCAAGTCTGCTAACTGACTAATATTATATAATGTAACATAATCATGGGAATGACATCTCATACATAACCTTTGTCATATTCTGTTGATTAGAAGCAAGTCACAAGTCCTGGCTACATTCTTTGGGAGGTGTTTACACTAAGGTAGGAACAGAAGAAGGGGGGATAATGGTGGAGAGTCACCTTAGAGTCCATCTGGCATAGCTGATTATAAAATAGCATCTACTTTATAAACCCATTTTTGTTTAAAAGCATATATGTGCAGTTAAAAGAAGTATCTTAGAAAACAGTACACACTTTATAAACCTACTTTTGTTTGAAAAACATGTATGTGCAGTTAAAGAAATATTACTCATGGTTTTTATTGTTATTTTGTATTTCTTCATTATTTCTCCCTCTCCTCTGTGCAGCATTCCAGTTTTGCAATTTAAATCAATAGTTGGTGTTTTCATTATAACTAAATAAATATTATTTACTGCTCAGCCAAATATTGTACCATGTTTTTTTTTTCTTGTTTAACTTTCAGTTTTTCCAGGGAGGCTTCTGGGGAGTTTCCTTTCTTTGCTTAGTTTTCTGTTCACCTTATTTTTCCCAGATGCTCCAACAGTTTTTTCAAGTGCCTCATCACATCCAGCCATCTAATTTATTTTGAATAAAATAATTAGTTTATTTGTGAAATATGGAGAAGTATAAAACAAAATACGGTTTGAAGAAAACAATAAAATGAGCATCTGTGTCTCACTACCTAGGTCAAGAAATGAACATTACAGTTATCCTAGAAGTTCTTATACATATTCTCTAATGTACCTCTTCCTCTCCACGCAATCACAATACCATTTTACATGTCAGTCACTCTCTGAGCACCATTTCCTTCCCAACTCTGCAGTTCCATCTCACCCTCCCTCCATACATGTATTTCTACTTAATATGTGGTCCAATTTTTTGAAAAGTGGAATAGCTCAACCACTTTTTTTGTGTCTGTTAGTCAGGATAGACTAACCTACTTTAACAACCCCCAGGTTTTAGTGGTTTAACACGATTCAAGTATATGTCTCACTCACATCTCTGTTGGTTGTGAGTTGGGAAGCAATGGTAGAGGAGTAGTCACCACATGAAAGGAGCCTGAGTCCCTGGATGCCTCTTTGGAACGAATTACTCTTTTGATTTTCTCTTTTATTTGATGAAGTATATCCTCTAGTAGCTTATTGACAGGGCATACAAGAGGGGAAATTTTGAGACCTTGCATGTCTAAAAATGTCTTTAATCATCAAGTATGAGAAGGGGAATGGTTTGACTGAGCAATAGACTGCTTATATGTTGTCTGTAGATTTCTTTCAGAAGTTTGAATTAATCACTCTATTGTCCTCTTTCCAGAATTACTTTTTTTTTTTTAAAGATTTTATATATTAATTAATGAGAGACAGAGAGAGAGAGAGAGAGAGAGAGAGAGAGAGAGGCAGAGAAAGGTAGAGAGAGAAGTAGGCTCCATGCAGGGAGCCCGATGCGGGACTCGATCCTGGAATTCCAGGATCACACCCTGGGCCAAAGGCAGATGCTCAACCACTGAGCCACCCAGACATCCCCAGAATTACTTTTTAAGAAAGGTTTTTATCTATCTATCTATCTGAGAGGGAGGGAACATGAGCAGGAGGAGGGGCACAGGGGGAGGGAGAGAGAGCATCTCAAGCAGACTCTGTACTGAGCAAGGAACCCTGTGTGGGACTTGATCCCACTACACTACCTTGAGATCATGACCTTGAGCTGAAATCAAGAGTTGGTCACTCAGTTGACTGAGCCACCCAGGTTCCTCATTTCCAGAATTACTTTCAAAAGTTTAAAGCCATCCTAATTGTTTATTCTTTCTATGTAACCTGATTTTCTTACCCATAGAAGCTTGTAAAATTGTCTTCAGTGTTTGAAATTCACTGTGGTAATTTACTATGAAATACTTTGGTATGGACTCAGGACTTGTGTTGAGCATTTTATGGGCCCTTTGAACCTGGAAACTTATGTCCTTAACATCTGGGAAATTATTAATGATATCTTAATCTATTTTTCCGTATGTGTATGTGGTAGGCTGCGGTGGATGGGCAGGTATGGGAGGAGGGTGGGTCAGTTTGTCCTTATTTGTATAAAAAGGAGCCACCCAAGTGTTGATGTTAGGTCTTTTATGAGCAGAAGTCATGTATCTAAAGTGGAAGCTCATTGCATGTGGCTTTAGATTGCATGGCATTTGGATTAGCTATTCTTGTAGCTGTGCCGTCAGCTTGGATCTCTTCTCTAATTCTTCCCTTGTGAACATTGTACTTATATTGCATTATATCTTGTTGACTTCCTTTTATGGGCTTGATTGGTGTCTTGCCTACCATTTCAAAGTATTACTTTGCCCTTTCTAAGACAGGTTTAAGCTACACAAACCTGACCAACATGGTTCCAGAGAGGGGAAATGTTGGCCTCTCCCTTTAAGCAATAAAAGTATCTCATAGCACTACTATTTTCTTTTCCAGTCAGTGAGCTATGTGGGTAGAGATCCTCAAGGAAAGCTGATAATTTGAGAGGATTTTGCTTTGATAATAAAAAGTTACGGAATTAAAAATTGTTTTTTTCCCAGGACTTCAGAGGACATTAATGCTTGCTTCTTTGTTCTAATTTTGACCTTTTGATCCAAGTTAGATTTTTAATTTTAAAGGTTAATCCAGTGGTGCTCATTTTATTTAAAATTAGCAATGTGTTTTTCACTTACTTAAAATGTCATTATGCCTAAAGAAGTGATGGTCACTGTAATATCTATTAGGAGATTACAGTTGTACCAGAGATGACCAACATAAATTTTTATAGTTCTGTTTTGCAATTGTTCTGACTTTTTTTTTTTTAAGATTTTATTTATTTATTCATGAGACACACAGAGAGAGGCAGAGACATAGGCAGGGGTAGAAGCAGGCTCCCTGCAGGGAGCCTGACGTGGGACTCGATCCCAGGACTCCAGGATCATGCCCTGGGCTGAAGGTGCTCCTGTTCTGACACACTTAATGAATCTTTCCCCTTTATCAGTTCATTAATATTGTTTTAAAGTTGGTTGATGTTATAGGCTTGTATTATCATACTGTGAGGTGGCCCATAATTGTGGCTTTCAGCTTAAATCATTTTTTTACTAAAGTGATTATCAATAGTATATAAAACTTAGGACAAAAGGATAATTCTTTTTTTACACATTGCCTTTATTGTTCATTGTTCCTGTGTATGAAGTTTTACATATTTGCAGTCATACTTTACATGGCATTTTGTTATCTTTTTGCACCTGATAGGCATAATATCAAATGTGTCCTTGTCTTTGCTTCCTTCCTATGAGTTTTCTCCTGCCATAATTTATTACATCATGATGACTGGCCTTGACTTAAAGCTGTTGTTGTCAGCTTGGGTCATTTTCAGTTTTATCTTTGGTTTTACTAAAGACTAACACAAAATTAAAATGTATGTATTTATTATTAATTAATTAATTAATTAATTAATTTATGAGAGACACAGAAAGAGAGCGAGCGTGAGCGGTAGAGGGAGAAGCAGGCTCCATGCAGGGAGCCTGACGTGGGACTCGATCCTGGGTCTCCAGGATCACACCCTGGGCTGACGGTGGTGCTAAACCGCTGAGCCACCCAGCCTGCCCAATAGAGGTCATCTTAATCAGAAGGAGAGCCTAAGGTCTAAGGCTAATTTAAGTTCTTTCCTTTGGGACTTCTGGTTCCTTCTATTTTATTATTAGTAACAGAGGTTAGTTACTTCTATCATGTTAGTTTTGATTTTCATTTTTTTGATTGAAGAAGTATTTCAGTAATAATTTTATATACTCCATAAAGAAATGCACACTTGTACAATTCAGTAAAAGAACTTCCAGTTCTTTTTATTGTTTTTGCATATCTAGTAAATTGGAAATAGTGAAAACTGCCTTCCCACTAAGTATATAGGTGTAATGTTAGGTTATATTTGTGTTTGAAAATATGTAATTCCTCCGCCCACCCATGGCTCAACTAAAATTAACCTTAGCCTTAGGATTTATTTCTGAATTTTACTTCACTACCTTCTCTTTTGCTTATTGTGATTTTAGATGTTTTGTTTTTTGGTGTTGGTGATATATTTCCATAGCATTTTACATTTTATAGAAACTTTTATATCCATTTGACCTAGGAATAAATTTAATAAAAGAAGTACAGGAATTCATTGGAAGCCACAAAGCATAGTGGAATGAAATTAAAGACCTGACTAAATGGAAAGACATCCCATGTTAATGGATTGGAATCTTAATAATTTGAAGACGGCAATATTTCCCAGATTGGTCTATAGATTCTATGTAATCTTTATCAAAATCTCAGCTGCCTTTTAAAAAAAAAATTGACATGCCGATCCTAAAATTTACATGGAAATATAAGGGACTTAGAATAGCCAGTAAAATCTTAAGAAGAACAAAGTTGAAAGATGCACTCTTCTCAATTTTAAAACTTCTGCAAATCTACAGTAATCAAGGCAATGTGATACAGACAGAAGGATATATCTATCTATGTATATAGATTTATATAGATAGATCATTGGAATAGCTTTGAGGGTCCACGCATAAACCCTTCCTTTTTGGTTGATTGGTTTTTGACAAGGCTGCCAAGGTCATTTAGTTGTGGAAAGAATAGTCTTTGCAACAAATGATCCTGAAACAAATGGATATCCATAGGCAATAGAATAATATTGGTACCCTGCCTCAGCACCATATATAAAAATTAGCTCAAAACGGACCATGGGTTTAAAAGTAAGAGCTAAAGTTGTAAAACTCTAAGAAGAAAACATAGGAATAAATCATTGAGATTTGGGGATAAGCAGTGCTTTCCTAGAAATGACATCAAATAGGAGTGCCTGGGTAGTACAGTCAGTTGAGCATCGGACTCTTGGTTTCTGCTCAGGCCTGATCTCAGGGTTATGGGATTGAGCCTTCTGCTGGGCTCTGTGCTTAGCGTGGAATCTGCTTGGGTTTCTCTCTCCCTCTCCCTGTGCCACTCCTGCTTCTCTCTCTCTTTCTCTAAAAAATAAATCTTAAAAAAAAAAAAAGAAGAAATGACATCAAATTAAACAACAAAAGAAAAAAATAGGTAAATCGACTTCCTCAAAAGTTTTTGTGCTTCAGAGAATACCATTTAAAAATGGTATGCAGAAATAGTAGAAGTACTTTTTCTCTGACTTTTTCTTTGCCATTTTAATTTTCCCACTTACTTCTTTATCCACTTGTAAGACAGTAATTATTATCTACATAGTGCTTTGCATATTTGCAGTACATATTTGTTGGGAAGAGAAAAGGGTATGTATTTTTTTTAAAGATTTATTTTAAAAAAATTTATTTATTTATTTATTTATTTATTTATTTATTTATTTATTTATTTATTTATTTATTTATTTATGATAGAGAGAGAGAGGCAGAGACACAGGAGGAGGGAGAAGCAGGCGCCATGCCAGGAGCCCAACGCGGGACTCGATCCCGGGACCCCAGGACCGCGCCCTGGGCCAAAGGCAGGCGCTAAACCGCTGAGCCACCCAGGGATCCCCTGTATTTTATTTTAAGATTTTATTTGAGAGAGTGAGCATGATCAGGCGGAGGGGCAAAGGGAGAAGGGAGAGAGAGAAGCAGACTCCTTGTTGAGCAGGGAGCCTGACACGGGGCTCATTTTGGAATGCATCCCCAAGAAAACAAAAACAAACAAAAAAGATATAATAATGAATAGAAGAGGGATGCCTGGGTGGCTCAGCAGTTGAGCGTCTGCCTTTGGCGTAGGGCGTGATCCTGGAGTTCCGGGATGGAGTCCCACATCGGGCTCTCTGCATGGAGCCTGCTTCTCCCTCTGCCTGTGTCTCTCCCTCTCTCTCTGTGTCTCTCGTGAGTAAATAAAATCTTAAAGAAAAATAATAGAGGAATGGACAAAGGGATAGTGGGTGATAAAGTACAGTAACATATTAACAGCGGAATCCAAGTAGTAAGTATATGAGTGTTAATAGTAGAACCCTTTTCAACTATTCTGTTAGTTTCAAAATGTGTATAATAAATGTTGTAGGGGATCCCTGGGTGGCGCAGCGGTTTGGCGCCTGCCTTTGGCCCAGGGCGCGATCCTGGAGACCCAGGATCGAGTCCCACGTTGGGCTCCCGGTGCACGGAGCCTGCTTCTCCCTCTGCCTGTGTCTCTGCCTCTTTCTCTCTCTCTCTGTGACTATCATAAATAAATAAAAATTAAAAAAAAAAAAGTGTTGTAGGGGCAGCCCTGGTGGCGCAGCGGTTTAGCGCCGCCTGCAGCCCAGGGCGCGATCCTGGAGACCTGGGATCGAGTCCTACATCGGGCTCCCTGCATGGAGCCTGCTTCTCCCTCTGCCTGTGTCTCTGCCTCTCTCTCGCTCTCTCTGAATGAATAAATAAATAAATAAATCTTAAAAAAAATGTAAAAAAGAATAACTGAGAAAGGCAGATGACTTAAGTGAACAAAAGGCATGGGAAATGGTCATTTTAATTAAAAAAAAATCTTGATTTGAAACCCAAAAGGAAAGCAGAGGTAGTCACAGTATGGAAGAATACCAATAGTAATAGTATACATTTGGAAGATTATAGGCAAAGGAGGGAATGCCTCCATTACTGGCTAGAAGAGAAAAAAACGAAGCAGGAAGGGCAGGGGCAGGAGCAAAGTGGGAGGGGGGCAGACAGGAGAAAAGAATTAACTCTTAAAAGACATCAATCCTACAAATATCTAGATGAGGACATTACACAAAATGGATAAATCATTAACAGAACCTACAGAAAGGATAAAAGGTACATCTAGAAATTGAGGCAAAGTACAAAATGAAAATATGTATATGTGAGGCAACACTGGAAGACCTGGCGGGCTATGAAAGATAGATAGATGCTAAACACTAAATCTCAAGAAAGTATTAGAACCTATAACGGTTAAACTCATATTTTACAAAACATAATGCCTACAAAGGGTCAGTGAGAACCTGCATAATCCCATCTTCCACTTCCACATTTGGTAGTCCTAGGAGTAGCAAAAATGTTTCTTAACAGACTGAACCACTCATGCGCCCCATATATTTTATTTTATAGCAATTTTCTAATTTTAGAACCTAAAATTTAAAAAAATTACATCTTTATTGCATGTTTTCCTATTTCTCTCTTGTCTTTGGTTTTATCTTTGTTCTTTGCTGCCTAAGCTTTTGTTGTTCTCCCTAGTACTTCTGTTCTTTTCCTGTTTTCTACTTTATTTTTTTTTATTTTTTATTTTTTTAAAGATTTTATTTATTTATTCATGATAGTCACACAAAGAGAGAGAGAGGCAGAGACACAGGCAGAGGGAGAAGCAGGCTCCATGCAGGGAGCCCGACGTGGGATTTGATCCCGGGTCTCCAGGATCACGCCCTGGGCCAAAGGCAGGCGCCAAACCGCTGCGCCGCCCAGGGATCCCCTGTTTTCTACTTTATTGCACACTTTTAAGTCTGACCTGTCCTCAGCAATATGTAATTTTCTATCTCCCTCCCTTTTATCCTCTGAATGTATGTTCATACACACATTTCTGAGGTACTTTTATTTTTTTTATTTTTTTATTTTTTTGAGTATAGTTGACACCGAGATACTTTTTAAAAGGCATAGGGAAGGGGATTAAAATTAAAATAAAAAATGCCTTACTTTGGGATCCCTGGGTGGCGCAGTGGTTTAGCGCCTGCCTTTGGCCCAGGGCGCAATCCTGGACACCCGGGATCGAATCCCACATCGGGCTCCCGGTGCATGGAGCCTGCTTCTCCTTCTGCCTATGTCTCTGCCTCTCTCTGTGTGACTATCATAAATAAATAAAAATTAAAAAAAATGTTTAAAAAATGCCTTCTCAGGCATAATAAGAACGCAGTTGTTGGTTAAAAGTACACCTTCATAATTTGGTTTCTGCACAGTTGATGAAAATAGTATTGTAAATCATGTCGAACATACAGCTCGTGAGAGTTCATTTATTTAAAAATGGTTAACAGGGAAGGAAGTACAACCATTGGCATGTCATCTTATGAAAGGAGGAAATGGAAAGATGATCAATTGTTTTGGATGTAGGAGAATATTACGTATTCAAAATAGATTAAAAAAAACAAAAACAAAAACAAAATAGATTTTAAGGAACATTTTTAGAGATGAGATTTAGTTTGAGATTTAGTTTGTGTTTAGCATCTATCTTTCATAGCCCGCCAGGTCTTCCAGTGTTGCCTCACATATACATATTTTCATTTTGTACTTTGCCTCAATTTCTAGATGTACCTTTTATCCTTTCTGTAGGTTCTGTTAATGATTTATCCATTTTGTGTAATGTCCTCATCTAGATATTTGTAGGATTGATGTCTTTTAAGAGTTAATTCTTTTCTCCTGTCTGCCCCCCTCCCACTTTGCTCCTGCCCCTGCCCTTCCTGCTTCGTTTTTTTCTCTTCTAGCCAGTAATGGAGGCATTCCCTCCTTTGCCTATAATCTTCCAAATGTATACTATTACTATTGGTATTCTTCCATACTGTGACTACCTCTGCTTTCCTTTTGGGTTTCAAATCAAGATTTTTTTTTTAATTAAAATGACCATTTCCCATGCCTTTTGTTCACTTAAGTCATCTGCCTTTCTCAACCAGTTATTTTTTTACAACACTTTATTATACACATTTTGAAACTAACAATAGTTGAAAAGGGTTCTACTATTAACACTCATGTACTTACTACTTGGATTCCATTGTTAATATTTTACTGTACTTTATTATCCACTATCCCTTTGTCCATTCCTCTGTTCATTATTATTATATCTTTTTTGTTTGTTTTTGTTTTCTTGGTGGTACATTTCAAAATAAGCAGCCGATATCAGTAAACGTCAATCCTAAATATTTTTTTAAATTATTATTTATTTAAATTTATTTATTCATGAGAGACACACACAGAGACGCAGAGACATAGGCAGAGGGAGAAGCAGGCTCCATGCAGGGAGCCCAAAGTGGGACTCAATCCCAGGACCCTGGGATCATGACCTGAGCCGAAGGCAGATGCTCAGCAACTGAGCCACCCAGGTGTGCTTCAACCCTAAATATTTTTCCATGTGTAAAATATGTCTAATATTAGGTTAACTAGAGGAAAGTGTTTAGAGGAATTTTTTTTTTTTTGAGTTAGAATTTACATCGAAAGATTTGCATGGATCTTAAGTGTATCATTTAATGACCTCTGTCTTCTAAGTCATTTGTGTTCTCATAAGACAACTTCCATTATAAGGCCATGCTTTAGAAACTTGTGTATTCATTTGGATTTTCAAAAATAGACTTTGAATGTCACAAAGTACCTTAAACATTTCTTCTTTTTAATTTTTTATGTAAATAATAATAAATATAATAATTATAATTAAAGGTATTTTTATTTTTTCTAGATTGTTCCATGCTTCAGCAAATATTCTTAGCATTGCCATGATTTTATATAATACACTCTGGAGGAAATAACTTGAGGATGTTTTTGTTTACTTAAAAGTATAAGAATATAAAGAAAGGCAAGGATTGTTCTTTTGTATACTTCATAAGCTAAGTATGTAAAAGAGGTAGTTAATTCAAGACACTTGAAACATTTGAAACATTTATGGAGTGCTTTATAGGTTTATTATGTGCTTCTATGTACCTGAATTCACTTGAGCTCACATTAATCATGTTGGATAGGTGGACAGTTGTATCTGCTCTGTAAGTGAAGAAACCAAGCCTCAGGTAGGGGAAAGGGCATTGCAGCAGTTAAATGCAGATCCTCTCACTTTATATTTCGTCTAGTGGCAACAGCTGAAGTTCCACTCAGTCTTTAGTTCCAGTGCCATTCCAGATATTGGATTTGCTGATGAATAGAGACCGAATGTTTTATTGCATAGACTAGTGTTAACTGTAGTGACGACTTTGATGCAAAGGCTTATGCCAATATTTTGAGTTCCCCATAATGAAATACTCAGATATAAGGAAGCTGCAACTATTGGGATCCAAATGGAACTCTAAGTGTGTTATATTTAGAATGTGACATACTGATATCACATACCTATTTTGTTTTCACAAGAGTGAACAATATCATGATTGAGATGCCACTTAATGTGGCAAAATGCCTATTTCAGAAATGTATTATGTGAGAAGCTCATTGGAGAAAAGAAAGTTTTATTGATATATCTATCTTGGAAGTTTTCTATTTCACAACATCCTTGAAGGACTTCCCCTTCTTTCCCATAGATCCTTAATGACAAAACCATCTGGAGAAAATCAGGTTGACATTGTCTGGGTAATGGACCTGACAAAAATGTGGGCAGTTTTGTTTTTGTCAGTGGATGTAAAGGTTTAAATCTTCATTTGGTTAATACCATCAAGGAAAAGCTAGAAGAGATTAATATGGCTCCTGAAGAAAAGTATTCTTGAGGAAACCTTGCGATAGCAACTTAATGAAAGTCCTTTAGGATCAGCAACTGGAAATAATCTGTTTGAGATCACCTTTTGAGTCTATATCCTTATTTTTGTCATTTTTTTTTTTTAAGATTTATTTATTTATGATAGACATAGAGAGAGAGAGAGGCAGAGACACAGGCAGAGGGAGAAGCAGGCTCCATGCAGGGAGCCCGACGTGGGATTCGATCCCGGGTCTCCAGGATTGCGCCCTGGGCCAAAGGCAGGCGCTAAACCGCTGCGCCACCCAGTGATCCCCTGTTTTTGTCATTTTGAAGATAGATTGCATAGGACCTGAAAACCTTTTTCTAATATTAGTAAGGATGTCTGCCTAGAGAGTACAAATCATGTAATTCTTTAAAAAATATTAGATTGTTTTTGACATAGTTAATCGTTGATCTACCTCCTGTGCACCTGAAAAAGGTGACAGGACCTGGCCAATGAATCAGGTAAATACCTAGATACTCTGTAGATAGGACCAGAAGGATGAGAAAACAGAACATTGTTCCCATTTGCTGCTTATCCTATGCCTTTGTCTCTTGTCATCTTTCTCTCAGGGCTGGCTAGCTTAGAGCCTGTTGAAACAGTTTTGTTTTGAGGAAAAGATAATTTTTAGGAAGAGATAATCTTTTATGTAAATCTGTGTGCTAGAAGTATCCTGGCAGGTCTGAGGTTTAAGGCAATGTTTGTTAGAGAAAGAAGGAAATGGATTATGGAAAAGAAAGGAGGCAAATATCCATTCAAAAGAGTGCCACCAGCAGTGTCTTCATCAGATAGTGTGTCTCAGCTGTATACTATATGGTATCTAATTTGGGTGTGATCCACTTTGGGGCCGCTTTATTCTTTGAGCCTTGAATCTGGATTTATCTATCTAGTTGTTTATTTATTTTTAAGTGCATCTCTCTTTCCCCAGTGTTATTGAAATGCTAGAGAATCAAGAAGAAGAAAAAAAAAAGTGCAGCCATAATTCTTTCCTCCTAATGAAACCACTGTTAAACTCTTGATAAAATCTTCATTTCTTATTCTGTAATTATTTTTTTGTTCCTGGAATTAGAAAATGCCTCTTTTTGTTTCCTGTTTTTTTGGAATGTCTTTGAATGTGTCCTCGGAAGGCCGGCTGAAGGACGAATATATTGGGTGATATCACGGTGGTATCAGTTAAATTGTTGTGCCAGTCTTTGAAAAGTACTACATCCTGCTTTTTTTCTCAGTAGGTGACTAGTACTTGTACATCATTACTATTAAGTGTCTGATCTTTAAAATGATGCTGAAGGTAAGGGTGATGGGAGACTTCTGAAAAAAACAACAACACTGAGCTTTTCAGAAATTTTCCACATTTGTGGCTGGGACTTCTCAGCTGCTGCTTTCAGACACACATTCCTTCTCTTCATTTCCATTTGAAGGAGTCCTTTCTTATCATATCCAGATAAATTTTCTATGGCAGAGTAATGAACTATCATCAGTCTTCATTCTGATTGACAAACATAGCATGTTAGCTATGTGGGAATAAGAAATGGTGTCAGATAAGAGGGGAATGCCCTGAATTTTCATTAGAGAGAACTTTTTTTTTTTAATAAACACTGAATTGATGAAGTGGTTCTGTTTTATTTTGCCTGAACCAAATGAATTCCAACACATGAAAGTCATTTGGAGTTTTAATATAGTTTATTCTACTGGGACAGACTTACTTGAGAATTCCTTTGTGACTCACAGTGTAATGAAATTTCACCAGCTTATTTTGTTAAAGCTAGGGGAAAAAATTAAGTAAATGGGTATTTTGCTAAATGAGCTATACTTCTTAGGAATATGTATAGGAAAGAAGGAAGTCATGCAAATTGGGATGCATTTTCTTATGGGACTCTTTAATTTCAAATGCCATGTGTTTCAAAGGTCAGATGATCTTTATTATCCTTATTATTTAATCCTGGTAGATGAGTTTTTCTTCTCTCTTTGTAAAAATGGGTCTATTTCATGATAACAGCAACAATATTAGATCCATAGATATATTCTTAATCGTTGGCCTATGTCAGTTTTGTTTGTCACTGTATCTTTGGCACTTTCCACAGTATCTGGCAGTTACAAGCACTCAGATATTGCTTGGACAGTGTTGGTTATTGTTAATTGCAGAATAATAAATCTTCATTTGTTCTTTTATGTGGTAATTGTTTAATTGGAATTGTTTCTTAAATACACTAAAAAGCCAGCTTACCGGGGCAGCCCGGGTGGCTCAGCGGTTTAGCGCTGCCTTCATTCAGCCCAGGGCCTGATCCTGGAGACCTGGGATCGAGTCCCACATGGAGCCTGCTTCTCCCTCTGCCTGTGTCTCTGCCTCTGTCTCTCTCTCTCTCTGTGTCTCCCATGAATAAATAAATAAAATGTTTAAAAAAAAAAAAAAAGCCAGCTTACTTTTGTAAGTTTAAGGTTCTATCTTAAAATTTCTTGAATATGTTCTTTCAAAGCTTTAGAATGAATGACCTTCTGAAATGTTTTTTGCTTTGGGATAGAAATAAGTTTTAGAAACAGCTGTAGTAATTTTAAAGAAGAATTACTGCTGACTGCAGTTTTCTGAGGCTAATGTTTCAAAGTGTTCTTTTTTTTAGATTTATTTATTTACTTGAGAGAAAGAGTGCGTGCGTGTGTGGGGAGGTGGAGGGGTGTGAGCAGTGGGAAGGAATCTCCAGCAGACTCCTCACCAAGCCTTAGGTGGGGATTAATCTCACAACCCTGAGATCTTGACCTGAGCCAAAATCAAGATTTGGCTACTCAACTGACTGAGCACCCAGGCGCCCCTATAACACATTTTTATAGGTTGCTGTCTATGGGTAGCATGGTAAAAAGAATTGGGAGATTTAATAATTAGTATAAATTTAAGTATTCTAAAATTTGTTGGAATAATTTGATAGTGAGGAAAAAGTATTTGGTGACTAATTTATATGTAAATACATAAATATAAGTTCTCTTTTCTAAAAGTGAATGTATGAAGAAGCTTTAAAATGGTACAAAGAGTAACATCCTAAGTTAATTCTGTTTCTTTTTATTTCAGGGTTGAAAACAGTGAGATCACATTTCACAGTTAAAAAAAACTTAAGAAGACAATATGGGGACTCCTGGTTCTGGAAGGAAAAGGACACCTGTAAAAGACCGATTTTCTGCAGAAGATGAAGCTTTGAGTAACATTGCCAGAGAGGTGTGTCTGGAAAACCCCCTCTCAACATTGAGTTGCCTAGTTGAGAATGTTGTAAAAATGCCGGGTTGGGGGTGGGGGTGGCAGCAGGATATATATATAGACTTTCATTTACTGAGCTAGTTTCAGAATGCTGACTGTAAAGAAGATGTTATATCTGGCCTCTAAATAGTATATTAGAATAAAATATAGTTACAGTTACCATCTTTTTATTTGAATATCTGTTTTTAATCCAAAATTAATTTTTCATTTTATTTTTTGTGGATTACTTTGAGGTATCTATAATGTTTTGAAATTTATAATTATTCTTCACTATTGAAACTTAAGGTCATTAAATTGTGGAAAATATGGTAACTATATTATAGAAATGCTCGTGGTCTATACAGTTAACATATTTCAGGAGGCACTGTATAAATGTTGACAGAAACAGTCCTTATTTGGTGTCTGCCCAGATTCAGTTGTTTTAGCTGTTTTTTGAAATACTGCAGTGGAATTTTTATGTTTAACTTTCAGCTAGTACCAGAGCTTCTGGAGCATTTTTGTTTCGGTTTGTTGACAACTCAGAAGAAAGAAAAAAATGGAAAGGGTTGTCACCTATTGAATCACTGGCAACATTTCCTGTTGCATATTGGAAATTTAAGATAACTCCCAGCTGTGATTTCTTAGTGAGGTGCCAACTTTGTTTCAGACACTGACTCTATCTGCAGCTGCAGACCTGACCATAAATTAATCTGGTGCAGGAATTGGTTAGAACATTATTAAATTATATTCTTTTTGTGAGGATTAGTCCTTCACCACTTCCTCTTTGTTATTCTTGGTAAATAGCTCATTTAGGACTGTTGCTATTTCCTTTGACATATTATGCAGTCTCTTTTTGATCCAGCTCATTGTTACATTTTTCCTTGGTAAGCTACTTAGTTAGCTTTTGACTTGGATGTCAGATTGTGTAGAGGGATATTTGAAGCAAAGAAAAGTTGCCTGAAAACTGTTGACAAAATTGTGATATTACTTTAACAAAATTACTTAAAAAAAATCAAGTGAGATATTTTTGGATAAAACGATAAAAGATACTTTAAAATGAAGTGAAAATGAGATACAAGGATCTTAAGTATTTGCACAGATGAAGCATTTTGGGAGCCACATAGTTTTATTTGAAAACTGAAACTACTCAAAATGTTTATTTCCCAAATTAGAGGGATTTACCCAGATTTCTATAAGGAGAGAAAAATGTTGGCACCTTCTAGGCTTTTTTCTACTGTCACTAAATATTTGAGCTCTTTTTTTTGAATCTATGATGCTTTGTTTGCAAAAGTGGGTGCATTCTAAACATTTAACACTTGAGTGTTTTCTATGTTACAAACATTTCTAAGCATTTAAACTGCATTATTTTAATCTTCACAGAATTCTGAGATTAGTTTTATTATTATCTCCATTTTAACAAAGAAACCATTGCACAGAAATGTTAAGTATCTTTTCTAAAGAAGCCATTGCACAGAAATGTTAAGTATCTTTTCTAAGGTCACACAGCCAGAAAATGGCAGGGCTTGGGTTCAAACACATGAAGTCTGGCTCCAAAGTCTGAGCATTTAACTACTCTTTGTGCTATACTGTTTCTGAATATTCTCCAACTCTCCCATTAATAGTTTGTGTTTTGCTAACTTTCCCTGATTTTGAAAGTACTTACACATCTTGATTCTCACAATAAGCTTATGAGTTAGGAAGGATAGGGGTTATTATTAGCCTTATTCATAGATAAGGAAACAGACAAAGCTGAGAGATAAATGTCTAAAAGGTTTCAGTGCTGGGGCTCAAATTCAGCTACTTAAAGCCATTGTTTATTCTACTATACCACACTGCTTCCAGAGAGGAAGGCTTTGGAGAGTTCTAAGTGTGGCCCTGAATCCTGGCTCTACTAGTTGCTTGTTGAGTAATTTTGTTAAGTAACTACTATAGTAAGACTTCAGTTTCCTCATCTGTAAAATGGGAATAATATTGTCTTGTATTACAGGGCTGTTGTGATGATTAAAGGAAATAAAGCATGTAAACCTTTAGCATACTGTTAGGCTTGCAGTGGACTATTTTGTTGCTATTTAGTAAGTCAGAATTGAAAGTGATACTAGAGGTAAAATGGTCTTTTTTGAAAAATAAATTCATTAAGATAGGGGTTCTAAAACATGGTTGATCACCAGACACTCTCAGGGAACTGTTTCTTTTTCTTTTCTTTTTTTTTCTTAAGATTTTATTTATTTATTTATGAGAGACACACACACACACAGAGGCAGAGACACAGGCAGAGAGAGAAGCAGGCTCCATGTAGGAAGCCCCTTGTGGGACTCGATTCAAGGACTCCTGGATCACACCCCGAGCTGAAGGCAGATGCTCAACCTCTGAGCCACCCAGGCATCCCCGAGGGAACTGTTTCAATGGACAGAGCCCCGGGCCTTACTTGTACTTGCTAAATCTGAATCTGTGGGGGTTGAGCTCAGAAACCTGTATTTAAGTGTGTGTGTGTATGCATGCATGCATGCACACACAGGTACAGACACATACACACTTTTGTTCCTGGGATCTTTTTTTTTTTTTTTAAGATTTTATTTATTTATTCATGAGAGACACAGAGATAGAGGCAGAGACACAGAGATAAAGAGAGGCAGAGACACAGGCAGAGGGAGAAGCAGGCTCCATGCAGGAAGCCTGACATGGGACTTGATCCTGAGACTCCAGGATCACACTCCAGACCAAAGGCAGGTGCTAAACTGCTGAGCCACCCAGGGATCCCCTGTTCCTGGGATCTTGCTGGCCAGTCGGATTTGGGAACCATAAACTAAAATATACAGAAGATCCTATCCTGGATAGTCAGTTTTTTATACCTGCAAGTGGTTTTCCTCCCTGTACATTATTATTTTGCTATACATAATTTAGCTTAATCCAGTTATTAAATTACAAGTTATAGTATAATAATAAACATTATTCTAAAAGGATTTAGAAGGCCAGTATTTTTAGTTTTTCTATTTTCTAATTTCTAATAGAATATTTTCTATTCTATTTTCAGCATTCTGAATATGAGTATGCCAGTTCTTACTAACCTGGTCAAAAGGCTCAGCTTAACCGTCCATATGAAAAGGCCAGTTTTTATTAAGTTTCAAGATTTTTATTTGCATGAGTGCCTAGTATGTGATGTAGTAGTTCGAAAAGCTAAGAAGAAATAGATTTAGCAGTTTTAATAATTCCTTCATACATTTCTTGTAATTCTTTTTCTTTCCTTTAAAGTTTTCATAGCCAGTTCTTAATTGTGCATTCATATATTACGTGGTTGACTTTTGCAGCTGATCCCTAATCCTTATTTTCTCCCATATGATCATCCCTTTCATAAAGCCAAAAAACAAAAATAAAAACAAAAAAAACTCATGCCTGAAGTTAGGAACAAACAGCAATAATGAACAGAACTCCCATAATGATTAAAAAGGACAAATAGCTTAATCCTCCTTTAAATTGTTAAATCTCAATTTGTTAATTTGTGTTTTCTCACTTCAAATTGTTTTTTGAGGTAGATTAGGGATGCCGTAAATAAAGAAAAATAACCTCTTTGTCCTCCTGCTTACTATTTGCTCAGGTTTTTTTGCTCCTCAGTTGGCCCCAAGTCAGGGAACTAGAGGAAATGAGGAGGAAAAGAAACAGAAGGCAGGGATGCCTGGGTGGCTCAGTGGTTTAGCATCTACCTTAGGCCCAGGGCATGATCCTGGAGTCCCCAGATCGAGTCCCATATGAGGCTCCCTGCATGGAGCCTGCTTCTCCCTCTGCCTACGTCTCTGCCTCTCTCTGTATCTCTCATGAATAAATAAATAAAATCTAAAAAAAAAAAAAAAAAAAAAAAATCTTTAAAAACAAGAAACAAAAGGCATAAATATTCTGTAAACTGGATAATTTGCATGTTAAAATATGGAACTGAGTACATTGTGGTAAAACACACATAACATAAAACTTACCATATTAGCCATTTTTAAAGTGTAGGGTTTTGTGGCCTTACGTACATTTACATTGTTGTGGAACCATTATCCACCCATCTAGAGAAATCTTCATTTTGATTTGTAATCAAAATGTAAGACCTGTGTACACTGTAAAAAGATGTTTAGATGTTTGAAGACTGCTCTGTGAAGTCAGGAATGTGGATGGATTTAGAAGTCCCATCCTGTCTGTAGAAGGTATGTTGCTGTTCTGTGAGGGAAACATGGGCTGCCACAGCTTTGGAAGAGCTCAGGAGAGCAGTGTCAGAAGGGGTCACCAGCAAGTTCTCTATGGTGTCAGAGGGCCAGTCCGCATACTTTTTTTCTTGCTCGCTTGGCTTTGATTGTTCCACAGGTTTGGGGGAAATGCATCTGGAGGGTTGACTTTAAGTGAAAATTACCTGAAAGCACAGAGTGTATCAAATTGGGAACCCTTGGACAGCTCACTCTCCAAAGGAGAATGAGGGTAGCATGGAAGCCATGTATGCTGCCTTACTGTGGTTAGTTTGGCAAATGTTACGGTGAGTGTTCCCAGGAAAAGAAATTAAGCCTTTTGAAGGGATAGCAAACAGTCTTTTTAAGGCATCACAGAAGCCTAGAATATTACTGAGCTCCTCGTTTTAGAGCTGCAGATATGAAGAAAACATGTTCTATGCATATTTCTCCAAATGAAAGTTAATCAGAATGTTGCTTATTTTTG
Source organism: Canis aureus (assembly GCF_053574225.1). NCBI lineage: Eukaryota > Metazoa > Chordata > Mammalia > Carnivora > Canidae > Canis > Canis aureus. The sequence continues at coordinate 45,656,611 of NC_135632.1, forward strand.
GACTTTATGATCTGAGAGTCCCTCTAGCTCTAAAATTCTGTGAGTTCTCTTGAGATCCAGAACCCACAGAGATTCATGCTCATAATGTATAGTTCTCTTAAATCTAAAAGATCAATGACAAACATAGAAATTTTAAAGGAGTTGGGGAATTTAGCAAATGGAGTTTTCAGAGACTTTTGTTGTTGAGCAGAATGTACATGTAGACATATTGGGTGCATACACCTACTTATAATAAGGAAGAAGGGAAACTTTTCTGACTTTTTGACATTTGTGGCTGCTAGGGCTTTTAGATTTCATTTTTTAGAAAAAAGATTAAAAAAAAAAGTTTATTGAGAGAGTGAGCACATGAGCAGGGGGAGGGGCAGAGGAGAGGGAGAGTGAGAGAATCCTCAAGCAGGTGGATATCATGGAGCCTGATACCATGACCTGAGCCAAAATCAAGAGTTGTACACTTAACTGAACCACCCAGGTGCTTCCAGATTTCATTTTTCAAAATAGTTTTATTGAGATATAATTCATCTATTTGAAATGTACAATTCAGTGGTTTTTGGTATTTTACCATATTAATTTTTTAGAAGTTGTGATTATAATGTGCATAATAAAATTTTCCATTTTAACTATTTTCAGACTATAATTCAGTGGCATTCATTGCATTTACAGTGTTGTATAAACCATCACCACTCTCCCTTTCTAAAACCTTTTCATCATCCCAGACAGAAAGTCTGTAACCATTAAGTAATACCTCCCCATTTCCCCCTCCTCTGGAACCTGGTAACCTTTAATCTACTTTATGTCTGTATTAATTTATCTAATTCTGAATATTTCATTAAGTGGAATTTACAGTTTTTTTCCTTTTGTATCTCGCTTTTTTCTCTTATTGTAATGACTTCAAGATTCATCCATGTTGTAGCATGAATAAGAACTTCATTCCTTCCCTCTCCCCACCTTCAAATAACTTCCATTCCTTTTTTAAGGCTGAGTAATTTTCCACTATATTTATATAATACATTTTGTCTATCCATTTATCTATTGATGGATGCTTGGTTGAATTTCATTTTGCTGGCTATGGAAGTCACAGGCATCTCAGGCATCTAGTAGTGAGAACCAGAAATCTGCAGGTTTTGTTTATATATTAGCGGCCTGAACAGAAGGATACAAAGACAAGAATTGTGCTTAAGATACTGCCCAGGGTTATTGTTTTATGGAATGATAACCATGATTGCTTGGTAGAACTAATGATCTCATAGTTTCTCACTATTTTACTTGAGTAATTTATTTATTTTTAGGGCATGGCAATTAAGGATTAAAAACTTGCCAAGGATAGCAGCTTTTGAAAATGCAAAGAATTACCATAATCACATTATTTATGGGTGTTAATACCATCTTTCATTTAAGAGTAGAGTTTAAAGAGGCACCTGGGTTGCTCAGTTGGTTTAGCATTCAACTGGTGATCTCAGCTCAGGTCTTGATCTCAGGATCATGATGGAGCCCCGCCCCCCCCCATCCCCCACAAAAAAAAAAAGAAAGAAAAAGAAGAGAGTTTTCAAAAACTGCACAAATTTAATTAATTTATTTATTCATGAGAGACAGAGACAGGGGCAGAGACACAGGCAGAGGGAGAAGCAGGTTCCATGCAGGGGGAGCCTGATGCAGAACTCGATCCTGGGACTCCACTCCAGGATCACGCCCTAAGTCAAAAGTAGACGCTCAACTGCTGAGCCACCCAGGCATCCCATAAAACTGCACACATTTTGAATGTAATTCATTGAGTAAATGGTTTTTGAGCATCTGTTCTCTGCTGGTGCTGTGTCATGTATGAGGGTTATGGAGTGGACAGGTCTAACATAGTCATTGCCCTCAGGGAGCTTAGATTCTATGGGGGAAAACAGACATTAAACAAAGAATTGCGGGATGGACTAGTTCAATTTTCAGTTTCCTTTTTTCTTCGAAATGTCTACATTTAACATGGTAATTTCTATCTTGAAAGCCATGATTGTCAGTGTATGTCACAGTGGCATTCTTAGAATTGAGGAAATACAGTAATCTATTTATTTACAGCTGTGTTAAGTGCTTTGAGTGGACAGTCAATGGTTTTATTAAAAATTGTGTGATGAGGAACTTGACATGTTTGGGGACTTTGGGAAGGCTTTCCTGAGGAAGTGCCCTTTCAACTGAGTTTTGAAGGATGTGTGGAATTATTGAGGGGAAAAAGAGTTGTCATATGTGGGAAAGAGCTTTCCAGTCAAAGCAAAGAATGTGTGACAAGCTTTTAAATGATTTTTTTTTTTTTTAATTTTTATTTATTCATGATAGGCACACAGTGAGAGAGAGAGAGGCAGAGACACAGGCAGAGGGAGAAGCAGGCTCCATGCACTGGGAGCCTGACGTGGGATTCGATCCCGGGTCTCCAGGATCGCGCCCTGGGCCAAAGGCAGGCGCTAAACCGCTGCGCCACCCAGGGATCCCTGTGACAAGCTTTTAAGCCTTTAAGAGTATGGAGAATTCAAGGATTAATAATAACAGCTAACATGTACTGATTACTGAGCTTGTATTACGTACAGTCACTGTCCCAAGTTCTTTATTTTATCGATTATGAATGCAGGGCTTGGAGAAGTGAAGTAACTTGCCCAGGGTCATACAGCTAGAAAAGTAAGGCTGAAATCTGCACTTAGGCTCCTAAGGTTGTATCCCCTATGAGATCACTGTTTACACTAATATGCACAGCAAGGAGGAGAGTATCCAGAGAGGTAGGCAGGAGCCAGATCATATAAGCCAGTGGTTCTCAACCGAGGGTGATTTTGTCTCTCAAGGGACATTTGGCAGTGTGTGGATATTTTTGTCTGTCATAACTGGAGGAGGGATGTACCACTGGTGTTTGTGGATAGGGACCAGGGATGCTCATACACATCCTACAGTGCACAGGACAGCCACCTACAACAAAGAATTATCTGTCCCAAAAGTCAATAGGGACATTGAGAACCCTATTACAGGTTCTTATAGACTGTATTTAGGATTTGAGTCTGTGTCCTAAGAACGATGGAAAACATTGAAGGATTTTGTATAAGGATATGACATAATCGGATCTGTGCCTTAAAAGGATGACATTAGTGCAGGTTGGAGATTATATCAGAAAGGACACTAGTGGATGCGGGCAGATGCATTGTGAGACTTGCAGAGGCAATGGGGGCCTGGCTCAGAGGATGACAGTGGGGATGGTGAGAGATGGTTGGGACAGAGGTCAGAGAAGTAAGTAGTCCATGCTCAGTAGTGAGTGGCTGTTAGGGGAACGTTTGGATTGTGCCCCTGGGTGGTGGTAGGGAACATTCACATGGAGAGGAGTCTTGGAGAGGGTGGACTACGGACTTATGTTGTATTTAAAGTGTCGGTGAGGTATATAAGTGGGGACTGTGAAGGGGCAGTTTGTGGAAATGGATCTAGAACTACAAGGAGAGGTCTGGGCTGTAGTCAAGACCTGTGAGCATGTAGGTGATTGAAATCGTGATATGGATGAAATTTGTCCAGGGAAGAAGTGTAGACTTAGGCTGAGTCCTAAGCACTCCAGGATTTCAAGATCAAGTTTTGAGACTTTCTTAATTCTGACACTTTTTTGATCATCCTTTTGTGCTTGGTTCAGATTCTGTGCAAATCGGATTTGTCTGGAAAGCTGACTCCACAGGAGGCATAATTACTCTTATTTAAAATGCTTTTGAGTGTTCTCAGTGGTGGTACACAAAGATTTATATTTTTGATAAGATTATGAAATGTGAATTAATCTTTTAGAGTTATGAAGAGTGACTTTTTTATTTCTCTCTGGTTTAAAAAAAATGCTCCTTCTTTGTGCTGTCTTTATTAGACAAATCCTTTGAAAGAGCAAATATAAGTTGTTTTCAGTCATCTAGAATTCCTTCCAGTGGCATTAATGCATGAATTCAGCCAATTCCCACTGAGTGCAGATCTCTCCCATTTTTTTTTCCCATTCACCTCTAGAACTAAGTCAGAGCTCTGGCTCTGTGATGGCCAGTGTCACTCTGCATAATCTCGCTTTTGATTTGTTCCTCTAACCAGAATTAACAAGACTGAGTTTTGTGTCTGTGTGATTGAAGAATATTTGGTATAGCATTCATTGTCATAATCTTCACTATTCCTGTGACTTAGAGGAATTTGGAGAAAAAATTTCAAAGAGCACAATATCAGTAACCTAAATGTGAAGACATTATTGGCAACAGCCTTTTTCTTCCCCCTCAAAGTATTTCTACTAGAACTATGATTCTCACATTTTCCCCTTTGGTTAGATATGTCACTGTAAATCCAAAATTTCAATTTTTCTGAGCTGTCTATTTATTAGGTTGTATTTAGACCTGAGTAATAGAGTCTATAATCTTAAATTTCCTCTCTCATTCCAAATGAATATTTTGCTATCAAAAGGTCTTAGAGTAAAAGGAACATATAGTTGTGTGACATCAGAAGAAAATGGCTTAAAATCCCTAGGTTTTTATCTAATACATATAGATGTTTATACTCAGAAAAACTTAATGTAGTTGGTTTTCAACTAGCCAAAGTTTTTAAAAAAGTAGTTAGCCATGATTACATTGTAAGATCTAGTTAAGAAAAATGGTACCTGAGATTTTTCTACTAAAGGGAGATTGGTAAGAAATTGAGTAATGACTTTTATTTGTTAGTCTGGAAACCATAGCAACACAATAAATATTATGTCTCTTAATTTGTCTTTCAGTGTTCTTTTGGCATGAGTGTCATGGAAAAATAAACTAAATTAAACACAGTAAACTCTGAGTCTTAGCTACCTGAATTAGTCATTTTCCTTGAATGTTTCACTTTTTGAAACATTTTGTACTTCACGTTTCTTGAAATTAAAGCATGGTCTGTAAAGATACAGATTATTTTTTTTATTCCTTACTCTTGCCAGTTGCATGGGTTTTATCTTATGGGTATATATGCAAGCTGGCAGCCCTGTACTTGGCTTGGTTAAGTGCATTTCTGTCAAATAATGAAATTTTTAAAAATATATTTTTTAATATTTATTTATTTATTTTAGCTAGAGGAAGAGTGCATGCGGAGGGGGGAGGGACTGAGGGGGAGGGAGAGAAATCCTCAAGTAGACTCTCCACTGAGCGAGGAGCTGATGTGGGGCTTGATTCCAGGACCCTGAGATCATGACCTGAGACTAAATCAAGAGTCAGTGGCAACGAACCACCCAGGCACCCCTCAAATTATGAAATATTTATTTGCCTTCCTTGAAAAAAAGCTAGAGGTTTCCTTTATTTTAAAGACATTTGGGTGTGTGTTTTCATGTACTTCTCTTTGAAAATATTAAATGCAGGAAGGTTTTGATAATAGTATAAATACCTATGAGTCTACCACCAAACATTAACTGATATCACTGTTTTGTGATGATTACTTCAGATTAAAAAAATAAGGAAGGGAGAAAGAAGACCTTATAAATGAAGTTTAGGGCCATTTGTTTCATTTCCTAGGCTTCTCTTCCTACCCCCACTTCACCCAACAGGGAACTACTGTAATAAAATCATAAGATTTCCTTCCTGAAAGTTCTAAAAGTTCAAATACATTTCTCCATAAACAGTATTGTTTTATGGGTTTTTGGGTATTGTCTTCTAAGTGCTCAATAGGCATGGGGGTGAGAAACAAGTAGAACCATGTGGGAAGCTGCCAGCATAATAGCTCATATAGCTGGAGAGAGGTTGGGGAATGGGAGGAGATGATGCTGGAGAGACAGTAGGGCCAATCATGAAGAGATTTGTGTGCTGAGGAGTTTAAATTTGATTTTGGAAGCTGTAGAGGAGCCATTGAAGAGTAAAAGATTTTTCAGATTTGATTTGTAACATAATTGCTTTAGCCACCATATGAAGAATGACTAATATAAGGCAGAAAACTAGCTGGGAAGCTGCTGTAGTCATCTTGGCAAGAGATGCCAAGAGCCTGAATTAAGACAGTAATAGTGGGAATGGAGAGGAAAGTTCGATGGAAGGAATAGTAAAGAGATATAGAATGTTGTTGGGAGCTATGTAGTTGAGGTTTGGTGACTGAAGGTGGTGGTGGAAGAGGGTAAAAAAGAAGGAGGAGGCTTATGATGATTCTTCATCTTAGTTTTTGGATAACTGGACAGCTACCAAGGAATATAAAGAGGAAGAGGAAGTTGAAAGAATATAAATTCAGTTTGTGATACACTGAGTCTGAGGTTCCAGTGGGACAGCCTCAGTGGTTAATAGCCAGTTGGATCAGGACTGTGGGAGAAAAGTCTGAGTTGGACATAAAGATTTGCAGATAATCAGTATCATGGTGGAGGTGGGGTGTGGGGATGGAGCATAGAGATCAAGCCTGGAAGCTCCTTAAAATTTAAGGGGCTAGCAGAGAAAAATGAGCACATGATATATTCTGAGGAAGAGAGGTCAGAGTCAGGGGTAAAACTGGGAGATTAGTATTGCAGAAAGCCAAGAGATGAACATTTTAAGCAGAAAAGTGAGTGGTCAGGGATGTTGGAAGTCCTGAAAGGACAAGTGAGATAAGAACAGAAAAATCCTATTGGGTTTGGTAGTTAGAGGTCATTAGTGACTTTCAGGAGTAATTTCAGTAAAATCATTTGGGCAGAAACCAGAATGCAGTCATGTGGAGAGAGTGGGAAGCAAGGAAGGAGGTGTGAGGAAAGTTGGCTGTGAAGAGAAGGCAAGGCAGGATTGAATCAAGATAGGATTGTTTGTTTTTATTCATTTTTGAAAGATGAGAGGGAGTTTGAACCTATTTAATGAGAAGAAAAGCCAATAGGGGGATCCCTAGGTGGCGCAGCGGTTTGGCGCCTGCCTTCGGCCTAGGGCGCGATCCTGGAGACCCGGGATCGAATCCCACATCGGGCTCCCAGTGCATGGAGCCTGCTTCTCCCTCTGCCTGTGTCTCTGCCTCTCTCTCTCTCTCTCTCTCTCTCTCTCTCTGTGACTATCATAAATAAATAAAAATTAAAAAAAAAAAAAAAAAAAAAAAGAAAAGCCAATAGGGAAGAGAGTGAAGATAGAGAAGAGAGATCAAGATCATATAGTTGAGGGCAGCCCCGGTGGCGCAGCGGTTTAGTGCCGCCTGCAGCCTGGGGCGTGATCTTGGAGACCCGGGATCCAGTCCCACCCATGTCAGGCTCCCTGCATGGAGCCTGCTTCTCCCTTTGCCTGTGTTGTGTCTCTGCCTCTCTCTCTCTAGCTGTGTCTCTATGAATAAATAAATTTAAAAAAATCTTAAAAAAAAAAAAAAGATCACATAGTTGAGACAAGATCCCTGGGGAAGGTAGATTTCACATCATAGTATGGAGTGTGCATGTGTGTCTCAGGAGGGATATATTATATATAAACATATATAGTTTTATATTTATATTAAGTTATGTGGCTTATAATTAACCTCTTGCCTTTGGATCTTAGGATGATGGATTCAAACTTTTTTTCTTTTTTAAGCCAGCATGTGGTTTGAACTCAACAACCCTGAGATCAAGACCTGAATTGAGATCAAGACTTGGATGCTTAACTGACTGAGTCACCCAGGCACCCCTAACCTTCCCCCCACCTTCAACCAATAGTCCTAAGTGAAATTTTTTTTTTTAAGATTTTATTAATTTATTCATGAGAGACACACAGAAAGAGAGAGAGAGAGAGAGAGAGAGGCAGAGACACAGGCAGAGGGAGAAGCAAGCTCCATGCAGGAAGCCCGATGCGGGACTTGATCCTGGGTCCCCAGGATCAGGCCCTGGGCCGAAGGCAGCGCTAAACCACTGAGCCACCCGGGCTGCCCCCTGAGTGAAATTTGACTTGTGAATTATATTCCAAGGAAACAGTGAGCACTGTGTAATGGATTGTATGGATCCTGCCTTCCTTGTAGACCTACTCGACAGATGGAAGATTTATAATAGGATTGGTTTCAGTTGAGTTTCTTCTTTGGAATGCTAGTGGGAGCCACAGTGAGTTTATTTTAGCCTGTTCTGTGTTTATTTTACCAAAGGAGTAACAATTCAAATTTGTGTAAAGATGCTTTTGGGCATTGGACACCACGAAATACATGATAACTAATCATATTTATTTTGGGATGTTTTATCTCACTTGTTCCTTGGTGTTTCAGGCAGAGTAATTCAACAGTGTATAGTATGGAATGGCAAGGGTAGGAGGAGAGTGGGAATGGAGAAAGTGAAGTTAGAATTAGGAAATGAAGTATTGCAGCGGAAAGTGGTGAGAGCTTGCTTAAGAGGGGGAGTCTATTGGAATGGAGATCAAAGGTGGTTGGAAATAGAGAATCAAGGGATATTGTAAAGGAAGACTTGGTTAGGAAGTACAAGGCCCGGAGACCTTGGGTCTCAAGCAAGTGTGACAAGGTTTCCATTTCTGGAGATTGGAAAATAGGGAAGCAGAGCCTGTTCCCTGGAAGATGGGGCCTCTACGGTCTTTGTTTGATGTTTTAAAGAACTGCAGATCTGTTTGGAATAGTGTATAAGGGTCAACACTAGTTATTTTCTGTGTAAAAAAAATTTTTTTTTTATTAGAGCTATTGTAATCGTAATCGGTGTGAAGTATGTCAGTATCGTTTTGATTTGTCTTTCCCTAATGGCTAATGATGTTGAGTATCTTTGTGCTTATTGGCCATTTGTACATCTTCATTACAGAAATATCTATTCAGGGGATCCCTGGGTGGCTCAGCAGTTTAGCGCCTGCCTTCGGCCCAGGGTGTGATCCTGGAGTCCCGGGATCGAGTCCCACATTAGGCTCCTTGCATGGAGCCTGCTTCTCCCTCTGCCTGTGTCTCTACCTCTCTCTCTGTGTCTCTCATGAATAAATAAATAAAAAATCTTAAAAAAAAAAACCTATTCAAATCCTTTTCCTATTTTAAAATGAAGATATATATATATATATATATATATATTTTTTTTTTTTTTTTTATTGCATCTTACTACTTTCTTTTCCTTTTTTCCCCATGTTTAATTTACATTCCCGGGCAGCCTGGGTGGCGCAGCGGTTTAGCGCCGCCTTTGGCCCAGGGCCTGATCCTGGAGACCCGGAATTGAGTCCCATGTCGGGCTCCCTGCATGGAGCCTGCTTCTCCCTCTGCCTGGGTCTCTGTTCCCGCGCCCCCCCCCCCCACCACTCCCCGTCTCATGAATAAATAAATAAAAATCTTTAAAAAAATTTAATTTAAATTCCAGCTTCTCTCCATCTAGTTAATGCAGTTCTGTCAGTCATCAGGTTCATTTTATGGGTTTCAGAATGATTTGGTAGTTATCCAGTTGTGTTCTAGGGATGAGGCAAGAGTCACATAGAGTCCATATGCTACTATCTTAGTTTGCAAACCCACTTTGTTTTAAATTCCAGAAGAGCATAATCCAAAATCCTGATGGTAAAGGAAAAGTCCTTAATGGAGAAGTACTCAAACTACAGAAAGAAGTTCTTTCTAGAGAATTTTTAAAATTATTTTTTTATTTGAGAGAGAGCTTATGCCTGTGCTTTCAAGGGGCAGAGAGAGGGGAGGAGAGTAAGATAGGCTCCATCCATGCTCAGTGTGGAGCTAGTTGTGGTGCTTGGTCTCATGACCCTGAGATCATGATCTTAGTTGAAATCAAGAGTGGATGCTTAACCAACTGCCATCCAGGTGCCCCCCTTAGAAGTTTGTTCTTTCATTTCTCTCTCTCTCCTCTCTCTCCCTCCCTCCCTTCCCTCCCACCCTTCCTTCTTCCCCTTCCCTCCCTCATTCCCTTCCTTCCTCTCTCCCTCCTTTCCTTTCTTTCTTCCTTCCCTTTTTAAAAAAAGATTATTTGAGAAAGAGAAGAAGAGAGTGAGTGTGTGCGCACACTCCTGCGCACAACTGGAGGAAGGGTCAGAGGGACAGACTCTTCAAGCAGACTCCACTCTGAGTGGAGAGCCTGATTGGGGGGCGGGGTAGCTTGATCCCAGGACCCTGAGATCATAACCTGAGCTGAAACCAAGAGATTGACACCCAACTGATTGAGCCACCCAGGTGCCCTTTGAAGTTCTTTCTTAGTGATCATTGTAGGATTCCTAATTATTAATTGAGTGTTAAAGTGAATAGCCTACAAATTTAGAAGGTTTCTGAATTGATACAAACTAAAGCAGTTTGTTCCAGGGCTGATCAAGTCCCATGATTCTTGCATTTTATTTTTCCATTTATCCCAAGCATTTAGTGGGAAATGAATTTAATTCTATTCAAATATATTTTTACTTTTTGTGCTATCATTTTCACTGTTCTAGGATGAATACGTTTCTATAAGTGATTGTGTATTTCCTTTAATCAGTCTTGATGTGCCTAATATTTGAAAGCATAATGTTGAGAAAAATTTTTAGAAATTGAGTCCACTGACCTATCTGATTTCACAGGTAACTTCTGAACCTGAATTTCCAGTCCCTAAATTTTTCTGTTAACTTTATTTTAAAAGTTTGAGTCATATCAACTTAACGACTCTGTAAGTATTTGCATGATTTAGGCTCCTGAGTAATTCTGATTTCATGTCTTATGCAACCTTTTTTTGTGTGTGTGGTAAAATACATAATTTACCATTTTCATCATCTTTAAGTATACAATTAGTGGCATTGAGTACATTTATATTGTTGCACAGCCAGCACTATTATCCATCTTCAGAACTTTGCCACTATCCTATACTGAAACTGCGTACCCATTAAATAAAAATTTTGCATTTCTCTCTTCCCTCCAGCCCCTTGGAACCACTGTTCAACTTTCTGTGCCCATGCCATTTGATTATTCTAGGTACCTCAAATACATAGAATCATAAAATATTTGTACTTTTGCATCTGGCTTTTTTCCCTTAACATGTTTTCAAGATTCATCTGTGTTTTAGCATGCGCCAGAATTTCCTTCCTGGAATCATATTCCACTATGTGGATATAACACATTTTATTTATTCATCCACTGATGGACATTGGGTTGTTTCTACTTTTTGGCTATTATGGATAAGGCTGCTTTGAACATTGGCATACAGATAGATATGTTTTGAGTCTTTGCTTTCAGTTCTTTCAGGTATATACCCAGAAATGGAATTATCAGATCAAATGGTGATTCTGTGTTTAACTTTTTTTCTCTTACCAACCTTACTTTAAGCTTAATTTTTGTGTAAAGATTTTAAATATTTATTCATGAGAGACAGCAGAGACATAGGCAGAGGGAGAAGCAAGCTCCCTGCAGGGAGCCCGATGTGGGATTCAATCCCAGGACCCTGGGATCATGCCCTCAGCCAAAGGCAGACACTCAACCAACTGAGCCACGCAGGTGCCACAAATTAATTTTTTGTGATCCTTTATTCTTATATCCCATTTATTTATATCTATGAGTATGTGTTAAAACGAATGTGTACAAATCATGCAGTTGTATTCTGAGGGGAAAATGCCAGTGTTACTACCTAGAAGTATGCTTTGTGTACCTGTAATTTATCTATTTAAAAACATATTGATACGAATATAGAGTGCGTGTTTTACCTACTGGATTGGAATCATCTTTTGCTTCTTTCTTGCTGCTCCTACTATCAGTACTGTTTCAGGCATCTGGTAGTAATGTGTAGGAAAATACTGAGATAAATACTTTTAAATCCTGTTTACCTTTTTTCAGCTTATTTTTTAGTGGTCTTCCTCAGTTCCCCAAGGGAGGCATATCTGAGTTGGATAAAAGTCAGCTAGGCAACAAAGGGAAGGGTGTTTTTGTGGCTCTGGAGCCCGGGTTCCTTTTGTTACACAGCCGCCAGGTGCCCTTTCCTTTTGTTGTGAATGAAATCTTATCAGAGAGATTTCAGTTGGTTTGGTGAGAGAAAACTGGTGAACCATTTTAGTATAGAATGTACAGAATTGGCCATCTTGATCTTGGAAAGATGAAATGGGCATTCTCGATAAATTTCTAAAGAAGGCTTACAAGTATAAAGCTACTAACATGGAAGTGACAATCCCTACACATTGCTATGGCTTTGTTGAAATTGAAAAAAAAAAAAACAATAACAAAAACAAAATGAGGGTTTGAAAACTTTTCCCAGAAAAAAGATACTTTGTAATTTAAAAATGTATTTGCTATCACTGAACTTAGCCTTGAAGTATTTTTCTATAAAATACAAACTGTAGAAAGAAAGTGGTGTCTACGTGTAGTCAGAGGGGTAAAGAAGGTAGGAATAAGAGACCAGTGAAAAATTCCTGTGAGAAGATTTTTGTTTTGTTTTGTTTTTTAAGATTTTATTTAATTATTAGAGAGAGAGTGCACAAACATATAAGAAGTGGGAACAGCAGAGGGAAAGGGAGAAGCAGGCTGAGAGCCTAATGCCAGGTTCCATCCCAGGACCCTGGAGATCATGGCCCGAGCGGAAGGCAGACACTTAACCAGCTGAGCCACCTAGGTACTCCTCATGTGAGAAGATAATTGCTCTGGTCATATTGTTGTTTAGAGCTTTAGGTTGGCAGATTACAGTTGAGGGTTTTTGCTACTAAAAGGCCAGTTAAGCAGACAGGGAAAGTGCCAAAATTGGGGTAGTTGAGTGTTAACTCTTAGGCTGCCTCCTCTTCTTGGAAGCCTACACGGACCTTACCAGGGAAACTAAATGCTCTTTCCTGCATGCTTCTTCACTTAGGGGTGTGTTTCCATGTGCTTTACCTGGGTTGAGGACTTCTTTGGGGCAAAGATGTCACATCTTACCCTGTATTTTCAGTATACCAAACATAATTGCTTCCGGACGGTAGACTCTTAAACATTGGCTGAGTCTCTTAATGTGAGACTTGGGCACAAATGTAACACCACAGGAGAAGCAGCTACTGTAGTTATCAGAAGGTGATCTGAATCAGAGTTAGGATGTGGCCGAGAACAGAGGAAACCACTGCAAGACAGAAATCACTGAGGAGATTTTTAGTTTCATGTGGTACATCAAGCTGTTTCCTTGTCTCACTTCCTCTATGCTTTGGTCCATGACCTGAAATTCTTTTGTTTATTTAGCAGACATCAATCAAGACATGGAAATTGTAGGGGTGACAGAAGCATGTAATTTTGTTTTGTATATCTTAATATTTTTTTAGAGAGAGAGTGCATGTGTGTGAGTGGGGGCAGGGAGGGCCAGGGGGATAGGGAGAGAGAGAATCTTAAGCAGATTCTCTCTGTGAGAGCATGGAGCCTAATGCAGGGCTTGATCTCACGACCCTGAGATCATGACCTGAGCTGAAGACAGGCTTAATGGAACACAGTAAAGTCCCAGATGGAGGTAGGTGGCCTGTAGCTGGTGTATGTGGAACAAGTCTGCTTTTCTTTTCTCTTGTCTTTGTGCTAGTCTGTGAAGTTTTGCTTTAACCATAAGTGATGGGGAGCCAGTGGAGGGTTTTTCACAGCGTAATGACATGATCAGAACATGTTTTGAAAGGCAGATTGGTGATCCTGTAACATTGTAGAAGCGAATTATAGGGCACATTCTGGAGGTAGGTGGATTTGAAGGCAGTTGCATTTGCAGTGTTCAAGCAAGAGATGAAGAGTTCCTCTTGTATAATTTCACTGATATCAAATTTTCAGAATAGGCAAATTTATACAGACAGAAGGTAGGATTAATGGTTTCCAGGAGCTAGGGGGCAGGGTAATGAAGGGTGCCTACTAATGGGCATGGGCTTTCTTTTTAGGGTGAGGAACACATCCTGGAATTAGATGGTTGTGGTAGTTGTGCAATCTTGTGACTATAGTACTGAAAACCACTGAACTGTATAGTTGTAAGGGGTGAATGTGGTGCTAATGTGAATTGCATACCAGTTTAAAAGGAGAAAGATTTGAAGAGTTCCCGAAACAGTCAGAAAAAGCATAACTACTGACTGGGGGTGAGAGAAACTCAGCAGTAGAGAATTGGCAGTACTTGGAGACTGGATGTTGGCAATGTCCAAAATGAAATAGAGGCAGGTTCTGAAGTTTCTGATGTGTATGATTGAATTGACAGGGAAAGACATTTTGGAAAAGACAAGTTTATAGAGACATATAATGAATTGTGTGAAGTGTTTTGAACATGGAATCAAGGCAAGCAGTTAAAAATAAAGGCCCAGATTTCAGGAGAGACTCTGGGCTAGAACAAAGACATGAGTGTATGGTAGCTGACTGAGGCAGTCAGACACACACACAGCTGAGAGAGAGGGCAGCTTGTCTGCCCACCTGCTATGGATAGTTATGTCCCATCTGCTCCTTATCTTCACAGCTGGTGTGCAGGTCAGGTTGTTGTTGTTGTTGTTGTTGTTGTTGTTGTTGTTCATAAATAAAGCTGAATCTTTATATTACTTTTCAGGCAGAGGCAAGGCTGGCAGCAAAACGGGCTGCCCGGGCGGAAGCAAGAGATATACGCATGAGAGAACTGGAGCGACAACAAAAAGAGGTAATTTAGGGGAATGGTCCTAATTTTGTGCTAGTCTCTATTAAGATAATACTTGGCTAGTTTCCTTCTGAAATAAGTCTGATTCCTGTTGAAACACTGGAAATAGTATAACCTGATGTATATATTTTAACAAGCCATTCTGTGTCAGCAAATTAAATGCAATATATGCTTTAAATAATAATAGCAAACACATATACAGCCTTTATAATGTACATTGTAGCAAGTTGTTATGGTGTGATAAGTACTTTTATTAGCTAAAGTCAGCTTAGAGATGACAAAGTTATTTACTATAGTCCTGTCTTATTAGAATTTAGGTTAATTATATTATGATATCTACATAATAAAACACTATGAAGTCATTCAACCTTACAGTTTTTAAGCATATTTAATAACGGAGGAAAATATTCATGCAAGTAAATTAAAAAAACAAACAAACACAAACCAATTGTAAGACGGGATTGGCTCATATATATCAACCTATCATATATAGGGTCGAAAACTACTTAGAAGTCATTACTATAAATACTTTAGTGTGTCAGTGGTGTATTTGGCTGGTTTTGTTTTCTTCTTAATGCTATCCTATAGTTCATAAATTTCAATATACTTTTATCATCAGAAAGAATAGCAAAAAATAAACATAGGCATATAGAAATTAAGCTGCTTTAAAATGAAATGAATACCTTCCTTCTGACATTGATCTGACTCTGAAAATTCACATAAAAATATTTCTGATTCCATATTGATGTGAAGGGGAAAAAAATCTACAGGATAGTGTTAAACACTTTATTTTGATGTTGGTGGGTACTTTGGGTGAAAGAGAAGTATATAGGTTTTATTCACAGCTCAAATCTAAACTAAAAAACAGTTGATACATATGTTGCTTTTTTTGGCCTCATACGTATTTTCAAATATTGAATGCAAGTCTTGGCTTAAAATGAAAATGTTGCAATGCATTTGTCTTTTATACTCCTAAAATTATAGTAAATTATAAGTAGATTGTTACTAAGTATAAGTTCCATTTCTTCTATACTGCAGAGAGTCATGTATTTCTTCATTATTGAATGTATTTAGCACAGTAATTTTCTGTATTTTTAATGTGTAACTTACGTTAAGCTGACAATCACTGCTCTTCAGGGCAAATGTATAGGATTAATTTAAGACTTTTCAGATTGTGCAGTATGTTGGAAACTTCAGTTGATGAAACTTTTGCATTTGTAGCACTCTCACTATTCCTTTGATCGGAAATGGGGACAGATTCATAAGTGGCTGGTAGGCCAGGATTGCCTGCCCTGCATGTTGTGATCAATTGCTGAAATATGCAATCTTGAAGTAAAACATTGACTAATAGTTTGTCAAGTAGGCGTGTTTGGCATGTTTGAACCTAAAGGTCAGAGAGTGTCTCTTGTGCATGTAGTGGACTAAATGTGTACTTGGAGTCCATCTATTTTCTATTGTAGTCTATAGCTTTACATTTGTGTCATGAATACTTTTGACCAAGAAAGATTGAGTAGATGGATGTTTTTTTCTCTGAGTTTGTTCTTGTCTCCTTCATATTTGTCCCTCTCTCTTTTCCCTCTCTCCTTCACTCCCTCCTCTCCTCTGTCCTTCCATCTCCCTCTTTTCCTTTCTCTCTTTTTAAAAAATACTAGACAGAAGTGTCCTCAGTGAGAGATGACCCAAGCCATTCTTTAATTTTCTATGAAAATTATTCTTATGTTTTCAGTTCTCTCAGTTCCTTTTTGAGTCTTCTACCACCACTCCCAGATTTTTAGCTACAAGAGCAGATTGTGAACCAGTAAAATATTAGTTATTGTATATCATTCCTAAATTTGAACTTTTTTCAATGTTGGTAATTTCCCTAGCTGTCTCTTATTGCAGAGGTTCTTTACCCATGTGAATAGGCTTGGGAGATGGAGCAGGAAGCCCTAAAATCTCATGCAGACTTTTGAATATTTTTAAGTGAAAGGCCCCACAGGTGTTATGAACACCAGATTCTTAAGAGAGTCTTTGATCCCTAAGGGTTTAGAAGCCACTAATTGCTGTTAAACAAATTTTTATAAGCAAATGCCTTCTGTAGCAGCATTTTGAAGTACAACCAGAATTAAAATATTCATGATTGTAAAAAAATTACTTATGGCTGTTTCAACCTACAGATTTAAAATTTTATCATACTTCTCATTGTGATATTTTAGAAAGGAGAGAAAGATGATGTTTGGTTACTTATAATGAAGTGATTCCTCACTAATGTGTTTGTTACTTCGGAGTAGAATCTGCCCTTTCTTATTACTAAAGCTATCCTAATTGGTTTTATTTAAAGTGTCTTCTGCATGAAACTGGGTTATCTTACTGTTGATGCATTAAGAACATTTTGTGTGAATAAAATCACTTTTGCTTGCAAATTTTCCATATTAGTTTATTGTTTATTGTTATTAGTTTATTAGTTTATTGTTTTTCAAAGATATGTTTGTTTATTCATGAGAGAGACACACAGAGAGGGGCAGAGACATAGGCAGAGGGAGAAGCAGGCTTCCTTCCTGCAGGGAGCCCGATATGGGACTTGATCCCAGGACCCTGGGATCACAACCTGAGCTGAAGACAGATGGTCAACCCTTGAGCCACACAGGTGCCCCGGAAATATTAGTTTAATTTTTTAAAATGATGTATTGTAGTTCTAAAATTAAATTGCCTGAGATTTTATTATTTGAAGGCAGACCAAAACGTTCAATAAGAAGAAAAGCCTGTATTAAAAGTCTTATATTTGATTCTTGTATTCAGAGGCCATGAAGAAAAATATATTTTTTACCTCTGTGAAATGTGTGCAGTTCAGGCAGTGAGAGTGCTAGATTTTCATGGAAGGGAGAACATTTTGGGTTTAGAGGCTTAGAATGCAGTCCTGAGCAATAGCTTGGACTCACAGAGAACATGAATGGGGTTTAGTTTCTTTTATTTTTATTTTTTTAAGATTTTATTTATTTATTTATGATAGGTACAGAGAAGAGAGGGAGAGACAAGGGCAGAGGGAGAAGCAGGCTCCATGCTGGGAGCCTGATGGTGGGCCTCGATCTCGATCTTGGGACTCTGGGATCATGCCCTGAGCCAAAGGCAGAAGCTCAACCGCTGAGCCACCCAGGTGTCCTGGGTTTAGTTTCAAATGGGAATAATTATCACTTAACCCCTTTGGAGCTTGCTTTTTATTCTATTCAAACTAATTTTTCCTTTCACTTCTCAGCATATTGTCTCTCTGGCTGCATTCTGTCTATGAGCCCATAGTAGAAGTTGTCATATGATAGTCACAATAAAATATAAAGAATAATAAATTTATAATAAAAGAAACAACGGATATACAAATAATAGGATTGTTAGTTATTAGAAGGAGAAATCTCCCTGTGTTAAAAATTTCTCCTAATTTTCACTCTTTCTGGGTGTAAGGGTGGGTTGCTGTAATGTGAACAGGAAAAGCCAGGGCATGAGGCTCAGGAATGAAGCTAACAATGAGCACGCTCTGTATGCCAGCACTGTGCTAGTGCTTTTTTACATGTGTCTCCAAAGATAATCCATCGTGTATCTTTTACACGATAAAATAGTTGCCACCATCTCTTACAGATAAGGTGATGAAGGACTGGTGAAGTCAACAACTTGCTCAGTCATTGGCAGAGCCAGAATTCAAAGGTCGGAGAGGGCACCACGCCTGCTAGTGGGTTGGAAAGTGAAAGGACCAAGGTCAAAGGGCCTCAGTCTTTGTAGGCCTCCAGATAGTACCACAAGCGTTCCTGTTTTAAACTGAGTGTCTCTAGGAGCAGCATGTCAGTGACCTGGAAGAGAATGTGCAATTTCTGAGGTTTCCTAATTTGAAACTGAGGGAATGGCTCTAGACTTGACTTAAATATTACTTGTTGACAAAGAACCGGGCTAGGTGTCTTCAGTGGGCTGTGGTCCTCTTTCTTTGAATAAAATCACTTCATGTTTAAAAACAGACTGCAGTTTGTTTCCATTAACTTAAATGTATCGAAACAATTTTCCAGAAAGCCTTAAACAAATATACATCCATCTTTTTAAGTCATTGTCCTATTTTTTTTTCTGCCTTGGATCCTATATACTACTATCGACTTCCAGGACAATGAAAATAGATTGTTTCCTAGACTGTGGAAGAGAAGGATAGTCAGCCTTGTAGTTGACCTACCAACACAGTTGCCGAAATTTTTTCTCTTGGCCCCTGGTGCTATTAATTCAGGAAAAGCCAACTGGCAGTTTAAAATACTATTCTACAATACCTGGAAAATGAAGTTGGTTGTTCTGCTAGAGAAGGAGAAATCTTTGAGTAAAACCCAGGCTATCTGGCCATTTTCTTCATGCTCTTGTTATGTAGTCAGTGTAGATTTAGCCAGTATAGGATGTTCTCTTTATGGTTTGGTGGTCTCATCAGTTAAAGACTTGAATGCTGGTCCCAGCTTTATGTCTTTGTGGATTCCTACTTAATCTTTTTGTGGTGCGGTTTTCTTGACTTAGAACGAAGGGATCAGACTGTATGATCTCTAAGGATCTTTCTAGCTCTTAAAAAAATTCTTAGGTTGGTGCTAGGATCTTTTCTCTTTTTTTTTAATTTTTAAAATTTAAATTTAAAATTTTTAAAAAGATTTTATTTATTCATGAGAGACATAAAGAGAAGGCAGAGACATAGGCAGAGGGAGAAGCAGGCTCCTCACAGGGAGCCTGATGTGGGGTGTGATCCCAGAACTCCCGGATCACACCCTGAGCCGAAGGCAGATGCTCAACCACTGAGCCACCCAAGCGTCCTGCTTTTCTTTTATATAAGAGTTTCCTTCTCTTTCCCTCATATTTGTCCTGTGCAGAAGCATTCAAGGTAGGGGCAGTAACTCACAAGTACCTCAGTGCCTGCCTTTTTATATGAGAGGGCTACATAGCAGCCTTTTAATGAAATAGGTGCTTTGTGTTTTTTTTGGTATAATGAAAATTTGCTTTGAGTTTGCCTTACTTGTTTTTACAGTAACCACTAGCCATATGTGGGTAATTATATTTAGATTTAAATAGATTAAAATAAAATATCTAGGTCCTCAGTTGTATTTCTAGCATTTCGGATAGTCCCTAGCCACATGTGGCTAGTGGCTATCGTATTAGTACAAAGAGAACATTTCCACTTTTTCACAGAAGGTTCTGGTGGACAGTGTTGGTTTGAGAACTGTATTCTCACAGTTCACGTTAACTGGGCTGTATGGGGTTTACGTTTTATTCTGTAATCTTCTAAGGTCTTTTTTGGCTATTTTTTTCAAATGGGGCTAAAAAAAAACCATTTAAGGTATTTTTTATTAAGAATTATTTTTATAGTAGCATAATTGAAAATAAATATGAATTAATCTGTCTCCTGCATCTTTAATGGACTGTGGTTTTTAGAGGTCGGTTTTAAAAAAGTGCTCTTGTGCGGTAGGTGGAATAAAAAAAAAAGGTAAAGATTGAACATTAAACTATGTATGTTGCCCTAGTACCCCAAATAAGACTGGGAAGGGGCATAAAGAATCACTTGTCTGAATAGTGCAAGGTTCGTTAAGCTAACTAGCCTAGAACTGGTTACCACTTAATAAACTATCTTACCCAGCTGGCTTTATACACATACTCCCAAAACTTTTGTGGTATATAACCTGATAGTCACAGAAAAGGAAGAAATTTGCTTGACTTCTTGCAGATTACATGTGTCTATTGTATAACAAAAATGTGAATCAATGATGAACTCCTAAAGTTAACACTCTGTTGGATATTGTATCATTGAATCATATTGGCGCTTATAAATAGACTTCTGAACGGATTTGGTCACATGCATCAGTGTGCACAGCAGACGACAACCAGGAGTTTTTTTGAAGGACACTGAAAGATTATGAAAAAAATAAGGCATTAAGTTGTGGTGTTTCTGTTGAATGAATGTTTTTATATTTGAAATGAATGATCAGACATAGCCACATCTATTTCCACCCGTGTAATGATCTTGCTTGAGGTATTGATCCATTTTGGAAAAGATAGCATTGATTAGCTATGAACCCAACCGGACAGTTGTGTGTAGATTCTTAGTCAATGCAAATTACTTTACCACTTTGGACTTTGAAATTCTGAAAGACCATAAGTTTCTTACTGTTGCAGTTGATTAGACTCTAGGAACTAGTCATTTGATCTCGCAGACAGGACTTAATGCTCCAATGCTAATAGCTGACTATGGAAAAGTTTAGAATTGCATTTAATTTTAGTCAACTGTTAGGTTGTGGTAATGTTGTTTGTTTGTTTTTTTTTTTTTTACCATCTTTATGAGGTATAACTCTTGAAATAACTTTACCAACTCTAAAATATTTATGTAGTTTCTTCTAATTATAAGTAGTTTTTCATATTAACAACACATGGGGCTATTTTATTTTTTCTTTTCCAGGTAGAGTGGTGCAAGAAAACAAAAAAGTTCTTTTGCAGTGAGCACAAAATTATTACCCCAGTTTTTTTAAGCCCTTAAACTATCTCTGTAATAAACATTTCTTCCTGCCTTGCATAAATGAACATTCATAATGAAAAGATCATAGTCTACTTTTAATGTTGACTCAATTTCTCTTTGTTAAGTATACTTGCTTATTTTTATCTTGGTGTTTTGAGCTTTGTTGGTCATATATAGATTACATTCTACAAGTGGCCAGACGTACATACACAAGATTATTATTATTACTATTTTCTTTCCACCTCAAGCATGTGGCTTCCCCTAGCCCAGCTTTTGAAGCTGAGTTGTCCACACCTGTTTGCTATAAGGAAGATGCTGCTGTGCTCCTAACTGATTGTTGTTTGAGCAGTTCTGATAGACAACCCTCTGTTTAGTGATTAACTCTCCATGTACTTTCTCCTTTCCCAGGAAGATTCAGAAAGGGCCAGGTATTCCCACCGATCTAGTCATCGTCGACCTTATCTGGTTTGTAATAACCAATAAACTTACCCCTAATACTTGCCCCTCATTAACTTAATGCAGTCACCCACAAACTTGTGCTATGTTTGTTTTTGTTCTTATCAGGGAGTTGAGGATGCATTGTCCATTCGAAGTCTTGGCAGTCACAGGGTTGGTATTTTAAGTTGTTTGCACCATGATAGCAAAGCTTTTATGTATGAACTTTCTGCAGCATTATTGCCTGAACAATCTGACAGTGTTCATATTCTTTTGCCTTTAAAAAAAAAAAAAAGTAAAAAAGAAAATATTGGCAAAGTCCTTTCATTGGGAAGTAATCTTTCTCTTAAATTATTGTTATAATTAATATAAATCAACTCTAAAATCATGGATGTTTTAATCTATTAACATGTATTTACTATTTTTCTATAAAAGGACCTTTGATTTTCTAAAATTTTCACAAAATAATAGGATTGATTTTTATAGAATGACCTCTCTGTGGTTCAACTTTCATATTTTCCTACTTTACATATTTTAAAATAACTATTAAATGGGTAATAGCTTTGGGGCTTGGTTGACTATGGTTTTATTACATTGAAAAATTAAGCTACTGATTTGAAAAATTCCCTGCTATCATGTTTATAGTACTTACCATATTTCAACATTTTGATGAACATTTTGTAGTATGCCTTAGCTTTTTAGCATACATTGCTATAAAGTAAATGAGAGTTCATCCATTAAAGACTTGTATATTGTGCCAAGACACTGATCTCTTTGTAAAGAATTGTGCTTTAAACTTGAAAGTAACACTTTTAATTTATGCATTGATAATATTGATATGTATATATCTAGATATTTTTTTATCAGTAAAATGATCTTTCATGTTGAAGTCTATATTGATTAACTTTCCCGGAGTCTAGTTTTCTTCCTGTCTTGTGTAAAATATAAAAGTACTCTGTTGATAAACCAATTGTGTTCTGGTATACCTAGTTACTGATGTGTTTGTATTATTAACTTAGTCCTTTACACTGGTCATATTTCTTACTGGTGAATGTAATCTGTCTTTTTGCAGTAAATGAATATACTTGGTTTTGAATCATAAATATTTTAGTTAATTGCAAAAGTTTAGATCTATAAGAATATCAGCAAGCCTTCACAGCAATCTAATCAGCAATTTAAGAATGATTTTATAGGAGAAACATTTTTTAAGATGATAAATTCATCCTGTTTCTCCCTGGAGATTTTTATTTTTCCTCTTTAAACACTTTAAGAACACTCATACAGGGAGTTAGTCAACAAAAACTTAAAAGTTGAGTGTTGAGGGTTCCCCATTAAAAAATATAATGTATGGTTTTTTTTCCTTTGCTTTCCATTAAAATGTTCATAGTGTGAAATTTCACACAGTTATCATCAAACTGGTTATTTATAAATTTCTAAGTAGCTTCGGGGAAACTTGATTATATATTAGTTGTATTAGTTTAACTGCTCAATAAAACCATCCAAGTTTGACTTAATTTAGGAACCTTTAAAACAAATCTACAAATAAGCACAAGAGAAATTAAACCTGCATTTGGTTTACCATGAATGAATTGGTTACCGTGAGTGTCTGTAAAGTAATGATGATGATTTTCTTTTTATGGAAATTGTATAATTAAATAAATTTAAGATAAAACTAAAACTGGCATAGTATTTTATTTCCCTAGCTATGTGTAGCTATGAAAATTTCTACTATGATAAAGAGTAAAGCTCCCAGTATTTTAAATCTGAGCATGAAAATTAATAAAATTTTTATACCCTAGGGGGATTGTAGTATGTTATTGTGTATGTAACACATTTTAAATAGTTAAATTTCCTGAAGATAAGTCTGAAAGCTCACTAATAACATTGCTTAAAAGAAATACAATTGAGATAATTTTTTTTCTTTTAATGAGGTAATATTGGGAGTTATAAGTTTTCATCAGATTATTTACATTTTTTTTAAGATTTTATTTTTTTTAAATTTTTTTTTTAATTTTTATTTATTTATGATAGTCACAGAGAGAGAGAGAGAGGCGCAGAGACACAGGCAGAGGGAGAAGCAGGCTCCATGCACTGGGAGCCCGATGTGGGATTCGATCCCGGGTCTCCAGGATCGCGCCCTGGGCCAAAGGCAGGCGCCAAACCGCTGCGCCACCCAGGGATCCCAAGATTTTATTTTTAAATAATCTCTATACCCAGTGTGGGGCTTCAGCTCACAAGAGTTGCATGCTCTACTGACTGAGCCAGTTAGGTGCCCCCAGATTATTTAGTGTTTTAAAATATAACTTTACCACATACATTAAGCTGAATATGTAGACAGCTTTTGTTCTCTTCTAAAAACAAATGTGATGGCCTAAAACACTGACCTAAACTTTATTGGGATTTGATATATAAATTAGGAGTTTGGATATTTCTTTAGAACTCACGAGCTGTATACTAAGAAGGTCTGACAGTTTGACATCTGAACACTAGCAGTACCTGGATGTGAGGCAGATGTAGTTAAGGTTTTCTGCCATGTTCTTAGGACTTTGATCTTTCATTTTGTCCACTTAATTTCAGTTAATACTTTCTTGCCAGATGGTAGTTGGGTTGAAAATGGTGTCCATGCTATAGACATTCTGTAAAAAAATAAAAAGAGCAAAGATAGTTTAGAACTGTGAATGGTAGGTTTGGGGAAAAGAGGATGAAATCAAAGCCCTGAACTTAGAATTTAAGCAGTTTGGTTATTTAAAAAACAATCTGCCTTTAAAAAGCATCTTACAAATGCTTGGTCATTGCTTTTTATATTGAAATACAAGAAGACTGTAAGGTAGAGATCCAAAGTTAGAAAATTGAGATGATCTTGAACCAGAGTGATTGGGATACATTGCAGTTTCTTATTGGTACAGATTTTTACTCTTGTATGTATTAGTCCCTCTTTAATTATCAACATCCTTAAATTAAATTTTAATGAATTTAATTTTAATATGCTTACAATTTTTGTTTTGCCATTTACTACTACACTGTTTAATTCCATGGAAGAACCCATCGAAGGACATAATTGGGACACACTGGAGCAGAGCCAGTACACCTAAAAGGAAAGACATCATGGTGTGTAGTTTAAAAAAATGTTCAGTGTTAATAATGCATTCACTGTTGTTCTCAGAGTTCTGCGGGCTTGAGTAATAGATATATTCTAATGGTAATAGACATTTGCTGAACGTAGTTTCCACAACTTGTTTGCTCTATTTCCTTTGATGAACTATTTGTTTTTAAGTAGCATAAATTCCAGTTGTCATGTATTAGGGGGATTCTTTTCATTTACCCAGTTGTTCTAGTAGCAGTTGGAGTGTCCAAGGTATGGATTTCTTACCAGGTAGATTCAGCAATTTTTAAAAAATCAGCTGAACTTTGCATTATATTTTAGAAAGGGAAAATTGAAATAGGGCAATTTCAATTCACTTGTTAAATTCTGTGCCTTTGTAAAATGCCATTGGTGCTACAAAGAGGATCAGAGAACATAAGACATGACTGTTTTCTTCGGTGAACTTATCTGGTTGGGAGGGTGGAATAGTTTATATGCAAGAATGTGTGGCTTGAGTAATACATGTTTTAGTGATTTTTTTTTTAACAAAGAAGATGTATATATATATATTTTTAATTTTTATTTATTTATGATAGTCACAGAGAGAGAGAGAGAGAGATTGGCAGAGACATAGGCAGAGGGAGAAGCAGGCTCCATGCACCAGGAGCCCGATGTGGGATTCGATCCCGGGTCTCCAGGATCGCGCCCTGGGCCAAAGGCAGGCGCCAAACTGCTGCGCCACCCAGGGATCCCCTAACAAAAAAGATATTTTGTTAATGGAGAAAAGGCCTAAGTGAAATTTTTATAAAGAAGGAACTTTCCTTTCAGGGAAATGTCACTCACCATAAATGACATTTTACCTTTGCACATAATTTACCAAATGCACGCCTTTAGGCATTTTAGAAAATTTTAGATAAACAAGATTTATTTACACATGTAATAACACTTTTTATTGCTTGCCATTTCTGGATAAGATTGCTTAAAATGTATAAGCTAGAATGCTTAAAGAACAAAATTAGGAAATCATAAATCTAAGTTGTTACTATTTAATTCAATTTCTTGGCTCTGAAATGTGGTGTTATGCCTATTATGTCCTTAAGGACACTACCTGAAATTTTTTTTCTGGTCTTACCATAAATTTTATGTATTTTTCTTTGACTGATACTTAATGTCACGCTTGTATGTATACTCTGCATATTCCATACTTTGCGTGGACTGTTTCCAGTGTTGTACTTTTTTTTTTAAAGATTTTATTTATTTATTCATGAGAGACGCAGAGAGAGGGGCAGAGACATAGGTGGAGGGAGAAGCAGACTCCCCACGAGGAGTCTGATGTGGGACTGGATCCCAGGGCCCCAGGATCACAACCTGAGCCAAAGGTAGTCACTCAACTGCTGAGCCATCCAGGTGCCCCCTTGTACAGTGTTTTGAATAGGGAAAGTTCTTGAGAAAGGAAGTTTTTCAGCTCTGTATCCACAGGCAGATCCAAGGGAACTTCCAGATTTTGATGCTGCAATCGCTTTTTTTGTAAGCCCGATTATATTATTTATGTGCAGTAATTTATTCTAGGAAAGTGTGGGTGTGGGTAAGAATATTAATTTTGCACTTTTAAAGTAGTGCTGGATTAAAAATTTTTAACTTAAATTCCAGTTAGTTTGGATTTTTAATAACTTTGCAAATGCTTTTTTTCCTCTTTATATTTCTGATTTTGGAAATACAACCAACTTTCAACTTTTTCTGAAATCCAGTATGACCCTCTCAAGGATCGATCGTCAAGACTTTCATCATTAGTATGTAGTGCATGACTTGTGTTTAATGTAGTTTTACTTTATAAGTGCCTGATCATGCTAATCATTATGAGATTATGACTAACTTTCACAGGTTTGTTATTTTGTTTTGGGGAAAGCATGTGGCCACCAATGCAAAAATCATTGTTCTGCAATTGTGGTATAATTGAACATTTAAATAATTTTTTCTTTTAGAATTTCAGGATCAGATAAAAATGATTTACTTCCAAAAAAAAAAATGATTTACTTCCTTATTCAGGACTAAAATTGGTATAGAAATATCTTTTCTAGTGATGAGCTACCCAGCTGACATATGCATTGCCTGAAGACGTCTTTGCCAGTGTTTGATATCCACTGACCTACAGACCCTGCTGTGTTTCTTGTTATGTATCACAAGCCAGCAGGTGTGAAGCTGCTAAACAGGAAGTAGCCAGCAGTGACAGGTCATACTTGAAACATCAGTTATGTCTGCTGATTTTTGCTTGATTTGTTTTTTTTTTTTTTTTTATGTATGTCAGTTTAGCCACAGAAGTTTAGTTATAGCATGTATTCGTTGGGTTAATACTATGTCAGATTGCCTGAGTTTCTAGGCTATATGGTCATATGATACATATATTCAAAAAAGAAAAATGAGAGGATGAATTCTGCATCTAGCTGTGCCTATGTCAGATAATTTGCCTAGAGCAGACTATTGATAGGTAAGACACTTCTACCTGCACTTCCTCATTTTAGGTGAGCAGTACATACCTAGATTGGGTTTCTTGTCTACTTAATGACCTGCATAGTAGTATTTCTGTCCTTTATTCCCTCATATACACTTAGCTTGGTGCTCCTGGGAGAAGTTAACGTATTGAGACAGTGCTGTCTTCAGAGGATCTTCGTGTAAAGTCATTGTCTGATAATGCTGTTGCTACAAGGGGCAATCCATACCATCTTGGCTGTTTTCTTCCTGAGCAGCATGTGCTGGGGGACCACTAACTTGGGTCCAGAGTATTTTCTTGGACAAAGCAATGTCATGTTGTTTCTCTCTCCATTTTGTTTTTGTTGATCCCAAAGGATTGCTTTTTGGCCTTTAGCTAAGGAAGACCTAGAAGGAGGTGGACCCTCTTGTCACTCACACCTTTATAAAGAAGATAGAAGGACTCAAAGTGAGGGGTAAACTCACAAATGCCCTGCCTGGCTCTGTGTCCTAATTACGTCTTTTTAGCTGGCTCTACATGGAGATGGATGTCACAGGAGAAAATGAGGGGGAATGCAGATGTGTTAAGGTGCTATATACCTTAGCTAGTCAGTTAAGTGCCATATATCTTTCACTGACAACAGAGAAATAGATTTAATGGAGACTACTCTGTATCACATATACATCTTTCTGTGTATAATTTTAAGACATTTTATTAAGTTAATTTTTAAACTTCACTATGTGATCATGAAGGTTAACTTCAAATGTTTACTTCCAGGATCATTCTTATAGTCACTCTTATGGAATGAAGAAGAGATCTTCTGGTTCTCATAAAGACCCACTGGTTAGTTGTGTTCTGTCTCATGTCCCACTGTCTTATGCTGCTGTAAAATTCACTAATTACTTTTAGGGAACTTAAGAATTATGACTGCTTTGGTGTATGCCTTAGGCATTATTGAAATTTGATAACATGCTAAAACATGATTTATCAGAATGTTAATTAAAAGTAATTTTGTTTTCACTTACAGGATTTAATATCAAGTTAATACAAGGAATTCTTAATTGTCTATTTTCATTTATGAACTGTCCTCTGAAATATACTTCAAGAATAGTTTTAGTGAGATTTTTTTATCCTTATTTTAGAAATTTGAGTTGATTTAATTATGATATTATAGGCAGTACCAAACTCACAAATAGGTTTCATTCTGAGAGTTCATAGGTTAAATTTTGGGAATGTGGAATGAATTTTCTGGTAGTAACAATGAGGTATGTTTTAGCAGAGTTCCCATGTTGTCTTGCAGAAAACTCTTTAACCTAGAATGCCATTAGACTGCAGAACTAATAGTGCTCCACTCCAGCCACCTTGCTAAACATTTCTGTCGGGGGGAAAATGTATCTAGAATGCCCATTTGGGGCATTAGGAACAGCTGTTCCAATTAGGCTGCCGCAGTACTGGCAGGAGAATCTGTCCCGAGTTCCCTGTTAACTGGTTGCTGTGGAAGGGCTCTGACCTTTGGTGGGGTGTGGGACAGGCTTGGTAGGGGTTGGCAAGTAAGAGGGAATATAATGGAGAGGACATTAGTGAGAGACTGGAGGGTGAAGCATTGTGAGCTCTGGGGCGAGATGAGCCCTGGTACCTTTTTGAGGGTGTGGTGTGGGGAGGCAAGGCCAGGAGTGGCGGGGGGTCAGTGGGAGTAGGGGTGCCCCCACTTGGCAGTGCCAGCAGTGCAGACAGAGTCTTGCAGTCAAGGGATTACGTACATTTCCTTAACTTTGAGGGAAAAAGATGGCTGGACAAGTTAGAAAGGGAATGTTACACATGACTTTCTTTTTGTCAGGTAACCACAATCTGTATAATCACTTGTTTTGTGCTGTGTATGAACTTCCATAGATGTTTTAGGCCAAACCTATTTAGTACACAATTGCACTATGTCTTTGGTAACTTAAATCCATCAGAGTATTTTGACAAATAATGGGACTAAGAAAAGTTTGAAGAAAAAGACTTTACGATTTTCTGTGGCATTGCCAAATGGATTATAAAAGTGGTAATTACTCAGTTGTCCTGGATTTTTCAAGGATGTTACTAAGTATGACATGAGAATAAATCACTTATTATTTCCATTCCATTTTGACTGAGGGTTTGTGCTCATGTTTTTAAAGTAAAAAAATGTCATAACTTGGTTTGAAAACAGTTAACCTTTAATATTAGTCTTTCTTTTGAGATTTGAGATAACTATTATTTTGAGTTTTATTTAATGCGATTCAGTGCTTTAAAGTCATTGTTTTGGAGGAGAAGGGATTGGTAATATCAGAGTTTGCCTTTGTGTGTTGTCAACAATGTTTAACCTAAGAAAAATGTGTTTAATTTTACTTTTTGCAGAGTGGCCTCTACTTTGACCAGAGAAACTATAGCAGTCTTAGACATAGCAAACCTACCTCTGCCTACTACAGTCGGGTTTGTCTCAAGCTTTTTGGCTTTGTGTGTCTTATCCAACTTTAACAACTTTCTAACTCCCGGTTTTGCATTTTGACTAGTTAGAACTAATCTGTGAGTGGCTGTATGTACACTAGTTTGTGGTAACTGAATTCATAGAATTTCTGTATCTTTACATGTGAACTATTGAACCACCATAACTGTAAATGAGTCTACTTTTTTCCAGTTTTTTAAAATAAAAAATGTTTAACACAGAAATGTTTAAAGAATTATATAGTAACCACCCACATGCCTACTTCTTAGATTCTACAATTAATATTTTACTATATTTCCTTTATCATATTATTGTCTGTCTGCCCATCTATCAATCCAATGATCCATCTTTTTTTGTGGGGGGGTTATAGTTCAGAATAAGCTGTAGGCATCAGTATGCATCATATTGGATGGCCTTGTAATAAAAGCTTACATGTAAAAATTTAAACTGTAAATGGGATGAGAAGAATATAATTATTTAATGTGAGAATCCTTATTTTTTCAAGATATGTGGCACATTGTATATTGGAAACACAAATATATGGCACATAGTACATATAAAATAATTCAGTTGTCATAGGCTGCACACACAACTTAGATATTATTTGCTCTATTTGATGGGCTTAGCAAAAAGAATTGAAAATTATATTGTCAGATGACATCAGAAAAAGAAAGACTTAGTTCCTTTTTTTTTTTATTAAAGTTTTTATTATTCATGAGAGACACAGAGAGAGGCAGAGACATAGGCAGAGGGAGAAGCAGGCTCCCTATGGGGAACCTGATGCACCACTCTATCCCAGGACCCTGGGATCACACCCTGAGCCAAAGGCAGACACACAACCACTGAGCCACCCAGGTGCTCCAGGTTTAGTTTCATTTTTAAATGTGCTCTGCCTTGTTAGTGCCTTGGATTCATTGTGACCAGTACATTTTATGTGCCTGAACTAAGACACTTTGTCCATGGCTTGTTTTGAAAATACAGGCTTTCTAATCTATTTAGAAGAGAGTAGTTGTAATGATAACTCAGAGCTCATTTACCTGGTTCCTCAGCAATCAGGTCCATCAGGAGTCTCCTGTGAGATCTCAGAAAATTTCCCAGCAGTTGCTGGTGACCTAGGTGTGGCCACTGTCCTCCACACTGCCTGTGCCATGGCCTTCTTTTCTTGAGTGTTTTCTTAGGTTACCACCCTACCTTCTAACATTATTATTGAAAGCCCAATAGGACTTACACACATTTATAGAAAACTATTCTAAGCTAAGTTTTTCTCACTTTATGCGTTACCTAACTACTTTAAGCACTCAGGAATTGCTAATGAATTTTGGAGTGTAGAATAAACACAGCTTCTGTTCTCATGATGGAGAAACCAGTTCTCCTTTGGTTTTGCTTAATTATCTTATTCTGTTCTGTTTTTGTTTCTTAGCAGTCTTCTTCCCTGTGTAGTGACCCTCTGGCGACATCAAAGAGTACCAGGGTTAGTACTTTCTGAGAAGTGTGTTGCCTTCAGAGCTACCAGTTGCTTTTCTTTGGGTTAAATCATGTACTTTTTTCATAGGCCTCCTTTACTGCAAACTCTTGTCTGCTGAAAAGTACCAGTCTGGTTTGTATTTTTCTCTTCCAATGTGTGTACTCCTGGTGAAGCTGCTCTCATGGTGCTGACTCTGGCTTGACAGCTTTCCTCCAAAATAGTCAAGGACACATGGCTTTAATGCTATGTGTACTGCAGAATGTGCTGCCAGTGCTTAAAATGCAAAACTTTAGGGTAGTAAGAAAAAAGCCCTTATTTTCCAGATATTACTGGCTATTGGTAGGCCCTTGCTTAGAATTGGTTTCCTGTAGAGAAGACAAACTTCCATGGGCCCACTAAATTTGTATATTTTTGTGAGATGATTGCCCATACACAGTTTCTTTGGGATAACTGTGGCCTTGGCCACGTTAATACTAGGCTCTAATAAAGCAAGCTGACTAGAAAGCAAAAGCTAAGCTCTGTTTAACGTGCAAGTTGTGAGCTGGTTGCTTTCAGGCTGTTGCTTTGTTGTGCTGTGGCCTGTTCTAGTAGACTGGCAACTTGAGGCTTTGTAGTTTCATTTTATTGTGCCAGTGGGCAAAATGCTTTGCGTCCCTTGTCTTCCTTTTCTGTCTAGTTCCCTCCTTTGAGAGAATAAATTCATAAATGTTCCTTCTCCTAGTTTCATGACATGATGATGAAAGGAAATACTGTAATGATGCTTTTTAAATGAAGTGTGAGTTTGAAGTTTTGGGACTGATGTAGGACTTTACACATCAGTGAGTGTTCTCACCTGACACGCCCTTCTACAACACTTTTTGGAACTGAGTATTGCGAAGAAGTTGTGACATTTTAAAAACAGCTTTGCTACCTGAATAAACAGAGTGGTGTTTCCTCTGTCCTTTAGGTGTCATTGTGTGACCGTGGATTATATAACCCGTATGGGTCTCGAACTGTAAGTCAGCTGGAGGGAGGCAGTGAGGAGGGTGTTGTGGAGGTGGGCACAGTTGACTTACAAAGAAAAAGTCATTTAATCTGACCTGCAGTTGCTCCCTAAGCTGTGACCCATGAGCTAGCCAGTTGTTACTCTCCCTCAAGCTGTGAGGAACTGCTTGCTGGAAATTGGGCTTACAGTATGAAGGGGATGTATAGGTGGAGAAGCCTCTCTTCCTCGTTATTAGTCTCTGAGGAAGAGGATGGAAGCAGTACTCTTCAGGGCACCCCTTCCCCTCCTCACCCTCCAGCTAAGGGCTACTGTGTCTGGAAGGTTGGGAGGGAGGTCAGGATCCAGACCTGGGAGCCTGTGACCGCTTAGGTCTAGGGTCATTAATGTAGCCCCCAGCAGAGAAAGAAGCTGACCAGTATTGTAAAACCTTTCTTCTTGGAAACTTTATAGCCGTCTGAATACAGTTATTACTCATCAAGAATAAGTTCAGCCCGAAGCAGTCCTGTGGTGAGCCGTCTCGTCTCTTTGCATGCTTTCTAGATACTTTGGGTTGTTTCCTTAATCTGTACTCACAGTCCAGAATATTGAGGATGTGTGTTTTTCACTCTTTGTGCATGGATTATCATTCTTCTTCAGTACACAAACTCAGGTATACTAATTTGTCCTAATCCGTGGTTTGCGTGTGACTGTGACTTAGCACATCATTTTTGAAATGAGTCTGGAACCAGTGCCATTAGAAGTTTTAAAACTCTCAAGAATTCCACTCCTATACCTAACAAAAATCTACACAGGAATGTAAACATTTATCTCCTTAAAAGGAGATAAAGGCTTTTTGAAACAAGTAGTAAGTTTACATTTCACCTTTCTCCATAATAAAATTCCACTTGGCAATTCTTGGGCCTGGTGGCATTTTTAATGTACCAATATGATGACCCCTTGCAAACAAAATTGTGGTAATATATTTTCAGTCAAGTGTAGAACCTTGTCCTTGTGTGCTGGCTACATGTTATTTCATTTGCAAGTTGTATTCAGAATTATTATCTTAGTGATGCCAGAATGACTCCTCAGTGATGTCAGAATGGAGGTAACCTATACACATGGAAGATAAACGTTCTACTGCTCGTGAAATAGGAAGAAAACTGTAGGGTGATTTAGAACTATCTCCCACCCATTGCATAGAAATGAATAAAGGAAAATAAGAATCATCATTTCAGTGTCCTGGCTGGTAGGAAATTCTGTCTTTGACTTATTTCACTTGAAGATGTTCTTATATTTTCTCTCCCAAACTAAAGCATTAAGTATAGTTTTTGACCCCTTGTTGGGATCCCAAAAGGCCTAGTGGTTTAAAAAGCATGAAATCTCTAGCTTGTTTTGGTTGGTCTGTTTATGCCCTAGCCCTCCAATCCTGTCCTTTTTCCTGTAACTTAAATAAAAGATAGAGTAGTATTTTATTCTGTGTGCTTTTTTTGAATATCTTTTAGTGTTCAGTGATTGTTTCTTATACTTTAAAGCCACTTTTCTGTTTGATGGTACACAATAAATGATGCCAATTATATGCTCATGTAGAGTATTTGCATGCTTCCCCAAATTTTACCTAATGTGCTTACAGTCCTGTAAGACCTGTAGTGAAATCACATCTTTTTCATTATCTGCTTTTAATACCTGTAGTTTGCTGATGATGACACTGCAAGCATTGCGTCTTCTGGTCATGCCAGTCATGGGCGAAGGGACAGTGTGGTGAGCGTGGCTTGCATGCAAACACAATAAATTTTAAAATTGCACCAATGTGTGATCCTATGAAATCTACTGGAAAGTGAAATTTGCATTTGATGAAAATGAACATTTTGCTCAAATTTAGCTTATATGAGTAATTTGCCTTTAAAAATGTGTTCCTGTGAATATGTATTCTCTGTGGGCTGTGGAAGCTGTCATCATTAATTTGCCTCTTTACACCTCTTAGTTGCTAGTCTTTGTGTATTTGATTTTTACTTTTTATTTTTCGTTTTATGCATGTGCATTTATGCACAACATTCACCAGAAACAAAAAAGCTTCTCCAGCAAAATCAATGCTTTGTGTAAAATTTGTAACTATGGATTACATATCATGTTGCCATCAGTTGCTTTCTTTGCTGTGTATTTAAGGTGTATTGTTTATAGTTTGTTTATACATCTTTTAAGACCTGTGAACTTTGTTAAGCGTCGTTGATGGCAAAATTTAAAATTTTCGGTTAAAAATTCAACTAGCATAATAATTATAGAGGCAACAAATAGCTAGGTTAAAATACAAATTATGTGATTTCAGATTATTCTTTTGGTGATGCTGGAAGTTTTTCAGGGAGCTGATGACATTTTTGCTATATTTAAGAATTGATTTGAAAATTACATTGGTAAGGGTGATATGTCAGCTTAGAGCTAGAAAAGAGAGCCATGTTTTGTGAAAGATTATAAATCTGAAGCTTTCATAGAAAAGGAGAACACCGAATATTTGTGAGATTTGTTGCCAAAAATGCAATGATCTAATTAAGGCAATTGTGGTCCATTGGCAAGCCAGTTAATGTTCATACAGCTGAAGGACAAAAAACAAGCCAGGACCCCTGAAAGTGGCTTGGAACGTGATGGAGTAGAAGGAGCAGGCAGGAACTTTAAAGTAATAATGCCTGGGTTTGAGCTACAACCTGTTAGTTGTATTAATGGCAATTTATTTATAATGGGGATGTTAATAACTATCTTTGTAGGTCTGCTTAATATGTGCATTAAATGAATTACTTACTATATGGAGAATACCAAAATTCTGAGACAGTAGGAACCAGTAAAATATTAGGTATATGTAAATCTAAGTTGTATACTATAACTGTGAATAAAAAAACTGTTGCTCCACTGCATTAGCCCTTAGCAAAACTTCACACTTGTAAGCCTTCTTTGTCTCTGTGGATGGATTTCAAAATTCCCTTCCTGGAAGGGAAGAGTTCTTTTTTTTAAGGGAAAAGTTCTTAAGCAAGGTAATCAGAGCTGAGGTAAGGCTGATGAATGAGGTAAAAAGTACTCATTTATTATTCAACAAAAGTTTATGGAGTACTTATTATATGGGATGCAGTGTATTAAGTACTGAGAATAATGTGGTCAGCTAGACAGACCAGATTTGACTTCATGGAGCTTATATCCTAGTGAAAGAAATAGAAAATAAACAAGAAAGGACGAAAAGTAACCCCACGGCTTGTGAAGGGAAAAATAAGTGATAGGACAGGAATATTGAGAGATGCATGTGTGTGTGTATCCATCCCTTTGGATGGGATGGTCAGAGAAGGCTTCCCCAATGGAAGTGACTTTTGAGCTGCGACTTGAAATGGGAGGAGCCACCTGCCTGAAGAATGAGAGAAGAGCTCTCTTGGCCAGTGACAAAGTCTCAGGTGGGAAAAGATGGAGTTTGGGGAACCAGAAAGGAGCCAGTGTAGTTCTTCCCTTATTTTGTTCCACAGTTCCTGGTCTTGAGGAATATGAAAAAGAGGGAAGTGTAGAAATTGGGTAAAAGGTGTAGTAAAAACCCTGCAAAGAATAATGCATTGAGCACATATGTGCTTAACAGAGCTGATAACTATAATGAACTATAAATTTTTGAAATATGGTAGAGGCTTTAGGTAAATACTATCCTAGTGAAGATGATACATGTGCTAAACACAGGAGCCCTTTGCTGGCCCTCAGCAGTAAATGATATACAACTCAAGTTAAAGTGCGTAAAAATTTGTTTTGCAGAGCTATGATTTCCTTTCGGAACCCCTTTACATTTCTACTTTTTTGAGTAGGTTAATTGCAGCTGTTTCTTCATTGCATGACACTTTATCAGGCACCAAAAAAATTTTTTTTCTCTCATGTGCCAATGTTCTTACTCCTTTCATCTGTCTTTTCTTAACCTTTAAAGCATTTCATTTTTTCTGGTTGAAAGGTTTCTACCGCCGATTATTTTAGTCGCTCCAATCGTAGGGGGAGCGTAGTCTCTGAGGTGGATGACATCAGTATCCCCGATTTGACCAGCGTGAGTGAATTGCATGGGGGTGGTTGTGGTGCCTCAGGCTTGTGACTAACGGCTAATACATTAGCTATTTGAAAAGTAGGAACATAATTTACTGCCTTAATTTTTCTTGTACTGCTGTAACATAAAATACAGTTACTTGTTTTATTTTGGAATGTATATATTGATCTGCTCTGATTTTTAAAAAACTTTTCTGTGAAAATTTTCCCCTGTAGAACCCATTAGCAGCTTCAACAGTTGCCAGTATTTTGCCAATTTTGCTTTATGTCTTCCCCTCTCCCTCTTTTGTTTTTCTGAATTATTTTATTTTTTATTTTTTTGATATTTTTTTATTGGAGTTCAATTTGCCAACATATAGCATAACACCCAGTGCTCATCCAGTCAAGTGCCCTCTTCAATGCCTGTCACCCAGTCTTCTGAATTATTTATTTATTTATTTATTTTCTTCTGAATTATTTTAAATCAAATTGTCATTTCCTACTAGTTCAGTATGCATCTCTAATTGAGAATTTCTTTTTCATATTCACCCCACTATTATCATATCTAATAAAATTAAAAATAATTCCTTAAAACCATCTGATGCCTAGCTCATATTTAGATATTCCTGATCAGTCTTAAATTTTTTCTTTCCTTTTTATTTTGGTGGATCTGTAAAGTCCTGGACAGACTTTGAAAGTTGAACAATAAAAGATATTATTTAGTAAAGTATCACTGATTTTCGGTAACTGGGAAGAATCTGAATAAATTTTAAACATTTAGACTATGGCATTATTTTGAAGAAATGCTTGTCCATTGCTTTTACAATCATTGGGAACTAAATTTAGGAAATATTGTCCAGTAGAGACATCTCGAGGCATTTGTCTTAATGAAAGAGCTCTAACCAGCAGATACTTCCCTGCCTGATCTAATCCCCTGGTTTTCTCTTTGACACCTCTTTTTTTTTTATTTTTAAGATTTTATTTATCTATTCATGAGAGGGAGAGAGAGAGAGAGAGGCAGAGACACAGGCAGAGGGAGAAGCAGGCTCCATGCAGGGAGCCTGATGTGGGACTCGATCCTGGGACTCCAGGATCACGCCCTGGGTCAAAGGCGGGCGTCAAACCACTGAGCCACTCAGGGATCCCTAATACTATTTCTTTTAGAGGATAACTATATAGCTCATTGTAGACCAATGAAAAGTAGACTTGATATTGATAAGATCCCTCCTACCTTTTGAAATGATAATCTAGGAAATCTGCATTTTTATGTGAAAGATCCTGATTTTAAAATGCTGACAATGAATTCACAATTTTAAAAGAAACTTTCAGGCTTCCCCATTGTGGATCAAATATATGTGTACAGTCTGCTCCATTTATAACTTCTGAGCTAGGAGTGCTGAAAAAGTGTATCAGGCCCTTATTTGGCAATACTATTTATGATTGCTCTAGCCTCTGGTCTTTTTTTCTGCATTGTTTTTTAATTTTTTAAAATTTATTTATATTTTTAAAAAAGATTTGATTTATTTATTCATGAGAGACACAGAGAGAGGCAGAGACATAAGCAGAGGGAGAAGCAGGCTCTGTGGGGAGCCTGATGCTGGACTCGATTCCAGACCCCGGGATCACGACCCAAGCCAAAGGCAGATGCTCAACCACTAAGCCACCCAGGTGCCCCTTTCTGCATTGTTTAAGAAAAAAAAATAGAACAAGATACAAGTTTTTATTTCTAAACAAACTTTAAAAAAAAATCTTTATTTTTTCTTTTGAGAGAGAGTTTGTATGCATGTGCAAGGGGAGGGAATAGAGGGAGAGAGAGAGGATTCTTTTTTTAAATTTTTTTTAAATTTTTATTTATTTAGGATAGTCACAGAGAGAGAGAGAGAGAGAGAGAGAGAGAGAGAGAGAGGCAGAGGGAGAAGCAGGCTCCATGCACCGGGAGCCCGACGTGGGATTCGATCCCAGATATCCAGGATCGTGCCCTGGGCCAAAGGCAGGCGCCAAACCACTGCGCCACCCAGGGATCCCGAGACAGAGGATTCTAAGCAGACTTCTCATTTAGCACAGGGCCTGACCTGAGGCTTGATCTCATGATTCTGAGATCGTGACCTGAGCCGAAATCAAGAGTCAAATGCTTAACTGACTGAGCCATAGAGGTGCCTCTCTAAACAACTTTTAGATGACAGTATCAGAATGTATTCACAACTAAAGTGCTCTATTTCTATTCAAATAGGTTCAGTTGTATTTTACCATTTTAGTAAGGTAAAATCATCTGTCAAACTAAGTAGCCATATACTGAAATGAGGTTCAAAGGGTCTTTTAATCCGAGAATAAACATCTTTCTTTTACAAAGAAATAAGGAGCTTAAAGCATTTGACAAGATATGTATTCTAAGAAATATTTCTCACATGTGCTCATTTCAACAAATACTCAAGGAGTTTAGATTTAAAGAGAATCCATAGTCTCTAATGTCAAAAGCAAAGTATTTTCAGACCTAGACATAAATAAGGCAAAGGCATTTATCACTGAAATGTGGGAAAGATTATATTTAAGATTTTGTTTACTGGTTGATAATTTGAAATTCTTTAAGTAAATGCTACTTTTGAATTGTTAAGCATTCAAACTGGAATATGAAGTCTACCACCATGCTTTTCTTTTTTCCCTTTTTTTTTTTTTTTTTTTTTAAGATTTATATATTTGAGAGAGAGTGCATGCTTGAGCAGGGGTTGGTGGGGTGGGGAGAGGGAGAGGGAGAGAGAATCTGCAGCAGACTCCCCACTGAGCCAGGGAGCCAGAAGTGGGGCTCCATCTCAGAACCCTGAGATCATGACCTGAGCCAAAAGTAAGAATCTAATGCTTAACCCACTGAATCTAATGCTTAACCCAGGTGCCCATGCTCTCCTTTTCACATTAATACTAATATGAAATATTGCAAGCTTGTTAGCTGACTTCCAAGTTCCACCTATCAAAGAAACCCTTTTCCTGATTGGAAAATTACCTGTTTAATTATTTAAGGATACAATGACATAATATTTACTTGAAATTTTTGGGACTAGTAGGCTATAGTTAACATTAATGACCAACTCCCAAGGACTATATTTGGGGGGGGGGAGAAAAAAAAGCTTTGCTTAATGTTTTTTTGTTTTGGGTTTTTTTTTTTAATCTACTTTTTTATTAGCAACTTTCTTTTTTAATAATTTGATTTACCTCTGGTATTTTTCTGTCAGTTTAATTTGCATGTTTTATAGAATTGTTACAATATAGTTTATACAGCCTTTGTTTTCTGATTTCTCACTCACTAATCTTATAAATGTTTTATATATTAGTACATATTCATTTTTCCCATTGTTTTTTATACACAGGTTTTTTTTTTTTTATACACAGGTTTTTTTAATTAGCTGTGGTTACCATGTTTTGCATTAGATCATCTTTATTCATCTTACACTTGAAAGCATACATCTTTTTGCCAATCTTTCTGTATTTTGTGCCTTAATATATTAAACATGATTAAATTTTATTCCATTTAAAAGCCTTTTAGTATCCAGCAGTCTCTGGGTCATCATTATGAACATTAACTTGTCATTACAGAGCAGTTGTATAGTAGACCTCCTGGGATGCTAGAGAAAGCATTGGGGCTTTTATTTTAGAACACCAGTTTTCAAGTAGCTTTTTGTCTAAATGGAGGACAGCACATAATATAGCACAATCTGAGAAGCCAGACCTGGAGTCTCTGGCCAAGTCACTGCAGCCCAAATGACTGGACTGCGGCATGGCTGCTCTTGGCATTTTCTGCTGCCTTAACAATCCCTGAGGTTTGGCACTTGATCAGTTTGGGTTGCGACAGTTGGGATCTGTCAGAAGACAGTGAAACCAATAGATAGAATCAACATTGCGATGGACTAGTTCAGTGATGCAGCCTCCGAAATGTAAGATCATTCCAAGGTGACTGTTAAAAAAAAGGGGTGGGTTTGGGGGGGATCATTTTTTGAGAGGGGAATATAAGCCAGGATTTCAGATATTCAGATTGACCTAGAAGAGTGTTTCTGAAGGTTTCTTGTTTTTCTCTTTAACTAATAAAAAGAGAGCTGGGGGAAAATACAGCATTTTTATTCAGATATGGTATTTCTTTGATTCTGAAGAA
Source organism: Canis aureus (assembly GCF_053574225.1). Lineage (NCBI taxonomy): Eukaryota > Metazoa > Chordata > Mammalia > Carnivora > Canidae > Canis > Canis aureus. The sequence continues at coordinate 45,696,531 of NC_135632.1, forward strand.
TAACACTTTAAATATCAGGCAATGTGTTTTACTAGTATAACTGTGGTGGAAGTTTATCCCTTTTTGCGACAATAATTTCCAATATTAAAAACTATTGCAATTGCTTGTTTGTTTTCACACATTTTATATGTGATTAAAAAAATCGAAGTTAACTAAAATCAATTCCTTTTTATGACTATTACAGTAAAAGGTAGCAAAAAGAGATCAAAGTCTAAGATAGTATTTATATTACTGATATAGTACTTCTGATAAAGTAAACACCTTTAATTGTAAACTGTTTATTGGATAAATACTGTGAGGGAAGAATGAACATGATAAATGTGGGCAATGAAAGAACAGAAAAATTTTCAAATATGAGGAAGTTAGAGTGAAGTGATCTGAATAGAGCCAGAAATAATGGCATTTTGTGTTTTAATAATTAACCGAGGAAAGTTTTCAAAATTTTTTCCCCTAGATTGGGCTAGGAGGGCTGGTCTAGGAGTTGGAGTCTGGGTATATTTTCCTTTAGTTAAATCTCTCTGTGACTTTTTTCCTCTAATGGTAACTGGACCAGTATATACATTATATGAACACAGTATATAAGTTATATGAATACAGGGTTTAAGATTCACAAAACTGAGAGATGATGGACCCAACCCTGACATTTAGTAGTTGTTCTACTTTCAGGAAAATCTTTCACCTCTGAATTTCTCTTTCCTCAGCCATAAAGTCAGAATTTGGGATTAGACCTATAAGGTACCTCTCTTTATGAAAGGAACACTAATCCTATCTGCAGAAGATAGGGTAACTCAGTTATGGCGTGTCCAGATGACAGGACATGATGCTACCCTTAAAGTGAATGAAGAAAGTTTATAAGTACAAATGGTAGAGCATGACTCATTGACTCATTTGTCCAACCAAGTTCAAGTCCTTCTACATGCCAGGTGTTCTTTTTGATGTTAGGGATACAGAAATGAACATATAGACCTAGAGTTTACCTTACGGAGAAAGAAATCAGACAATAAATAAATTAACATGAAGTCAGAGAGTCATAAATGCCATGAAGAAAAATGAGGTCATTTCTTTAATTCCTGAATCTTGGTAAGGAGAAAAAGAGGATATAGAATGTATTTGGGACATTAGTTTAGAATTTGTTAAAGACTCGGGGGCTGGTTGCCCTTGGATTGAGAATTGGAAGGTTTGGTTGTCAAATAGTAGGAAGAGAGGCTTATTACCTCGTTGTACCCTTTTGTGCTGTTTGTTTTTTTTCTTTTCTTTTTGACATGTGTGCGTGTATTGCTTAAAAAAGCAAAAACCAAAAAACCCAAAGAACTGGATCCTTAAGAGCTGTGGTAGAAATCTTTCTTGATGATATATTTAACATGCTTTAATCCAATCTGAAGTTTTTTGGCTAAGTGTACCGGTCTTATCTATGTGTCCCTGTCCTAATAATGTTTAGATAATAAAGTTTTGGCCTTTGGTTTTATCAGTCTTCTCCTTTTGATGCGTACAAATTTTTTTTGTGTGTTAACTTTTGCAATGCCAAAACTCAAGTTTACATAAAATTTTCTTTAACATGTTTCAAATACCATGAAAAGAAAATCTTTAAGTTCTAAACTTCTGCATAAGGACAGCTTACTTACTGCATGTCATCCTTAGGATAAGAATTAAAGTTCTTGACATTTTGTCTTATGTGTCTCAACTTGTATTTCATTTTCAGTATGTTTACTTTTAGGTTCCAAACATCGGTTGAACTTGGAGAACTCAAAATGAGGTCACTTCTTTTTTCCTCTGAAAAAAACCCCAGCATGCTAAGCATCTTTTCCTGATTTTTATCTCTGTTCTTTTCTAGTTGGATGAAAAATCTGACAAACAGTATGCTGAAAATTACACAAGGGTGAGTATATAAATTCCTAAGGGAATTAGTTTCTCAAGGTCAATTAAACTGAATTTCTACTGCTATTTCATTATTTTACTACATTTGAACTGGTGGAGCTACTCTTCCTTTCTTCATCTATTTCCTGTTCTTGACCCCCCAAATTCCTCTGAGCTTGAATCATGTGAAGCATTGGGAAGAGAAAAGATACTGCATTTTTATTTCCTTGAATGTCACTTCTTAAACTTTTGGCTGCTCTTTTGATTTTCATTCCCTAGAATTTGATCCTGAGAAGAAGCCATTAAACACTGAAAATTAAGTGTCTTTAGGAATGGTGGAGACAAACTCTGAGGGTTTTTTCCCCCCTTAAAAAAAAATTTTTTTTTAAAATAACTCCTTTCTAGGAGTTATTTTGTGTTAAAGTCTCTAACTTCTATACATATTTTTAGAAAGTCATCTTTGGGAAATTATCAGAATTAATTTCATGAGGTACCCAAAAAAGATATATCAGTTCTGTCCAGTAGAGATACAGCATAAGCCACAAATGTACCCCGCATATGTAAGTTTAAATTTTCTAGTAACCTCATTAAAACAGTAAAAAGAAACAGGTAAAGTTTACTTAAATAATATATTTCATTTAACTCATATCCAGAGTATTTCAATGTAATCAATGCGAAAAATTATTAATGAGATATTTTACATTCTTTTTTCCATAGTAAACCTTTGAAATCTGGTTTATATTTTACAATTAAAAAAAAATCTCAGTTTGGACTAGCCATATGTCAAATGCTCAGTAGCCCCATGTAGCTAATGGCTACTATATCGAACAGCATAGATCTGTGTCATTTGTTAATCCAGTAGCATAATCTAACATTTAAAGTAACTCTGGGAATAGCAGTCTAAATTCATAGTGATACAATTTGCTTGAGCTGCAGATTTTGTTTCCAACTCTATCAAAGTAGTAGGAAAAGAAAAGATTCTAAAGCAGCTTCGGGAACTCAGTAGAAGGACTGCTAATTAGCATACCAGTTATAAGTTCTGAACTGTTTTGGATTAATCTGATGTGCTCACCCCAGTGTTGTTTAAGATACAGCAAAGATAAACTTAGGAAACAACTTGCACACAAACTATTTCCTTTGTTATTATGGATTCTAGATTCCAATAAAGTATTGGAGTAAAGAGAGTTATGCTTAGTATGTCTGGGCCCTTCTCTGCATACCCCCCTTCCCATAGCAGTCTGCTCTGTCCACACCTTCTCATACACAGGTCTCCCTCACACCCCCACCCCAAGCCCAGTTTTAATTTCCACAGTGAATGTATTTGGAAAGAAACAAGACTTAGATGTGTCTTCTTCCTCTTTCTCTAGCCTTCATCTCGGAATTCTGCCTCAGCAACAACCCCTCTGAGTGGAAATTCATCCAGACGAGGGAGCGGAGACACCAGCAGCTTAGTAGATCCAGACACCTCATTAAGTGAATTGCGGGTAAACCGCAGTCTTTGGTTTGCTTTTTAAAAACCTTTTTTTGGCTTCTTTATATACGGAATACTGGGACTATTAACATTTAATGTGACTTAGTAGAAAGAAAAGGAGTATGAGTTCTTTAAAAAAAATTGTTAAAGACAGTTCAGGAATGTGACTCATCTTAAAGGAGATTAGTTAATTCTTTTTTTCTGTTCTCTTTCCTGAATATTTGATGATATTGGAATGAGTTCTGCTAATTTACAGATGCCAAAAAAAACTTGTTAATGTATGTAAAAGTAATTCAGATATAATTGGCCATATTTTAAATGGAAAAAATGTGGATATACAAGGAACCAGACTCTAGGAATTGTCAGTCTTTTGAGCCATTATGGTATTATCTGGCTACTTGAATATGGTTATCTCTCAATTTTTCATTATAGATGTAGTAATACCGGGGATAACAGAAGTACCAGGGTTGAGTCCTCATTCTTCTTATTAACCTTTTTATTAAAAGATGAGGACTTTGAAAATGTATTTGAATGTCTGTTGTGAGCAGTGGGGGAAGGGTAATAATAAAAATTGCATTCATTAATTGATTCAACATTTATTGAGCCCTTGACCCCAGAGATTTAGGCAATGTACCACATCGTGAACTTCAGGAGTTCACTGTTTCATAGGGAAGACAAACTGATAGAAACCAGTACAACCACATTGTGTGATACTATGTAGTAGCCAGAACAGGGTTATTAAGGGAATTCAGAGAAGTGTCAGCTGTGTTGGACTAGAAGAAGAGGTAACAAAAGGCTTTCCAAAGGAGTTGTACTCTGAGCTAACGTATGAAGGACGAAAACAAATGAATCAGGCAAAGGCTTTCTCAGAACTTCAGAGAACCAGAAGGTTGTTTGTATAGCACAATTGCCTGAGGGTAGGATGAGAAGTAAGGAGGAGAGGGAGGTGAGGGGGCAGATCTGGGAAGTAGTCATGGGCCAGACCACAAAGCATCATTTATGGTAGCCTAGAAGGCATTTTATTTTCTCCTGGTAACTGTGGGATATTAAAAAGAGTATCTGATTTGTGCTCTTAAAGAGTGACTCCAGATTGGAGGAAGCACTGGAGATGAAAGGAACAGTCCCCTGTGGTTGAATAGTGTGAAGTCAAAACTGTGATGGAAAAAGATGCAAGAAACTTGCTCTGAAGAGAATACTGGAGTTGATTGGTCAATAGAGATAGGAGGTTTAGAGAAGGCTTTTGTTTTCTTTCTTAGGCTGGCTTGATTATTATTTTCATTCCTTGACTTGAACCAGTAGAGAGGGAACAGGAAGGCAGAGGAAGGAGAGGGTGACTGAGGAGCAGGTGCCTTGTGTGGGTGCCAGGGTGCGGCTGGAGGGGGGGGCAAATGTGGAGGTCCTGGGCTGCTGACACAGTGAGGAGGAGGTGGGGACTGGGGTCCTGAGTCAGATTGTAGGTGGGTAGGTGCAGGAGTCTAGCTTAGAAATGGGCAGCCTGTATAAGTGGGCTGGGGGGTAGAGGGCGGAGAGATTTGCAGCAGTGACAGTGGCAGTCGAGAAGGAGAGCTGACCCAGGCTGACATGGTATGACTTTGAGAGTATCAGTATTTATCAAGCTCTTACTATGTACCAGGCATAGGTGCTGGGGGTGCAGCATTGAATGAGATCAACTCGTCTTCAGGGGGACAGGACACAGGAGGACAAAGCCCTCCAGCCTCACAACTTAGCTTGTGCTTGCCATTTCCTTGTATTGCTTCTTTAAGAGAATGACTTCCTTGAAGGAAATGAGAGTTTTGTATCCACACCTTCTCCTAGTAGCCCTTCAGTGTGTGCCTGTTGAATGAATCAACCAGCAGACAGACCTACTAAGGAGGGATGAAGAGGGCAGGGGAAGTATAATACAGCAAGTGTGTGTGTGACTGGCCTTTGAGAATTGATCCTGCCTGTATTGCAGAATTGTACTTAGGGAAAATAACCGTGGCAGTCATTTCCCCCTAAATCAGGCATTCTGAACAGATTGTATATAACAGGGTCAGGTATAAGGGAAACTGTATTTTCCATTTAAAATTTGACCTGCTTTACTTTTAAGGATTATGGTAACATTTGGAGCAGATGCTCTTTTCTCATCATTTAAATGGCATCCTCAGCATAGACTTTCTCATTTGACATAATGTTTAAAATGTAGGTGTTTAACTTCCTTCCCTGTATTTTCTTTCTCCCAAATTAATTGTGGTTGGTAAGCAAGTCATTGAAAGACAACTTTGTTCATATCCATTTATTATAGTTTTTAAAACTGCATGAGTCAGTATAATATGCTGCTTATAATTAATTTGCTACATATTTTACTAGTTCTAGGTGAAGCATTATGTTAAAAATTATTTAAATGTTTATAAAATTTTAAAAATTATATGTTAAGACTGTTATAATTTATATAGTTTTTTCCATATACAGTCCCACACCCCCCTTTGCTAATGCTGTTTCAAAACTCCTTAATACTAAGAAAATATTTAACACTTTTAGATTGATTACTCTAGACCTTCTCCAGCCCCACTATCACCTGACCTGTTTGCCCTGTTCTGTGGTTTAGAGTGGCAGTTATGCTGTGTACTTTGATTTTTCTGCTTTTAGTCTGGAATATACAAAAATAATTCACATTTTCATCTGAATTCTTTGAGACTTAAGATATGTTTGTGCATGGTTTTATGCAATGGTTCATTCCTATGTCCTGCAGGATATCTATGACCTTAAGGACCAGATACAGGATGTAGAAGGGAGATACATGCAAGGGCTTAAAGAACTAAAGGTATCAGGGCCCATTCTGCAGCCCAAGCATGCTGTCTGTACGCAGAAGGGTTGGGTAACAGTGGTTTCACAAGTTCTGTTAACCCCAGTGCACATAGCTTTACTAACAGTGTTTGTCTTTCAAGCATGTGCTTAACCTGCAATGTGTAGGAAAGGTGAACTTCCAGTATCTGCTTATGTCTAAATGTTTGGTAGAGTTTTTGGAATATTCAGTAAAAGATATTACACCTGAGAGTTTTTAAACTTTGTAAAATACTTGCATGTCCCTTGTGTCTTAGCCATACAAAATCAAATTGGGCAAACTCTTAAAAAGTACTCTGCAAATAAATATATATTTTTTTAAATTGAAAATTTGACCTTAACATTCTTCCATGCTAAATGAGAGAATATTGCCTATTTCTGTTACCAAATTCAGTCATATTAAAGGCAAGAGAAAGATATCTAAGAATGCATTATTTTTTTTTTTTTAAATTTTTGTTTATTTATGATAGTCAGAGAGAGAGAGAGAGAGAGAGAGAGGCAGAGACACAGGCAGAGGGAGAAGCAGGCTCCATGCACTGGGAGCCCGATGTGGGATTCGATCCCAGGTCTCCAGGATCGCGCCCTAGGCCGAAGGCAGGCGCCAAACCGCTGCGCCACCTAGGGATCCCTAAGAATGCATTATTATAAATATTCCTTTTAGAGGAAGGACCCTGAGGTAGGACGCCTATGTTTTTGTTTTGTTTCTTCTTCTTTTCTTTTTTAAACTATAGCTCAAAAAGGATTACACAGATTCAGTGCTTTAAAGAATTTGGGAGGTAAATTTAGATGGGCCTAAATCTTTTCCAAGTGAGGATTGCTACCAGTTTTCAATATAAGTGTCCATGTGAGGCAGACTTTTTGGTTGTCATTGGTGCTTGCTCTTCCCCGTGTTTTATTATGAAGTTCAAATCTAATATGAGGAAACTTAAAGTTTCTCTGAACACGTACATGTCCCTATTTCAAATAGAAAATACACATCAGGCCTCTAAAATCATAAGCCATTCAGAAAAGTGACTCAGGATATGCCCATAGGCCTGATGGGGCAGGGCTTTCATCATCTTCCCTGGTGTGATGTGAGGTAGCTCAGTTACCAGTCAAAAACTTCATGTGGATGATTATTGTCCCTTACTGACTCAGGACCAAAAAGGGTGTAGGAAGTCCTGCAAAGTGAGGCCACTGAGATGACAGTGTGTGGCTATCAGTAAACAATAGGAGAATTACAAAGGTAGTATGCAGATGTGCTCAGTTAATCTTAATGGCTCTAATCTTCAGGATTTAATTCCCTTTTAAGATTTTAGAGATAAGACTTTTGGAAATATCTTGGATCAAGGGAAAAAAATCCAATGTATTAAATAAATACACTCATTGAAGTCTCATATATAATATAATCTATCAGGAAAGCAAGTGATTCAGAGGCATTCTTCCTTGCCTTTTATTTTATTTAAAATGTTAAAAAAATTTTTTTTCTTACATCTTAGATCTACCATTTATTATAGTCTTTGAAGTATGTAGGAGAACAGATTAAATTTGAGACTGAACAACTACAAGATCCCTTTTAAGAGAAAAAAGCAAAACTTAATGTTCCTTGCATAAATGATCCAATGCTAAGAAAACCTGTAAGAAATACATTAAATATATCCATGTTAAGTACAACAGTTTTTTCTTTTTTTTTAAGATTTTATTTATTAATTTGAGAGAGAGAAAGAGAGCACGAGCAAGGGGAGAAGCAGAGGCAGAGGGAGAAGCAGGCTCCTTGGTGAGGAGGAGCCCCATGCCAGCTCCATCCCAGGACCCTGAGATCACAACTGGAGCCAAAGCAACCACTTAACTGACTGAGCTACCCAGGCGCCCCTCCATGTTCAGTACAACAGTTTTAAGCATATCCAGAGTAATAGAAAAGTCACTTTGTGATATACCGTGGTGTACCCAGTTTATTTTTTTCATTTAGAAGAGACCTATTTTATTTATTTTATTGAAGTATAAATACAATACTCTATCAGTTTTCGGCGCACAACATAATAATACAACAATTCTATACATTACTCAGTGCTCATCATGATATGTGTACTCTTGATCTCCTTATCTATTTCATCCATCCTTCTCTCCCACCCCTTACACACCTTTTTCCTTCCCTTTCCCTTTCCCTTTCCCTTTCCCTTTCCCTTTCCCTTTCTCTTTCTCTTTCTCTTTTTCTTTTTCGCTTTCTTTTTCTTTCTTTCTTTCTTTCTTTCTTTCTTTCTTTCTTTCTTTCTTTCTTTCTTTCTTTCTTTCTTTCTTTCTTTCTTTCTCTCTCTCTCTCTCTCTCTCTCTCTCTCTCCCTCCCTCCCTCCCTCCCTCCCTCCCTTCCTTCCTTCCTTCCCCTTTCTCTCTCTCTCTCTCTCTCTCTTATTTATTTATTCATGAACGACACAGAGAGAGAGAGAGAGGCAGAGACACAGAGGGAGAAGCAGGCTCCTTGCAGGGAGCCGGATGCGGGACTCTATCCCTGTACCTGGATTATGCCCTGAGCCGAAGGCAGACTAAGGCAGACGCTTTCCTGCTGAGCCACCTAGGCATCCCTCCACCTTTCTTTTCTTAATTCATGGTCAGCATATAATTGAGCTTATATTTATATATAAGCATATAATTGAGTTATATTTATATATATCCTTGGAGTGACTTTTTTAAGTGAGAGAAAAATAATTTAAGAAAATAGTCTGGTGATCAATCATGGTTGTGTGAATGTATCCGTATCCTATTAAAAAAGGTTACTAGGGGACTCCTGTGTGGCTCAGCTGGTTAAATGTCTGCCTTTGGCTCAGGTCATGATCCTGGGGTCCTGAGATGGAGCCCTGTGGCGAGCTTTCTACACTGTTTGTCCTCTTCCTCTGCCACTCCCCTTGCTTGTGGCTCTCTCTCAAATAAATAAAATCTTAAAAAAAAAAAAACAAAAAAAACCAAAAAGAATACTGAGACATTGGCCTTTGGAGGTGCTTTTTCTCATTGTAGCCTCCATGCAGAACCACTTGAGTTTTGTTAAGTTACAGATTGCTAGACTCTACTTCCAGATTTACTCATTCAGTGGGTCTGGGATGGGGTTGAAAATTTGCATGTTTATCCAGTTTCCAGCTAAAGCTGTTGCTAGTAGTATAGAATCTACACTTGCAAAATCACTGCCTTAGACACATTTAAGTAAAACTATTTCCTAATAGCTAGATTGAAATAATTAAAACTACCTTAACGCAAATTTAAAACTGTCTTCCATGGTCTGTTGTTTAAAGGAAGAGTACATGCCATAAATGTTATGTCAATTTTTTTTATTATGTCAAATTTATTGTTAAATATGGAATTTTTGCATCTATTGCTAAACTATCTTGGATTCTGATGTTCATGCAGTTAGTTATGCCCCATTTTCAGTGGGACTGAGCTGTGAGGAAGACTTTTTTTTTAATGCTATTAGCCTCTAAGAATCATTCTAAACTCTGTATTATATTAGGATCCTACTATATTTAAACCATTATACAATTGATTTTGCTTATATTTTTTATTTGGGTTATATTTGTTCCCAAACCTGGTATAAATATTATACAGCCCTCGTTTGTGAAGCATTGCTATCGTGTGTCGGTGTATGTATCCTTATTGAGGTATACCTCACATACTGTAAAAATTTACCCATTTAAAGTGTACACAATTCAAGTGGTTTTTAGCATAGTCACAGAGTTGCACAACCAACACCACAACCCAATTTTAGAATGCTTTCATTACCCCAGAAAGAAACCCTGTACTAATTAGCAGTCATTCCTCACCCTTCCTCTTCCTCTTCCACACCCAGCCCTGTGTAACCACTAATCTGCCTCTGCCTCTGTGGATTTGCCTTTTCTGGACATTTCATACAAATGGAATCATATAATATGTAGGCTTTTGTGATTGACTTTTCATTTAGTATAATGTTTTCAAGATTTATCTATATTGTAACATCCTTAACTATCATCTATCTATCTATCTATCTATCTATCTATCTATCTATCTATCTATCACGACTGGTGATATTGCAGTGTATGGATTTCCCACATTTTGTTTATGTGTCAGTTGATGGACATTTGGACTGTTTCCAGTTTTTGGCTGTTATGAATAATACTCCTCTGAACATTTGTGTACAAGTTTTTGTATGGACATACCTTTTTATTTCTCGTAGATAGCTCCCAAGGAATAGAATTGTTGGGTCATATGGTAACAGTATGTTTAAACACTTTGAGGAATTATCAAACTGTTTTCCAAAGCAGATGCATTATTTTACATTCTCCCCAGCAATGTATGAGGCTTCTAGTTTTTCCACATCCTCACCAACACTTGTTAATCTGGTTTCTGGTTTTCTTTTTTAAATTATAGCCATTATAGTAGGTCTGAAGTGGTATCTCATTGTGGTGGTGTTTTTTAACATTTTATTTATTTGAGAAAGAGAGCACAAGCAGGGAGAGAGGGAGAAGGAGGGAGGGAGAGGGAGAAGCAGACTCCCCGCTGAGCAGGGAGCCCAACATGGAGTTTGCTGGATCCCAGGACCTGAACCGAAGGCAGAAGTTTAACAGTTTGTACCACCCATGTGCCCCTCATTGTGGTTTTGATGTGCATTTCCCTAATTACTAGTGATGTTAAGCCTATTTTCCTGTGCTTCTTGTCCATTTTCATATCCTATTTGGAGAAATATCTAATCAAATCCTTACCCATTTTTAAATTGAATTATGTGTCTTTTTATTATGGTCTTATAAGAGTTCTTTATATGTTTTGGATACAGGTACCTAATCAGATATAAGATTTACCAATATTCTCTCCCATTGTATGGGCTATCTTTTTTTGGTACTTTCTTGATGGTATTGTTTGTAGCATAGAAGTCTTTTTTTTTTTAAAGATATTTATTTATTCATGAGACATACACACACAGAAAGAGAGAGAGAGAGAGAGAGAGAGAGGCAGAGACAAAGGCAGAGGGAGAAGCAGGCTCCATGCAGCCTGACATGGGACTGGATCCCTGGTCTCCAGATTACGCCCTGGGCTGAAGATGGCGCTAAACCGCTGAGCCACCCGGGCTGCCCAGCACAGAAGTTTTTCATTTTGATGAAGTCTTTTCTTTCATTGATAGTGCTTTTGGTATTGTATCTAGGAAACCTACTCCTGTCTACTCCAAGGTAATGAAGATTTAGTGCTGTTTTCTTTGAAGAATTTTATAATTTTAGCTCTTACACTTAGGTCTCTGATTCATTTTGAGTTAATTTTCGTGTATGGTGTGATGTAGGAGTTCAACTTTATTCTTTTGCATGTGGATATCCTGTTATCCCAGCGCCATTTGTTGAAAAAAGTATTCTTTTCCCATTGAGTTGTCAGAGTACCTTTATCAAAAGTCAGTTAATCACAAATGTAAGGGTTCTGGACTGTCAGTTTTGTGTCTTCGATCTTGGTTTGTTGAACATTTACATTAGTATTTTTAAAATTTATTTCTAGAAGTGATGACTTTTTCTATGTAAAATATTCTTTTTAACCTTAAAAATTGTTACTAGATAGTAATAATCTACCAAATTTGATATTAAAAAATAGACTTGTAAGCTGTTTTAAGCAGAAAACTTTGAATTCTATAAAATTTTAGGTATTTTGCTTTTTTTTTAATAATAATTTTTGTATTGTTTATGTATTTAAGAATGACCATAATTTGAATAATTGTTATAAAAATGTTTATGCATTTACATTAGCATTATTATGCACAACAGGAAAATACTGAAAACAGATGTCTGGAAAGTAGCAAAATTCAAATGAATATTGAGTTTTCTTATGTAAAGAGAGGCTATATTATGTTGTATCAATTCATTCTGAATACCAGTTTATTGAAAACAAGAGTAACATTTCTGAAAACACTGATGATGCTTCATTTTATGACTAATAGATACATGTGGTCTATATACCACCACATCTTTTAGAGGCTACACTGCTGCTTAATTTTGTTTTCTTGGATAGCAGAGAGCATATAAAATTCTTATCGTGGCATAATTGGCTTATTACCATCCTTCTGTTTCATGTGCATGTTACTAAACAAGGAGTTTCCCCAACTGCTTTATTTTGCAAAAGTGCATCTTCATGTGTTTGTGCCAGTGCTACATTTCCTGTTATATTGCATATAAGCAGTGAACATATTTTAGATATTAGGCTGATGGCTGTGACTTTCATTTAGGAGTCTTTGTCCGAAGTGGAAGAAAAATACAAGAAAGCCATGGTTTCCAACGCACAGTTAGACAATGAGAAGAATAATTTGATCTACCAGGTAGACACCCTCAAGGATGTTATTGAAGAACAGGAAGAACAGATGGCAGAATTTTATAGAGAAAATGAAGAAAAATCAAAGGTAATTGTGCATCTTGTATCATCCCTTTCCCTGGTTCAGAAAATTAGAACCTGATCTTTCAGAAGTGCTGGGCTTGATGGAAGAGTGCAGCATACCTGGGACTGAAGCTTCAGTCGAAACTGGTCCAAGGAAGTTGACACAATATGAGATGTCAGGTCTTAAAATATTTTCCTCTTTACATTTTTATAAAATCTAATTTTCCTAAAGAAAATCTTATGACCTCTTTCATTTTTTGAAGCTAGAATGCAACTCAAGTTTTATCTTTATTTTCTATCTCTTAATTGGAACAATTATAGTGAATTACTAATTTCTTCCTGTTTTAATGGGTTGGAATGCTACAAAGCTCCAAAGACTTTGAGTGAGACAGTTCATTGTTTTCTTTTCTATCATTTTTCAAAATAATCTGTTTTCTAAAAGATTGAAGAGAAGTTTTTAACCAGTTATTTAAAAATAGCAGGATGGAGACATGCATTAGACGTCAACAGATGTTTTCTTTAGAGGTTTGTAAGCTATATTGTTAAAATGAGCAGATGGAAAATAAAAGCCACTGTCCAAGGTCAGATTTGCCCTTTGACAACTTCAGAGAACAAATTGGGTTCTCTTATTGGATTTGGACTTTTAAAGTGTTGATGTCAGTCTAAGCAGAGGACAAAAGGATACTGTCAAAAAAATGAGTTGTGACTACATTGCAAAAGTAAAAAGCCCAGAAAATAACTTAGGAAATGTGCATTGGTAAGTTGTTAGAAACATCAGTAACATGAAGGGAGAGAAGCTGTTAATCTCATCTCAAAGGGACTGGCATTAATACTATAGACTTTAATGGGAATTTTTTTCCCTTGAGGACTGAAAATACTCATTCCAGTCTGTTTTGGTCTTGTTTAAAAAGTGCTTGGAAATGTTTGATGAGTTTGGGGGAAAAGAAGGATGATGGATAGGCAGATATAGAGGATTTTTAGGGTAGTGATACTGTTCTGTATGATACTATATTGGTGGTTACATTATACATTTGTCAAAACCCATAGAATATACAACACCAAGAGGGAAGCTAAAGTAAGCTATTGACTTTGGGTGATTGTGATATGTCAGTGCAGGCTCAGCATTTGTAACAAATGTACCCCTCTGATGCAGGATGTTGATAGTAGGTAGGAGAGGCTCTATCTATGTGGGGGCAGGGGTCTATAGGAACTCTGTACTTCCACTCAACTGCATGAACCTAAAAGTGCTCTAAAAAATAAAGTCTGTTAAAAAAAATGTTAGGATAAGAAGACTTGTGTCTATATAAATGAAAAAGAGACCTCTGGATATTTTCATACTGTATGACAGGGCTCATTGAAGCTATGATTTGTTGGCATAGGTGGTTTCCTCTGATTTTTCTTGTTTCTCAAGGGTCAGTTTCTGAGTTCTGAACTGTCATACTTTATGTAGAGTCCTTGGACTCCTTTTTTGCCTTTCCATGCATTTTTCATATCTACTTCTGGCTCTTTGTTTCTTGTAGATTAGAAGAAAATCTCATGGTAAGTATTTAATGTTCAGTACTAAAATGAGTTATCTTTCTATCTTCTCAAATGCCCTTGAGCATTTTTAGAATAAAAAAAAGCAGATCTCTATGATTAACTTACTAGGCAACTATTTTTTCTTCTATCATCTTTTGATATCTAGAGATATTTTAGTATACATAGAGCTATGGTTTTTACTTTTTTTTTAAAGATTTTATTTATTTGAGAGCAGAGAGAGAGAGAGAGAGCGCGCGTGCGCGCATGATTGGGGGAAGGAAGAGAAAGAAGAAGACCCCCTGCTAAGCAGGAAGCCTAATGCAGGGCTTGAGCCCGCAACCTGGTTCAACTTAACCAACTGAGCCACCCAGGGGCCCCTGGTTTTTAATTTTTATGTAAAAAAATTATGCTTAAAAAAAATTATGCTTTTCTTAAAGAATCATAAGCTTTTTAAATGCTTTGTAAATCTACTTCAGGTACCGTAATGGTGAAGACCTTGTAATAGTGTCTCTCTAGTATACCTTCTCTTTGAGCTCTTCTTCTTTTTTCTTTTTCTTAAAGATTTCATTTATTCATGTATTCATTTGTTTGTTTGTTTATTTATGGGAGAGAGAGAACATGCAGGAGTGCAGGAGGCTGAGCAAGAGCAGGGGCAGAGAGTGGGGGAGGTATAAGCAGACTCCATGCTGAGTGTGGAGCCCAACTCGGGGCTTGATTGATCTCAGGACCCCAAGATCATGACCAATATGATGACCTGCTTCTTTTATTTTAGCTTAGTTTTTTTTTTAATATTTTATTTATTCATGAGAGACACAGAGAGATTGAGGCAGAAACGTAGGCAGAGAGAGAAGCAGGCTCCCTGTGGAGAGCCTGATGTGGGACTTGATCCCAGGACCCTGAGATCACGACCTGAGCCAAATGCAGATGCTCAACCACTGAGCCACCCAGGCACCCCTAGCTTAAATATTTTTGACATTCATCCGTATTGTAGTATGGGTTGATACTTCACTATCTTTTAAGGTCTAGTACTATCCCTTTGTATGGGTATACCACATTTTGTTCATTTGTGTGTTGATACACATGATGCACATGCTATGATGAATGCTGCTGCTGTAAACATTTGTGTACAAGTCTGTGTATGTTGTCCTTTCTGTTAAGTGTGTACCTGGGAGGGGGTTCCTGGGTCATATGGCAACTCTATGTTGAACCATTTGAGGAATGCCAGACCATCTTCCACAGTGGTTACATCGTTTCACATTCCTACCAGCAGTGTATGTGAGTTCTGATTTCACCATAGCCTCACCAACACTTGTCATTGTCTGACTTTTTTTTTTTTTTTACAGCCTTCCTAGCAGCTGTGGTTTTGATTTGTATTTTCCTGATGACTAATGATTTTCAGTAGATTTTCATATGCTTCATATATTCCTTGGAGAAATAGCTATTCAGATCTTTTTCCTATTTTTTTTTTGCCTATTTTTTTTTTAAGATTTTATTTATTTATTAGAGAGAGAGAGAGAGAGAGCACAAGCGAGGGAGGGGCAGAGGGAAAGGGAGAAGCAGATTTCTCACTGAGTGAGTAGGGAGCCTGATGTGGGGCTGGATCCCAGGACCCTGAGATCATAACCTGAGTGGAAGGCAGACACTTAACCTACCTAACTACTCAGGTGCCCCTCTTTTTAAATTGGATTGTCTTTTTATTATTGAGTTGTAAAGAGTTTATATATTCTAGATAAAAGTTACTTATCAGATACAACTTAAAAATATTTTAAAATATCATTATGGGAACGCCTTGGGTGGCTCAGTGGTTGAGCGTCTGCCTTTGGCCCGGGGTGACCCTGGAGTCCCAGGATCAAGTCTCACATTGGGCCCCTGCATGAAACCTGCTTTTCCCCCTGCCTGTGTCTCTGCTTCTCTCTGTGTGTGTCTCTCATAAATAAATAAAATCTTTAAACAAAAAAAAAATTTTTTTAAATCATTATGAAGTCAAGAATACAAGTATTTGATGATTTTGAATTCATTGTAGCTTTTATTATTCTTGATTTTCAAATTGTTCAAACTTTAATATGAATGTTTTCAGGTTGATTTCTGAATGATTTCGACATGAATCTAATTTTTTTTTTTTTTTTTTTTGATAAATTGTTTGGTATCTAGCACAAGAAAGTGTTCCAGGCTCATCTGGTACACTTCTTGCTCCAGATCTGGAATTAGCTGTTTGTCCAAGGAGCCTTCGTTCCTTTAGTGGAGCAGTATGGGTGCTAGAGAGCTCTTGCCACTAAGATGATCACTGTTTATAAAGGCTCTTTAGTGGTTGTATCGGGGAAATATTTATGTGGGGTACTTTTTTGTTTTAAAGTCAAAATATATTATAAATTTATGCTGGTAGTTCTAGTTCGTGTTTAGGATTCCAGCATTTTTCCTTACCCTCTGTTTTACATATGTATATCTCTGTTTTCCCACTGCCAGTTCTCAAAGTCACTGAGGGTGATAGTAATTACATTATAATCTCTTCTCTTTGCTCTATCCCACAGTGCTCAGAATAGCAATACCAATGTTGCCACAAATGACATAATTACTGAAAATAGTTAAAAGTTTTTTTGTTTTGTTTTGGTTGGTTGTTATTTTGCTGCTATACTACTTATAGTCCAGCCATTGTTTTGAAAAGTTACTTGAAATAGTTTCTTTCTCTGTACTTATGCTGCTAACTGGTTATATAATTAGGCTCACTGCATTTTATTTTCTATACTTAGAAATTGCTTTAAAATTTTTATCTTTAAATTATTTTTGCTTTTAATTGCGGTAAAAAAAATATAACAAATTGACCATCTTAACCTTTTTAAAGTGTTAGAGTTCAGACAGTTCAGTAATATCAAGTATATTCACATTGTGGTGCAATGGGAACTTTTTCATCTTGTAGAACTGAAACTCAGAATCCATTAAACAATAACTATCTACCCTCCTCCCCCCCCCCCACTCCCCACCCCCAATCAGCTCCTGGCAACCACTGTTCTTCTTTCTCTCTCTCTCTGAGTTTAGCTACTCTAGGTACCTCATAAAAGTGAAATCATACAGTATTTGACTTTTTATGACTGGCTTATTATCCTTCTTTTTTTTTTTTTTTTTTTTTTAATTTTTATTTATTTATGATAGTCACAGAGAGAGAAAGAGAGAGAGGCAGAGACATAGGCAGAGGGAGAAGCAGGCTCCATGCACCGGAAGCCCGATGTGGGATTCGATCCCAGGTCTCCAGGATCGCGCCCTGGGCCAAAGGCAGGCGCCAAACCGCTGCGCCACCCAGGGATCCCCCTTATTATCCTTCATATAATGCCTTCAAGGTTTATGCACGTTGTGTTGTGGCATGTGTCAGAATTTCCTTCCTAATATTCCATTGTATGTATGTACCACATTTTGTTTATCCATTCATCTGTCTGTGGACACTTGGGTGGCTTTCATCAGGAATTGCTCTTTCACTTTAATTTCGTTTTACAGTTACATAAGATATTTATATCTGAAGTCAAATCAGCAAAGAAAATATATTCAAAGAAGCCACTTGTCTATTTCTGTTCATCCCTATTTCTTGAGGGGATTTTTAAAATCATAAATGCTTCATCCTTCCATTTTTTAGCTTAAAAGGGTAAATATATTTTGCTATTTGAAAAAATATATACAAATATGTATGTTTTTAGCCTCCGTTTCTTAAAAAAATGGTAGCATACTATAAATACTACTCCCACCTTGCTCTTTATTATCTTATGATTGTGGGTATTCCTCATTCTTTGGTATTACTACATAGTTATTCCATGGTGTGCACTGCAGTATAGTTTATTCTATCAGTTCCCTATTAATGGACATTTGAGTTATTTGCAGTCTTTTGCTGTTAAAACTAGTCCTGCAAAAATGATGTACTACATAAATCTTGCATTTTTGCAGGGATGGCTGGGGAGTCATCAAAGTGGGTTTACAGAGAGACAGTACCTTTTGTTTCTGATATAAGGTGTATTTTTTTCCATAGTTTATCATTTGTGTTTTTACTTTGCTTAGAGTTTCTTTTGCCATTCAAAAGTTTTTATGTAGTCTAACTTATTATCCATTTCCCTTTCTTGCTTGTGGATTTTTAGGTCACTTTTTTAATGACATTATTCTACTAGAGTTATAGGAATTCACTCATTTTTTTTCTCAAGTAACTATATCCTTTCCTTCTGTCTCTTCCTTTCATAAACTTCCAACCCATTTGAAATTTGTCCGGGTTTGTGGTGCAATGTGTGGTTCTAATTTTCTTTTTCCATTTGGATATCAGCCTCACTAACATAGAACTCTTATCTTTTCTTATTGATTTGGGATGCCCATTTTGTTTTGTTGTTGCTTAATATATTTGCACATGTAACTGGGTGTATTTCTGGATTTTCTATTCTACTTTTGTCTGTATTCTTAAGGCCTTACAAACAATGTTTTAATTATATAGGCCTTATATCTAGTAAGGCTAGCTTTCTTCATTATTAGTATTTTTTTCTGGCTGTTTTTTCTTATATTTTTCTTCCAAATAAACTTTATAATCAATTTATCAATCTCTGATGAGAAAAAAAGCCTAATGGTATTTTTATTTGGACTTCATTAAATGTGTAGATTAATTTGAGGGAGAACTGGCATTTTTATGATACTGAGGTTTTTTTAATCCAAGAAGATGGTGTGCTTTTCTATTTGTTTGGTTCTTCTCTGTCCCTCAGGAATATTTTATATGATTTTCCTCATACTGATTTTGAGTATTTCTTATAAGTTTACACATGCATTTAAAAAATTTTATTCTTTGATATTGCATTTATTATGTTTTCTCTCTAGATTTTTATACTTATAAAGGTTATTGAGTTTGATTTATTTATTTTTAAAGATTTTATTTATTATTTGAGACAGAGGGACGCAGAGAGAGGGGGGAGAGAGTAGGAGAAGCAGACTCCCCACTGAGCTGGGAGCCTGACTTGGGGCTCAATCCCAGCACCCCAAGATCACGACCTGAGCCAAAGACAGACGCTTAACCATCTGAGCCACTCCGGTGCCCAGATTATTGACTTTTACATATTAATTTTATAACCTGTTACTTTATTAAGTCATCTCATTGTTCTTAGTAATTTTGCCACCCATTAGTCTGGATTTTCTAGATGTATGGTCCTAGGAGATGAAAAAATGTTAATTTTCTGAATCTTTCCATAGAATACAGAATTTTTCTTTTCTTTTCTTTTCTTTTTTTCAGAATTTTTCTAAGTTATCAGGCATGGGAAGTCCAAGTGTGTTTCTGGAGGTCATACTTAACCTCTGTATTACTATATTGTAGATGTTCCAGTTTGTCATGTGCCATTATCTGTGTCAGTTGTATCATTTGTTTCTTAACAGGAGTTAGAAAGGCAGAAACATATGTGTAGTGTGCTGCAGCATAAGATGGATGAACTTAAAGAAGGCCTTCGACAGAGAGATGAGCTTATTGAGGTATGTGCATGAACTGTGAAATACTTAATTTTGAACAAAATACACTGAATGTGACAAGGGAGTGTATGTTGGGAGGGAAGGGAGTTAAAATGCCACAGTTTCCTTGTCTCTTCATCTTGGCTGTACCCTAAATTTTCACACACATGAAACATAGAGTCAGGCTTAAAAAATTAATGCTACCAACCTTATAAACATTCCCCCTTGCAATAGCAAAAGCTTTTGTAATTATCTTTTATTCCTAAGCATATTCTTTCCTAAAGCTATCTTAGAAAATGGGCAAAAGGCAAAATTACAAGTACCATTAATCTTTGGAATGTAGTGAATGCTGTCTGCTGGGACAGGATTCTTGGGGAGTGAGACATTTGATCTTGACTGAGGTAGATCTATTTCTGAGGCGGCTAAAGGAAAGGACTACTCAAGATAGACACCTTACATACAAAAAGGTGAAGGTTGGCAGGTTGTGCTGCTGGAGGAACCCCAAGTGCCATGGTGTTGGCAGCATCCCAGGAATGCAAACCAGTAGGGTCCACCAAGAAATCTTTGAAAAGCCTTTATTATCCTTTTGTTCCTGCTACCTTGTGAGCATCTGTTTTTTTTTTTTTTTTTAAATGTGGTTTTTCCTCATGTTTTATAAGTATGCTGGGACAGGATCCTGCCCACTGGCTTGGTGTGGTTATCAAAGGTGTCTTATGTTAACTTAATGTTGATGACAT
This sequence comes from Canis aureus, assembly GCF_053574225.1. Classification (NCBI taxonomy): domain Eukaryota; kingdom Metazoa; phylum Chordata; class Mammalia; order Carnivora; family Canidae; genus Canis; species Canis aureus. Next base: position 45,716,727 of record NC_135632.1, read on the forward strand.
GAGAGTGATTTCAGGAAGGCCAGCTCCTAATGATCCCTGGGAAATGCCTCCTGCACCACACTCCTACTCATCCATATTCCTGCTGCTCAGGACTTGCCCTGCCCCCACATTGTTCTGCTCCCTCTTTCTTTCTTCCTTCAATGGACCTGCCCCACTAATCTCTCACCCTGTAAATGACTTGCAAAAACCTTAATAGAGGAAAAGAAATGACTACTTTTCTGTATGTGGATTTGTGTTACTTTTCTTCATTCTTGAGAATGATTGAATGTAGCTGGCTGAAAGCAGGTAGAGTTTGTGAATTCTAAAGGCAGACACATAACCCTTTGAAATCAGATTACATCTGAAGTTAGTTCTCCTAGTTTTTCCATTTTTGGCATGAAGCATATTATTTAAATTTTGTATCCTGCTGGTATTTAAAAATAATGTGTATTCCTCTCTTTTGGCTTTTTGTGTTCTTTTTTGTGTGTCAATATGCCAGCCACTTATTATTTCTTTTTCTAATTAAGATATATACTTTCCCCCACTTTTGATTTCAAACGAATAATAAAACTACTTTGGCAGCTGCTTCTCAAATTCAGTAGCTTAAGTCAGAATTGGGTAAGTTAATTTGATGATTATGCTTAAGAGGAATTGTATAATGCTTGATTCCCATAACTTGTCACTGGTTTCTTTAAAAGCCAAGGGTGCTGGATATACAAACTTTAAAGACCTTAGTTTTAGGAGTTTTTATGTTTAGAATTAACATTTCTTAGATGTTAATACCTATGTCTATGTATAACCGAAAACCTTGGATATGACAAAATAATGCCTTTTGGTCTTTCATTTTAAAGTATATAAGAAATGTGTAAGTAGGGAAAATGGGAGATGATCATTTACTAATAATTCTTAAAAGAAAACCTGTTAAACAGTAAAGGGTATAAATTGAGGCTTGTTGCCTAAGGAGAACTGTTATTTTAAGAATTGCTACATGCTAAATTCTAGTTTTTCTAAAAAACTAAACTAAAAATATGACTGTTCATTCGAATTCATGATATTCTTGCTGTTGTAGGTTCTGCTAACAAATTCAAAATGATTAAACTGAGATATGTCTTGTATTTTTAGTTCTGCTTAAAAAAAAGTATAAAACTACTGCTTGTTCTCTGTGATAAGGATCATGTGTTCCTAAGCAAATCTGAGTTTCCTTCTCTAGAAGTTGTTCCATGTTTGGAGAAAAGGCAGTAATCAGAGGAAGAGTACACACATGGAGCTGCATGTACACAGAAACCCTAGCTGGCTTGCTGCCTCAGAGCTGTGTTTGCAGCAGCTCTTCCCACTTCCCCTGGGGCAAGCCAGCGGGAGGCCTGTGGCCAAGACACTGGATGTCATCTTTCCCTTTAGTGAGCAACTCTTGCCTCTCTTGTTCATCACAGACTTACTTTCTCCCTTTGTTAAATTTCTTTATCAGCTTTATTTTTTATACTGTTTTCCTCCCTCGGACCCCGACCGTTTTTTCTTTCTGCTCTTTTATTCTCTCCCCCTTTCCTCTGCAGGAGAATCAACGAATGCAGCAGAAAATAGACACCATGACAAAAGAGGTGTTTGACCTTCAGGAGACACTTCTTTGGAAAGATAAAAACATTAGGGTATGAAATGAAATTGGGCTTTGGTCTGAAGCCCATTGATAAGGAATAGACCAATATAATTTAACTTAGAGATTCATAAGAATCTGTCCTTTCTGTTATTTTTGAGCATTTTATACACTGAAATGTGAATAAGCAGGAGACAGAAAAAAAACCTCCCAGGGCAAACTCAATATTATGCCTGGAAAGAACTCTTCTTTCTAGTGGACTCTGGGTTTGTGAAACCTACAAACTAGGAAATTTCTAGGGAAGTTTATTTCCCCAGGATTCTTATCCAGAAGCAGCCACAGGCGTTTAATTCAAACTCTGTGGGTAACTTGATATCCTCACATTGCAAGAAGTTTGGATGAGAAGCAAGAGAACAGTGAGTGGGGGGTGGAGGACAAGTAATTACCATCCCATAAATCCTTGGTGAATAAAATGGGAAGAGATTAACATCAATTTAGTTACGGAAGTGAATAGGAATGTAAGATTTGTTGGATTTGCCAAACCATGACGTCATCTCTAATTATAACCCCATGATTCCCCAGAGCAGGGGCCCAGATAAGGAAAGTCTTCAGTGCTTCTTTTGCTAAGCACTTTAGGTAGATTCCAAGTGCACAGGAGGCTGGAAAAATTCCCACCAGTTCATCCTGTGTCACCCTTTGACGCGTACCCCATCTCATGGCTTAATAAGCTCTCTGTTCTGCACTGGTACCACACAGCCATAGCTGCCAGAGGCTTACCTTGTCAGAGAGGGGCTATGGTGGAGGAAGCAGAGAGAGGAAACCCTTGTCCTGAGAACATAGAAAGATTTGTTCTGCTTGAGGTTAGGTGGCATAGGGAAAAGTTGGCAAAGATCCCCCAGAACACCTGTGATAGACATGCCTGGATGAGAAGCCCTCTGGGTCATACCCTTCATTGTGGGGAGGGTTCTTGTATCCAGTTCTTTTCATATCTCCAAGGACCTATCTTCTTACTATTATTATTCTTTAAAGATTTTATTTACTTACTTGAGAGAGCCCGAGTGTGAGCACAGGAGCAGGGGGGAGGGGCAGAGGGAGAGGGCGAGGCAGATTCCCTGCTGAGCAAGGATTCCCAGAGGGGGCCAATCAGTTGATCAATCCCAGGATCCCCAAGATCATGATCTGAACCCAAGGCAGACACTTAACCAACTGAACCACACAGGTGCCTCCCTATCCTCTTATTATTAATAAGTATATGGAAAACAAAATTACATCTTAAGAGCGTTTTTTATTGTTGTTGTTTTTTACTTTTTAAGAGTTTCCACTATTTAAATACAGAGTGTCTAAAAATCCACCCAAAGCCAGAAGAGCCTTCTGGAATAAAAAATAATGACTGTTAAGAGTTGTGAGATTTTGACTATGAACTGCTGATTTTATTTACATTTTTATTTGGGGAATTTAAAGTGAGATGTGAAAAAAATGTATGGCACAAAGCAGGTAATTTGTAAGGGTTCATTAGTGTCTGGTCACTATCTAGAATGGTTTTCGTTTAGGACCTTAACATAATTTTCTTTAGCATGGATCTGTATGTCCATGATTTCTATTTTGTATAATTATCTTAGTATTTAAACTGATTATTTTGGATCAGCCATAGGAAAACCCCAAAACACTCATTCTAATAAAATAGCTGTTCAAAATAAAACAAAAAAGATGTTTTTTTCCTACCAAAAAGATGTGCTCATAGTTAAGAGAAATTATTTGATTTTTAAGTATCTATGGCATTATTGAATGAATAAGTGGCTATCTTCTTTCTGTATGATATATAATAATGTGATCCTTTGGCTATTTTTAAAAGTTTAACTTAAAAAAAATTTTTTTGAGGTAATTGTAGATTCACATGCAATTGTAAGAAGTAATACAGAGAGGTCCTGTATGCTCTTAACCCAGTTTTCCCGAGATGTAACAGTTTGCAAAAACTGTAATACAGGGATGCCTGGGTGGCTCAGTGGTTAAGCATCTGCCTTCGGTCCAGGGCATGATCCTGGAGACCCGGGATCGAGTCCCACATCGGGCTCCCTGCATGGAACCTGCTTCTCTCTCTGCCTATGTCTCTGGCTGTCTCTCTCTCTCTCTCTGTGTGTGTGTATCTCTCATGAATAAATAAAATCTTAAAAAAAAAAAACTGTAATACAGTATCACAGCCAGGATATTGACCTTGCTATAGGCAAAATACAGAACATTTTCACCGCAAAGGATCTCTTCCGTTGCCCTTCTATAGCCTTATCTACTACCTCCCCTACTCCTCCCCAAATCCTGGCAACCACTAATCTTTCTCATTTCTGTAATTTTGCCATTATAAGACTATTATATAAATAGAATCATACAGTATTTAACCCTTTGGGGTTATGTTTTTCACTCAGCATAAATCCCTTGAGATTTATCCAAGTTGCATGTATCGATAGTTGGTTCTTCCTTTGACTTTTTAGGAAACTTTCTAAATTGTGGTAAAATACAAATATAAATAATATAATAATAATAATGTAAAGTTTACCACTTTAACCATTTTTCAGTGTAGAGTTTGGTGGTATTAAGTACATTCACTCTCTTGTGCTACCATCACCACCATCCACCTCCAGAGCTCTTTCATCTTTCAGAACAAAACAGTGCCCATTAAACAGCTCCCCATTTCCTTCTCCCAGTAGCCCCTGGCAGCCATCATTCTACTTTCTGTCTCTATGGATTTACTATTCTAGGTACCTCATTTAAGTGGAATCCTAGAGTCTTTGTCTTTTTGTGACTGGCTTACTTCACTTAGCATAATGTCCGCAAGGTTTATCTGCCTTGGGACACGTGTCAGAATGTCTTTCCTTTTTAAGGACAAATAATATTTCATTGTCCGTACGTACCATGTTTATCCATTCATCTGTTGGTGGACAGACACTTGGTTTGCTTCCACCTTATGGCTATTGTGGATAATGCTGCTGTGAATATGAGTTTGCAAATACCTCTTTGTGACCCTGCTTTCATTTCTTTGGGTTTATACATAACACGGAGTGGAATTGCTGCATAATATGGCAATGATATGTTTAAGTTTTTTGAGGAATAGTCAGACTGTATTCCACAACAACTATACCATATTACATTCTCATCAACGCTGCATAAGGGTTCCATTTTTTTTTTTTTCTGTTTTCTGTTTTTTTCTGGTAGCCATCCTGATGTGGTCTTCCCATGACTTACATAAGACACATTTTCAGTATAGTCAGTGACTTTAACTACCTAATATATCACTTGTCTCTAGCTTCATTTTCAAGATTTAAAGTTAGTAAGTTGGTAAAGGAACATGGCCATTATTCTCATGTTAGAGTTTGGTTTTCTTTGGTTCTCCTTCATCAATCTTTGTAGTCATGCTTGTAGCCCTAAAGCAGTTCCAAGTTCCAAGTGGTGATGTGTTGAATAAGTACATAGAAAGGACTGGATAGCCCAGTATGAGACTCACTCCCATTCTGACTAAAGATATTTCTGGCCCCGTGCAATTACATGGAAAAATAACCTGTTGCCCCCTAAGTTCAGCCTGTTATACATAACTTTCAGGCTTCTTGACACTAGAATTTGAGGTTAGGTCAAGGGTAAAGAATTACTTAGATCCCACAAGCATGTAGTTTTTATCCTAGCGGGGTGGGGGGGGGTGTTGGTGGAATCTACTGTAAGAGCTATTATTAAATGCAAGCACAGGGTAGTGGTTTTATGGTCAGGTCCTACAGAGGACTTCAGAGCCAATGTGAATACATTTGCTCCAATTATAAGATATTTTGGTAGCCTCCAAACTTTGTGGTGAAAGGGGAGAACTTATGGGATGTAGTTTATTTTCCCGTCCATAATTCTGGGAAGATGAAATCAAAAAGTTCGAAAGTAGAGATAAAATCCATTGCTATAAGATGTAGGAAGGGGGGCAAATGGCACGTTCTGGCATTTGCTAGAATTTCTAGTTTCAAATTGGTCTGTTCCTAAGAGATCTTGTATATTTATTTAGTGGTGTTGTTTATGTAGAGCATGTTGTGGCAATGATCACTGACCGGTTATATGTGGTGATGCATGGCATAACTATGCACGCAGCTACCAATAACCCACAAATATCTAACCCACAGAAGTTAAAGTGTCTGTCAACAGATGGGAAAGTATTGCTTTGTGCTTTTTTGTCCTGATATTAACATTTGTTATTAATGTAATAGAGTGGTAATATTAGCTTGCAGTGTTAGGGTAAATGCCTCATGATGCCAGAAACTCAAATTATTAATATAAAGGCAAGACATGCCATATGGTGTGAATGTAAATTGCTGAAAGGAAATCAGATAGTGGTGTTGCAGTTTGGGTGAGTATGGGTTGGGCTTGCCCTTACAGACTACTTTTCCAGAAACATCTGGGATGACAGTAAGGAAACATAATCGTGGCCTTCTTGGGACTGTGACATAGAAAAGTATGCAAAGGTTTTGGAACCAAACTGAACTGGAACCAAAAAGAAATGGATTCACTTTCTGGCTTTGCCACTTACTGCAACTTTGAGAGGGAAAAATTATATTCATATAAACACCTCTTTGAGCTTCAGTTTTCTGATCTGTGAAATGGAGATAAAACAAGTGCAGGATGTATAAGGGAGAAATTGAAAATTTATTAGGGCAAAATTACGTGTCTTTGTAGCACTGCATACGATATAGTTGGAGCTACATGGATGGTGGTTGCTAGCATCCCTTATTTACTTATTGCCAGTTTGGGTGCACAGTAAGACTGTAATGATTTAATCAGTAATGAAGCAGTTGGCTTGGTTTCTAACCCTGTAAACTGAGAGGAAAGTTACCTGTTGTAGTTTAACTTCTTGGCCTAACGGGGCTGTTGGCAGAAAATATTAAATATATGAACACTTGTGTAGAGAAAGGCTTTTTCAAAATAGTCTGGCTGTCAGGTGTCTGCATAGACTGCTTGCCTGGGGTATGTTTTGAATTCTGGGTTATTTCATTATATAGAACAGATCTGATTTTTCAGTGATGACTGAAGCATGTGCCTACTTCTGCACTGTTGGTCTCAGCTCTGACAGTTGTGATTCAGGCAGTGGCAAGGGAGATCCAAGTAAAAAAAAAGTGGTGGGGAATATAAAAAATAGTGAAAGGGAATAAAGGGGAAAGGAGAAAAAAATGAGTAGGAAATGTCAGAGAGGGAGACAGAACATGAGAGACTCCTAACTCTGGGAAACGAACTAGGGGTGGTGGGCGGGGGGTGGGGGTGACTGGGTGATGGGTACTGAGGGGGGCACTTGATGGGATGAGCAGTGGGTGTTATTATATAGGTTGGCAAATTGAACACCAATAAAAAATAAATTTATAAGAAAAAAGATAATAGTTATGGAAAATTTAAAAAATAATAACAAAATAAAATAAATATTTCCCCCCCCCCCCCAAAAAAAAAGAAAGAAAGAAAAAAGTGGTGGGCTTTCCCTGAGCCTTCCCTGGGACTCTCCCACTGCAGCAGTGCTCGCACTATGTACGTGGGCAGTACTACTGTTGTCCCTTATGTTTTTCCGATGAGAAATCTGAGGCATAGGTTAAGTTAGTACGTGCCAGGACTCAAAAGCCTGATCCCCAAACCCATACTCTCCTGCACTCCATAGGTGGGCTGCATTTATTTTGTCAGTGTTTTAATTTTGTTTTTCCCATTTAGAAGGGTATACCAGAAACCAGATGGTTTTTAATTGTATTTAATTAAATTAACAACAGCAACAAACAGGTCCTTGGGAATCACTTTGGAGATAGCTATTTTGAAGTAAGTGGTTTTTGAGGAATATTTTGCCATACTGCTTGAAGAACAATCACTACAGCCAATATTTAAGTAAGATAGCTTGTGCATACTGGTTATTTTTTTCTTCCAGGGCCATTAAAATTTTTTTAAATTAAAACTTTTTTTTTTTAAATTAAAACATTTTAAAATTAATTTTGTAATTAAGAATTTTCACTGTCTTCTTGAATGAACAATTTTAGTTAAACATGAAGTGTATTTGTTTGTTTTGGTCACCATATGAAAATATAGTAAGGAAAACTTTAATATTACTGCTGTCTTCATCTTCCTTTTCCTGTTTTTTTTCATCAACTGGAAAAGAAAGATCAGTTCTCCTGCCTGATGTGATGAGCATGTTTTGGCGAATTGATGCACGATTAACCAGTTTCTGTTAAAAGTCTCCTGTGGAGATGTGTGTCCATATGACCTTGTATTTCCTCCCATATCTAACTGCCAGTTTCTAAGCTTTTATTACTCCCTTGTCTTTTATGCCCTTATCTTTGTTTATTTGAATTAGGTTCTCTCTGCTACCTCTTTCACTTGCTCTTTTTCTGTGCCATTCTTTCCTTTGCTACCCTGTCTAAAACCAGGCCCTAGAGAAACAGAAAGAATACATTGCCTGCCTTAGGAATGAGCGAGATACGCTCAGAGAGGAGCTGGCTGACCTGAAGGAGACAGTGAAGACAGGAGAGGTATGTTAGCTTTAGCCTGGAGTTCAATCCCTCACTGCTTTATTCTTTCTTCCTTTCATCCTGTTATCTTTCCCAGCCCGAAGACAAACCAGCGTTCATTCCTCAATGCAGATTTGGTAGGTTTCGGTCATTTCTTCTACGGAGCTATATTCTATGTCACTAGTTCTAACCGGATGTTACCTGTGGCAAAACTATGGTCACAGAGTTGCCCGACAGAGCATACTGCTTCCACGTGGGCCATGTTTTGTGACGGTGGGTTTTTTCCTTCTCCACAGAAACATGGCTTAGTTATAATCCCTGATGGCACTCCCAATGGTGATGTCAATCATGAACCAGTGGTCGGAGCCATCACCGTGGTGTCTCAGGAGGCTGCTCAGGTCTTGGAGTCCGCAGGAGAAGGTCCACTAGGTAAGATGCTGCCTGCTGCTATGTTGACTTGGATTCACTGTCCTATTAGACTTCTGGCTTACTCATATCCCATCTTGGATAACAAAAATAACACAAGGGCCATCTGAGGTTTATCTAAATTCTTAGCAGGAAGAAATCTGGGCACCTTGTCTTTAGCCATCCTTGATCTTGGGAAACCAGCATCTGGGTCATTGTAAGGGTCCTGGATAGAAGCACTGTTGGTGTATACACATTGCTTTTGTACTTAGATACAAACCTTCCCAGAAGACATGATCCAGCACATGTGTCCCAGGGAACCAGCAGGCTGGTAGGGGACTTCCCAAGTATGTTTTAAGTTTCTTTTTCCTGGAGAATCTGGTTTTATGCTCTGCTACTTATCCCAGGGTTCTGTAGCTCTTGGCCACCGCACTTCTTAAGGCAAGAAACAGATGACCAAGAAGTCAGATCTTAGAGGAGTGTTTCTAGAGCAGAGTTTCTGAACCTCTTAAAATCTAAGCCTCTTAAATTTAAGCTTTTGAGACTTTAATAACACCTCTCCCAGGAAGCCACACAGATGCCTACTCATTGGCTCCACTAAGAATTCTGCTCTAGAGGAAGGAAAATTGCATGGATACTCAACCACCAGCTCACTTTTTTTTTTTAATTTAAAAAAGATATTTTTTCTTTTGTTTTCATTCCGTATGGGTTTCCTAGAGGAGTGGGACTTTTTCAGAGTTAGTAAACACATAGTGGAACACTTTGATACAGGAGAGGATGCAGGCGAGGCAGGGGGAAAAGGCACTGAGTGTGTGGCTGGGGGCAGTCCAGGGCTTCCTCTGCTTATTTGGAAGGTACTGGGGGAACCAGCTCTTATGTTTGGTCGTAACCTTAGTTGGTTGTGGGAGGCGCTGGCTCAGTGTCAGCTGCTGCTTTTACTCATCTATGGTCCCCCTCAGTGTAAGGAGCTTGTTTTAAGGCCTGCTTGGGAGTGAGCCCTAGCAATCCTGCAGCCACACCCCAGATCAGTCCTCTACTGACTGCCTGCCTGTGGCTCACAGTTGGTCTCCACTTCCCCCACTAGCCTGTGTGGGTCTGTGCTCCTTCAGCATTGTGTTCCTATTTTCTCTCTTCCGGCCTCTCCACCTGGGCCCCTTCTTACCCTGCCTGTCTTTTCTCCCAGATTTTGTTTGCTCCTGTGAGGCTTAATTAAGCCTGTGAGAGCACCCCGGTATTTGAGTTGTCTGTCTGCTGGTGAAAGCTTGCACATTTTTTAAACAAGGAAGTGATCTTTGTACTTTGGTTTGTCTTAAATGGAAAATCACTGCCCTTGGGAGCAAATGTTGTATTTAGTGCCTTGATAGCTAACAGTTGTGTACAAATACACAACCACTAAATAACTAACTACATTTCCTTTGCACCATTAACTTAAGCCTTCATTTCTCTTGATATTGAGAGCTATAAGTTGTTTATCAGATAATGTTTGCAGTTTTTTAATTTCAAGAATAATTGTTTCGGCACTGTATCATCACAAATTTAGTTTATTTTCCATTTGTTTTAGATGTCAGGCTACGAAAACTTGCTGGAGAAAAGGAAGAGCTACTATCACAGGTAAAGGCATTCTTCTCACTGGAAGGTCTTGTTGATTTAACGGACTAAATAATGGCAAAATGTTAGCGAATGAAGATGTACACAAGAAAGAAATGTGCTTCTTTCAAACATCAGTACTCAAGATTTGAAGGACAAAAAGATAACTCATATTTGTTGTTTCCTGTTCTTTTAAAAAAATTGATTGTATTTGGAGTTTAAGGAGTTAAATAGTTCTTTGAAGCTTGTTGTGAAGAGGAGAATTCTGTGCCCTGCCTCCTCACCTTCACCCCGACCATTCTTATTGGTTTAGCAAATTTCCATGTGTACCATTCTGGTGTATTTCTATCTCATAGGTTGACGTTGTTTCTTGATGGTTCTTTTTGGGGCACGGTCTGTTGACACCCCTCTGGAAGATGACCATCTAGCCTCTGTCATCCCGTCCTCCTAGTGAAGGCATAGTGTGCATCCGGTCTGTGCATGTTATCAGGACTTGTAAGCGCCACTTGCCATGGAGCCCTGCAACCTTCTCTCTTTACAGCTCCAACTCCCCCAGAGTTAATACTGTGGCTTTTTTTTTTTTTTTTTTTTTTTGCCTCTGCTTGGTTTCCTGTGTATTTATTACCAGTTTAGCTGCCATGTCTGCAGCAGTAGTTAAATCTTGTCTTAATGTTTTCACATGTGCCAAATATTATCTCAGATCCGCTTGCTGATTCTTGGAGCGTCAGACCTGGCCCCGTGGGAACATAATGGCCTGCCTGTCCTTGCCACCTGGGATTTCCTCTGCCTGTGGTGCAGGTTGGATTCCCTTTTTGTAATGCCCTATTACTTCCTCCTTTTTTATTCGTTCCTTGATACATCCCCCAGTAACTTCCTGAGAAAAGGGTACATTGGCTATACATTTTTCTTAACTTTGGAGGCCTGAAAATGTCTTCATTTTACCCTATTACTTGATTAACAGTTTGTGTATAGAATTTTTCTTCATTGGAATCATTTTCCTTCATCTTTTTTTTTTTTTTAAAGAAATTGCTTCATTGTCTTCTGGCTTCCACGGAAGCCAGTATGTTGAGGATTTCAAGGGCATTCAGATTTTTCATCTTTTGTATGTGATTCCTTCCTCTCTGTAGCAGCTTATTATCATACTTTCTCCTTAGTGTTTGGAAGTTTCACAGTGATGTGATTTGGAGTTGTCAATTCTAGGAATTCCTATCTTCAATCCTGGGAAAATTTCTTGACTGGTTTTCTCCTCTCATATTCTGTTATCTCTTTTTGAAACTCCTTTTCAGTTGTTTGAATGTTGAATGAGATTCCACCACTTAGCAGGCTCTATTCCAGGCATTTGGCATATTTCTGTGAACAAATCAGTTAAATAATCCCTGCAGTAATAGACCTTACATTTTAGTGGGAGGAGACCAGACAATAAACAATAGATGTAATGAATATGTAAGTTAGATGGTATGCTAGAGGTTTGTGTGAACACACTTAGTCTATGCATTTCTCTAGCCACATTTAGTGGACATAGGTGCAGGTGTGTACACCCAGGAGTGTAACTGGGCAGAGGAGGTGAGGACGTGTGCACAAGAATATTGATAATGATGGCCCCAGAGATTACGTGAGTTAGGAGGCAAATGGGTAATCCAGGAAGATGTCAAGACCCAGGGGAAAGAAGATGGGAAATATCAGTGGGATTGAAGGATTTGGGGATTTGGGGTCCTGAGGGGAGCTGGAAAGACCAGGAATATAAAGGTTAGAGAGAGGATAATGGGACTGACTCATGCAGGGATTGCACTTGCCTAGTGGGAGCTCTAGTGTGTGCCTGGGGAGAGTAGTGAGGGCAAAAGGAGATAGATGGCAAGATCAGATCCTTGGAGAGGACGTGTTCCAGATACTGCCATCAGTCATAGGGAAAGCCTCTACCTAGACGAATCTTGAAAGTACCCAGGCTTTACTTGAGAGGGAGTGTGGGTCAGGAACTGAATGGTGAAGAGGAGTAGGGTGATAGCCGTGATGAGGGGTGGTTGGTATGTGGAATTGGAGGGGAGGAGGTCTGGAAGCAGGAATTTTAGGGAGTACCGAGGGAGAATAAGTTGGGCAACAGCACAGAAAGCAGGTCATGTGTTCCATTCTCAGGCTCAGTGGTAGGAGGGCTGTGGGAGAACTTGCCAGAAGGTCAGCAGGCTGCAGAGGGAACAGGCTTCTCAGGGGAGAGTGGGTTTCTGCTAATGCACTAGGTGAGGGGACCATTCAGAGGCTGAGTTTCAGGCATTGGGCAGGGTTAGGAGAGATGCAGAGGTGGAAGGTGGCTGTGTAGAGAGAGCCCTGCGAGGAGAGTGCAGGAGGATGAGTGCTTTGAGATGGACATAATTATGATGGGGTTAATGAAAAACTAGTCCTGGTTCATGCAGGGCAGATGTTGAAAGGCTAGGGGTATCTGGGGAGCATGGGTTTCCTCCTAGCACAGGGCTTGCCCTTTCCCCCACTGGGGGTGTGGCACACTTGGTCTTAATGTCCAGGCTTCCCCTTGACCAGTGGTGACAGGGTCCCAGCTAGGGAAGCCCCTTTAACCCTGAGTATCACACTGACCCTTGATGACCCTTGATGATGAAAGGCAAAGGAGGCCTGGGGAGGCTCTGTCCCCCTTGGAGTTCTGAGCTGTAGTGCTCCCCAAATCTATGCTGGGAAGACCTGTAGGCATTTAGGAAAACACAGCTCTGATTTCTGAAGGAGGGGGCAGTAGACCTCTGGGACCAATGCTTTGACTTTTTTGTTTCTCTTCTATTTGTCCATCCCTTTATCTCTTTTGCTTTACTTTTGAAAGATTGTTTCAGCTTTAGCTTTGAATACTTCCATTGGGCTTGTGTTTCTGCAGTCATTTCCAGGATGCAGATATTTTCGCTTATCTCGGAGGATATTGATAGTTTGTCACTGTTCTTTGCTGTTTCCTTCCATTGGCATAGTTTATTTCCTAACTGATGCTCTCTGATGTATATTTACTTGGCCCTAAGTTTTGTGGGGTGGGGGCAGAATTAAAATGCTGATGGGCACCTCTGAGCAGATGTCCCTATCTTTGTAAGGCTGATGCGGCTGGGTGTTTTGTTGGGAAATTTTGACATGAGAATGTTGGTCTTTACTTTAGACTAGATGGATGGTCTGCACGGAGCCATCCCCCCTGTGCTCAGTGCAGGGAGCAGTCTTGCTGGGAGCAGACTGGGGGCCTCAGCATGCAGTATATGTCTGTTCACCAATCTCCTTGTTTTCTGTGTGGGGGGGGCTCTTGTGTCCACTGGGCCTTGTCTTTTTTCAACCCAGAGTTCCTTTTCATTTGATTCAGTTTTAGTTTCTTCAGTTTGCAAAATAAATAAACCCCACAGCTTCACTAAGGTATAACTGGTGTAGAATAAGCCACTCATACGTAAAGTGTACAAACAAATGTACCTACTGTATTACTGTCTGAGGGCTGCCATAGCAAATTGCCACAAACTGGGTGGCTTAGAGCAACAGAAATTTTCTGTCTGGACAGTTTTGGAGATTAGCAAATGCCTGCAGTCAGGTGGCAGCAGTGTTCATTCTTTTTTTTTAAGATTTTTAAAATTTACTTATTTGTGAGAGATACAGAGAGAGAGAGAGAGAATGAGGCAGAGACACAGGCAGAGGGAGAAGCAGGCTCCATGCAAGGAGCCCGATGCGGGACTCGATCCCGGGTCTCCAGGACCACACCCTGGGCTGAAGGCTGCGCTAAACCCCTGAGCCACCGGGTTGCCCAGCAGTGTTCATTCTGAGGCTTGTGAAGGGAAATCTGTTCCATACTTCTCTTGCTCCTGGTGGTTTGCTGGTAGTCTTTGGCATTCCTTGACCTGTAGATAGCATTCTGCATGTCTTCACATCATCTTTCCTCTGTACGTGTTTGTCTCTCTTGATATGGCTCTTTTTATAAGGACACCAGTCATGTTGGATTGGGGCCCATCCTGTTCCATCTCAACTAAATGCATTTTCAGTAGCTCTATTTCCAAGTAAGTTCACATCCTGAGGTACTGGGAGTTAGAACTTCAACATATGAATTACGTAAGGATACAACTCAAGCCATAACAATACTAATGAAACCATGACCATAGTCAAAATGGTGAAAGTATTCATAACTCTCCAGTTTTGGTGTCCCTTAGTAAGCCTTCCTTCCTGAGCCTCCTCTCCCCCTCTCCAGGCAGCTGCTGACTGGCTTTCTTCTGTCACTGTGGATTAGTGTTTGTATTTTGTAGTTTTAAATAATTGGAATTACACAGTATGTCCTCCTCTTTTGTTTGGCATCTTCCGTGTGGCATACTTATCATTGCACATATCAGTAGTATGCTTTTCCCTTTTTTGGTGGGTAGTAATTCTACTGTACAGATGTGCCACAGTTTATGCTCCTGTTGACAGACATTTGGATTATTTCCAGTTTGGAGCTATTATGAATAAGCTACTATGAACATCCTTTATTTTGGATAAAGTAAGGTAGATCAACTGTGTTTGATACATTATTTCTGCATACACAGGGTTTTCTAAATATTTCACCTAATATATGTGTTAATATTTAATACTAATTTAACATTTAATATTTTAATTGACTTCAAGTTTTGGTATTCATTTCCTAAATATTTAACCTAGAATATTTACCCTAATTCTAAGAGAAAACCATCTAACTGCACATGGAATTTTATTAAAAAGTGAATTTAATAAGAGCAGTGAAAAACGCTGAACAGACCTGCTGTTCCACCAGCCTACATAAAACAGGGCGGCTTTGATGGGGACACGTGGTCCTGGAGCTCGCTTCTTCTGACGTCACTCAGTTTGTGGCTAGCGCACCTGGCCTTGGCCCCATGGTGGGCGCTCCAGTTTTGGGTGGCCGAGGACCAGCCCTGTGGATTTCGTGACAGACCTCTCTGTCTGTTTCAGATCCGGAGGCTGAAGCTGCAGCTCGAGGAAGAGCGGCAGAAGTGCTCCCGGAGCGAGAACGCAGCTGCGGACCTGGCGGGGCTGCACAACGGCTCGGACCTGCAGTTCATCGAGATGCAGAGTAGGTGCCCGGTGGGCAGTGCCGCCCGGGAGGGAGGCTTTGTTCCAGGGACGCAACGGCTTGGGGGTTGCCAGGGTCGGGATGCCTGTTTCTCGAGGGGAGCAGTTACGAAGACTGCTTAGTCCTCAGCAGCCCAGAATGGATTCCTGATAGGTGGTGCGGCCAGGCTGAGGCTTCTAGGAGCCTCTGTGCTTCAGGGGCTGGATTAAGAACCTGGATTAGTCCTCTTCCCCCTCCTTGCCATGATTTCTAGAGATATTTTGGAATCCGCGTCCTCCTGGCACTGTCCTCTTCCACAGCTGGGTCACCTTTGAGCTCCCATACGGTCCCCTTCCTAGTGACATTTTTCTTGCAAAAACTCTCTTGGATAGTGGAGGGGTATGTTTGGAACTCACACGAATGTTGAATTGTTTCAGAAGTTTGCCAGAAGTTTTTCTTATTAACCATTAATCTTTATAGATGTAATTTAAAACCAGGCCACAAAGTAAGCCTATTCAGTTTACCTCATACAGTCCTTCTCCCTTTCTTTTGACCCCATGTTGTTTTAAAATGCCTGCTGCGTTCACAGTAATCTCCATGGTGGGGGGGGGAGGGGAAGGTCAGCAGCCATTCATATATAATTAGATAATGTGTCATTCATGGAATGGGGAGACTTTTTTTTCAATTTAAATTGTGGCTTTTCTGATAACTTATTTTTAAATATTGGTTATTCCATGGCCTTTTCATCTAAATAATTTGCATTAGGCTAAACAGAAAAGGCTTCTTGGTTTAAGGCTTATTAATACTCTTAATACTGGCTTTTGAGGTTAGTGTCATGTCCTTTATTAGGTATCAGTTGAGACCCTCATGATACTTCCTGTTGAGTATTTTGTTTTAGAAATATTTTGGCATGGAGGATAGATGAAGACGGGTGTGATGAAGACAGGCTGACCAGTTGGGAGGCTATGATCAGCTGGACCAGCACAGTGGCTGTGAGCAGTCTTAGAGAGAGGGCAGGGGTAGATTTGAAAGAGACTGGTTTAAAGCAGCAAATTCAAAAGGAGCCACACTGAGGGGGTCGGGCATGCCATCTGTGTGAATGCTCCTATGGCAGGTGAGCGTTACAGAGCTGGTATCTGGAAAGGACCCAGAGTCAGCTGTAGAATGAGGTGGGCCCAGCAGGACCTGGTAGACTGGGCCTGGCTGGCAAATGAACCCTGGGGACATAAGCATCGTGTTGTAGAATGGAATTTCATGGCAAGCACCAAATGGCAGAGATGAAGGACTTACACTCTTGAAAACAGGAAGGAAAGGATGGTTTGCCATGAGAAGGAAGCAGCACATTGTCATAATCGGTAAATGGTTGGGATGGAGAATTAAAAAACAAAACAAAACAAAAAAAAAACCCAGATCCTGAACCTTCTGTTTTAGAGCTCAGCAGTAGGAACTCTTATCTATCACTGCCAGAAAGGCCTTGGGAGCAGGAGTTTTATAGCCCCATTACTTTTCAGGTGACCATAACTACTCTTGAGAAGATCCTCTCGCTGAAGATTATATAAGTAGTTGTAATCTCAGTGATGTGGAAAAGCAGAAAGGTTAAGTTAGATAGGTTAGATTTGGTTTATCTCCTATAGGCCTTATGATTCTACCCTATAATGATTTCAGAGTGATTTTTGTTAAATATGATTTGCTGGAGGGAACTTTTAAATTTCTCATTTTTTTTAAAGATTTTGAGAGAGACAGAGAGAATGCACACAGGAGAGGGAGAGGGAGCAGCAGACTCCCCACTGAGTAGAGAGCCCTATGTGGGGCTTGATCCCGGGACCCTGAGATCATGACCTGAGTCGAAGGCAGACACTTAACCAACTAAACCACCCAGGCACCCCTCGACTTCTCATTTTAAATGACTGACTTCTTAGGTTAGAAGTACAACTAATGATTTAGAAGTCCACCCATCACAGAATCACATTACTGAAAAGCATCTTTCGGCTAACGTTTATCAAGCACATGCAAAAAGCCCTTGGCAAGATCAAGGTAGCTGAAGAAGGCAGAGCTGGCTCGTCCCCCACACATGTACAGTGTTTAGAAAGCACGATCAGTGTTAGAAAAGACAGTGTAAGTAAACTGCAACATGGAAGGAGGAGTTCACCAGACTGAGGAGAGCCCTGACGGAGGCAGGGAGAGTAGGGCCTTTGGTGTGTAGCTGCCGAAGGGAGCCCGGGAAGTAGGATGGCGAGGACAACCAGAGGCGCGGGGGGGGGGGGGGGGGGGGGTGCGGCGTGCAGCACGAGAGCTGGGTGGGGGCCGCTGGACTGGAGAGTAAAATTTCTTCCAAACCCCCTGGTCCAAAGGATGCTTATATCGGGTACTAGAGCTTCTTGCAGGAGAGCCGCTGTAGGGCCCACGCTGTGGGAAGTGCCAAGGCCTTTGGATTTTGTCTGCTTCCGCTGCACAGCCCCCTCCTGGGCAGCAGAGGTGGTCACTGCCTTAGGGCACCCCTGCACTGACACAGGTTCTCTTCTCTTCCAGGAGATGCCAATAGACAAATTAGTGAATACAAATTTAAGCTTTCAAAAGCAGAACAGGATATAACCACATTGGAACAGAATGTAAGTACTTCTCAGTGCACTACCAAGTGATTTATGCCCCCTTTGAAACATGTCTGTTTCCTGCATCTGAGTGGCTAACTCCAGGAGTACCTAGGTTTCTCTGGGCTGCCTCCGCGGGGGGGGGGGGGGCTGGGGTCTCTAGAAAAGCTCTGTATTAAAGTGGAGAAGGCAGCAGGAAAAACCTAGCAGGGCACTTTAGCCTTCTGTTGGCTGTCAAAACGTAGAAGGCTGTGGCTGTAATTCTGTTTTTTTCCAGATAATTCAAGAGATTTCAGGAAGACAGTAGTTTGAAAATTCCTTATTGTACATTTCAGAAGGTCTAAAAGCTTTTCCATTTAGTCTCATCCTGCAGTGTTATGTTGGCACTTAATATGTTCATCATAAACTTAACATGGGAAATTGGCCCCATAATGACTCTCCAGCTGTAATCCTCTCTGGGGACATTTCTGGATCTATAAATAGCTGTCGGGTTCTGAGAGGCCCTATGACTCACTGTGAGGGGATGACTCGGGATCTGTAATGACGCGGTGTTTCCATCGTGGCTGCGAGAAAGGGGCTCCAGTGCCCATTAGCAGAGGCCCACGTTCTCTTGTTGACAGATCAGCCGGCTCGAGGGCCAGGTGCTGAGGTATAAGACGGCTGCCGAGAATGCCGAGAAAGTGGAGGACGAACTGAAGGCTGAAAAGAGGAAGCTCCAGCGGGAGGTACCTGCTTTTGCAGCCTCACATTCCTGAAAGAAAAGATTCTTTGTGGCCTGGGAAATTGAATCTTGGGTCCCATCTTAGGGGAGCTGCAGTGGAGTCTCTTACTCTTCTGTGTCAGTTTCTCACCTGTGCAATGACTTGCCATTTACTTTTATGAGACTAAGAAAAAGGATAATCTCCCTTGTGTTTTAGAGCCGGTCTGTTTTTCCATCTGCAGTCTGACCTGTGTTTGCTCAGTGTCCCTGTTGAGTCTCACTGGAAGAGAAACAAGGCCATGGGGTGGCCCAGCGCTTCTGTTTCCTTTTCTTGGGGGTGGGGGCGGCTGAAGTGACACTGGGTTTTGGGTGTGACCATGTGAGGTGACTAGGCTCTCCCTATCTGCAGTTACGAACAGCACTGGACAAGATTGAGGAGATGGAGATGACCAACAGCCACCTGGCCAAGCGGCTGGAGAAGATGAAGGCCAACAGGACGGCACTTCTGGCACAGCAGTAGGAGGCTGCCCTTCAGCTCGGGTGCTGCCCCTCAGGTCCCATCCGGACAGACTGACTCTTTGTCCAATGACACCGACCCCCTTCAGTACTGTTTGAGATTTGTCATTAAAATAGCCACCTTTGTATTTTATAATTTATGAGAGAATGAAACAGGTTTGAATCTTCATGAATGAACACTCTGGATTTCGTTTGTAGTTTGATTCTAGACTGAGAACTGGTCCGTGCTGTTTTTATTTTTTATGCCATAATTTTAGAATCAAGTTTACTCACCATTTTTCCCCAGCTGCCTCAGTGACTGGGCACTCGGAGGCCTTGGTACAGGTTCTGGAGGACAGCAACTCTGTGAGTGCCCAATGCGATAACGTGACTGGAGACCTCGGAAAACATAAGTGCCTTCTCCACGGTGCAATTCAGACTTCAGTCATCTCCAGCAGTCAAAAGACACTTACCCTTAATATCAGATAGCCTTTATATTTTAGTGAAGAAACAAGTTCACAGGTAGGGAATATATGTTTCACTCAAATTTCTATGTTTGGAGGAAAAGCCTTTTTTTGTAAAATATTTAAATTTATATAAGAAAATGTTAGAAAAAGATTTATGGGGAGTGTATATAAAACTTGCTTTATTGCATGTGGCCGGGGAAGTCCAAAGCCTTACACTCTTAAAGTAAGAGTAGGGCCCCTTCGTCTTCAACATCAGCCGTGCTGTGTCTCATGTAAAGTATCTCATCTGCTGCTGATCTGTGGAATGAAACCTCAGACGAGCCCGGTGGGGAGGGGGGCGGGCAGGAAGTGGGGGGAGGTCGGCCTGAAGACTCTATTAAACGCACCCTGTTGCTGACCACAGCTGGCTACTGACACATTCATTTTTGTTAGAGAAGGCTTCAAGACAAATCAAGGCAGCCACACCCACCCCTCTTATTTTCTCTCCCCTGCAAGGAGAAGGATCTGCAATATACAGCGTTTTAAGAACTTTGGTTTCATCTTTAAAGGCACCCAATTCAAGAGGCTTTCATCATCCAGCATGGCCACTTTGCAGGATGTGTTATTCTCTTTTGCCCTCAGAATCAAGGTGGTTTTATGGAGATGGTGGTTGTAGCTTCAGAACAAATGCTGGGGAAAGCCTAGTGAATTAATGTCTCCTTAGATAGATACATTAGACTTGAAACCAGATGCTAAAGCTAATCTGAATATGAAGAAGAGCTCTACAAAATACCCCCTTCTTCAGAACATTTAGCCTTTTTAAAAATATGAAAACCACTGTCCTGAATGGAAGAGATTTCCTATAAATTCTCTCTAGTCGTAGCAGCAGTCAGCCAAGCAGGAGCTGTGGGAGAGGCTGAGGATGTGGTCCTGTGAGCCAGCACACCATGGAGACCCCCTCCTGGCCCGGCCGCTCAGCCTATGCCCCGCTGGGCTCACGGAGCCTCTTGGAAGTTCTTTTGGAAGTTCTCTGTGGTAGAACCTGACTAGAACCTGACTTGCCCCTTTTGTGGTACAACAAATTTGTCTCTTCTGTTCCAGTCTCCAAACAGAATGGCTCCATGTGTTCATTAGGTAGAGTTCCCCATTCTTTTCTATGGAACCTTCTTCACAATCTGGATTTTACCTCAGTAACTGTAGGCGTTCCTCCTTGTGCTCACTGCACATTTCTGTTAACGCATGCTAGCGTTAAGGCAGCTCATTGTAATGGCACCTACAGCTTACGTTTGTGTTTTTATGTCATGGTCATTCTTCAGACAAGAATAACTACAACTTTATCTTAAGCTGGTAGTATTCACAGCCATTAAAAAGGGGGCTGAGTTAAAGTGCACACTAGTTACAGACTTGATAGGATTTTGTCTTCTTCCAAGTTTTTCATTACAAATAAATTAATTAGCTTTGGTTACTTAAGGTAGTAACAGATTATCAATTCAGCTTTCTCCATACTCTTTGTCACCAGAGCCTCTTGTATGTCCAGGATCTCTTTTCAAAGGCATGTGAATCAGCATAATTTGTATCACCTGATATTAGAAATGTACCAGAATACACAAAGAATCAAACCAAAGCAAGATCTATAGAATCTCGAGTCCTTTTTAGAATTCTTATCAGATGCCCAAAGGGCTTTCAAACTACTGGATTCTTCACCATAATGAGGTATACTGTAGCGGAAAATGGATCTAGAACACCTTTCAAGTGTGATGAAATTAAATAAGGAATCATGTCAGGACACCTTGGACAATTTATTTCTGATTAGTCCATCAACTGTGAAAGAGTGCTTCTAGTGAGAAGGCAAACGGGAGTTTTCAACCGTAAGACCTACCCTTGTCAGGACACAGTGCAGGAACTGCATATCCCAGAGTCCACAAGTGACTGTGTTTAACACCTCTCGAAGACTTTGTATAGATCGGGCAGGTTAGCAAGCTGTAGGATATTTCCATCTTCTGTGAAATGTTTGGGAGGCAGAAGGTGTGAGCGGAAGGCTTTATAGACAATGTGTTCCACAGTCCACTTCCAGGGGTTTGCAGAGGAGCCGCATACTTCACTCTGGAAAAGACATGTGAGATGTCACAAGCCTCCCCGTTTACCCCTCTCACACCCCAGTGTTCATGGTTTCCTGACTGACGTGTACTAGGCCTGAAGTCCTGCTGGTTACAATGGGTTGTTTTACCTACTGCGGTTGAAACATCCTCTTAGGGATCCTACAGGCCTGACTGTGGGAGAGGAGATAAGGGGAAAAGAAGGCTGACTTTCTCCCGTGGAAACTTGGTTTCCATTCGGGAGGAAGTGTTGACTGTAGCAGGATCTAACAGTGTCTGATCCTGACTATGATGTTCACTGGCAGTAGTAGGAAGTGCATTCACTCAGGCCCTTTTTGTGTACAGCTAGCTAATCATAGGAATTCAGAGACAGCGAATTTAACTTCCTAAAGGTTGTGTGAGGGTTCATTCCAGTTCCGGGTGTTAATGTGCATCACCGCAGTACCTGCTGGCCCGAGAGGGTCGACTCCTCAGATATATACTGCTTCCGAATGGAGTAAAACATAGCACATTCTTTACTGAGGCTTTCAAAACATTCCTTCTCTTCATCCCAGTTCACCTGGTCCAAGGAGAGAATTTAATACCTCAACATAGGTACTTGCTTTAATAAACACATTTCATTCCAAGTGGAGTGGCCATTCCAACATGGCCAGCTCAGTTAACTTTTTAAATGTTAACTGTTTAGGCATTCAATTTGTAACCTGGAACTGCTGAATACTGCTGGGAGAGGTGGGGTGGGGGTGGGGGTGGGGCCTTCTGCTCTTTCATCCTTTTCATCTTCCTCATTCGACGTGAAGGTACAGCCCTGTGCCCTTGCCCTCCAGCCCACACACATGCACCCACACACTTAGGGATGGCTTGACCACTTGCCTCCGTGGCTAGTCGAAGAATGAAGATAGGCAGACCCTCTAAAGGGGGCACATAGTTGTCAATCAGCAGGGGTAATCCAATCAGGTTCCCTTCCTGTTTGTGGAGAAAAGGCCAGGACAGGGAAATCAGAAATACAATGTTAGAGTTGAATCCAGTTCCCTTTCCCCAGGGCTTCCTCCAGGTCTTGTCCTCATACCGGCACTCTGGGTGAGTTGGTACCTGAGCAGTGCACTGGGGGCAGGAGAGCAGGGCACTTAAAGAGCTTTTTTGGGGCACTTGGGTGGCTCAGTTGGTTAAACACCTGCCGTCAGCTCAGGTTGTGATCCCAGGGTCCTGGGATCAAGCCTCATGTCGGGCTCCCTGCTCAGTGGGAGTTTACTTCTCCCCATCTTCCCTGCTCATGTTCTCTCTCTCTCAAATAAAATCTTAATAAAAAAAAAAAAAAAAAAAAGCTTTTTGTATTGACATGAGGCAAAACAACTTGTTCTTTCGCTATGTTCACCAACTAAAGAATACATCGAGATGAAAAGCCCCAAAGATTAAGGGATAAAAGGAAGAAACAAAGAAATCAAGTGGCTTGGCATCATCTCATTTGCTGTGGCCTGTAGGCACTATGGACTCCACTCTCCCGAGTCCTTCACCCCAGGCACAGGAATGGGCATGAATGGATATGAAAATATTTGTGTAACCGAGAAATGCAAATAGGGAGTGAAGACGTGAATGGATGTCACGTGCTGCTTCTAACTGGAGCGAACAACAGCCTTCTTGCCCTGATCTTGGATTATCTTAGAACTTGACTCCTATCTGAAGAATAAAACAAAGGCCTAAGAATGGCTGTCACACACCTCATCAATTTCCAGAGAGAAATAGTCTGCGAGCATCTCAGCCTTCTTCTTCAGAAACTCAACAATGTACTCGGCAAGTCCTTCTTTGGGACCATCCTCCTCCGTCCAGCCGCTCTCGGGACTGTCCAGGGCGAGCATGGCCAGCTCAAACAGCGGTGCAGGCTCCTAGAACACAGGAAGTGATAACAGTGCATCCAAGTGATGCCTGAATTCCTGCCCATAAAACCACCACAGGTACACCTCGAAGGTACTGTGGGTCTGGTTCTAGACGACCATAGTAAAGGGGGCATCACAATATAGGGAGTCAAATGAATTTTTTGGTTTCCTAGTGCACTTAAAAGTTAGGTTTACACACAAATACATACTAAAGTCTAGTTAGTGTATAATAGCATTAAATCTGAAAAAAACCTTAACTAAAAAAAAAATATTGTGAAAAAAATGCTAACATTTGAGCTTCCAGTGAATTATAATCACTGATCACAGTTTGTATTATACACAAATGCAATAATAAAAAGGACTGAACTATTGCCAGAATTACCAAAATTATGACACAGAAACATGAATTGAACAAATGCTGTTGGGAAAATGGTGCCAACCCTACCTAGGTGTAGGGTTACCACACACCTTGAATTTGTAAAAATGCGATGTCTGTGAAGTACAATGAAGTGAATAACCACAAAACCATGATCATGACAGTGAGAAACCCCAAATCTAACACTCAATCCCCATCTCCCATAAAGAAAAACCCTGAAAATCCACAAAAAAAACCTTTTCCTCCTCTCATTGGTCACCATTTCAATAGAGAGGATGTGACAGCCTGCTGAATGGGTGGGAAGCACGAGGCTGTGTGGAGGCATTTCCCCTCTGTGCGGCTCTAAGGACTCCACTTACTTTCATATTTCTACTGCCTCACTGATAACTAAAGCAAGGGGAAGGGAGAATAAATGTCATTTCAGGTAAACCATCTGATAAGGAAGAAGACTGAAATATATAGTTAAAAATAAGATGCCTAAATTTTCTTCCATTTCTCCCCTTCTGATGTTGCTGTGGTCATACAGTTTACTTTTACACATGTTATAAACACACAGAACACTGTTACTATTTTTTCATAATAAGAGAGGAGTCCATGAAAAGACCCGACAATTTAAATGTTTGTGCACTCCGTACTAGAGCTTTTAAATCTATGAAGGATCAAACCAGTGGACCTGGCAAAGAGAAAAAGACAAATTCACAATTATAGTCCGAGGTTTCAATACCATCCTTTCAAAAAAATACACTGGACCAAGGAGAAAATCAAGATACAGAAGATCGGAGCATCACTGTTAACTTACTGTACTTGCCACTCAAAGAATACTCCACTTAACCAGACCAGAACACAAATTCATTTCAAGTGTGCATGGATTCTTTACCAGCACAAACCATGCTCTAGGCCATAAGACAATCTCAGTAACGTTAAAGGATTTAAGTATATTCTCTGATCAAAATGGAATTTAATTAGAAATCAATAGCAGATATCCAGAAGATCTCCCAAGTAACTGGAAACAATATACCTCTCAATAACCTGTAGAGCAAAGAAGAAATAAAGAAGGATATAAAATATTTTGAACTGGATGAAAACGAAAACTTATCAAAATTTGTGGGGAGCTGCTAAGACAAGACTCAGCAGAAATTTATTAGCACTAAGCACCTGTATTAGAAAAGGAGAAAGAGGAGGGAGGGGCAAGATGGTGGAAGAGTAGGGTCCCCAAATCTCCTGTCCCAACCAAATTACCTAGACAACCTTCAGATCATCCTGAAAATCTACGAATTCGGCCTGAGATTTAAAGAGAGAACAGCTGAAACGCTACAGTGAAAAGAGTTCACGCTTCTATCAAGGTAGGAAGACGGGGGAGGGGAATAAAGAAACAAAAGGCCTCCAAGGGGGAGGGGCCCCGCGAGGAGCAGGGCTAAGGCCGGGGCGAGTGACCCCAGGACAGGAGAGCCCCGTTCCGGAGAAGCAGGAGCTGCACCGACCTTCCCGGGCGGAAAGGGGCTCGCAGGGAGTTGGAGCAGGACCCAGGAGGGCGGGGATGCCCTTAGGCTCCCTGGGACACTAACAGACGCCTGCGCCCTGGGGAGAGTGCGCCGAGCTCCCTAAGGACTCCACCCGGGAGCAGCTTGGAAAGGCTCGGGTGGTGGCTCCACGGAGAGGGGGCTGCGCAGCCCTGGGAGCAGAACGGAGGTAGCTCCAGCAGAGGAAGAGGCTCCACGCGGAGGGGGCTACGCGGCCCCCCGGGAGCAGCTCCGAGGGGCTCGGGCGGCAGCTCCGCAGAGAAGGGGCTGCCTGGCCAGGAGCGCAGGCCCCAGAGCACAGGGCGCCGGGGACACAGCCCAGGATCCGGCCTCCCCCTGGGACACGCAGAGGCCAGGAGGGCCCAGGACAGCAAGGACGCTCCTGCCCCGAGCTGAGCAGATCAGCGGCCCGCCCCGGAGCCTCCAGGCCCTGCAGGCTGAGAGCTCTGGAGTTACTGCAGGGGCTGAATCCAGGTTTCCAGAGCTGAGGCAGCCACTGGGGTTGTTCCTCCTGGGGCCTCAAGGGGTAAACAACCCCCACTGAGCACCAGGTAGGGGCTGAGCAGCTCCCCCAACTGCTAACACCTGAAAATCAGCACAACGGGCCCCTCCCCCAGAAGACCAGCTAGACGGACAAGTTCCAGGGGAAGCCAAGGGACTTAAAGTATACAGAATCAGAAGGTACTCCCCCGTGCTGTTTTTTTTCTTTTTTTTGCTTTTTGATTTCTGTTTGCTTCCCCCACCTTTTTTTCCCTCTCTTTCTTTTTCTTCTCTCTTTTTTTTTCTTCCTTTTTTCTCTTTTCTTTCCTTCTTTCTCTCCTCTCTTTTTCTCCTTTTCCCAATACAACTTGTTTTTGGCCACTCTGCACTGAGCAAAATGACTAGAAGGAAAACCTCACCTCAAAAGAAAGAATCAGAAACAGTCCTCTCTCCCACAGAGTTACAAAATCTGGATTACAATTCAATGTCAGAAAGCCAATTCAGAAGCACTATTATACAGCTACTGGTGGCTCTAGAAAAAAGCATAAAGGACTCAAGAGACTTCATGATTGCAGAATTTAGAGCTAATCAGGCAGAAATTAAAAATCAATTGAATGAGACGCAATCCAAACTAGAAGTCCTAATGACGAGGGTTAACGAGGTGGAAGAACGAGTGAGTGACATAGAAGACAAGTTGATGGCAAAGAGGGAAACTGAGGAAAAAAGAGACAATTAAAAGACCATGAGGATAGATTAAGGGAAATAAATGACAGCCTGAGGAAGAAAAACCTACGTTTAATTGGGGTTCCCGAGGGCGCCGAAAGGGACAGAGGGCCAGAATATGTATTTGAACAAATCATAGCTGAAAATTTTCCTAATCTGGGAAGGGAAACAGGCATTCAGATCCAGGAAATAGAGAGATCCCCCCCCTAAAATCAATACAAACCTTTCAACACCTCGACATTTAATAGTGAAGCTTGCAAATCCCAAAATAAAGAGAAGATCCTTAAAGCAGCAAGAGACAAGAAATCCCTGACTTTTATGGGGAGGAGTATTAGGGTAACAGCAGACCTCTCCACAGAGACCTGGCAGGCCAGAAAGGGCTGGCAGGATATATTCAGGGTCCTAAATGAGAAGAACATGCAACCAAGAATACTTTATCCAGCAAGGCTCTCATTCAAAATGGAAGGAGAGATAAAGAGCTTCCAACACAGGCAGGAACTGGAAGAATATGTGACCTCCAAACCAGCTCTGCAAGAAATTTTAAGGGGGACTCTCAAAATTCCCCTTTAAGAAGAAGTTCAGTGGAACAATCCACAAAAACAGGAACTTCAGTTCATGATGACACTAAACTCATACCTTTCAATAGTAACTCTGAATGTGAACGGCTTAATGACCCCATCAAAGGCACAGGGTTTCAGACTGGATAAAAAAGCAGGACCCATCTATTTGCTGTCTACAAGAGACTCGTTTTAGACACAAGGACACCTACAGCCTGAAAATAAAAGGTTGGAGAACCATTTACCATTCAAATGGTCCTCAAAAGAAAGCAGGGGTAGCCATCCTTATATCAGATAAACTAAAATTTACCCCGAAGACTGTAGTGAGAGATGAAGAGGGACACTATGTCATACTTAAAGGATCTATCCAACAAGAGGCCTTAACAATCCTCAATATATATGCCCCGAATGTGGGAGCTGCCAAATATATCAATCAATTAATAACCAAAGTTAAGACATACTTAAATAATAATACACTTATACTTGGTGACTTCAATCTAGCGCTTTCTACACTCGATAGGTCTTCTAAGCACAACATCTCCAAAGAAATGAGAGCTTTAAATGATACCCTGGACCAGATGGGATTTCACAGATATCTACAGAACTTTACATCCAAACTCAACTGAATACACATTCTTCTCAAGTGCACATGGAACTTTCTCCAGAATAGACCATATACTGAGTCACAAATCAGGTCTTAACCGATACCAAAAGATTGGGATGGTCCCCTGCATATTCTCAGACCATAATGCCTTGAAATTATAACTAAATCACAACAAGAAGTTTGGAAGGACCTCAAACACGTGGAGGTTAAGGACCATCCTGCTAAAAGATGAAAGGGTCAACCAGGAAATTAAGGAAGAATTAAAAGGATTCATGGAAACTAATGAGAATGAAGATACAACCGTTCAAAATCTTTGGGATGCAGCAAAAGCAGTCCGGAGTCCGATGTATACATCGCAATACAAGCATCCATTCAAAAACTGGAAAGAACTCAAATACAAAAGCTAACCTTACACATAAAGGAGCTAGAGAAAAAACAGCAGATGGACCCTACGCCCAGGAGAAGAAGAGAGTTAATAAAGATTCGAGCAGAACTCAACGAAATTGAGACCAGAAGAACTGTGGAACAGATCAACAGAACCAGGAGTTGGTTCTTTGAAAGAATTAATGAGATAGATAAACCATTAGCCAGCCTTATTAAAAAGAAGAGAGAGAAGACTCAAATTAATAAAATCATGAATGAGAAAGGAGAGATCACTACCAACACCAAGGAAATACAAACGATTTTAAAACATATTATGAACAGCTATACGCCAATAAATTAGGCAATCTAGAAGGAATGGACGCATTCCTGGGAAGCCACAAACTACCAAAACTGGAACAGGAATAAATAGAAAAACCTAAACAGGCCAACAACCAGGGAGGAAATTGAAGCAGTCATCAAAAACCTCCCAAGACACAAGAGTCCAGGGCCAGATAGCTTCCCTGGGGAATTCTATCAAACATTTAAAGAAGAAACCATACCTATTCTACTAAAGCTGTTTGGAAAGATAGAAAGAGATGGAGTACTTCCAAATTCGTTCTATGAGGCCAGCATACCTTAATTCCAAAACCAGACAAAGACCCCACCAAAAAGGAGAATTACAGACCAATATCCTGATGAACATGGATGCAAAAATTCTCAACAAGATACTAGCCAATAGGATCCAACAGTACATTAAGAAAATTATTCACCATGACCAAGTAGGATTTATCCCCGGGGTGCAAGGCTGGTTCAACACTCGTAAAACAATCAATGTGATTCATCATATCAGCAAGAGAAAAACCAAGAACCATATGATCCTCTCATTGGATGCAGAGAAAGCATTTGACAAAATACAGCATCCATTCCTGATCAAAACTCTTCAGAGTGTAGGGATAGAGGGAACATTCCTCGACATCTTAAAAGCCATCTATGAAAAGCCCACAGCAAATATCATTCTCAATGGGGAAGCACTGGGAGCCTTTCCCCTAAGATCAGGAACAAGACAGGGATGTCCACTCTCACCACTGCTATTCAACATAGTACTGGAAGTCCTAGCCTCAGCAATCAGGCAACAAAAAGAAATTAAAGGCATTCAAGTTGGCAAAGAAGAAGTCAAACTCTCCCTCTTCGCCGATGACATGATACTGTACATAGAAAACCCAAAAGCCTCCACCCCCAGATTGCTAGAACTCATACAGTAATTTGGCAGTGTAGCAGGATACAAAATCAATGACCAGATGTCAGTGGCATTTCTATACACTAACAATGAGACTGAAGAAAGAAAAATTAAGGAGTCAATCCCATTTGCAATTGCACCCAAAAACATAAGATACCTAGGAATAAACCTAACCAAAGAGGTAAAGGATCTATACCCTAAAAACTATAGAACACTTCTGAAAGAAATTGAGGAAGACACAAAGAGATGGAAAAATATTCCATGCTCATGGATTAGCAGAATTAATATTGGGAAAATGTCAATGTTACCCAGGGCAATTTACACGTTTAATGCAATCCCTATCAAAATACCATGGACTTTCTTCAGAGAGTTAGAACAAATTATTTTAAGATTTGTGTGCAATCAGAAAAGACCCCGAATAGCCAGGGGAATTAAAAAAAAAAAAAAAAACCGTATCTGGGGGCATCACAATGCCAGATTTCAGGTTGTACTACAAAGCTGTGGTCATCAAGACAGTGTGGTACTGGCACAAAAACAGACACATAGATTAATGGAACAGAATAGAGAACCCAGAAGTGGACCCTCAACTTTATGGTCAACTAATATTCGATAAAGGAGGAAAGACTATCCACTGGAAGAAAGACAGTCTCTTCAATAAATGGTGCTGGGAAAAGGGACATCCACGTGCAGAAGAATGAAACTAGACCACTCTCTTTCACCATACACAAAGATAAACTCAAAATGGATGAAAGATCTAAATGTGAGACAAGATTCCATCAAAATCCTAGAGGAGAACACAGGCAACACCCTTTTTGAACTCAGCCACAGTAACTTCTTGCAAGATACATCCACGAAGGCAAAAGAAACAAAAGCAAAACTGAACTATTGCGACTTCATCAAGATAAGAAGCTTTTGCACAGCAAAGGATACAGTCAACAAAACTAAAAGACAACCTACAGAATGGGAGAAGCTATTTGCAAATGACGTATCAGATAAAGGGCTAGTTTCCAAGATCTATAAAGAACTTCTTAAACTCAACACCAAAGAAACAAACAATCCAATCATGAAATGGGCAAAAGACATGAACAGAAATCTCACAGAGGAAGACATAGACATGGCCAACATGCATATGAGAAAATGCTCTGCATCACTTGCCATCAGGGAAATACAAATCAAAACCACAATGAGATCCCACCTCACCCCAGTGAGAATGGGGCAAATTAACAAGGCAGGAAACAACAAATGTTGGAGGGGATGCGGAGAAAAGGGAACCCTCTTACACTGTTGGTGGGAATGTGAACTGGTGCAGCCACTCTGGAAAACTGTGTGGAGGTTCCTCAAAGAGTTAAAAATACACCTGCCCTACGACCCAGCAATTGCACTGTTGGGGATTTACCCCAAAGATACAGATGCAATGAAATGCCGGGACACCTGCACCCCAATGTTTCTAGCAGCAATGTCCACAATAGCCAAACGGTGTCCATCGGAAGATGAATGGATAAAAAAGATGTGGTCTATGTATACAATGGAATATTCCTCAGCCATTAGAAATGACAAATACCCACCATATGCTTCAACGTGGATGGAACTGGAGGGTATTATGCTGAGTGAAGTAAGTCAATTGGAGAAGGACAAACATTATATGTTCTCATTCATTTGGGGAATATAAATAATGGTGAAAGGGAATAGAAGGGAAGGGAGAAGAAATGGGTAGGAAATATCAGAAAGGGAGACAGAACATGAAGACTCCTAACTCTGGGAAATGAACTAGGGGTGGTGGAAGGGGAGGAGGGCGGGGGGTGGCGGTGACTGGGTGGCGGGCACTGAGGTGGGCACTTGACAGGATGAGCACTGGCTGTTATTCTGTATGTTGGCAAATTGAACA
Source organism: Canis aureus (assembly GCF_053574225.1). NCBI lineage: Eukaryota > Metazoa > Chordata > Mammalia > Carnivora > Canidae > Canis > Canis aureus. The sequence goes on from NC_135632.1 coordinate 45,747,747, forward strand.
CCAATAAAAAATAAATTTATTAAAAAAAAAAGAAAAGAAGAAAAATGTCAAAAGGTGATCTCAGCTTCCACCTTAAGAAATTTGAAACAAAAGAGTAAATTAAACCCAAAATAAATAGAAAAGAAGTAATAAAGATCAGAGTAAATATCAATGAGATAAAAAACAGAAAAAGAATAGAGAGAAATCTATGAAACCAAAAGTCGGTTCTTTTGAGATCAATAAAACTGGTAAACGTCTAGCCAGACTGATTAGGTTAAAATGAGAAGATACACATTGCCAATATTAGGAATGAGAGAGAATCTAAACATTAAAAGAATTATGAAAAATATTATGAACAATTTCATGCCAATAAATGTGAAAACTTTAATGGACAAATTCCTTGAAAGAAACCAAACCAAAGCTCTATCGAGAGGAAAAAGATAACCTGAATTAGTTATTTGTGAAAGAAACTGAATTTGTAATTAAAAACCTTCTCATAGGAAATCTCCAGGCCCCGATGGCTTCATTCACTGATGAATTCTACCAGACATTTAGGAAATAAACACTAGTTCTACACAAACTCTTTCAGAAGATGGAAGAGTAGAGGATACCTCCCAACTAATTCTATGAAGCCAGCATTACGCTAATACCAAAACCAGACAAAGACTACAAGGAAAAAAAAGGAGTATCCTTCATAAACATAAATGTAGCAAGTGTAAACAAAATTCTAGCAAGTCAATTTCAATAATTTATACAAAGGGTGATATATCACATACAAGCAGGGTTCATCCAGGAATGCAAGATTGGTTTTTAACATGAAAATGTAATATATTGACAAATTAAAAAAGAACACCAAGCAATTATCTTAACAGAGATGCAAAAAAAGCATTTGAAAAAACCCAATATCCATTCCCAAATAAAAACAACTCTAAGCAAACAAGGAACAGGGAACTTCCTCAACTTCATGAAGGCCATCTCCTCTCTACCTACGGCGGAAAGCATACTTAATTTTGAAAGACTGAATGTGTTTTCCCCTATGATCAGGAACAAGAGAACAATTTCCATCCTTACCACTTTTTAAAATATTTTACTTATTTATTCATGAGAGACACAGAGAGAGCAGAGGGAGAAGCAGGCTCCCTGTGGGGAGCCCAATGTGGCACTCGATCCCAGGACTCCGGGATCACACCCTGAGCTGAAGGCAGACGCTCAACCACTGAGCCACCCAGGTGCCCCCTTACCACTTCTAGTCAACATTGGTCTAGCCAGTGTAACCAGGCAAGAGAGAAAAAAAGCGATCCAGGTTGGACAGGGAAAATAAAACTGTCTTTATTCACAGAGACCATGATCATCTATGTAGATACTGATGGAATCTATAAGAAAGCTATGAGAATTACTAAGTGAGTTTGGCAAAGCTGCAAGGTACAAGATTAATATACACAAACACTTGTGTTTCTATATACTAACAACAAACAACTGGACAATTTTTAAAATGACACGTATAGGGACGCCTGGGTGGCTCAGTGGATAAGTGTCTGCCTTCAGCTCAGGGCGTGATCCCAGGTCTGGGGATCAAGTCCCACATCGGGCTCCCCACAGGGACCCTGCTTCTCCCTCTACCTATGTCTGCCTCTCTGTGTTCCTCGTGAATAAATAAAATCTAAATAAATAAATAAATAAATAAATAATGCCATGCATAATAGCAACAACAACAGCAAAAAAAGTGAGATACTAAGGGATAAATCTAACAAAAGATTTCCTCCCCAAATTGATCTGGAGATTCATGACAATCCCAATAAAAATCCCAGAAGTCTTTTTTGTAGAGTATGTTAGCTGTACAAAGATAGTATGAAACTATATAGATAAGCAGTCTGATTTTAATTTTAAATTAAAATTAAACATGAAAAGGTCTTGGAAGAAATGCCCTAATACTGTCAACTGGGGTTGGCTGTTTTTGGGTTACAGGGTTTAGAGGATGTTTATTTCTACTTTTATCACTTTACAAGTTTTCTTAAGTAGATATATATTAACCTACATAATAATACACATTTGTTTAAGCTGGCTACCAGGGGCCCTTGGGTAGTTCAGTGGTTGAGCAACTGCCTTTGGCTCAGGGCGTGATCCTGGGGTCCTGGGACTGAGTCCTGCATTGGGCTCTCCACAAGGAGCCTGCTTCTCCCTCTGCCTATGTCTCTGCCTCTCTCTCATGAATAAACAAATCTTAAAAAAAAGAAAAAGCTGGCTACCAAATGACTATTCTGCTTTGTATAAACCTGTGTTACAACTAAAGATACTTCCAAATGCAAATCATGCAATACAGAAACTATCCTAAACATATTTAAGAAAATCTAATATACTACAAATCAGATATTAGGATAGAGCGATTATTTTCAGAAATGACCAGGCGTTGGAAGTTTCAGCAGTGAGAAGCGGGAAATACACTTACCGAGAGCCTCAGAACACCAAAATTGGCAAAATCATAAATGAGTATCTGATAGAACAGTTCTTCACTGAAAAATAAAAATGAAGTGACTTTAAGGAAATGCTCAATCCATGCCTGAGATCCAAGCAGTCATTGCAAATAGGAGAAATAACCCCTGAAACATGAATGGGAGAAAGGGACGGTTCTGCCTACTGTGGAGGCTTCCTGACAGGCTGTAGGCTCTCAGGAACTGGGCCCCACAGCAAGCTCCAGCCAGGGCTTCAGCTGGCGGCCTCCAGCCAGGGCTCAGAGCACTAGATCTAAGTCTCTAAGTCACCCATGCTCTGTCCCACCCACTGGCGGTTAAAAGCTGTTGAACGCGCCCCGTAGGTGAAATTTAAGAGTTTTGTTTGCTTATCTTTTCCCCCCACTTACAAAGAATCCTATAAATCACCTTTTTTTCTTTTTCTTTACAATTACCATTAAAAATGGTACGGTGTGTATAGGGAAGGCAGGAGACTTACTAAATAATCACCAGGACACCCAAGGCAGAATTAGACCACCCCGGTGTACAGTGTATGATGAAGCACTAGCTGGCAACATTCCAGAAGCAGCTGTGAAGTATGCAACACACTGACCTCCTTATACAACATAGTGCTGAAATAAATGGTACTTTCTAGTTTTTAGGCAATACGGACCACAGTGGTCTATTTAAAAACTTGTTCTCATTATCAATCAAAGTAGACAAGGCATCTGCTACACTGGCACTATAGTGGGGAAACTGAGGTACCCAGTGAGTACCTGACTTGTCCCAGGTCAGAGTTAATAAGGTTGAAAAGGGAAGAGCTGAATCCAGGTACTGCACTCTGATCTTGGTTCTCCATCTGTTTCTTTTACTTTCTCACTGGGAAATCACTCACATTTATTAAAAACTGAAATTCTGGGACTGGCCTGGCATTGTTTGTAAAATGAAATAATCTGAACACAATGGGATTTGTAGTCTAGAAATGTACTTATATGCTGGAAAAGAAAGAACAAAGATAGCTGAATTGCCAACATATTAATAAGAGAGCCCAGTGCATAAGCCAAAGGATTCTCAAAGATGATAGACCTTGAACAGAGCTGCACCAAAGGGCTAAAAAGGGTGAGTCCTGGGATGCAAAGATGCATGTGTGCCAACAGTCAGCTCTGGACCAGGGCAGTTTCTAGGTGAGGGACATCAAATTGGTTTTTATCTTGTGTGCCACCCCCAAGCAACATAAGGCAGCTCCCTTGCTCACTGGCTCAAGAAAGCACTGAGGCAACAACAGGGCTGATGGGAAAGGGTCCCACAGAGGACAGGTGATGTCTAATACATGTCCCATCTGTGCCACCTATTTGAGAACATTTTTTTTAAAGATTTTATTTATTTATTTATTTATTTATTTATTTATTTATTTATTTATTTATTTATTTATGATTTTATTTATTTATTCATGAGAGACAGAGAGAGGCAGAGACATAGGCAGACAAGTAGGCTCCATGCAGGGATCCTGATGTGGGACTTGATCCCAGGACTCTGGGATCATGACCTGAGAGCCAAAGGCAGATGCTCAACCACTGAGTCACCCAGGTATCCCTGAGAACATATTTAATACAGGTTCTAGACTCACTAGGAGCTCATCCACCAAGGTCTCTGGAAACAATCAATAGAAAGGTTGCTGGCTATGGGCTGGGCAAATAGCACCACTGAGATCACCCCTCCCATGGTTGTCAGCCCTTCTGGCTCATGTGGTAACTCTCGCCTTACTCAAGGTGAGAGTAAGCCTTGGCTACATTCCCTAAGGAAGAAAGGGGGCCTTAGGTCCTCTTTCTCTTGCATCCCACAGTACCGTGCTGCACATAGCAGATGCTAGAATTCTCTACTGGCACTAAGCCCGTCAACACCTGGTTCAACCACAGTGGTCAATGTTTAGTAAGGACCAAGAACCTACCAAACATTAGGCTTCCCTGTCATTTTCTACCCTCACAAAACCCTGCAAGCTAAGTAGTAATTTCTAAATCTTGTAGATGGGAAACCTGAGACATAGTTCAAGAAAGTACATTGTCCATAATGACATAAATGGTAAATGCCTGAGCCTGGATTTGAAACCCTCTGTCCCCCAAGTCTGGGACCTTTCCAAACACCTCATAACGCTGTTCCTAGCTTTTGGTACCTGTGCTTTGAGAACCATTCTTCTAGCAGGCCTGCTTCTGTCATGACTCACTCATTTACCTCAATTTGGTGGTGTTGAGAAGGTATAACTTGGTCTGATGCTGAGCCAGGGCCCACTGAGGATTCACGCAGCCCACAAAGGAGTGGTTATGCAGCATCTCTCGGAGTGCTGGAAAATGAAAAGCAGGTAAGTCATGGCATCCCACCAACACCTCTCTGCAGCCCAAAACACCAAGCCCCAGAGCTCAAGACAACAAACAGGCCACAATGTGCATGCCTGAAATGTACCTCTTGCTGAAAACAAATACAAATGAGGAATAAATTATAACAGATCTTTCAAAATACCACAAAAAACTGCCCAAAGATAAAGGACTACTTAAAGATCACCACCTAGGGCAAAGCAGGAAGCCAGAAAAGTGCTGCAAGCTCCGCAGCCAGCTTTACTCAAAGGTACCAGAGGGACCTCAGGAATCATGAACACTACTTTTTGTAGGCTCTGAGGTGTGGAGAAAGAAAAACAAAAATGGTTTGAAATGAGAAGTCTAACAGGAGACCATTTCCCCAGCACAGGAAGCTGAAATGCCAGCGGCTGTTACCCTCAGGCAAAAAAGAAGAACTACTGCTATGTCCCAGGCCCCAGGGCAGTGAGCCAAACTGCCCACCCACCTCAAGCCTGGATCCTGGGAGTAAAGCATAAAAAACATCACAGCCCTGAGAATCTGTAACCATGAGCTAGGCCTCACAGCCAGGATTCACGCTAAGTGTGTTGCCTAAAACCTCGTGGGGAGATTTTAGTTTAATGTGATTCAGGACTGACTGTTCCTCCAGGTCCGTAACAGAATGAAATGCAAATTCTCTGTGGAGAAATTCAGTGTCAATCCAGGCTTCAAATTATCCCCCACAGATAAAATACCAGGAGCTAGCAGTAAAAAAATTACAAAACACACAAAGAATGCATGAAGAATTAGAATCCAGAAGAAACCACACAACCTCTGCAAAGGTTCAGAGACTGGAAATACCAGCAAGGAAGAGAAAAATAAGCATGTTTAGTATGCTTAAGAGGGATTAAGCAATGAATAAGTAGCAGAAGACTAACAAATGATGAAGATCTCCAAAAGAAGCTGAATTTCTAAAAATTAAAAATATAACAGTTGAAATTAAAAATCTAGATAAAGAGGGATCGGATCCCTGGATAGCTCAGCGGTTTAGTGTCTGCCTTTGGCCCAGGGCATGGTCCTGGAGTCCTGGGATTGAGTCCCACATCAGGATCCCTGCCTGGAGCCTGCTTCTCCCTCTGCCTGTGTCTCTGCCTCTCTCTGTTTCTCTCATGAATGAATAAATAAAATCTTAAAAAAAAAAAAAAGATAAAGAGAGGAAATCAGGACAGAGAAACAGGAAAACTATAGAAACAGCTTATGCAATGTGGAGGATAATAAATATATAAATCAAGTTCCAGAACAGAAAAAGGGCAGGGGGAGATGTTGAAGACAAAAATATCTGATAGTATCTGAGAAGTGATGAAAGACACCAAGCCTCAGTTCCAGGAAGCCCAACAAAACCCACACCTGGCACACAGAAATACTGCATGACACTAAAAAGATCTTAAAAGCACTCTGAGACAAAAGAGGGATTCCCCACAAAGAATAAAATATAAAGCTGACAGCTGGATTTTCAGCAGCAACAGTGGAAGCGAAAAATGATAGAACACCAACTTCGATGTGTTAAGAAAAAGTGACTGTCAATCTGGAATTTTAAACCCAGCAAAAAAACACTTTTCAAAATGAAGATGAATTAGACAAAACAAGTCAGTTGGCCACCCAAGGCCCCACTACAGGATGTGCTTCAGGCAGACCATGAAAGATCTAAAGGAAAGAATTACGAGCTAATAATATTTGCTACGTCCAAACAAACTGAAAGTAACAATGTTTTATGGAACTATTTGATACCCACATGAAAATTACATGAATCTAACACCCTACACCAAAGATGAATTCCAAGAAGACTAGGGATTTACATATAAGCATTTTAGGAGACAATATAAGAATGTGCCTTTAATTATCCCAGAATTAGAAAGCATCTCGTAAATAAGATTTAAAAAGCCAATCTGTAAAGAACAATTCATAAAATCTGCCTATGTTAAATCTAAGAATTTCTGTTCATGAAATGAGTATTTGTTTAAAAAAAGAAGAAAATGGGTAAGTCCTAAACTGGGGGAAGATGTTTTCATGTAACTAATATGGAACATATCTGGAATATATGAAGAACTCCTCAAATCAGTTTGAAAAGACCAAAAACCCAACAGAAAAATGGGCAAAAAACTAGAAGAGACACTTAACAGAAGGAGAAATATCCTTAAATTTATAGTAACCAGGGAGAAGCAAATAAAACCACCATCAGTTACCATGTCACAAACATTAAACTGGTAAAAAAGAATCTGTCAAGATCAAACCCTAGAGAGGGAGAACAAATGCAACTTCTGTATCCTGTTGGTGGGACCAACAATGTGTGTACATTTATCTGACCCCTTTGAAAACCAGTTTATCATTGTATGACCAACCCAGTAGCAGCTCTCCGGAGTATATGCCTACAGCCAAGCTTCCCAATATACACCAGACTCTCACTCCCTCAGGGCCAGGAGCAGGCCAGGGCATGAGGGGGTGGGGATGAGGCAGCATGAGCCCAAACATCCTTCAACAGCAGAATGAACAAACATGCAGTCACTGTCACCAAACGGAATTGATTACACAGAAAAAGCAAACCAGAGCTGTATACAATAAGATGGATGGATCCTAGGAACATAATAATGTGTGTGATATCTATTTATCTATATATCTATATATATCTATAATATCAAAAAAAGCCCATACAGTATGATTCCTTTATGTAAAATTTAAAACTTGCAAACTAAACACATTTTCTAGGGCTACAATATGGGTGCTAAAATGTATTAAAAAGAAAAGAAATAATAATGACAAATTTAAGATAGTGGTTACCTCTAAGGGAGAAGGAAGGGTACAGGTTAGGGAAGAGTACCCAAGAGCTTCAAAGGTGATGAAACCTACAATGCTCTATCTCTTAAACAAGTGTTTATGTTTTTTCTCATGTGGATCCTATGTATATATTCTATAAATTTGATTTTTTATTTACCAATACATTGTGTGTACATATGTATGTAATTAAAAATACCACCACCATAAAGAGGGGTAGGGGAAGAGGGTTTGGAGACCACAGGGAAGAGTCTGGGGACAGCAATAAGCATAAGCAATGTAGTATGCACCACATTTTCACTATACCTTTTTTTAGCTTGGCCACAACAAATGAATTCTTATATTGTTACATTAGTTCTCTAACACTCTGTCCCCCCAACCCCCAATAAAAAGAGGCTTATTTTCTTCATTTTTAGAATGAAGTGTTCCCCTCTGTTCCCACTGGAAACTCAATGTCTCTACAGGATGTACTGTGTAGGCGGAAAATGATTATTTTAAAAGCTGGAGAACATCAAATAATCTTGAATAATGAGGCACTGGAGAAAAGAGAAAGCAGTGTAATCCACTAAAAAAAGGGTCAGAGAGTTTTCCATACAGATTTTTCATGGAACCCTCTGACGCATCCTAGCTACCAAGGTGCAGCTTTGCCAGCCTGGGCAGGGAAGGAATGAGGCATCTGCTGGCCCTGCGTAAGGCTTCCAGAGTTGCTCTTTCATTCAGGCAGGACTTTTCTTCCCTCGGCTTCATGAGGCTACTTGGGCCTCTTCACGATCTCTTATCAGGACCTCAAGGACCTCTATTTCATTCCTCCTCTAAATATCTTCACAGCATTAGAAGTCTGTGGGCATTTCCCTGCCATTGTGCCAGCAGCAAAATGGAACAAGATCCTTCCATGCTTGAAAGCCAAACCACACATCTTGAGTTCTCAGTGGAGGCCCTGGGTCTCAGCCTGTTTTTCTAAGAACTGGCAAGTAAAGCCAAACCCGAAGGAAGCACAACCAGTCCCTGAGTTCTTAATACCATGTGCAGAGCAGAAGCTCAGCACCCTGGTGGACCGCCTTACAGAAGTCCCATGTGCATAGCCTCTGGCTGTTGTCTCACAGGATCCAGAAGCCCTCCCAGGCATGTCTCACCCTGGGCTCTGCTGAAGCGGCCTTCCACCTCTGTTACAGAATATCTTTCATTTTACCTTATGTGGGCAGCCAGTTACTTACTAAACACTCCCCACAACACTGTGCTATCCGATACGGCAGGGGTCAAGGCTCATTCACCTCACTTTCTGCCTCAGGGCTTGCACCGTGCCTTTTGTTCAGAGAACATACTTGACAAATGTTTGCCAAGCTGATTTCACGTGCCAAAAGAAATGATCATCTGGGGACAAGCCATACAAGTTCATACAACATACAAGTTCATACAAAAGTATGAACACTGAGACCCAGGACTGTTCTCCAAAGACCAAGGAAATAGAATTGTTGGGTGAAATATTAAACACATTCACATTCAAATGACAGCAAAAACACATTACAACAGTCCTTGTCCTCATTAATTAATAGATCAAAACTATGGAACTAGCAAGTAGATTCAGTCATTACTAATTTGAGATGAGCCTAATTCCATGAACAACTGGGGTACTGGGCAAAAATTAACCTCACTGGTTGACTGAAAGTGACCACTGGGGATGGGGAGATCCAGCAGACTCCAGAGACTGTCTTAGTGTTCAACTCTGACATCCTTCAGAACAAAGATTCACCTCCCATGCTCCTCCTCTCAACCATTTACACACTGCCTCAGGACATACGTTCTGCGTGCACCTGCCGGGCCCTCTGTGGATGCCAGGGGTGAAATGGTGGGCGTGACAGACACGATCCCCGCACAGACAATACATGATCAAATCATCACACAAAGAAGCACAACCAAGAATTCTGGCACAAGGAGAGCGTCCCTGACCTCCTGTGGGGGAGCAGCTGCATCGTTGGTCTGTTAAGGCAAGTGGCCTACTTCACCATATCTGAGCTCCAGGGAAATCCCTATACTGCATTCCCCTCGAGGACCAGGGGCCCTGGGTGTAAATCACACACCAGCGGGCAGGACCCAAGGTAGAGGTCCCCCCACCTGGGACGGAGGCCTGACCTTATGAAGCACACACATGGTAATTCAGGTGCTTATCACAAGGGCCCAGTAGAGGCTATAGCAGTGCTGTCATGTGGGAGGGCAGGAAAATAATGCCCCAAAAAGGTGAATGAATTTCCGACAGGCTAGGGAATGGTGCAGCTGGCAGGAGCTCCCACAGAGCCCTTCCAGCTCACTCCATTTGCATGTGACAGACAGTGCTCCTTCTGTGAGACCCTACACTGGCACATCTGAAACACTGGCTTCAGTTGGCATGATCAAATCGCAAGGTGCACCCGCCCACACAGGCAGCTGGTTTGCTTAGTATCTGAATCCTGGGCCTGCCACCTCGTGTGCAGGCCTTGCCAGTTACCACCCGCCCTCAATGAGGTGTGTCCCCAGGTCAGTTTCTGATTGTTTGGATATTCCAACTCATCTGTCCTCTTTTGTCCTCTCCATTTTCCATTCCATGTCCTCACCTTCAAAACAGGTAACAGCAGCTGCTCTGCCTCTCTCACAAGATGATTCTAGAATTACATGAGACAATGTGTACAAATACACAATTTGGGAACATTTAGATTATCTGAGCCTCATCAATGGGCTCCAAACCTTATCAAACTTGACACAGATTAGCTTTACACTGCACTGAAAACTGTGCAACTAGTCAGAAGTTTTTCAAAATGCTAACTTTAAATAGCCTGCTTTACATAAGGGATACAAACCCTTAAGGAGGACTCAGTAAATGCCAAAGCTGAGGGAAGCTATCAATTGAATCTACTGTGAGTGAGCCTGCTAAATAAATCAAGGAACAGCCAGCCCACTTCTCTTGCATTATTTAAAATGGTTTAAAAAAAAAAAAAAAATAAAATAAAATAAAATGGTTTTAAAAGCTCCCAGCTTGAAAGCCAATAAACAGAAGAGCAACCGGAGCAAATCTTCATGGAAACAAAAATCAGAGGCAGCTCCTTCAACAACTGGCAAGACCCTGGTCACAGGAAGCTTTTATTCTGCCCACATGCAGACACCTACAGCTCTGCCCACATGCAGACAAAGAAAGGTCCGGAGTGCTGAGAGAAGAGAAAACAAACAAGGAAAGGCAAACTGAGGCCTTGCTGAATGAACTCATCCAAACAAGGGGAGATGGTACAGAGAAAAATGTAAGGTGCCACTGAGCCACGGCAGTGCTTCAGAGGGTGGAGGATTAGTGTGAAAAGTGCTACCCTGCTCCTGGCCACTCAAGACTTTATAAGCTAATCCAGATCGTCATATTTTAAGACACAGCATTAAAACACAACTATTTTACTAAGGAAATGTGTTACAGGTGAAACACAGCAAGGCCATGACTAAGCTGTGTAGACACACGCAGAGCGGCTATCTGGAGCCTGGAGTAGTGCCGTCTACACCTGGAGCATGACTCCTGGACTCACTTGGGGCAGATGGTTCTTGGGCCAAGTTGCTGTTCTACTCCTCAATCCCTGCTCAGTTTGTGCCTGGGACATGACTGGCCCCATTTAATTCCTAAAACCACGTTCTTAGCGAGTTTTGAAGTAACAGGGACCAAAACGCAGCTCTACTTCAGTATTCTGAAAAGCTATTTCTGAGGAAGGTGATCCTGATTTATGACTTTGACTTTGGGATATAAAAATATCTACTGACTTCTTATGCTGTAATAGCTGTTTCACTTATATTTTACCTCTAACCAGCATAATCATCTTCAAGGGTAAAACTAATCCCATTTTACAGATGAGGAAAAACCGAGGCACAGCAATGTTGTTACAAGTTTAAGGTCGCACAGCGGAAATGGTAGTGCCAGGATAATCCACTCGAGGCCCTCCAAAGCCTGTGTGCTCTCGAAAGAGCACACCCCACTCAGGCCACAAATCAGAATCTTGTGGGACATCACACTGCTTTAAGATAAAAAACAAACTGAAGATTATTTAAATGAATGCTTTACTCCAGCTAACTAGGATTTAGTGAGAATACTGATTAATTATAATTAAAACCAGAGACTACTTTTTCCCTTCCTAGTTGAAAACCGCCTTTTGGTTGCTGTTGCTGCTGCTGTAGGTGAGAAGAGGGAGGTGTGCTCAGCACGCTGCAGTGGCCACCCTACCATCTACATTTCCTGCATTATCCTAAAACTCCATATTAGCAGTCCAGCCCTCTGGGGCCCTGACAGACCACATCATTTACATACTCTCATGTCCCCGCTCGTTAATTTCTTCCTGGAGGCTCAGAACACTGGTGAGGTTGATGATCCTCCGTCGAGGGGTACATGCTGCTGTCATGTCCTTTCGGGAATCATCTTCCACCATTTCTACATCAGAGCTTTCCCGAGGCCTCTTTCTGCAATGAAGATAAGGAGCCCACAGATCATGACTACCCTTTAAAATTGTTTTTTTTTTTAAGTCATCCAAATTTTGTGTGTTGCATTTTGAACAGGGAAGAGCTTCTCATGCTGACTCTGCACGTTTGGGGCGGGGGTCCTTGTGCAGGCAGCAGACTAGCAAGATCAATCTGTTCTCTGGCACACTGCATAGCAGAGGATCCTGAGTCCCCCCGGCTGCAGCCAGCCACTGTGCACAGCAGGACACCAGAGTCACTCGCCTGTGGAGCTGCAGGGCCTTGGGCATATGTGCCTACCTTGCTGAGTCTCACCCGTTCAGTACCCCCCTCAGACTGTGACAGCACCAGCTCCAGGCAGCCATGCACCAGACAGACAAGGTGATGGTCCTCACCATGCTCACTTTCTAGCTGGGGAGTCAGACAGCCACAGAAAAAGATCATTTGAAGTGGAAGAAAAAGCTAAGAAGAAAAGTAAACAAAGTAACAGGATGACGGGGCAGTGAGAGGGCCTCTGGTAAGAGGCGACACTGAGTGGAGGCCTGAGCAACAAGAAGGCAGAGTCTTCCTAGACCCAGAGCACAGGGACAGCAAAGGAGGGAAGCTCAGGCAGTTGGCGTCAGCCACAAAACAGTGTGGCCAGAGTGGGCCTCGGGAGAGGAACCAAATGGGAGGAAGGGTGGGTGCACCCTAATAAACGCAAGGGGAAGCATTGGTTTTCAGCTAAGGAGTGATACATTCTCATTTCTGGTTGCAGAGATTTCTTTTGACTGCTGTGTGGTAAAGAGCTGGTGGTGTTACTTCCCCTGGTGACAGAGAGACACATAACCCTGCCCTGCAGAGTGGCTAAGAGCATGAAATGGGATAATGTATGTAAAGTATCCAGCACGTCGTGGGTTACCCACAAGTGGCAGCACCCTTTCTTACTCCCTGGAAACATCCCAACAAGTCGTCTTGCTAGACTGGCTTGGCAACGAGGAAACTGGAGTCAAGTAACTCGTCCCACTCCTCCGAATTCCAGCAGCCACTCAGCACCAGGGTTTCAGTGGCAGGCCGCTACACAGATGCTCGCCTACAGCAGGCGTCTTCATCCTGAGCCTGCTGGGGATGGAGCGTCTGCCTGGGGCCTGGGCTCGGCAATGTGCCCAAGGAGTCTGAGGAGCATGTGAAGCACGTCCTGGGAGCACAGGGGAAGGACAGCCACTATTGCCATCCGCCCTTTTCCCACTCTTACCACCAGCCCATGGGCTTCGGGGTCTTCATAATTTGAACTGAGAAAATGCATTTTTCCTGAGAGGAGTTGAGGCAGTTTTGAGTGGAATAAGGGAGAATCTTCTGGATATTTTAGGGTTCTTTCTAGCCACCTTTGCTATTGAGACTTTATCAAAATCCAGGAACTAAAAATAAAGGATAAATCTTATTCTTTTTTCTGGTGTGTGTTTAATTCATGCTTGGAGCCATGGACATTTAAGATATCTCAAAAGCCACTGAGTGGGGGCTGCTCAAGCCATGATCAAAGGCAAAGAATATCTCATTGGAGGCAGAGAGTGGGTCAGGCAGAGAGAAGCTGCAGGTGGTTCATGCCCAGTCAAGCCAGAAGGTGGTTTCAGGAAGAAATAGCAGAGACAAGCTGCACTCCTCCCGAAGTCCATACCTGGGGTTGCCTGGGCTGGAAGGGGGCCCTTTCTTCTCTGATGTTTCCGAAGTCCCCTCTGTTGTCTCCTCCTCCATGCCCTGATTTGTGGCAGCCACTTGATCAGGCTCTGGGAGTTCAAACATTTCCTCATCTTGCTGCCCAGTCCTGCCACTGGAAACATCGGTCCTGTCTTCTGGGACAACAGCCTGCAGCTGACTGGACAGAGCCTTGCTCATGGGCTGCAGAAAGGCATCGAGCTTCTGTTCTCGTGAATCTGTGCGGACCATCTGGTGGGCATAGACCTTGTCGCCACTTCCAGTAGATGAGGGGGTCGCACCCGTTGTGGATTTAACCACCTCTCCAGAGGGGCCAGCAAGACCTGGTAGTAAAGTCTGTGTCAAAAAAGAAGGTAGTAGGTTAAAAAACTTTTTTAAGTAAATGTTTTCTAGCCGCTGTGATTTTTCAAGCTCAATGGCATTTATGTAACATATGACTCATTTATGTTTGATATTGAACCCTTTCTACATTCTGTCCTATACATTTCAATGAAGTAGAGTCAATCTGAAAAAAACAAAACAAAACAAAACAAAACACCCACACACACAAAAAAGGAGACAGTGGCATGATTCAGAATATGAAGTAAATATGTCTAGGTTCCAGGGTTACCTGGCTGGCTCAGTCAGTAGAGCATGCAACTCTTGATCTGGGGTTTTAAGTTCGAGCCCCAAGTTGCGTGTAGAGTTGGGTTAAAAAAAATAAAATTTAAAAAAAAAAAAAAAAAGAGAGAGAAGAAAGACGTCCAGGTCCCAAAGTGAAGCAGAACTAGAGAGCTAGAAGCAGGTATAATCATTATAGAAATATTATTATAGAAGCAATTCAGACCAAAACTTGAAGTTTTAAAAGACACACCAGTAAAAATATAAAAATTCAGCAAAATGCTCATAATTTTTAAAATTCATTTGAAATAGGGAATATTAATGTGAAGTTCTCATATTTTTGTCTGGAGAGATTTTCGTTTTTTTATTATAGTAAAATAATACATTCAATTTATTATTTAACCATTTTTAAGTGTACAACTCTGTGGCATTAAGTACATTACATCATTGTGTGACCATCACCACCATCTAACTCTAGTTTTCACCCTCACAGCCTGAAACTTTGTACCCATGAAACAGTAACTCACCATTCTCCCTCCCTACCAGCTCCTGGCAGCTACTCTTTTGTCTCTTTTTAAAGATACATATTTCCTAGCTCTGTCCACTGGAAAGGCCGAAAGCCAATGACCATCCAGCAGCAATAAGGACCCTCTGATCCATAACTATAGTCTCTAAACATCATCCCCACTAAAACAAACCAGAGTTCCTTGGAGAAATGGCCAATTCCAGGACTTGGGAATGGGAAAGTACAGAGTGAGCATACAATATCTTTTCTTGTCAGAAATAAAGAAACCATCAAAGACTAATAGAATTGGGTCAAAAGGACAAGAGCACCAGTTTGAAGGGGATTTTGTTGGTCTGAGATGGGGTGATTTGAGGATCCAAAAGAAAAATGACTATAAAATTAAACGATATTGCTTTGTTAACAGCTATGTTAAAATATCAAGGGAAAAGAAAAAAATAGGGAGAGGCAAAGAGAAAGAAAGAGGACAAAGTCATTAAACATCATTGGAGGGGCACCTGGGTGGCTCAGTGGTTGAGCGTCTGCCTTGGGCTCAGGTTGTGATCCTGGGGTCCTGGGACTGAGTCCCACATTGGGCTCCCCACAGGGAGACTGCTTCTCCCTCTGCCTATGCCTCCGCCTCTTTCTCTGTGTCTCTCATGAATGAATGAATGAATGAATGAATGAATGAATGAATGAATAAATAAATAAATAAATAAATAAATAAATAAATAAATAAATAAATAAAATCTTCAAAAAAAAATCACTGGAGATCATCAGGACATGAATTCATTCCTTTGCAAACTGATAATTAAAGGGGCAGAAGTCAGCATTTACTCTTACTTTCTACTATGAACTGTGTTTCAGGATAACTAAAAAGCTCTAACAAATGAGGGAAAGTTATTGTATACAGAAGAATTACAGTTAGTTAAAACACAGAAAATAAAATCAGAAAATCATAATCTTGAAATCCTCATGAAATAAGTGATTCAGGTAATGGTCATCAATGAATGGTGAAATCATTAAACTAAATATTCCTGGGGAACTTGAGGAAGAAGAAACAGGCGGTCACCAGTTGAACCCACTGAGGAGTCTTATCACCAAAATGACATAACAAGTCAGGATGCGCCTCCTGCTGGGGTGTGGCAGAAAATACAAGACATCATCTATCAAGAATTCTCATACAGAAATTATTTTTTAAATCTGAATGTAATCATGCCGGTTTATAGGAATTCCTAGTTTACAGGAAATGTGGAGGATTAGAACAAGTTCAATGACACTAATGATAAGTAATCAAACAGAGATGTGCATTATTCTACAGAAAGCCTTCAGAATCAGCCAATAGGAACAACAACAAAAATGTACAGGGACTTCTCTGGTTTCAAAGAGACTTAAGAGAGATTTAAAAGACAACAATAAATTATAAGAGTGGAACTTAACTGGATATGGATTTGAATAAAATTACTTTATAAAAGGATCATTTTTGGACAATGGGGACATTTGAATATGGACTAGAAATTAAATATTACTATGAGTTTTATTATGTATAAAAAAGGACATTGTGATTATATAAGGGAAAATATTTTAATGATTTATTTTTAAAAAAGTCTTATGTACTTATTCGTGAGAGATACAGAGAGAGAGAGAGACAGACCAGGCAGAGGGAGAAGCAGGCTCCCTGCAGGGAGTCCGATGTGGGACTTGATCCCAGGACCCCAGGATCATGACCTGAGCCAAAGGCAGATGCTCTACCACTGAGCCACCCAGGTGCCCCAGGAAACAATATTTAAAAACACATAATAAAATACTAGGGAAAAGAGTAAATCCCTGAAATGTGCTTTAAAATATTCTTTTCCCTTGGGGCACCTGGGTGGCACAATTGGTTAAGCATCTGACTCTTGGTTTCAGCTCAGGTCATGATCTCAGGGTTGTGAGATTGAGCCCCACATCAGGTTCCATGCTCAGTGCAGAGTCCACTTAAAGACTCTCTCCCTCTCCCTGCTTCTTCTGTGTGTGCTCTCTCACTCTCTCTAAAATAAATAAATATTTTAAAAAAATACTCTTTCCCCCACCACCAAATGAGAAAGGGAAAGAGAAAACAAATATGGCAAAACGAGGATGGTTGTTGAAGCTGAGTGACAGGTACATGGATTATTTGTGTAATATCTACTCTTATGTGTACTTAGGAATATTCAATAATGAGCTAAGTAATAACAAGTTAAATAAGGTAGCAACTCTGCTCAAAAAGGAAAAACCTTCCTTCATAGACAACATAAACACCCTTGTAGCATACATAGGCAAATGAAGTGAATATAGTTGACCTTAGAACAAAGCAGATCTGAACACTGTGGGTCCACCTACATGCTGATTTTTTTATAGTACAGGACTGTAAATGTATTTTCTTTTCCTTATGATTTTCTTTTTTTTTTTTCCTTATGATTTTCTTAATAACATTTTTCTACCTTACTTATTGTAAAAATACTTTATATAACACATGCAAAATATGCATTAATCGACTGTTTATGTTGTCAAAAAAGCTTCTGGTCAACAGTGGGTTAACAGGAATTAAACTTTTTGAAGAGTCAGATTTTTGACTGCCCAGGGGTCAGAGCTCCAACCCCCATGCTGTTAAAGAGTCAACTGTTTTGTTTCATTTGGCTATGCAATGGCCAAACCAGCAGAAATTAACATAACTACTTGCAGTAATTTTAAAGTGCAAAAAGTGAAACATTTTGTCCAATATGATGGAGATGCAACAAAACCCAAGAGCTCCCAGGCTTCCTAATTTCCATACCAAATAGTTTCACTACAAACCAGGGCTATGCTGTACACCCTGGGCAATGCTGTGCAAGGTGTAGCTGGAGAGTGGGAGAGAAGGTATTCTGATGCCCCCAGAGGAATGTGGACCCCACTACCCACAACAATGTGCCAAGGTTTTTGCTGCTTCACCAACACAGGCAGGCTGTCAGATCCAGAAATCCACTTTCCTTCTGAAGACACACTGGTCAGTAATATGCAGAATTCTATAGGAAAAGACTACTATTTATTCAAGCTAACTAAATGAATCTGACTCATGCAAAATAAGACAAGGAGGAAGACAAGATGTTCTTTCCCCAGTGTAGCCAGGACCTCTGGCAAATGTCTTTCTTTTGACCTCAGCTAGGACAGAGCAAGGGACAACCACTCGGGCCCAGACAACACGCTCTTCATTTTCATCTCATTCTTTGAGCCTGTCTTCCTGCTCCCTGCCAGCCAAACCCTTTCCAGGTCCTGGCAATTCCAGATCTTCCACCGTCTGTGAGCGGAGCTACTTCCTCTGCCCAGGCCCCTCATTGCTTCTCCCAAATAACTGCAGGCCTCCACTGTGCCCCTCTGCAATCCTCTCCCTTTGCAACCACAGGATTTTTCAGAAAATGCACACTGGATCTCGTCAATTCCCATTGAGCCAAAGCAGAAACTCTTTAACATACTGACCAAAACGTCTACCACCAGGGACCTCTACAGCCTCCTCTCTCCAGGGCCAGCTCCCCAGCAGGCCCACACTCAGATCTCCCCCTGGCTGCACATGACAACACCTGGGAAAATTGTAAAACTACTGGTACTCCCTCTTATGCCCCACCTGAGACTGACTTCTTGGTCTGGAGAAGGCCCAGGCAAGAGTGCTATTTCCCAGGGAATTCTGATGGCAGCCAGGGTGATATTGGATCCACCACGTGGAACTTTCAGACCCTCATGCACACGTCCTCTGACCTCCCCCAACCCCTCAGGCATTTTCCTCACCAATACCTCAGCCACAAATCCTGTTTCCATGCCTCGTCCCCTTTGTCCATCTCATTTCTACCCAGCCCTGGGGTCCCAGCCTCTGCGTCCCTTCCCTCCCTTCCCTGATTACTCTTACACCCTCCCAAGTCCCTCTTTTCTTTTTCTTTTTCTTTTTCTTTTTAAGATTTTATTTATCTATTTGGTAGTAAGCAAGAGCACATGCAGGGGGAGTGGCAGGCAGAAGGAGGGGAGAGAAGCAGTTTCCCCACTGAGTGGAGGAGTCCGATGCGGGGCTCCATGCCAGGACCCTGGGATCATGAACTGAGCCAAAGGCAGATGCTCAACCAACTGAGCCACCCAGGAGTCCCCAGAGTCCCTCTTTTCCTCTCTCTCATGGGATATATTCTCCAGGAGACCAGGAGGGCCTCCATGAAGGCAGGAACCAGCAGTGGTGGGTTCCCAGGCAGTCAAGAGCCGCTTGCCCACACAGGACTCTCAGTGCATGTTTACAAGGGAGACAGAAGATGAGATGCAGCAACAAGTATAAACCAACTACCAGTGACTGAGCACTCTCTATGTATCACACATTGCTGAGAGCTGTACCCACCGTGTCAGGTCCAGCTCCCCTACAGCGCATGTGTCCTCATTTCAACAACAGCACTAAAGGATGCGCATACCTATTACCTATACAAGACATAGGGCTCATGTGGCATCAGGGGCCCACCACCCTGTGCCCAGGGAGAACTTCCTTCTGCCCACCTGCCACATATGCCCTTCAGATGGCATCAGTAGCAGCGTGAGTGTACTCATTGCCCAATCCTCTGCTTGGGCTCCAGCAGTGGTGGAGCTGCTCTAACTGCATTTACTCTCACTGCTTACTGCCCATGCCACCTCCCAGGTAGGTGTGTTCTGTGAAGTTTCCTAAGGGAAGCATTCACTGGCTTGGTAAATCAAAGCAGGCTCACAGAAGCCCATTCTCTCTGCTTGCAGGACCTGGTGCAACTAATGGGGAAATGTTTCTGTTTTTCTTTTTTTTTAGAGTAGAAGAGAAAGGCGGGGAGGGGCACAGAGAGAGAGAGAGAGAGACAGAATCTTCAACAGGCTCCCCACCCAGTGTAGAGCCTGACATGGGGCTCAATCCCACAACCCTGAGATCATGACCTTAGCTGAAATCCAGTCAGATGCTTAACTGACCAAGCCACTCAGGCGTATTACTTCTCCCTCTTTTTGGGAGGGGGGCAGGTGGGAATGTTTCCGTTTCTGTAGTTCTGGGGTTTGTGGTGCTTCTGAACACACCCTCACCCTGTGCGGCCTAGAATCCCATCATGTCAGAACTGGGATGGGACACTGGAGATCGTATTATCCACACATCTATTTTATAGATGGGAAAACTGAGGCCCCAGAGAGCTGGGAGTAGTAGCTCAGAATCATAAGCACTTAGAACCTGGGGAATTCTAATAAGGTAAATGGTGCCAGGCCCTGCATTAGACACTTCACCTACTGCTTATAACCACATTCAGATGTGAGGGTGACCAGTTTGGTCCTCACTGAGGGAGACCAGGGAAGGTTAATAGTCACATGGCACTAACCCAGGCCTGTCTGAAACTAAAGGTCCTGCTCCTCCCACTGTCCCCCTACCTCTCATGGACCTGGCCCCCTCCACTCTGCCCTGTAAGTGTGGGATCAGCCTCCTCCTGAATACTCTCAGGGAAAAAGAGTACATGGGAGAGGTGCCCTATGCTGTTTCAGACAGCTTGCTTTTCTGAGAAGTCAGCCTAAGGTTCTAGACAGAGACTGAATCATGACCAGGCCCAGGGATAACATAATACTTTCACAGTCAGGTTCAAAAAAGGAAATGTTACTAAAGAAAAACTATCCTGGTAATCCTTGGAAAGACAGTCCTAAAGCAACAAGCCAAAATCTGGGCTCTCATGTCAGATGGGCCTCATTTTCAGGCAGTGGGTGAAAGCACCAGAACAAGAGCTGGACAAAGAGCGCCCTCACCTGGGTGAAGTACATCCTGGAGGAGTTGGAGCCCAAGAGCTTGCTCTCGATGTGCTGCTGCACCCGCTCCAGGATGCTGTCCTCGTGCAGGAAGTGAACTTCGTGCTTCGTGGGATGTACATTGACGTCCACGTTCTGGGGGCTGATCTCTAAACTGGCAGGGATAAAAGTAAGCAATTACGTCTTACATCCGGTGGTGGGGAATGGGGAAGACAACTCTCATACGATATACACGGTGACCAGCAGCCTTGGAAAGCGAGACAACACAGTGGTCGAACCTCAGGGTCAAGTCTGAGCGACCTGGATTCTGAAGCTGTGCAGCCTTGAGGCAGTGACAGCACCCCTTTTTGCCCCAGTCTCCTTGTCTATAAAGGGGACATAACAAATGGTGGGGCTGAAATTCACACAGAGCACTC
The DNA here is from genome assembly GCF_053574225.1 of Canis aureus. Taxonomy (NCBI): domain Eukaryota; kingdom Metazoa; phylum Chordata; class Mammalia; order Carnivora; family Canidae; genus Canis; species Canis aureus. Next base: position 45,768,757 of record NC_135632.1, read on the forward strand.
TGCAGATACTTGGTACATTGTACATCAGTTGTTACCATCATTCCAGAACTCATGGTATTTCTTACTATGTGACCTGGGGCAAGTCACTTAACACCTCTGGATGGGTTTTCTCATCTGTAACCATGAACTTGTCCCTTACTTACTTGTCAGTATTGAGGATCAAAGCAAGAATGCATGTGAGAGAATGCTCTATCATCAAAATGTAATAAAAAAAAGTCAGTTTAGAGGCCGTGCCAGCTATCACCTTATTGCCTCAGCTCCATATCCATCTTTCATTGCTTGCTCTGTGCCCACAATGTGAATCCCTGTCAGTACAAGGCACTAGAGGGCCTGTGGAGGAGGAAGGAGTTTCTCTGCCAGGTAGGGTAAAGTCTCTGGTTGGTTCAGGGACAAGATCCATTATTCACCTTTGCTTCACTAACACGGTGGCTGGCACATGGGAGGCCTTCAGTCAGACTCTCCTGCATCAGTAAATGAAGGAAAACTGTTCCCTTCACCTGTGAGAAAGGACAGAACATCCTTTTGCCAATGGTGGATGGGATTCACTCTGATGGAGCTATTAGCAAGCCCATCTCTTTCAAAGAGGGCAGCTGGACAGAATTTACTCCTTGTGAGTCTCGGGTGAGGAGCCGGGCGCTGCATTACCTGAGGTACAGGAAAGGGTGTGTGTTCTTGGGCAAATATGCTGCATATACTGTTTCAATGGCTTTTCTTAAGGAAGTTGACTCTACCAGACGATCTAGAAAATAAAAGGTGAGTAACCAGCTCAAAACTGCCCTGACAGGAGAGGTACGAGGTACACATTCATACCATGCCATGAAATCACTCAGGAAAAACACTTCTAGAGTGACATCTGCAGCAGACCCCAGGGAAGAGAGGCCTTCCATGTGTTGCTACTCATCAGCATCTCACCCCGGTCTTCGAGCTGTCTCCTCTCAGTCAAGTCACAGAAACAAGGGAAGACAGTTAAGTTCTACCTCCCGGCTGCCCTTCCCTCAATCTGCCTGGGAGGACTACCTTTGCCCTTGTTGGGCACAGCAGGCAGCATCCATCAGCTCTCAAACTTTTCCTGCTGCACATATGTACTGGCTGCCTAGCACATATGCCACGGGCTGGGAGACAATACATTGGTGACTACATGAACTCCAGTTCCAAGTGGTAAACCACACGAGAGATGTGTGCTAAGTAATGGGGGGATGAGGCAACCAACTCTGCCCAGGGCAGGTGGGGTGGGGTCCAACAGTGGGGTATCCCAACTGAGTTATGATGTAAGAAACAGTTTTCTAGGCATTTCAGGCAGTACAAATATCTGAATGTATGTTTAAGGTGATTTAGGAAATGACACAGAGTTGAAGGGGATGGAAAACACTAAAAGCTGGGAAAGGTAAGACAAAAATCAGAGGAAAATGTATTTTCTGAAAACATAGTCCTCCTTTCTCCCCAGACAGATGACCTGCTGGTGATCTATTCTCCTGGGATGGTGTAGCCAAGGATATGTCCCATGGTTTTATTTCCAATAGGAAGAGAGGCTGTGATCTTATCAATGAGGAGACCATTATTTTCTGAGTCCTCACCGACTCCACAGCCCCTCAACAAAGTTGCTATATGTGGTAACACATGCCCTGAGCACACAGGCCTTGAGCAGATGTGGGCACCTGACAAAGGGATGGCCAGAGCCCTTCTGCTGTGATTTCTGGACTGGAGACACGCCGAAACAATGTTCCTTTTTCCACTGCCTGAGTGAGAGCACATGGCATGTGCTCTAAGAGTCTGACCTCTCTGCTATAGGGAACTTCGTATGGTGACCAGACTAGCTAACGCTGATGCAGGACTCACCAGCAGCATGGACATGGGCCCCCCACATGGCACTTACACTGATTTCTGCTTGTCTATTCTGTAGCCAACAGATGTGTCACAAAGCAGTGTTCTTCATGGTTAGAAAAACAAATGAAAAACATTTCTAAGCCTTGATTAAAGCAAGCTTTATTGTAGATTAGGCTAAAGTCTTTCTTAATGAAGTAGGAAAAAACCATACTAATATAGACCAGTTTAACAGAATGTGTCTGTATTGACTCCCTCTTCCCTGTTTCTATATGGCTTTGAAAACTGCTGTAAAACATGTATAATCTGGGACACTTCTAGATGGTTATTATTATAAATGGAACAGGGGAATACACCATTTTCAACAGTAAGCAAACAAAACTATACAATGAGTTGTTTTGAACAATAAAGGTAAAGGATATATATGATAAAAATGTAAGCACTGAACAAACGGTAAGATACAGGATGCATTTCTGGCTGGGAAATTAAAAACTGAATCAGATCCATTTGTGGCTCCCCGTCACAGTCTCTCAAAACCATATAATATGCAATTAAGTAAAAAGAAACAGAATGCAAAATAGTATTTACTCAACAAGTAGCAATCATGTAAACAATATGCCCACAGAGAGATAAAGACTGGAGAGGAATCTGACAAAAATTCAAATCCATTTAGTTAATTTCCTCCCTGATTTCCAGTACCACTCATTATACCATAAATAACCCATTTTTTAAAAAGAAAAATTCCCAAGGGGTTAACATTCCGTTTCTTTACTGATGACAGTGCCTAAACCCAAGGTACCCCCTCCCTGTGTCCTGCTGTGCAGTTCAAAGCCTGGCCTGCTGTAAGGCTCTGATGCCAGCAGGGGAGGAAGCTGGTCAGGCTCAGAGATGCTCTCTTCCAGAGGCAACAACCACACACTGCAATAGTCAGCCAGCAATGAGCACAAATCAGAGGGCTGAGTAGATTTAGGCTAGAAATTATAAATGCTTCCTAACCAAGCTACACTTCAGCATGAGGGTTTCCTGCATGTAATCAAACCTATGGATTCGGAATTTTTCCACAGGCCCATAAAATTCCCTGTGGACAGACTTCCACATATGGTTATTTTTCACTTACGATTGATGAAGAGTAAGAAGATGCACTTCTTCACTGAGTAATTTGCATTGGATATGTAGCCATTCATTTTGAAGGCTAGGGTTTTATCCTCACACCCAACTTCTATCAGTTCTCTGGTTGAAAAAGAAAAATTTTGAAGGTCTTGAAAATAATGGAAAATTCAAACAGCATAAAGAATGAAAGTTGGAAAAATCAGGGTTCCTTCATAAACTAATAGTGCCAAATAAGGACTCCCGAGACTGGCTTTGTTGAGTCCTCTGGGCCCACCCACCTATCCATCCATCCATCTGTCTGTCCCTCCATCTACCCACCTACTCACCTCATCACTGTTCTCAAGTACTTCCGTTCTGTGCCAAGCACTGCTCTGACTACTGGGACATAATGACAAGTCCAAGCTCTGAGACCTTATTTTGCTGAGACCTTTAGGGATCTTAGTAAACCCCAAAGATGAAATTCCAGAAGGGCTCATTTCTACTGAATCCCTTACTATATGAACAGCACCACACTGGGGCTCTAGTGTGGTGTCCTCAGGGCTGTGCTTATGGGGAGGTGAGGTTAATGGATGAAAGGTAGTCCTCATATAAGCCACACTCACCTCTGCCTGAGGATCTTCACAAGTGCTGTCCCTCTGCCTGGAAAGCTCCTACTGATAGCTAGTTAATTCCTCCTTATCCCTCCTATGTCTGGGTTTACTCCTTCAAAGAACTTTCTCTGACTATCCCTTCTCCCTGACCCTGAGAGATTCTCCCGTTGTGCCTTATATTTTTCCTTTGAGACACCTAGCACAATCACTAATGAATGGCATAATAATTACTTCATGTGTCTTTCCAACTGGATATGAGTCCTCTGAGGGCAAGAAGCATTTCTGCTTTATGCCCTACTATATTTCTCAGCACAGCACCTAATAAACAGTAGTCATTCATGAAGCATTTGCTGAATGTACAGTAAAAGCTGTCAAGTAATGTGTACTCTGAGTCTCTGAGAAGAAAATACAGCTTGTGGTGTTTCTCACACACAATACACCAGCAAAGCCTTTCTTCCCAAAACTGTCTCAAGAGGCTGGTGTTCTGGAAATATCCTTTGGGAACTGCTGCTCTGGGCAATTTCTAATCTCTTATTGTCCCTAGGAATTTCATAACGACTAGTTCTGAGTCTTTAAAGAATAACGAAAGCTCGTACAGTTTTCCTTGTACAATAGTGTGCTCTCCCTGCTCTGGGAACACAGTTTGAAAAACTTCATTAACAATTAATAAAGAAAAGGGTAACTAAAAGCAAACAGACTGTTCCCTAGTCAGGAATTTGGTTCTGCTCAAAGAAATGAGTAAACTACCCTCTGAAGTACAAAACTGGGCTCTAGGACTACTGCTGCTTCTAAGATTTTTGGGAAAAGTGAAGCCAGGGGCTGCCTTCTCCATCTGCATGTACCCTACATCCACACCATCATGCCATGCCTGGCACACGGAGAGCCCTTAGTATTTTCCCCTTCAGATTATGACAAGGGCACTTTGGGCTCTGCGGAGTCCTGAGATTGAGCCAGTGTTCGGTGGTAGAAGGTAGAAATTGTGGCTTTTGCTTGCATGAGGAGTGCTGTCAGGAGTCTATACTGCAAGTTCCCCAATGTTTTCCTTGATGATGAAGATTTGGTAACAACTTGCCACCAGATGGGAAGTCCTTAAGGGCAGGAATAGTTTATTTGTCTTTGCATCCTTAACTTCTGGCACAAAGCCAGGTATGGGAGGCAGTGAATAAATGCCAAACAATAACAAGTGAAATCCCAATGTGCTGATAAGGGAAATATCAGGAAAAGAGGAAGCACTGGAAGATGAAAGAATCCTACTACACTGTCAATATTTTGAATCAGAGACTAGAGAGAACACACTGTTTTACAGCCAGAGCATTTGGGAGATAACATGCATCCAGGAAGTGTGGGTTCCCTGAAAACAGGACTCCATGAACAAATCCGAAGCACAGAAATAAGCCCGTATATCTCACTAAAGCAAACTCTTAAGGCAGGTGCTACCTTGGCAGATTCCAAAATAATGTGATAAATGATAAACCAAGACATGGAATGCAGATTTTTCAAAATATCAATTATCAACATACCGGCTGACAGCATTTCCAAAGATGGAGCGAATATTGTCCACCGTTGTGGCATTGGGCAGTGTCCTAACATCGGCTACGGTCTCGCCTTGCTGATGAACAGAGCAGAAAATACAACTTACTGTCTCAGTTGTGAAGGAAACATCCTCAACTTAGTTCTTCAGGTGAAGTATTAAAAAAAAATCCCTTTTTCTAATATATAACCATCCCTTATAAACCAACCACTTACTTTTTTAACTGAGAAACTAATGCCTGAATTGTGTATTGAATACCTGGCAAAGAAAAGACAAGAAAATAGTCAGCAGAGTGGCCAAATGCACAATATAAGACAGATTTCCCTACAGGTTAAATAAATCCGTAGGGTTAAGTGATTTAAATGGAGATACATACACTCAAGAATATCTCCATATATATTTTACCCACAGACTTCATGGAGATAACAATGCTAAATGTGGCAGAATCAAACAAAAAACAGTTTTTTTTTCCTTTAATAGGGTTCTGACTACACTCAAGGATATTTCAATATAATCTCCTCCTTGCCCACAGTTTTACTTTCACAAACCCATCAGGTCCACGTTGCATCTTGAGAACCTTGCCTTTACAACTCCTGAACTCTTTCCTTCTCTCCCAGAGCCCCTCAAGATAACCCCTCCCCTCACCCGCTTCTTCCTCAGTCCCAGGCTGTTCCAGCATCTTCCAGTCTTTTCTGTTGCCTATTATTTATTGATTACTCCTCCCTCCATAAGCCCCATGAACTGAAGGACTGTGTCTTGCAAAATGCATTCATGCAGCTGACAATAAAGAATTCACTTGACCACACCTAGATCCAAAACAGTCAACTAGAACTCCTTTATTTACAGGAGATAATTAACATTGATGCTGATTTATACAACTCCAGGGAAAAGCAAAGAAATTTGATGTATAAGTCTGTTCCATTTTATTAGGAGCAAATGTTGTACTCATTTTGGAGTTATCAGAAATACCGAAAAAAGGTTAACAGATTTCTGCTACAATTCAAGGATGTGCAGGCTTAGAGAACCCATGTCAGATCCACCAACACCAGCAGGTGAAGTCAGTCTACGGTAGACATTATTTTCACCTGCCCTGAACCCTTTCTCCTTCTTCTTTTAACAGCCCCCAGTCTTTCTTTGGGAAACGACCTCATCCCCATTCCACCTGATGTACTCTTAGACTGCCAACCAAGGAATCTCCCCATAGACGGGGCACTTGACGAGGGGACCCAAGCCATGCCAATCTGATGTACTCTCCCAGGAAACAGACCCTTGAGTAGTCAGAAAAGAATGAAAACAACTGTACCAGGGCCACTATCAAATCCCCGAAGCCAGCCTGGTTTTCATCCTCCCCAGAAACCAGCTACTAACACTTCTTGCCACTTGGTGAGTCACTCTTAGCCTTCCAATAAATTTCTTTTGGACTCAAGTTGGCTAGAGTCCATCTGTTTTGCTTTCTACCAAAGAACCCTCAATGAAGAGACCATGTTCCTTCCTGGAGAGATCAAAGCCCAGAACCAGTGACTAAATCTTGACCAGAAACCATCTGTAGGCTAGAACACAATGTACTATTTTCCACCTAGCTCACCAACTGTTCTCAATTTTTTTTTTAAGATTTTATTTATTCATTCATTAGAGACACACACACACACAGAGAGAGAGAGAGAGAGAGAGAAAGAGAGGCAGAGACACAGGCAGAGGGAGAAGCAGGCTCCATGCAGGGAGCCCTACTTGGGACTCGATCCCAGGTTTCCAGGATCAAGCCCTGGGCTGAAGGCAGCACTAAACCACTAAGCCACCTGGGTTGCCCAACTGTTCTCAATTTATAAGCACCGGCACACGTTCCTTCAGTGAGAGATCTCAAAAAATGACTCCCAGATTTTGGACTGTACCTGCCAACAACTTCCAAAATTTTCCCATACTCTTCACTTGGATTTTTTAAAGCTTTCCTCCTCGTGGATATGTTGTAAAAAAGGTCCTCCACCTGAAAATATAGATTTTTTTCTTGTAAATTCACAGAAATGCATGGAAATAAAGACTCAAGCTGTCTACCTAAAGCTGGCTAGCAGAGAATCAAACTATACTTACCAATGGTATAGTTCTAAGCACTGATTAGGGGAAGGGGCAAGAGATAAGTCAGCTTTAACAAACAAAGGAAATAAAGTATATTTTTTCTGCTTCCATATTCATTCATTGATTCCTCAAATAGGTACTGGGGGCTATCTCTGGGTCAGGCTCTTTGTGCTGAGAATACAAAGACAAATAAAGCACAGCCTTACCCAGGATAGTGAATGATTCAATGGGGCAAACGCAAATTTTCAAATAATTACACTATCACATGGCATCCAAACATACTTTTTAAAAGATTTTATTTGAGAGAATGAGCATGAGAAAGAGAGAGCACACATGCCCAAAGGAGCACCAGCAGTAGTGGGGAGGTGGGAGGCAGGAGGAGAGAGAAGCAGGCTCCCAGCTAAGCAGGGAGTCTGACGTGGAGCTCGATCCCAAGACCTGGGATCATGCCCTAAGTTGAAGGCAGATGCTTAACCTACAAAGCCACCCAGATGCCCTTAAACATATTTTTCAAACTAAGAATAATTAGAAAATTTGAGCTCATTTGGGCTTTTTGGAAATCACACTGTGGTCACCCTATATACATGATCTGTCTTAACATGCATTTAGAAGCATACTTTCATTTCTGCCTCCTGCCTGCCTTACTTACCAAGGTTAGGGCTTAGAGCCTTCAGGGAAATGTCTGTGAGCTAGGGTTGGAGGTGGAGTGGTGGGGCACAAAAGATGATAGTGGGGTACTTTAGGGGATTACACAACAAGAAAAGACGGAATGTGGCACCACACTAGACTCTCTCTGATTAATGATACAATCATATTACTCAAACACCCTCAGAGAGGCGAATATTCTTTATTCTACTTGAGAGATGGGAAAAGTGAGGTTAAGGGCCAGTAAACAACTTGCCTCTGGACACACAACCACTGAGTGGCAAGGCTGAGACTCTAACTCATGTCTTCTGGAGCCAAGTTTAAGGTTCCTTCAATGCCAACTACTTTGCCACTGATTTCTGCCATTCCAATAAAATAATCTCCCAGTCTGTCAAAACAGATGGAGGGAGCACACAGGCTACCATGTCACAAAAGCCAATTATCAGTCCTCCTGTTTGGAGAGCAGTATCTTGCTGTTTCTATTAACTAACAAAAATTCATTTTATTATTACTTTGAAAACTCAGAGACAATTTTATTCTTCATTTCAATATTCACACAAAGCTCTTTCCAAAAACTTATACTCCCCTGTACCATTCTTACCGTGATCTGGGTCCCCTGATTGCCTGCACACGGTTTAGGAGGAGCTTTCAGCTTTCCATCCGAATAAGTTGCTCTTAACAGAAAATATAAGAGATTATTAGCATCCAATAGAAGTGGAATATCTATCCAAAGAGTCAAAAGTGAATTATAACAACAATAGATTAAAGTATAGCCATGCTATCTACTGTCTTAATTGCCGTTTTCTTCTTTTTCTATTATTTCCATTATCATTCCAATTGGATACCAAAAACAAAAAACAAAAAAAAACAAAACAAAAAAACCCTATACTTCTAGTAGATGTTGTTTTTTTAGTTCCTGAGTTTTGAGCTACAAAGAAATAGTTTTGACACTGCCTAAGGTGATGGTAAAATTTTTTCAATAATTCTGTAACCCTCTGGTGGGGCTACCACTTGACAGGCCGGCAGAGGCCCTGGTAATAAACAAAGGCCTTAGAGAACTCTTAATCTTAATCACTTTTCCCTAAAGTGCAAAACACTGTGCTAAGTGATCTAGAGAAGCAACTATTCAGCCTGGGGGCGGTGAAAGGGGTGAAAGCATCACAGAACAGATGACAATTCATCTGGGCTTTAGGGAGGAAGAGTTTCAGAGACCATCTAGGAAAAGAAAACATAGAAGCACAGAAGCTTTGGAACACCTGGCAGCTGGGAATTTGTGGAGAGCAGAGGCTAGAAAGGTGGACAGAGCACAGTGGGAGTGTGCTATTTAGGGTTGACTCTGGATTTCATATCACCATGGAAGGGAAGCCCCTGGAGCTCCCAAGCAGGAGCATCATATAATCCCAGTAGTAAAGAAACAGAATTTGTGTCCCAGGCTATTTAGGAAGACATTAATCCTCAAGTATCTCCCTGTTTTGTGAAAAGGAATTCTGATCATATCAGCACATCCAGATCCTAGGGCAAGTATAATTCATAGAGTCAAACTCCTCCAGCAACAGTGCTGTATACTCTAGAATGCTCCCTTTTCCATTAGGTATTTGGAGCTATTTTCTATATTAATTTATGAACAATCTGTATGATTAAAAAATTATTTTAAGGTACTCCTAAATTAGGTACTCCTACCTGTCCTCCACTAGTAAATGGCCAGTGCTTATAAAAACCAAGGTGTAACTATGATTCCTCAAATTCTGTTTTTGTTCTGTTCCAAGGCTGTCAGCCTTTGAAAGCTGTGCCAGTGGCCACCCATGGGAGGGGAAGCCAGCACAGGCACACACGTGTGGCAGGGAGCCAGGGGCTCACAGGCTAGCTAAGGTACCATGAGCCTCTATCACCCCAGCAACAATCCTGTAATCAGACAAAGTGATACACTATTACAGCACACAAGGGCAGAATCACATCCGCATTTACCACCTACTTAGAATACATCTGGGTAATAGAGCTTATAAACACTTATATGTCACATCTTATCTGTTAAGAATCCATGAGTAAGATTATTATCTAATAATCACCCCTGTGCATTATCAACTGGTCCATAGAGAAAGAAAACTTATCCAAGATCTTGGTCAAAACAGATGACACTGGTGTTTAGAAAAGGTTAGAAAGGTTTTGAAATTTAGGCATAAAGCATGTTTCAGGATGAATACATGAATGAAAGCAGACTGCACCATACCTGTATGCACATTTTGCCTCAGCTGTTTTGGTTGTAATAGTAACATGCGCCACATGGCTGATGCTAGCCAAAGCCTAGGAGGAAAAGAAAATTGGAATTAAAGAAAAACTCACTGCTGGGTCACCCACTGTCACCTCATTAAAGAGAAGGGTGATCTAAATTACCCCTTCCATTTTGTATTAACAAATGGCAATAATGGGTATTTTGCTCACTTACTTTCATGATATTTAAAAAAAAAAAAAAGGATATCAAATTGAATTTGTAGCATATTACCAGAACAAGGGGAAAATACATATTAGAAAAAGTGTAAAAAGAAACACCAGCGCATTTTAAAAATTTATTTTAAATCCAGTATAATTGGGGTTTCTGGGTGGCTCAGTTGGTTAAGTATCCAACTCTTGATATTGGTTCTGGTCATGGTCTCGTGATCTTGACCTTGTGAGATCGAGCCCCACATTGGGCTCTGTGCAGAGTCTGCTTAAGGATTCTTTCCCTCTCCTTCTCCCTCTGTTCCCATGTGCATGCGTACACATGCTCTATCTCTCAAAAATAAATGAATAAATAAATCTTAAAAAAAGAAAAAAAAATAAATCCAGTATAGTTAACATACACTATTACATTAATTTCAGATGTGTAATTCAGTGATTCAATTCTGTAAGTTACTCAGTGCTCATCACAAGAAGTGTACTCTTAAGCCTCCTCACCTATTTCACCATCACCCCCACCCCTCCCCTCTGGTAACTATCAGTTTGTTTTCTATGGTTAAGAGTCAGCTGTTGGTTTATCTCTTAAATTCCACATATGAGTGAAATCATATAGTATGTGTCTTTCTTTGACTTATTTCACTTAGCATAATACACTCTAGCTCTATCCGTGTCATTGCAAAGAAATGCACCAGACTATAAATGTGTTAGCGTCAAGTGTGTTCAAGCAGCAGAATTATAGGCATGCTTAATATTATTTTGAATGATTTGCCTTCCAAGAGTTTGGAAACTTGCCTTCAGAAATGGGGGCACTCCAAATACATAATGTTGCACACTATTACACAAAACGGTTTTCTGCAAGCACTTAGAGGTTTAGAAATGTAAATGTAAATTTTTTTTTTTTATTTTCTAAAGATTTTATTCATTCATTCATAAGAGACAGAGAGAGAGAGGCAGAGACACAGGCAGAGGGAGAAGCAGGCTCCATGCAGGGAGCCGAACGCGGGACTTGATCCTGGGACTCCAGGATCACGCCCTGGGCCGTAGGCAGGCGCTAAACCGCTGAGCCACCCAGGGATCCCCAATTTAAAATTATCTAATTAAGACAAAACAAATTTTTAAAAATGACCATTTCCCCCCCGTGTAACCAAGACTGGTTTCCTAGCCCACTGGAATCTGTTCCTCCTTTCACAAGAAGGACATTACAGAATATAAAAATGCAACCAGGCACTGTGATGGGGTATGTGTGACAGCAACTCAAAAGACAGTGAACACAGCCTGTGGCAGATTCAGTTCATTAATAAGGAGCATGGCTTAGGCTCAGAGAGTACCAGGTCCTAGCTGGATTTCCCTAGTTAATGTGACTGAGCTAATTTTCATCATTAAAAATGTAAATGATTTTGAGACCTGGGTGAGAAGGACATTAAATATATACAGTATATAAAAAAAAACAAAAAATAAATAATAAAATAAAATAAATATATACAGTACATACTCCATCCCAGAACCCTGAGATCATGTTTAACCAAGTCAGATGCTTAATAGGCTGAGCCACCCAGTGCCCTACAGATGTTATTTCTATAAATTTACCCCAATTAGTAATTGAACAAAACATTGTATATGAATATATGAAAATTCACCAAGAAAATGGCAAAAACATAAATGTTCAACAGGAAATAATTTTTTTTTAAATTTTTATTTATTTATGATAGTCACACAGAGAGAGAGAGAGACAGAGACACAGGCAGAGGGAGAAGCAGGCTCCATGCACCAGGAGCCGGACGTGGGACTCGATCCCCGGTCTCCAGGATCGCGCCCTGGGCCAAAGGCAGGCGCCAAACCGCTGCGCCACCCAGGGTTCCCAACAGGAAATAATTTAAATAAACCATAGTACAATAATAAAATAGGTTAAAACATAACTATTAAAAATTACATAGAACTATATGCTGAATGAAAAAATACCAAGAGTATGTCATAAAATTATAAGATCCTATTTTAGTCTTAAAATGTTTTTATCTACTCTTTATATTGTATATTCCTGATGCATCACATAATTTTATTCACAAATATTCCCATATATATCTTATAAGAATTCCTCCAAAAAATATCATTTTTCTATTCTAAGAAAATCAACAATTTCTTCCTCTTTTTTTTTTTTTAAAAAGATTCTATTTATTTATTTGAGAGAGAGAGAGCATGAGCATGAGAGAGCACAAGCAGTAGAGAGGGAGGAGGACACCCAAAGAGCAGAGAGCCCAACTTGGGGCTCTAGATCATGACCTGAGCTGAAGATAGCCACTTAACCTACTGAGCCACCCAGGTGCCCCAACAACTTCTTCCTAAAACTGTCAAATAACAAATATGTTCAAATATCTGTCTCAAAATTTTTCTTTTTACAGTTTGCTCAAATCAGGATCCAAGTAAGATGTATGCATTGGAGCTGGTTCATATGCTTCTTAAGCCTCTTTTTTTTTTTTCCTTTACAGAGTAAGCAAAAGGGCTCAAGACAGGGGTGGGATGGGGCAGAGGGAGAAGAGAGGGACTCGAATGCAGACTCTACACCCAGTGTACAGCCCAAGGTAAGGCTCGACCTCATGAACCTGAGATCATAACCTGAGCTGAAATCAAGAGTCTGAGGCTTAACCAACTGAGCCACTCAGGTGCTCCAAGCCTCTTTTAATCTACAGGTTTTTGCTTGCTCCTCCGCTTTTCTTCATTGTAGTTTATTTGTTGAAGGAAACAAACAAGACTTTTATCATGTAGTTTCCTAACTTCTGTATCATTTACCATGCTCCCTTGCTTCCTATATTTTCCCTGTACTGGCATTCAGGAAGTACTAATCAGATTCACATTTGATAATTTGACAAAAAACAAACAAACAAACAAACAAACAAACAAAAAACCTTTGTAGATGGTGCTGCATTCTCTATTAAAATACACCTAACATCTTGGAAGGAGGGAAGGGGGAGCTGTATCTGTAGATAAGATAGTTTTCAGGGTGTTAAAGTACTTATGAACAATCCTTGGTTTTGGGAAATAAAATGTAATTAAGTTTGTTCAATTTGCATATATTTAACATGTAAAAAGCATCATATCTTATTTACCTCTGTTGAGAAACATATGTTGACCAATGGCAGAAATGTCATCACAGGAGGATATTCTACACATTTCTTTAATCTTCAGCTTACCTCACCTCGAAAGCCATAGGTAGAAATACTAGCTAAATCCTCAAAGGACTGCAGTTTACTTGTAGTGAATCTCTCACACACAATATCCAGATCTTCTTTCTAGAAGATACCAAAAAACAAGTAAATAATTATGGTATTCATTTTTCCAAATCTTGAATTCCCCTTTTCTTGACTGAATCCAAGAAGAAATCCCTCTTAAAAAAAGAGTTATCAGCTGTAACTTCCTCACTTGGCATCCAGAATGCCACACACTGTCCCGATGTCCCTTCTCTCTCACTAGTCACATCTCTCATTTGCATTTGCTGGTTCCATCTCATCTTCGACTTTGGAGTAACCCAGGACTCCAGCCTTGGACCTCTTTGCTGTCTACACTCACTCTCTTTTTTTTTAAATATTTTATTTATTTATTCATGAAAGACACAGAGAGAGAGAGAGGCAGAGACACAGGTAGAGGGAGAAGCAGGCCCCACGCAGGGAGCCTGACGTGGGACTCGATCCTGGGACTCCAGGATCACACCCTGGGCCAAAGGCAGGCGCCAAACCGCTGCGCCACCCAGGGATCCCCTACACTCACTCTCTTGATGAGTTTTCCCAGCCACATGGATTTTATAGAAATCATTATTATTAGAAAACCTTTTTATTAAAAATCTACAAAGGCATTTAATTACAGTAAAATATACATTAAAAAACTTCACCATTGTAACCATTTTTTAAGATTTTATTTATTTATTCATGAGAGACACAGAGACACAGGCAGAGGGAGAAGCAGGCTGGACGTGGGACTTGATCCCAAGTCTCCAGGATCAGGCCCTGGGCTGAAGGCGGCACTAAACCGCTGAGCCACCCGGGCTGCCCTAACCACTTTTAAGTGTACAGTTCTGTGGCCTTAAGTGTATTTGCACTATAGTCCAATCATCACCATCATCCACCTCCAGAACCCTTTCATCCTCCCAAACTGAAACTCTGTCCCTGTTAAACGATAACTCTCCATCTTCCCCTTGCCAAGCCCCCTTGCAACCACCATTCTACCTTCTATGAATGGGACTACTCTAGGAACCTCCTAGAAGACAAATCATATAGTATTTGTCCTTTCGTGACTGGCTTATTTCACTTCACATAATATCTTCAGGGTTCATGCGTGTTGCAGCATGTGTCTGAGTTTGAATTCTCTATAAGGCTGAATAATATTTCAATATATATATATCACATTTTTAAATCCCCTCATCTATGTAAACCTGGGTTGCTTCCAGCTTTCGGCTATTGTGAATATGCTGCTATGAACTGGGTGGGGTGTACAAACCTCTTCAAGACCTTGCTTTTAATTCTTTGGACTATATACTTACCAGATCTACTGAATCACATGGTAAATCTTTCTTAATTTTTTTCAGGGATCAGCAGGCTATTTTCCATAGTGGCTACACTATTTTACATTCCCACTAACAAATGCACAAAAGTTCTAATTTCTCTATATCCTTTAAAATACTTGTTATTATATTGTTTTTATAATTGCCATGCTAACAGGTGTCAAATAGTATGTCATAGCTACTTTTACTCGTATTTCCCTAACGACTTGTAACGTTCAGCACCTTTCCACTGGAGTCTCATGGTTTTTAATGCCATTAAAATGCAACACACTAAATTTTTATCTACAGTCCAAACCTCTACTCTGCCCTCCAGATTCACACAGTTACTCAACTAAGAGCCATCTCAAGTTTAACATGCACCCAAATGAATTTCTGATCTGCCTCAAATGTGTTTCTTCCATAGGCTTTCTCATCAGTAAATGGCAACTCTTTTTTTCCATTTGCACAGGCCAAAACCTTGAAATCATTCTCGACTCCTCTTTCTCCTACACCATGCATCAGCATATTCTGAGAGCTTTGTCTTCATAATCATTGCAGGATCTCAATGCTTCTTGCCTCTCTACTGCAACCAAATTGGTCCAAGGCACAGTCACCCCTCTCTTGGATCCTCCAAGAGTCCTTTTCTCACTGCCTTTGTCCTGGCCTGCTATAGACTATCTTCTACGTTCTAAACAAAGGGTTCTTATAAAACTCACCAAGCCATGTCACCTCTTTGCTCAAAACCCTCACAGTATCCCACCTTATTTAGACTAAAAGTTAAAGATTTTACAAGGGCCCATGGGGTCCATTATGACCAGCTTACTCATCTCCTACTATTTCTCCATTTCTTCACCCTGTTAGAAGCCTCACTCTGGCCTCCTTGCTGGTCCTTAAACAAGTCAAGTGTACTTCCATTTCATGGTCTTTGCATGTTCTCTCTGCCCAGAACATTCATCCTTTAAGCAGCCTCATGACTCTATCCTTGGCCTTACTTTCCTGAGTAAGTGTCCAGCTTTGACTTGGTACTCAATATATATTTATCACTAGTATTGAATATTTCAGTTTAAAAAAAATCCCATCCACAAAAGCCCAGTTTCCCAGAAACAGAACAGAGAAACAGAACAGAGAAGGGCTCTCAGTCACTTCCTGTAGATGTATCCCACAGAGCACACAAACAGCCTGCTCCTCTGAGGTTCTACTTACCCTAATCCCAGTGCCATTGTCTTGGATCTGAATCAACTTGAGGCCTCCCTCTTTAACAACCACTTGGATACTGGTGGATTTTGCATCTAAACTGGCAAATCAAACAGAGAAAAAAAAGTATTATTCTCCAACTATTCTAACGTACGTATCTTAATATGAGCCAAACTGTAAGAACAAATTCCCAATAAATAGAAGACTGATTAATGTGTTTTTCCTCCATTTTTCACAGACTCTGTGACTACACTGTAATGAGTTTACATGCTGTGTGAGAGAGGGGGAAGAGAGAGGCATGAGGAGGCATTTCCAATAAGACATTCAACATCATTTCTGTTCCTCTGGGAAAGTAAGTGAAGTTAAAAGTAGGATCATTTTACCATGTGCCTACTTCTTACCTTCTTCTCAATTAATTTTGTCATTTATTACTTCAATTTTATTCAGCCTCAGGTTCCCAAGTGACCCTAATAAGATGCCATTTCAAAAAACCATTTGTATTTTTCTATTTATTCCCTTTTAAGAAAATTCATTTTGTGGGGGACAGAGAGAAAAATGGCAATGCAGAGAGTTGAGAAGCCAATAAATCTTTTGTACTTTCAAAGAGTAGCCAACAATCACAGAGAGCACAGACTACGGAAAACAAATTCAGTCTGTGGCTGCAAGAGAAAGAAAAGTAATCTCCTCCTCAAGCAGAAAAGTCTTTCTTCTAAAATAAGGCAGTAAGGGGCAGCTGGGTGGCTCAGTGGTTGAGCATCTGCCTTAGGCTCAGGTCTGGGGGAGGGGCCCGGGGAGCCCGAGATCTAGTCCCCATTGGGCTCCCCGCAGGGAGCCTGCTATTCCTTCCGCTTCTGTCTCTCATAAATACACAAAATCTTTAAAAAAAAAAAAAAGATAATAAGTTACTTAAATGTTAAAGACCTTCCTCAGAAGCCCATGAATTGAACTCTTGATTTGCATATTAAAAAGAGCATAACTGGACTCCACACGGAACCAGTGACAGGCCCCTCAGCTGTTATGCTGGTCTGGCTGTGCGTGGAGCGGCAGCGAATCGCCGCGTCGGGGAGCCCCGGCGTGGGTGGAACCCGCTGCCTCTACCGGAGATGAAGGGACAGGCGCCGGCCGCTCCCGCCCCTTCCCTTCCCTCAGAGGCCCTTGCTGCCCCGTCCCTTCAGTCCCGTTCCCCGAGCGCTGGTTTATGTTTTCACAACAGACCTCCCCACGCACCCACCAGTCTTCGTGGGCCATTTTGTTCTTTCACCGTTATTTATTTTATTAGCATCAATTGATTTCAGCACGAAGGTGACGCTTAGGTACATCATGAGCACGTCTTTTTTGAAGTTTATGGTTGACACCCGCCTTTCTCTCCAGGTTCTTAACCTCTTCCTTCCAGTGACACGGCTAAACTTAAGAATCCACGGGAAACTCCCTAAAATCAGGAATCTTCGATGTGCCCCCCCAACCCCCAAAAAACACTAAGAAAGGAAAGGGAGGAAAACACTAAGTTGGGTCACTAATTTGGCAATAGGGAAAATCACAAATTAAACCCTTAGTCCGTTGGCCTGTCCTAAATCCTCGACAATTTACTTGGAATAAAAAGAAAATGAATTGAACGGATTATTTTTGGAATAAACAAGGAACGTTAATATGCATAACACGGTACCCTCCGAAGCATGAAGAGACCCCCCCCCCCCCCAACGAAAATGTGTATGCATTTAAAATTTCGCCCCTTCCGCACATACAAGTTTAAAGGCAGCTCCGGTAACTGACAGCGCCATTACAACAGTACTAGGTAGCCCCCACCGGCGGGGCCCACAGCCCTCTCGCGAGAGCGCCCAGGAACTCGCGTTACGCGGGAAGCCAGGAGGCAGGATCCCGCGGCAACTGGCGCCGTGCGCATGCCCGTAGGCGCCTCCGCCCGGGGCAGGGAGGCGTGTCCGCACTCCATCCTGAAGAGGGGCCTGTTAAGTCGTAGCTGACCAGGAAGCCCGGCTCCACTCCCTCCGTACCAGTTCTCAATCATCTCCTTGATGGCATTAGCCGGCCGCTGGATAACTTCCCCTGCCGCGATGCGGTTCACCACTGTCTCGTCCAACCGCCGAATAACCCCCGCTACGAGCGACATTTTGGCGCCAGAGGAGCCCAAGTCCCGTCGAGACGCTCACCGGAAGTGACTTCAACCAATCACCTCAGGGTTTCGTGCTCACGTCTTTCCACCAACTTTGTTTACGCGGTCTTGTCCCACCTCCCCTCGGCAGTCGCTGCGGAGCACGGGAGCTCTTGATTGGGCAGCCGCCTGCCAGTCAAGTGTCCAGTCCTAGCGCACGGCTTCGGGCCGCCGGCTACAAGCGTGTGCGCCTGCGCTCTGTCCGCTCTCCCCATTGGCTCGCTCCTGGGCTAAGGCAGACGAAATCTGCAGCCAATAGGAAGGCGGGGGCCGCAGACGGAGGTTGGTGTCCCCCTGCTGGGGTGATTTGGCGCAGAGCGGAGGAGGCGCCTGCTCCCGCGCCCGCTCCCGCGCCCGCGCCCGCTCCTCCCCTCTCCTTGCGGCCTCTCGGAGGTCGGCCCTATTCTCGTGGCCTGCAGTAAAATGTGGATGACGCCCAAGAGGAGCAAGATGGAAGTCGACGAATCTCGCGTTTTCCGAGCCGAGTGGACCCAGCGCTACTTGGTGGTGGAGCCCCCGGAGGGGGAGGGGGCCCTGTGCCTGGTCTGCCGCCGCCTGGTCGTGGCCACCCGCGAGCGCGACGTCCGGCGCCACTACGAGGCCGAGCACGACTACTACGAGCGGTATGTGGCGGAGGGCGAGCGCGCGGCGCTGGTGGAGCGTCTGCGGCAGGGCGACTTGCCGGTGGTCGCCCCGCTCACCCCCGAGGAGAGGGCTGCCCGCGCAGGCCTCGGGCTCGCCCGCCTCCTGGCCTTGAAGGGTCGCGGCTGGGGCGAAGGGGACTTCGTGTACCAGTGCATGGAAGTGATGCTGAGGGATGTCCTGCCCGATCACGTAGGCGTCCTGGATGGTGTGGACTTATCTCCGGAGGTCACGCGGCAGAGGGTCCTGAACATTAACAAGAACCTACGCAGCCAGCTCTTCGACAGAGCCAAGGACTTCAAGGCCTATTCCCTTGCCTTGGACGACCAGGCCTTTGTGGCCTACGAGAACTACCTGCTGGTCTTTGTCCGCGGCGTGGGCCAGGACTTGGAGGTGCAAGAGGAGCTTCTGACCATCATCAACCTGACTCGCCACTTCAGCGTTGGTGCCCTCATGGCGGCCATCCTTGAGGCCCTGCAGACCGCAGGGCTTAGCTTGCAGCGAATGGTTGGACTGACCACGACCCACACTCTGAGGATGATCGGTGAGAACTCGGGACTGGTGTCGTACATGAGGGAGAAGGCTGTAAGCCCCAACTGTTGGAATGTTATCCATTATTCAGGATTCCTGCACTTGGAACTGCTGAGCTCCTACGATGTAGACGTAAATCAGATCATAAATACTATCTCAGAATGGATAGTTTTGATTAAGACCAGAGGTGTTAGGCGCCCCGAATTTCAGGCTTTACTGACTGAATCTGAATCGGAGCATGGCGAAAGGGTTAATGGACGATGCCTGAACAATTGGCTTAGAAGGGGGAAAACTCTAAAACTAATATTTTCCCTGCGGAAAGAGATAGAAGCATTCTTGGTGTCAATAGGGGCAACGACAGTCCATTTCACAGACAAGCAGTGGCTTTGTGACTTCGGCTTCTTGGTGGATATTATGGACCACCTTCGAGAGCTCAGTGAGCTACTGAGAGTCAGTAAGGTCTTTGCTGCTGCTGCCTTTGACCATATCTGTACCTTTGAAGTGAAGCTGAATTTACTGCAGAGACATATTGAGGAAAAAAATCTAACACACTTTGCAGCCTTCAGAGAAGTTGTTGATGAGCTTAAACAGCATCTTAAAGAAGATCAAAAAATATTTGATCCTGATAGGTATCAAGTGGTGATCTGTCGTCTACAGAAAGAATTTGAGAGACATTTCAAGGACCTCAGATTCATTAAAAAGGACTTAGAACTGTTTGCAAATCCTTTTAACTTTAAACCTGAATATGCACCTATTTCGGTAAGGGTGGAGCTAACAAAACTTCAGGCGAATACTAACCTTTGGAATGAATACAGAGTCAAAGACTTGGGGCAGTTCTATGCTGGATTGTCTGCTGAATCTTACCCTATTATCAAAGGGGTTGCCTGTAAGGTGGCATCCTTGTTTGATAGTAATGAAATCTGCGAAAAGGCTTTTTCGTATTTGACTCGAAACCAACACACTTTGAGCCAGCCATTGACAGACGAGCATCTCCACGCCCTGTTTAGGATTGCCACAACTGAAATAGAGCCGCATTGGGATGACCTTGTGAGAGGAAGAAATGAATCCAATCCATAAGCCTTGGTAGTACAGCACTGAGACACTCAAAGAGATTCTTATTCTAAGAGCAAACATTTGTCTGATTATTCGAGTTAACTAATTTGGATTGTGGCAAGGCACCAAGTTTATTCATCCAACTTGATCACGATTCAGATTCTTCTGACATGTTTTTTTTTTTTTTTTTTTCATCTCAAGAGGCAGCATGGGACTGAGACATGCAAACACCTTTTTTAAAAATTTAATTTAATGACAAAGTCATTGTCTTTTGCTTTTGTGATATAATTGTTTTTAAAGAAGTTCATTATTCATGTGAGTTGAATTAGAAGTATGTTTTGAAGAAATTTTAGCTCTTATTTTAACAAAGTGTTAAAATTCTGATGCATATGGTCTGAAGTAATCAACTCCTTAAATGTATGTTTGAGCCAGTTTGCAGAAACTCACATAGCAAGTTCAGAAGTTTCTGAAAAGGAAGAACGTACATACAGTGGAGGTATTTTGTCTAATTATCAAAATGTTTGAGACTATTTTTTTTAAACATTTTTCTGAGTCTGAAGTAAATACAGATTCCTCTCACCCCCGCCCCCTCCTGCCCTATCGATAATATTACCAGTAGAAGAAAATAATCATACAAAATTTTAGTTAGAGGAGTAAGAATTATTTTTAAATTGCTGGTTTAGGAGGCTTCCTGCATTTTGGAAATCAGACTATCCAGTTATTGGGGGTCTCCCCTGAATTTTTCACACTTGGGTGCTGTTTTATCAGCTTGCCTATTAAAGGACTACGGTAAGTATAGAATCTTAATGGTTGCCCATTAGTAGTAATTCTTTATTCTACTCCAGACAAGTTTGGCCCTATCAAAAAAGGATGACAATAAGATTATTAAGATTATTGCTCTCCAGGATCAGGAGGTGTGAGATATTTTAGCTTTATGCATGGGTGTTACTGCTTTATAAAGAAATCCTGTTTAAAGGAAACTCTTTATTTTAAAGTGATATGACGTCAGATTGTGTTAGCTGCTGGAAGTGGATTTATTATAGAACTTAAAACTGCCCCACACATTTTGTATTTAAGGTAGTGCACAGGTAGAAATATTTGACTCTCAAGCAGTTTTATTAACAGGTTGTAGCAAATCCATATTTCTAGTGAGACATCTGCTTTATGCTAAAACAGTAATTTTCAAACTTCTGTTAACCATAAAAAGGAAATCTTACGGTAAGCTAAATATGTAAAATGAGTTAAAAGCAGGACCCAACTTAGAGGTCCTTTCAAGTACAATTTGCAAACTTGTGCTGAAGTCCTGTCTTCACTATTGTAACACGCTATTCTGTGGTCACTGATCCAGCAAATTCATGGAACCAGGATGCAACCAACAATTTAGAAGGAATTGCCTGAGTAATCAAAATAGATGTCATAGAGCTCAGGAACCAAGATTGTGTCAGTGGTTCTCAACCAGAAGCAGTAAGTCCTGTTTCCGGAGGTTGTTGGAAAATGGAGGGTTTTTTTTTTGTTGTTGTTGTCAGACTGATCTGGGGGGATTTTGCTGGCATTTAAGCATGAAGGACCCCCCACCCTACCCCACCCAGCGCCCCTGCAGTACATAGGACAGCCAGGCACAATGGAGAATTCTGCTTCCCAAAGTGCCAGTAGATTCCCCGTTGTAGATTATTTTAATTTGAGGGACAGGGCAAATTACCAGTAGAAGCAGGATGAGAAAGGCAGGTCAGGCAAGCTGACACTACTTGTAGGGGAAACTAATTCCAGCATTCCAGGTTTGGCTGATAAGGTGAGGTAAAGGCTGTGATAGATTCTGGTAGCTCAGAGTAGCATTTATAAGTCAGTTTTGTATTGAATCAGACTAAAGCGCTCTATTCTGTTAAACGTAATTAGAGCAGAAAAGCAATTATTTAACAAGCTAGTAATCGAGAATGGTCAAGCTGATATTTTTGGTTAACAGGCAGTAAGCTTAAATATCTGGGAAAACAGTGAAAAACCAACCAACCCCCTCTACCCACACCCCCACCCACACCCCAATCTACCGGTAATTTGCCAGTAGTTTGGAGCATTCTCTTTAATGGCATTTGCTTTACTGAAAGTGTTTGGAGGACCTGCTTCTGCTTTCCTACTCTAGTTCCTAAAATATTGAAGTCTTGTACATTTTGTGAAGTTCCACTATATATTTTGCTTAAGGTAATAAAACTAGTTTGCATCATGTAGTCACTGAGTTGGGGTGGAGATACAAACTAAGGATTTAAAATTGACCCTAAATAATAGAGAATTTGCTATAAACTAGTCTTGTTTGTAAAAAAAAAAAAAAAAAAAAATGTGTGTATATTACTGTTTTCTGTATTAAGTAATTCTGTAACTGCATGGCAGTCTTTTAAATTTTGTTTTGTTTTTACAAAATAGTTGTTACTGGTCCTGTTGTATCAGTGAATATAGTTAAAATAAGTATTATTTAAAAAAAAAAAAAAAACTTTTGTCCCTATATCTCCCACTCCTACTAGTTTTCTGAAAAGCTTTGTCTGTATTCCCAGTCTGTCAGTGCCGCTCAAACTACTCTACCCAGCTAGATCCTTGTCAGCGTTCTTACCCTCTTTGACACCACTGACTACTTTTCCTTGAAGTACTTGTATATGTTGGCTTCAGGGGTAGCTACTATCTGCAGGTATGCTTTCTCAGTCAGCTTCGTAAGCACTTCTTTCCCTTACATGTTTGTGTTCTTGTGATTTTAAAATTTTGCTTCAGAGCTACTTTCTACATCATCTTAGCTGCTCTCATCTCTGTCCGTGGTCAGTTACCATCTATATGCAAATGACCCCCAAATTCATATCTGCTTTCTAGGCCTTTCCTAATTCACATATCTATCTAATTGCTAACTCAAATCACTCTGCTGTCTCATGGACACCACAGCATGCCATTGATCTTGCCCCCAACCTGCTCCTCTTCTGTTCCCTCTTTCAGTGGATGGCACTACTGCTACCAGTTGCCCTAGCCCAAGCCAAAAACTGATCTATCCATGACTCTTCATCACATCTGCTCACAAAAACCTTTGTGTTAAGTCTACTGTCTAAGGTTTTTCTCACTTCTCCAGTGCTACCATGCCAATTCAGGCTATCAGGCTACCTAAATTATAGCAACAGCATCCATTGTTAGTCTCTTTTTCTCTGGTTTTGATCCTTTTTAACGCTGTAGCCAGATTGTTCCAAAAGACATACCTGGTCATATCTCTCCACTGCTTTCACCACTGCATAGGGTAAGATACAATTTCTGTTCATCTTTGAGGTCTCAGTTTAAATACCACCTCCTCTAGGAAGTCTTCACTGATGCCCTCTAGACCAGGTGCTCCCACTGCGCACTCTCTCTAAATACCCTTTTCTTTTCCCAGCCTCACACTTGGCACATTTTGTTGCTACGTCTTTATTGATCACTGTTAGACTGTAAGCTTTCCGAGGGCAGGGACCGTGCCTTGCTAGCTGTTCTGTCTGTAGTGCTTAGCACAATGTCTGGCATTCCAATAAATGCTTGGATGAATAAATATGCGTGTAGTGTTTTCTGATCTTTGAAGCCCTTTCACAGTCTCATTTGACCTTCACTGAGGTCTTCCTGCCTTTGTTTGTTGGGTCATTATTATTCACATATTACGAATTAGGAAATGAAACTAAGTTCTTTGTGACTAGAGAATTGTATTCCCAGAATTTAGCTCAGTGCTTGGCATGTGGCTCAATTATTTATTATGTGAGTGTTGTTGAGGAAACAATCTTAGATTGCAATTTGCCCTAGTAAATGTAAGTAGTAAAGCCAGGATTCAAACGCAGGTATACTTACATAACTCTATGGAATGTTAAGAAGTCTTAGTTTCGTTTCTTTTTCTTTTTCTCTAATTTTCAAAGGTAGAGTTCCAAAGGAATGTAGATGAAAAAGGTTGGACAGCTATTTAGTGAACTAAAACAATAAATACTTCAGTAATTAAAAAGTTACACTCAGCATTAGAAAAAGATAATGCTGTTTAAAATATTCATTTTCCTTTTGTAAAGTATCAATCCTAGAAGAAAATGGCATACTATTTACTTGCTACTTTCCTTTACAGATGATTTCTGGCTCTTCTGGGATTTAAAAGTAAGTAAATTTGATAAAGTATTAGAGGAATGACTCTGTCTTCCTGGTGTCCCTAGATACCCAGTTCTCTTGCTTTCTTGCCTATAGAATGTCCTCATCAATTCTCCAAGGATGATGACCCAAAAGTAACATGTAGTCAAAGTGTATGTCTTAGATTTGCTGTATTTCTTTGCTTTCTTGTTCACGTGCCTCTGAACTTAATATCTGGGTAACTGGGGCTTTTGGGGTGTTGTGGAAGAACTATACCCATAGTCTTTTTTCTCCTTGAGCCATTTTGTCCAATTTAAGGGATTAACCAGTGTTACACTTAGTTGGACTTTGAGTCTGAGGCACATTAGCTCATCCAGAAATCTTAACAGTAGGTGTGATAGTCATCCAGTGATCTTTGCTGCAAAACTGAATTTCAGTGGGTTTCTTTAATTCTTTGAATTAAAGAATTTCTCTTTAATCTTTTCATAATTGAGAAGTGGCCTCATCCTATCTAGTAAGTACTCAAATTTGTGAACTCTGCCCCCTTTCATTTCTGCTTGCAAATTGATGAATTCTGAGGTCATCTCTTTTCTATACATTTTGTCAAATGCAGCCAATAGCAACCATAAAACATTTTGTTTTCCTTCCCGCCCCGTTAGTAAAGGATAGATTCTGTGCCTTCCAGGCTTTCCCAGGAGACAGTTTCACACTCCATAACATGATTTGCCCCATAAGTTATTTCTTCCATCCTCTGGTAACAGTTTCCTGAATGCCTACCAACTAAGCCAATGTGTGGTATGTTTAAGTTTTTTATTTAAATGGTGCCAATTTCTGTATCAAGATGGACAAAGTTGTTGTAGAATAACAACCACAAAATCTCCATAACTTTTCTCTTACAACTTGGCTAGGGACTTTGCTCGAGGTCAAGGGTCACCAAACTGCAGTCCACAGACAATTTCCATCCTGTTGCCTGTGTCTGTAAATAAAGTTTTATTGGAAGACAGCCTTTCCCACTTATTTATGGCTATGGCTGCTTTTGTTCTATGATGGCAGAATTGAAATAGCTGTGACAAAGAATGCATGCCTCACAGAGTCTAAAATATTTACTATGTGACCCCACAGAAAATGCTCACCGATCCCTGCTCTAAGTTGTCCTCATTCTGGGACTCAGGTTAACCAAGCAGATAGCATGTAGGATGTGGCTGCTCATTTTGGGAAATGAAAACAATACAGCAAATCCCTTATAGGCTCTTAAAGCACTTTCACTGACCAAAACAAATCCCATGGTCACACCAAAGTTCAAGGAAGAGTGTAATCCTTCCATGTGCCTCAGAAGAAAACCAGAAATATTTGGAAGACAGCACTAGATTAACACATGGTTATATCTCTCCATTTATATAATTTCTTTAAAAATATTTTTTTATTGAGGTATATTCACTAAAGTGTAAATATTAAATGTATGCTTCAGTGGATTTTTATATACACCCTTGAACCCATCACCCAGATCAAGACACCAAACATTTCTAGCACCCCAGCAGATGCCCTCATGTCCCTCTTGCGCACAGAAACTCTATTCTGACCTTTATCACCATAGTTTGCTTTTGTCTTTTCAAAGCTTCATGTAAATGTAATAATTATATGTGCTCTTGTGTCTTTTGTTCAATACTATGTGACTCATCCATGTTGCATGTAGCAGCAGCATTTTTTACTTCTGTGCAGTATTCCATTGTAGGACTGTACTGCAATTTATAAATCCATTCTACTGTTGATGAAAATTTTGATTGTTTCCAGTTTGTGATTATTATGAATAAAGTTGCTATAAACATTTTCGTATCTGTCTTTCAGTGAATATGTGCACACACTTCTCTTGTTATACTCTGGTATATACCCAACTCCCACACTATCCTGTAATTATTCATACAGCAACCAGAGTGATCCCTGTTGTAAAATATAAATCAGACCACGCCAATCCTCTGCTCAAAATCTTCCAATGGCTTAGTATTATAATTAGAATAAAATCCAATGTCTTTATTGTGGTCTACAAAATCCTGAATGATCTGCACCCCAAAGTAACCCTTTTTTCTTTCTCCTCTGTCTTCCGTTGTAGCCTTCAGTCCCTTTCCCTATCCTTAGTCACTCTTACTGGACACTGTGATTTGGAAAATCAAGATAAATTATTGACCCTGTCCCTAAAGTGTTTGTTATGTACATAGATAATTTTAACAAGCCATGACGCTGGTTTGTGTTAAATCAGTTACTACTTCTGTAAGGAATAAGCCAAATTTGCCCTATGATTAATTAGGGTAAAATAATTTACAATTATAAAAGTGTAAAGTAAATTGCAATCCCTGGGAGGGGTTTAGAGAATAAGATTAAAATGTAAGATCTCCCTGATAAATTAAAAAAATGTGTAAGGTCTTGCATTTTAGTTCTGCTGATCGTGAATTAGAGTTCACCAACTTGACTACTCTCACAACTTACTATTTCTTATTACATGTTGACTTCCTTGAGGGATAGGAGGGGGCTGGGGGTAGGGGTGAGAAGCATTGGAATAAATAAAGAAGTGCTAATATTAAGCGTGTTCCAAAATAGCACCTCATGACAAAGGGCCTCCTTAAACATTGTACCATTATTGACACGTTGTTGAGTATTGTAAAATAACAAAGATTTAGACATAAGCTCTTTCCACATTTTTTACTTTATTGATACATAATTGAAGTACAATAAGCTGCACAGTTCAAAGTATAAAACGTGATTTAGACATATGCATGAAACCACAATCAAAATAATGAATGTTTCATCATCTCACAAAGTTTGCCGTTTGGTTTTGACTAATGGGAAGGGAAATATACTACAATTTAAGTGGAGGTGGGGAAAAAGGACTTTATTGAAAGAATATCAAGTTCTCACAAAGCCACTATTGTCGATTTCCTTCTCTGAACTTTTTAATCAATTTTGCCAGCCAGTCTTTGTGCATCTCCCTGCCTCTCACCACCACGCTCCAGCGCCACTGACCATTGACCCAGCCTCCTAATACACCAATTCCACATTCTTGGGCAGGACTTGTGACAATGCAGTCTGGTGATGTGTTCCTGAGGCCAGATGTTTGTGTATACCTGAAGTGAAGTGAGTAATGACTACGAAGGGAAGGGCCCCTAATATATTTGGTGGGGTTTTCTGGTTGTAAGAAACCAACTTGTACTAGCTTAATGGGAAACAAGAACGATTAGAGAAATACATGAGTATTCCATGGAAACCAAGCAGGGAATTCAAGGGTCATTGGACAATCACTTAGTGAAAGCCAGGCACTGGTCTGGGCACAAGAGACTCAAGACTCCTAAGCCAAATAAATTTCCTACCTTCATGGGTCTTGTCTGTGCCCTCCTCGCACATCTACTTCCACTGCATGTACATGTATGTGTGTGTGTGTATAAATCTTTTTAATGGAATATGGTTGTTGTGATTGGAGGGATGTTTTTCTCTAAAGGGATCTATAACATGCAGCAATTGGACCAGTCCTGTCGTTGAGGTAGATGGAAGAGGGAGCCTCTAGGAGGATTTAGGCTGGGCAGGCACCAAAAGTTGCCCATCACATCTCTCAGTGGTTAGGAACCACTGATATTTAAAGTCATTCCAATGAGTTTATTGCCTCCTGTTACCAGCGTTCTCATTGACCCTTCTGAATGAGAATTTATAGAACTGAATACTTAAGAGTCCATAGGAAGATCATTTATTCCAACTCCTCTACAGGTGGAGAAAATGAGTCCCAGAGAGGTGGCTAAGGTTATTCTGAGTCCTGCAGGTGAAACCTATTTCCTGTTTCAGTGCTTTTCCCACTCTGCCATTCTATCATTGCCAGATTGGTTCCTTGCCTCCATTCCTTTCAAGGAATTACCTGTTTGCCAAGTGGAGAACCCCAGAGTCCTCACAGTCTTGCTTTTTGGCATTGGCTAGCAATGGCTGAGACAGTCAGAGTATCATCTTAGTGCTTACACAGAAATCCTCTGAGAATCTATAATTCTTTGAGATTACATTAACTATACAATATAAAATTAATAACATTTTCATACCTTGATGTGTATTCTCAAACGGTTTATGTAGCGTGCATATACCTGTTTCTAGAGGTTTTGAAAAAATCTGAAAAGAATGAGACTGGTGCCAGTTAGGTAGTTTTGTTTTTTTTTTTTTTTTTCTAATCTTTATTTGAATTCAAATTTCAGGGGTAGAATTTAGTGATTCATCAGTTGCATATAACACCCAGTGATCATTACGTCAAGTGCCCTTCTTAGTGCCCATCACCCAGTTAACTCCAACCCTCCACCTACCTCCCCTCCAGCAACCCTCAGTTTGTTTCCTAGAGTTCAGTATCTCTTATGGTTTGCCTTCCTCTCTATTTTCATTTTATTTTTCCTCCCCTTCACCTATGTTTATCTGTTTTGTTTCTTAAGTTCCTTGTATCCGTGAAATCAAATGGTATTTGTCTCTTATTGACTTATTTTGCTTAGCCTAATACCCTCTAGTTCAATCCGCGTCGTTGCAAATGGCAAGATTTCATACTTTTTGATGGCTGAGTAATATTCTGTGATATGATATGATATTTTATATATATATATATATATATATAATCACCTTCTTTATCCATTCATCCATTCATCTATCAGTGGACTTCTGGGCTCTTTCCATAGTTTGACTAATGTGGACATTGCTGCTATAAACATTGGGGTGCAGGTACCCCTTTGAATCATTATGTTCGTATCCTTTGCGTAAATAGCCATTTAGGTAGATTTTTTTTTGATAATTTTTCTATTTCTTACATCTCTTGCATATTGAATTAATTTCTTTTTGGGGGGATTTTCTTGGGAATTTTTTCACTAACAAGAGTTTTAAATCTATTGTGTTGTTCATAATATTTTGATTTTATCTCCTCTATACTTCTGGCTATATTTCTTGTCTCATTCCTAATATTTGGGCTTTCTCCTTTTCTTAATTAGCCTCATTACAGATTTTTATTTTCTTGTCCTTTTCAATGAATTTGCCCTTGTGTTATATGAGTGCTATTCTATTAAGTATTCTATAAAATAATTCTATTTTCTAATTCATTGATTTCTGCTTTTATTTTCTTTAATCCATTCTTCCTATTTTCTTACTCTTTTCCCCTTCAATTATTTTTTCCATATCCTTGAGTTGAATATTTCACACTTTAATAGCTAACCTATTACCAATTGTACATCAAACCTATTACCAATACAAAATAAAATTTTAAGACCTCTATTATGCCTTTTATTGACTCAAATTCTTATTTGACTGATGTGGATGATGTACCATGCCACTGAAATAGCCTCAGTTAGCACTGAGGTTCTTATTTCATCTCTAAAAACCAACAACATGGGGCACCTAGGTGGTTCAGTTGGTTAAGCATCTGCCTTCAGCTCAGGTCATGACCCCAGGACTCTGGGATCAGCCCCGCATCTGGCTCCCTGCTCAGCAGGGAGTCTCCTTCTCCCTCTGCTATTCCCCCAGCTCATGCTCGTGCTCTCTTTCTCAAATAAATACATAAATAACATCTTTTTTTGTTAAATATTTAATTATTTATTCATGAGAAACACAGAGAGAGGCAGAGACACAGAGGGAGAAGCAGGCTCCATGCAGGGAGCCGGATGTGGGACTCAATCCCGGGACACCAGGATCATGCCCTGGGCTGAAGGCAGGCACTAAACCACTGAGCCACCCAGGCATCCCTAAATAAATAAAATCTTAAAAACCAAGAACATTTTCATATATAATTATGATGCTATCATTGTAGTGAATTTTCTTCTTTTTAACAAAAACTAACATCTAGTCCACGTTCAATTTCCCCCAATTGTTCTCAAAATGGACTTTTTACAGATAGTTTCTTCAACTCAGGATCCAAGCAAAGTCCACACTGTATTTGGTTGTTGCTTCTTTTAAATCTCCTTTGATCCAGAGGAGCCTGTGCCAGCTCCATATTTCCTCATGCCAATGTTTTGTTGAAGAAGCCAGGTCTGCTGTTGTTCGGACTGTCTTACATGCTAGATTGATCTGTTTTCTCCCTTGTTGTATTTAATTTGTTCTTCTATCCCCTATATTTTATTTAGTCTTGAAGTTCATGCAAAAGGCTTGATTTAATTCAGGATGGACTGTTGTGGCTAGAATGCTGGAAATATGGTACTGTGAGTTTTCTGCTGCCTCACAACAGGATCACAGACTCTGGTCTGCTAATTTCTAGTAATGCTAGGATTGATCAGGGGTTGGGGGTTGCAGTCCCATCCTGCCTCGTTAGCTTCCCTCTCAGTCTCTTAGCTGATGGCTTTGATCCACTGGTCACTGTCTCCTGGATCCATTCTTTCATTAGGATTTACAATACAGTTGTCTTTCTAACTCTATCAATTCTTCTACACTTGTGAGCTGAATTCTTCTGTAAAGTAGAACTTTCCCTTAATAACGAGAACTATTTAGTTACCTTGAAATATAGGTATGTGCTAAGGTGTCACAGAGGAGATCCACGAGGGTAGATATTTATTTTGCTTTGCTGAGGAATCTTCAGTACCCCGTGGCCAGTGCCTGGCACTAGTAGGCCTCCACTACACCATTGTTGAAGGGAAAATCAATGTGCAATTATTCCCCCTTAATTACTAATTTTCAGAGTTAAGAGTTGGTGTCTCCGTGTTTGTTTTTTTTTCTTATGGACTCTCTACATTTCAATAAAAACTTTGATTTATAAATGTGAAACTTTTATTTTTTAACTGTTTCTATCAGTTTTCAGTCACTATTGTTCTTTCATGCTCTTGTTGCCTCATCTTTGACCACTGGCAGCTTCTTGAGTTGGCTTGCATATCCTTTGCCACAATCCCATTAGTCTTTGGTAGCTTCCATGCTTTTCTGCATCAGATGTTCCAGGCTATTCTCTATATTCCTATCCATAGTTGGGTGGGAGCCCCAGTTCCACAAAGTAGAGGACGCTTTAGGGTGTTGATGTTGCTCATTCATTAGCTGTCATTGCTACTAGGACTTTCCAGTGCACAGAGCTAAGAAATACATAGTTTATGGCCATATTAGTATTTCCAATTTAAACTTAACATTGCAGAGTTTTTATCTAACTTTTTTGATTTTGTCCTAATATTTCTTTTATGCTGAAAATATTTGTTTCTAAAACATTGGCATGGTAACTTATTTGCTTTACTTACATACACATAAGAAATTACTTTCAAAGTGACATTTTAAATAATTTAGTAATATTAATAATAATAAGATTACCAAATGAAGTAGATATTTCTGTACAGTTCTAGTTGTCTTTACATTTGTCTTTAAAATATATTCCATTAAGAATGTACAGTCAAAAGACTGTGCTGTAAAGTTAATTTAAGTCATTATTTTTCGTGTATATGGTTATGTCATCAAGTTGATATTCATTCAAGTTTATTTGTTTCAGTTTGGGACAAGTTTCAGGTTAATTTTAATTTTTTATTTAGTTTTATGTTTTATATATAAAAGGAATATTGCTTCTGAGGTTAAAACTGTATGATGTCTCATTTCCACCCTTTTCCTTGTTACACAGGGGGTAAGGCTGCTTGAAATTAGCCCTGTGTTCTCACCATGGATTGTCTAGAAAATGAACTAGCTAGGTTCTCATCCTTTTCTGTGATGGGATGATACTATCTGTGAAGAGTCAGGGCTAACTACAGAATTAGAGGGATACCGTCCAAACAAGACTGCTGTTACTTCTGAGACAAAAGCAAGTTCAGAGGAGCTTCCAAAACTCGCTCTTGGGTTCAATAATAGCACACTAGAAGGACTCAGAACTCACTGGAAACTGTTGTACTCGTAATTATAGTTTATTATGGGGAGAGGATACATATACAAATCAGCCAAAGGAAGAAGCGTATGGGGCAGAATCCAGCAAACTATCAGACATAGAGCTTCCTTTGTCCTCATCCCATGAGTCAGGATGCATTACTTTCCTGGTGTTGATGTGTGACTAAAGGCATAGAGTATGGTCGCCCAGGAAGCTCACCTGAGCCTCAATGTCCAGGGTTTTTACTGGGCTTCATTACATATGCATGACTGACCGTCCATGTGGCTGATCTCACTCCAGTGTCCAGTCACTCTGGGTGTGATTCAAAGCCCATGACCTAAATCACGTTGTTGGACTACTGGGGATGACCAAAGGCCCGCAGCTAAACAAAGACACTTCTCTTAGGCATAGTATTCCAAGTGTTTACAGATCACTTCCCGGAGGCCAAGGGCAAAGACTAGATCTCCTTTTGGGTAAGGTAAAAGAATTTTAAGTTAAGATATAATTAACACAGTACTGCATCACACCTAAGTTCAGCTTCTCGTGGTATCAGTAGCTTCCCTCCTGCATAAAGGATTTGTAAAATCCCACAGGCTTCAAGGTCTATCCTAGGTACAGGATAAGTGACTTTCCCTGATGACCCCTGTGAATAACTGGCACCTCCAGTCCCAGATTGCCTGGCATAAAAAACAGCCTGATTACTCTCCCACTGATAAGATCACTTTACCATTTCTCTCACAGTAGGGAGGAGTTCCTTTGATGGAATTGAACACACACTGTGTCCAGCAGATGCCCTGGCCATGGTAGACCTGTCTGCCCTTGGGATTATGGAGAACTGGGTGATTGTATATATTTTGCTGACTCTGGTCTTGTGAGTTTTCCCCTGATAAGCCAATTACTTACCTATGCTCTGTGAAGGCATAGACTTCATCTTAACTCCTTGTACAAAATATGGCAACCCCAAAGGGACCAGACATAAACTTTCTTGCGTTATATAAACTTTCTTTGGCACTTTTTAAAATATATATATATTATTTATTTACTCATGAGAGACACAGAGAGAGGCAGAGACATAGGCAGAGAGAGAAGCAGGCTCTCTGTGGGGAACCTGATATGGGACTTGATTCCAGGACCCCAGGATCACGACCTGAGCCAAAGGCAGATGCTAAACCACTGAGCCATCCAGGTGTCCCTATTTGGAGCTTTTAAAATGAACAATGCAAACAACATTACCTTGGAGATTACTTTAAATTGATACAAAGAGATCTTCCTCATTCTTTTTAATGCTACATAGTATTCCTTTGTATGAATGTACCTGGTTTATTCAACTACTCCTATGGATCGTTTCCAGTCTTCCATTTTTACAAATAATGTGCTCCTGACTTAACTTTATGCAAAGGCCGTTTCATAGTTTTGTCAGTGAATCTTTGGGATAAATTTCCAGAACTAGAATTTTGAAGTTAAAGTATAAATGCATTCATTATTTTCCTAGATGCTACCATATTTTCCTCCTTTGTGGTTGCTTCATTTTGCATCTTCACCAGCAATGTATGTGTATCTGTTTCCTCACAGTCTTACCAAAAACAAAAGTTGTGAAACTTTTAGATATTTTCCAATCTGTTGGTTAAGAAATGGTATTTCATTGTAGCTTTACTTTATGTTTCTCTTATGAATGAATGCAATTTTAAAAAATATATTTAAAGATTATTTGTATTTTTTTTGTGTAAACCATCTGTTCAAATCTTTTGTCTGTTTTCCTTTTCCTTCCTTCCTTCCTTCCTTCCTTCCTTCCTTCCTTCCTTCCTTCCTTCCTTTTTTTTTTTTTTTAAGATTGTATTTATTTATTCATGAGAGATGCAGAGAGAGAGGCAGAGACACAGACTTAGTGAGGAACAGGCTTCTCTCAGGGAGCCCGATGTGGGGCCCGATCGCTGGACCCCAGGATCATGACCTGAGCCAAAGGCAGATGCTTAACCGCTGAGCCACATAGGCATCCCTTTTGCCTGTTTTTCCATTGGGCCATTTACAAATTTTAGGAGATACTTATATATTAGGGATATTAGCCCTTTGTGATATAAGTTACAGATATTTGCCCAGTATATAATTTTTTTCCTGATCACATGTTTTTTTCTTATGGGAAAGTTGATTTTTTTTTTTTTTTATAACCTCTAACTAGATTGACTAATGAAACAAGAGAAGACTGAAGTTACTAAAATCAGGAATGAAAGAAGGGGACATCACTCACAGAAATAAAAAGCATTGTAAAGAAACACAATAACAACTGTATGCCAATGAACTAAATAACTTAGATGAAATAGATAGACTTCTAGAAAGACACAAAGTACCAAAGTTGACTTCAGAATAAATAGACAATCTGACTAGACCAATAACAAAGAGATTGAAATTATAACCAAAACATTACCCTCAAAGAAAAGCTCAGGCCCAGATGGCTTCGCTACTGAATTTTACCAAGCATTTAAAGAAGAATTAATACCAATTTTTCAGAAACTCTTCCAGAAAGTAGAAGAAAAGGAAATACTTCCCAAGTCATTTTGTGAGGTCAATATTACCCTGATGCCAAAATCAGAGACATCACAAAAAAAATCATAGACAAATATTTCTTATGAATATAGATATAAAAATCCTCAACTAAATACTATCAAACTGAATCCAGCAACACATGGAAAAAATTTTCCACTATGAACAAATGAGGTTTGTCTCAGGAATGCAAGGTTGGTTTACCATTTAAAAACCAATTAACATACCATGTTAATAAGGTAAAAAACAAAGACCACATGCAGAAAATGCAGAAAAAGCATTTGACAAAATCCAACACCCTTTCATAACAAAAAGATTCAGCAAACTTTGTCAGCATAATAAAGGGCATCTATGAAAGAACCCACAACTAGCATCATACTTAGTGGTGAAACTTATTGGATGCTTTCCCCCTAACATCAGGAGCTAGGTAAGGTTGTTCACTCTCATCACTTCTATTAAATATACTGGTGGTTCTATCCAGAGCAATTGGGCAAGAAAAAGAAATACAAGTGATGTCAAAAAGGAAGAAATAAAATTATTTGTAATTCTAAGATAATATAATTTCATATATAGAAAATCCTAAGAAATCCACTAAATATAATTCCAACTAATAGACAAATGCAGAATTGTTTCAGGATACAAGATCACTATATAGAAATTAATTTTATTTCTATATAGTAACATAGAGAAAACCAAAAGTGAAATTAAGAAAACAATTCCTCTTATAATAGCATTAAAAAGAGCAAAATATTTAGGGATAAATATAGCAAAAGTAGTACAAAATTTACGTTTTGGAAGCTATAAATTATTGTTGAAATATTAAAAATGGAAAATCTTCCATTTGTTTTTCTCTCATTTGGGCTAAATCCTCAAGTGACTTTTTCTAAAAGTATAGTTTTTTTAACTCTACATTTCAAAATCTATACTTCACAACATGTTTTATGACTTATTTAGGTATGGGTCTTTTCACAGACTTTTTTTTTTTCCTATGGAGGAGTTAAATTGCAATGAACTATTTGTCC
Source organism: Canis aureus (assembly GCF_053574225.1). Lineage (NCBI taxonomy): Eukaryota > Metazoa > Chordata > Mammalia > Carnivora > Canidae > Canis > Canis aureus. The sequence continues at coordinate 45,804,537 of NC_135632.1, forward strand.
AGTTCATTGGCCTTTTGGGTGGGAAGTTAGGAGTGAAGAAGGGATATTTTAAAATGGAAGTTTTGCTATTATTCAGACATGATGAGACCAACAGATCAGGAGATGACTGCCACTGAAATATTACTCAGAGTTCCCAAGAAGAGGGGACACTTCCATGGTTTCCATGGGAAAGATAAAGCAAGGCAGGGTAAGCATGCTTAGGATTGGCTAGTTTGAGTAATTTCAGCTGGTTATGGGACATAGGGGCTTTCTCTAGTTGTCCAGTACCTGACTATGGGATGATTAGGACAGAAAAATATTGCCTCTTGAAGTGTAAGCACAAGATGGTGGCCCAGAGTATAGGCTCTGGATTAGTTGATTTACACACGACAGACATGCTCAAAGGGAAGTAGTTTGCTATGTCTGGAAATTAGCTAGCCCTGGGAGGGGCACTCTCCTGAGTCAAGAAGGACCTAGATGCCAGGACATCAGGAAAACAGAAAATGAAAAAATACAGTTAATATGATAGTAACTGCCATTCCTGATCCCATAATTTTCTGGCAGGAAAAAGGCAAATCCCAGCTCGGGGATACTGACTTATTCTTGCAGATATTCAAGGGACTCATTTCAGGAGTTTCCTATTCAAAAGTATACTGGCTCTTTCTTCAGCATGAATGTGTCAATCAAGGGCAAACCAGTGGCTTGATGGAGAATTCAGTTCTGGCTTTTGTGCTTGGCTTGGATTCCTCAAGTTTCTAGGCAAGCCCATCAGCCCACAAATGGCTGTCAGATTACCAGATATCTACAGCATCTGGTTTAGTCTCCCCTGGTGGATGACATGGTCACCAAGACAAATCAGAGCCTGGGTCTCCTCCTATAAAAGGGAAATCATTCATTAGTTGGAATTGAAGAATGATGGTGAGGGCTTCTTTATGGCCCCTTGACCATAACCGTTCTCTTTTCTTCCTTTACCAAGTATGCTTTACTGTTACCCCATCTCTTGAGCACAGGCAGAGAGATGAGACACTAGCTATCCTATCTTTATTAGTCAGGCAGCCTGCAAAACACTGTCCTTAGTTAGCGGTTCCAAATAGATTTTGTTTGCCTCTGCTCTCATAGCTGTTTTAGAGAATGTATGTTCTCCTGTGCCTGTTAGCAAATATCAATACTTGTTAAAGCTTGTGGGTGGGCACCTGGAGATCTCTCATCTTTTGTGTGTGTTTGAAAATTCCATAATAAAAATATTTTTAATCTTTTAAAAATTTATTAGCCATTGGGATGGCTAATAAAAAGAAGCAGAAAATAAGTGTTGGCAAAGATGTGGAGAAATTTGAACTCTTGTACAGTTTTGGTGAGAATGTAAAATGATGGGGTCACTATAAAAAACAGTATGGCAGTCCTTCAGAAAATTAAAAATAGAAATATTATATGATCCAGCAATTCCACTTCTGAGTATATGCTCCAAAGAAGCAAAAACTGGGACTTGAGATAGATGTGTGCTCAAGTTCATAACAGCATTATTCACAACAGCCCACAGATGAATTCATGAGCAAAATGTGGCACATACATACAGTGGAATGTTACTCTTTTTTTTTTTTTAAAGATTTTTATTTATTTATTCATGAGGGTCACAGAGAGAGAGAGAGGCAGAGACATAGGCAGAGGGAGAAGCAGGCTCTTCGCAGGAGCCCAATGTGGGACTCGATCCCACCTTCTGGGATCACAGCCTGAACCTAGGGCAGCCGCACAACCACTGAGCCACCCAGGCATCCCACTATTCAGTTTTAAAAAGGAAGAAAATTCTGGCATACACTTTAACATGAATGAACCTTAAGGACATTATGTAAGTGAAATAAGTGAATCGTGAAAGAACGAATACAATTGGAAAGAACAAATTCGATTCCACTAGAGTGTCAAATTTCATAGAGATAGGAAGTAGAAAAATGGTTGCCAGAGGCTGGGAGGATATTTAATGGGTACGAGTTTCAGTTTTGCAACATGAAAGGAGTTCTGGAGATGGACAGTGGTGATGGTTGAACAACAATGTGAATATGCTTAATATCACTGAACTGCATCCTTAAAAATGGTTAAGATGATAATTTTTGTGTTATTTTAAAATTTTACCACAATTTAAAAAAAGAATCCAGTTTAAGTACTCTATAAAATTAAACATAAACTTATCCCATGACTCAGCAATTTTACTCCTAGGTATTTACTCGAGAGATATGAAAGCATATGTGACAAAGATGTTCATTGTAAGGAATATTCATTGTAGTTTGAGTCACAGTAACCAAAATTTGGCAATAAGCCAAATGTTCATTAATAGGAAATGGACAAACAAAATGTCTTCTACTCATACAATGAAATACTAATCTTGAACAAATATCCATACACATAACAACATGGATGAATGTCTAAAACAATATTCTGAGCAAAAGAAACCAGATGCCAAGGGAAGCATTTTTTAAAAAAGATTTTATTGATTTATTTGAGAGAAAGCCAATACAAGCAGGAGGAGGGGCAGAGGGAGATGCAGGGACCCCGCTGAGCAGGGAGCCCAATGCAGGGCTCAATCCCAGGACCCTGGGATCATGACCTGACCTGAAGACAGATGCTTAACCAAATGAGCCACCCAGGCACCTGGAAACATAACTGTTTATATGAAGCTTAAGAACAGAAGAATCCAAATGATGGTGATACTATGGTGACAGAAATCATAGCATTGGTAGGGGGATGGGATACAGAGAGGGTAGGAGGTGGAAGTAAGGGGTGTGTGTGTGTGTGTGTGTGTGTTACTGACTAAAAAGATCAAGAAGGAATTTACTGGGCTGATGGAGGTATCCTACGTCTTGACTGGGGTGGTATGTATGTATGTATTTATTTATTTTTATTGTTTTTTAAAGATTTTATTTATTTATTAATGAGAGACAGAGAGAGAGAGAGAGAGAGAAAGAGAGACAGAGACAGAGACACAGGCAGAGGGAGAAGCAGGCTCCACGCAGGGAGGCTGACATGGGACTCCATCCCGGGTCTCCAGGATCAGGCCTTGGGCCCAAGGCGGCGCTAAACCGCTGAGCCACGCCAGCTGCCCTGGGGTCGTGGTTTTACAACTGTATGTATTTATCAAACTAATAAAACTATATACTTAAGATCTGTGTGTTACTATATGTTATTTATGCCTCGACATAATTAGTGTTAGAAAAATGTCCTCCCTCTGCTCTCCCCCACTGCCCTTAGGGTCAGTGAAGCAAGGCTGAAAAAAAATAATGTGGCTTTTACACCATTCTCTGTGATTTGATGTATATCATTTAAAAAACAATCTCTACTCATTTCCAATGAGCAAATTAGCTAACAAAATAAAGGCAGTAGGGCATGCCAACTGGGGGAGTCAGGGTTGAAGGCCACAAAGAAGGAAGTGAGAGAGAGCAGGTGTGAGCTTCCTAAAGCTGGACAGCATCACATTGGGGCAAGGGATAGTCCAGGATGGTGGCATGGCTCAAGAGGAAGATTGCTTGATGAATAGCAGGCTTCAGCATTATCTTTGGTATCAGAGAAAAGCTGGTTTCCCTGGCAACAGGGGCCTACCTAATGAGTGGTGCTGGGCAGCAGGCATGAACACCTCTGTAGCAAGCATACAACGAGAGAGAACGCCTCCTCACCAAATATTCACTTTTACTCTGCATACTCAGCTCTAGTGATGATTAAGAACAAATCAGAAAATGTCAAAAAGCATGATAAAAAGCTTTGGTGCCCCCACCCACTTATCTTCCCTCTTCACTGCTACGCTCTAGTAATAACCAGTTATAGCTTTCTCTTGTATTTTTTTAAAGATTTTATGTATTTATTCATGAGAGACACACAGAGAGAGGCAGAGGCATAGGCAGAGGGAGAAGTAGGCTCCTTGTAGGGAGCCCAACTTGGTGCTTGATTCCAGGACTCAGGGATCATGACCTGAGCCAAAGGAGATGCTCAACCACTGAGCCACACCCAGGTGCCCAGGTGGTTTGATTTCATATGAATCTCTATATATCATGAACACAACTGATCCACTGTTGAAATGGTCTTTTTATTGCCTATTACAATAAATAAGGACTTAGAGAATCCATACCATCCCATTTCTTCTTTCTTTCCTCTTCTGTCACATTTTCCCTTGTATCATTGGTTTTTCTTCCAGTGGTTACTCTTGCAAATTCAGATACTATTCTAAAACTATTTGTTTTCTTTTTGGGTTTTCCACATAAAATATCATGTCATCTGTGAAGGGTGAGAGTATGACTTCTTCTTTGCCAATTCGAATGCCTTTTATTATTTTTGTTGTCTGATTGCTGAAGCTAGGACTTCTAGTACTATGTTGAATAGCAGTGGTGAGAGTTGGCATCCCTGTCATGGTCTTGACCTTAGGGGAGAAACTGAGTTTTTCCCCACTGAGGATGATATTCGCTGTGGGCTTTTCATAGACGGCTTTTGAGGTATATTCCCTCTATCCCTACACTAGGGAGAGTTTTTATCAAGAAAGGATGCCATACTTTGTCAAATGCTTTTTCTGCATTTATTGAGAGGATCATATGTTTCTTGTCCTTTCTTTTATTATTGTGATGTATCACATTGATTGATTTGTGGATGTTGATCTACACTTGCAACCCAGGAATAAATCCTACTTGGTTGTGGTGAGTAATCCTCTTAATGTACTGTTAGATCCCATTGGCTAGTATCTTGGTGAGAATTTTGGCATCCATGTTCATTAGGGATATTGGTCTGTAATTCTCCTTTTTGGTGGAGTCTTTGTCTGTGTTGGGATCAAGGTAATGTGGCCTCATAGAACAAGTTTGGAAGTTTTCCTTCCATTTCTATTTTTTTAAACAGCTTCAGAAGAATAGGTATTATTTCTTCTTTCAATGTTTGGTAGAATTCCTCTGGGAAGCCATCTGGCCCTGAGCTCCTGTTTGTTGGGAGGTTTTTGATGACTGTTTCAATTTCCTTGCTGGTTATTGGCCTGTTCAGATTTTCTATTTCTTCCTGTTTCAGTTTTGGTAGTTTATAAGTATCCAGGAGTATATCCATTTTTTCCATATTGCCTAATTTGTTGGCCTGTAGTTGCTTATAATATGTTCTTAAAATTGTATTTCCAATTGTAAAACCAATTGATATTGGTTGTATCAATTGGTTGATACAATCTCTCCTCTTTCATTCATGATTTTATTAATTTGTGTTCTTTCTCTTTTCTTTTTGATAAGTCTGCCTAGGGGTTTATTGATCTTATTAATTCTTTTGATGAACCAACTTCTAGTTTCATTGATCTGTTCTACTATTCTTCTGCTTTCTATTTCATTGATTTCTACTCTTATCTTTATTATTTCTCTTCTCCTGCTAGGTTTAGGCTTTATTTGCTGTTTTTTTCTCCAGCTCCTTAAAGGAGGTTAGCTTGTATATTTGAGATTTTTTCTAATTTTTTGCTCGTGTTGCAATGTACTTCCCTCTTAGGATCACCTCTTGGGACCATATCCCAAAAGTTTTGAACAGTTGTGTTCTCATTTTCATTAATTTCCATGAATTTTTAAAATTCTTCTTTAATTTCCTGGTTGACTCATTCATGCTTTAACACGATGCTCTTTAACCTCCAAATGTTGTGATCCTTCCAACTTTTTCTTAGGACTGAGTTCAAGTTTCAAAGCATTGTGGTCTGAAAATACCTAGGGAATAATCCCAGTCTTTTGATACCAGTTGAGACATGATTTGTGACTCAGTATGTGCTCTATTCTGGAGAATGTTCCATGTGCATTCGAGAAGAACATGTATTCTGCTCCTTTAGGATGGAAAGCTCTGATAGATCTGTGAAGTTCATCTGGTTCAGTGTGTCATTCAAAGCTCTTGTTTCCTTGTTGATCTTCTTCTTAGATGATCTGTCCATTGCTGTGAGTGGGGTATTAAAGTCCTCTACTACTATTGTATTATTATCAATGTATTTCTTTAATTTGGTTATTAATTGATTTATATAATTGGCTGCTCCCAAGTTAGCAGCAATGTCCACAATAGACAAACTGTGGAAATAGCTATGTCCATCAACAGATGAATGGATAAATAAGATGTGGGATATATATACTTATATAGGAATATTACTCAGCCATCAGAAAGGATGAATACTTATCATTTACATCAACATAGATGGAACTGGAGGGTATTAGGCTGAGCGAAATAAATCAATCAGAGAAAGACAATTATCATACAGTTTCACTTATATGTGGAATATAAGAAGCAGTGCAGAGGATCATAGGGTAAAGGGAGGGAAAACTGAATGGGAAGTCAACAGAGAGGGAGAAAAAACCATGAGAGACTCTTAACTATAGGAAACAAACTGAGGGGTGCTAGAGGGGAGGTAGGTGAGGGGATGGGGTAATTTGGTGATGGGCATTAAGGAGGGCATGTGATGTGATGAGCACTGGGTTTTATACACAACTGATAAATTATTGAACACTACATGTGAAACTAAGTGTGTACTATATGTTGGCTAATTTAATTAAAAAAACTAAAAAAAAAAAACCCCCCCCCCAAAAAAAAAACTATTTGTTTTTCCTCTGTCAATTTTCACCAGCTTCTCTTGGCTCTGCCCCATCTGAGCCTCCATCCCTCCTCCTACCTCTACCTCCTAGTGCTTCTGGTCACCCAACCTGGGTTACAATTAGGTGACCCCACTTTTGTATTTACATGGTCAAGGTTGAAACGTTTTACATTCTGTTTAGAAATCAGAACTATTTCCCACGCCTGGTCCCTAGGTGATGATACAAGCTTTAAATTAGTAAATAATCAATTGCTATGACATATGATTAGTTACATTTTCTCCTATACTTATAATGTCACAGCTCTGGGCCCCTCAAAGGACAATGCTCCTAGCAAATCATCAAAAGATTCTCTTTTCTTTTTTTTTTTTTTTAAAGATTTTATTTATTTATTAGAGACAGAGAGAGAGAGAGAGAGAGGCAGAGACACAGGCTCCATGCAGGGAGCCTGACTTGGGACTCCATTCCGGGGCCTCCAGGATCATGCCCTAGGCTGAAGGCGGCACTAAACCGCTAAGCCACCGGGGCTGCCCAGGATTCTCTTTTCTTAAATTGCTATGGTTACTCAAACTCATATCACATTTTAATTTTCTTAGAATATGGATCATAACTTTCCTGTCTTCTTGGACTTTTCTGTTGCCCCTCTCCCTCTCTGGGAGAGGTAAAGAAAGTTTTTCATCATAGCACTGATAGTTTTTTGTTTTTTTTTTTTTCATTCTAAATAGTGCAAGGCTATTCTAGAATTCTTCTTAAGGACATCTCTTTGGAGATGATTGACCTCCTGTTTTAATTTGGACAGATTTGTTTCAAAACTTGCTGCAAGGTATCATCCTGGGATTTCTTTTCATTAGATTAGCAAGGTTAGTTTTATTGTTTCTTGTTTTCTACATACAACTTACACTTGATTTCTTGGCCAACCTTTTCTTGGCCAGTTATCTCCTTCACGAAGGCTAAATAGTGACAAAATATTTTCTCTCGGAATCTTTAGAGTTATAAAAATGGCTTCAGTTCTCAATCATTTTTAGAAGATTTATTTATTTATTTGAGAGAGAGAGAGCACGTGCATGAGCGAGTGGGGTGGGGGGGCAGAAGGAGAGGGACAGAATCTCAAGCCGACTCCCCACTGAGCATGAAATCTGCTGTGGGTTCAATCTCATGACCCTGAGATCATGACCTGACCTGAAACCTAGAGTCAGATGCTCAATCGACTAAGCCACCTAGATGGCTCGAGTTCTCAATCTTGATAGTTAATGTGGCTAGATACAGATTTCTAGGTACAAAATCATTTTTCCATAGTACTTTGAAGGTGTGTTTCACTAACTCACTAAAACCTTTAAAATTTTTGAAATAGAACCCATATACAGAAAGGTGCATAGACACGAATATATATCTTAATGAATTATTATAAAGTAAATACTCATAAATCACCATCCAGGCCACAAATGACAAATTGTCATTTGTCAAAACTCTAAAGGTCTACACCAACACCTCCACCCTCAACTCCTATGCCCTTCTTCAATTACAGTGCTGCCCTTTCCTCTTAGAGATACCCACAATTCTGACTTTTATGGAACACTTGCTTTTAAAAAATAATGTTATTACATAGGTATACATCCTTAAACACATAGTCTAGTTTTGCTTATTTTTGAGCTTTACCTAAACAGAATACTACAGTATGTATTATTTTATATCTGACCTCATATACTGAACATATATTTTTAAATTCATCCAGGTTGTTGCATGTAGTGATAGTTCATTCATTTATGTTGCTGTGTAGTATTCCATTGGATGAATTCAACACAATTCTACTAATAATGGATAGTTAGGTTGTTTCTAGTTTGTGACTTTTGTGAATAATGCTGCTATAAACATTCCTATATATATGTCTTTTGGAGCTTACATGTAGGAGAATTTTTGACTGCTTGTTTTTGACTACATCAACCAGCTAGTGATGTAGCATGGTTAAAATCTCCCTCTGGCACTATGGATTTCTCTTTGTGGTTCTGAGAGCTCTCATTTTACACATATGAAGGCTGTTATTTGGTACATACACATTTGATATTGTTAATTTGTCCCAATGACTTGATTCTTTTGTCAAAATGAAGTGGCCCTCTCTAATGCTTTTTTGATCTGAACTCTGTTTTGCTTGAATTAATAGAACTGGATGAGCTTTATTTTATTTCTTTATTGTGGTAAATTACGCATATACAGCATTTTCCATTTTAGCCATTTTTAAATGTACAATTCAGTGGCATAAAGTACATTCACAATTACCACTATCTTATCCCAGAACTTTTTCATCATTTCAAACAGAAATTCTAGACCTATTAAAGAACAACTACCCCTCCCTCTCCCCCCCAGCCCCTTTTAGTCAGTATTGTACGTTCTGTCCTGATGAATTTGAGTCTTCTAGGTGTCTCCATAAGTTGAATCATACAATATTTGTCCTTTGGTGTCTTGCTTAGTTCACTTGTTTTTGGAGCTTCAAACAAACATGTTACATCAACTACAGATATCATCTACATATAAATTCACTAAGCAGAGATTTTTTTAACTTTTTTTAATTTTAAGTTTTTAAATGATTTTTTATTTATTCATTCATGCGAGTCACAGAGGCAGAGACATAGGCAGAGGGAAGAGCAGGCTCCCTGTGGGGAGCCTGATGCAGGACTCGATCCCAGGACCCAGGGATCACGCCCTGAGCGGAAGGCAGACGCTCAACCACCGAGTCACCCAGGCATCCTTAAAATTTTTTTTTTTTTTTTTTTTTTAACACTGCAATGTGTAAGGCTCTGTGGGGAGGCAAAGATGAATAAGCCTTTGGGACTGACTGGTTGGGAGGCAAACTCAAGACAAGGAATAAGCATCAGAAAGGGGCATGATTGATTGTGAAATGAGTATGTGCGGCCTTCCTTTTACTTGCCCTCGACGGAGGTAAAGAGAAATCTGTATGATATTTAAATGTCATTGAAATTATTGGATCTATAAACGTGCGGGGCTGGAGGAGTCAGGTTCCACCGGCTGGAGGCGCCGCCGCAGCCCGCCGCCTGGTGGTGTAGCTGCACGCTCCTGCCGCACGGGGGCGGCACACAGGAATGAAAGGAGCCCCAGGAAGGAAGCTGCGGCAAAGGATCAGCTAGGAGCCTGTCCCCAGAGGGAACCAATCCCTTGGGAAGGGTGCCACCGCTCAAGGGCTGTCGGAAGGGTGCTGGAAGCACTTTCTCCGTCTTACCCCCCATCCCCTCATTTGCCCCTGCGCCCTACATTTCCCTTTTCAGACCCCACCATGACATGACAACTGCTTCACTTGGCTCCTTGCCTTACTCTGTTCCTACATCCTCACCATGAGTCCACTAGACTTTTCTGCCCTTTGAATCTTTAGTTTGATTCCAGAATTGTTCTTTTTTTGATTGCTGCCCCTCCTCTTCCTATTCAAAGAAAATCAGTTTCCCAGTCCTCCGTCATTCTGCTGAACATTATTTTGCCCACTCCTAAGCTCTGATGACGGTGATGAGCCCATTGTCACAAATACCAGTTTGGAACTGCTGTCGGCCCTTGAACAATGCAGGGGTTAGGGGAAGTCACTTTACCCAGTTAAACATCAACCTATAACTTTTGACTCCCACAAACTTAAACTATTGATAGCTTACTACGGACCAGAAGCCTTCCTGATAACATCAAATCCACAGATATGTTTGTTCGTTGCACTTTGTTCCTGCAGCAAAGTAAGCTAGAGGAAAGAAAATACTGCTAAGAAAATCATAAAGAGGGACGCCTGAGTGGCTCAGTGGTTGAGCATCTGCCCTTGGCTCAGGTCATGATCCCAGGGTCCTGGGATCCAGTTCCCCAAAGGGCTCCCGGCAGGGAGCCTGCTTCTCTGTCTGCCTATGACTCTGCCTCTCTCCCTCTGTGTCTCTCATGAATAAATAAATAAAATCTTTAAAAAAGAAAATCATAAGAGAAAATATATTTATAGCATTGTACTTTATTTATAATAATCTGCATAAACATGGACCTACATAGTTCAAATGGTGTTGTTCAAGGGTGACCATATACCCAGCGGCTTCATGACATTGCTCTCATTACTGATATGTATTGTTTATTCACTCACTCTTCAAGCATTGACAGCTGAGTGCCAGGGCACCGGGAACACAGAATAAGCAAGATAAAACCGTAGATGTAGAGGTGCTTACGGTCTAGTGGTAGATGACGAGTCAACAGTTACAGAGCAATGTGGTATGGGCTGAAACTGAGACATGAGTAAGGAGCAGGAAGTAGGAAGTGCTGAAAATGGAGAGGCCCAGCTGGGTGGATGGGTCAGTCCAGACATTTACATGGGAGGTGATGACAAAGATGAGTCATATAGGAAATTTGGGGGCTTACCAGATGGAAGAGGGTAGATGCAAAGGCTGGATCGGGCTGCCAAAAAAACAACACGTGAAAACATCATTAGTTCCTCAGACCATCCAGAGTTCAGTGAGGTCAGGGCAAACCACAAGTGATGTAACTCCCAGCTAGCCTCCATCTGACAACTGGATCTGGTATTGGTGTACTAGTAACAATTATTTTATTAGTGGCAATAGGCTTGGTTGTCCAATCTGGCTTATCTGTGGTTGAGTTTTTTCTTTAGTGGGAACTCCTTCAAGTAATAAAATCATTATTCCTGGTTTCCCCCCAAGATCAAAAGATTTTTCACATCAAGCCCACCTTCTCTATGGCAATAACCAGCTGAAGCCACTTTAGAAGGAGCCTGGCTGTCCTGGTTTGTTGCAAACCTTACCTCCCCTTGGTACTTACACCTGGCCACACACCCTCACTTGTGATACTTGCCCGGTCCCTATAGGCAGCCAGAGTTAGGACCTCTGCTTTGACCTCCTGTCTGGCTACAGGTGTGGGCCAAGGTTCTTAAAACGCCTGGTGCAGATCCCCTTCCTCAGGGTGGTGAGGAAAAGGAGGGAGGGAGAGGAGCAGGAGATGACTCAGCCACTGAGATTACTTATATAGAGGATCTCACCCAGAGGTCACACCCTCTGCAGAGGGGTGAGTCAGAGCAAAGAAGGAAGAATAAGGTGGCGGTCCAATCCTGTGGCCAGGACTGATGTAAGAAACACAGACAATGATGAAGAAACGTGCCCATTCTTTGGGCGTTATGCCTGGCCTGAGGTTGTGACAGCCATGGGTCCACCCCAACTATTGTGGGGGGCAGGGCAATGGTACAAATGGAGATCCATAGCCCAGAGCCTGCTCTCTTCCTCCTCCTATTTTCATCTCTGCCGCACAGGATGAAGTGCACAAGTGTGTGGACATCCCATCCCACAAGCTAAGTTCTGTGGCTGCTCTCTGTGCTCCTGGCAAACAGCCATTCCTTGGCCACCCTTTGGGTGGCCACTGGAAGCTTGGTGCACTCTCAGAAGGATAGACTCAAGAGCCAGGCCTGGGTAGTCCCTGCAAGCAGGCTTGGAGCCATTTGGGCCAGGAATTATGGCCCAGATCACCATCTAGAAGGAAGTTGTGGGCCCCGGGAAGGGCACATCGCTCTGGGCCAGTGGACTCCTCTGAGGACCCTAGGGAGGGGCATGGTCAGAGGAGAGCCTGAATCCTGGAGTGTCCTAAAGCCCTCGGCCAGCGTGAAGTGTTAAGGCCAGAGATGAACTTGGGGTACCTTAGGTAACAAAGACTATATTCATGTGCTGCGTCTGCTGTAACAAAGTGCCACAAATTAGGTGGCTGGCCTCAACACAGTCAGTTGCTTCCTTCTGAGGGCTCTGAGGGAAAATCTGTCCCATGCTTCTCTCTAGCTTCTGCTGACAACTGACAATCGTTGGCTTGACCCTCATCATGCTTATCTTTGCCTTCACCTTCACATGGCATTCTCCCCATCTGTTTTCATATGGCTGTCTTCTCATAAGGACACTGGTCCTATTGGGTTAGGGACCACCTGACTCCCATGTGGCCTCTGCTTAACCGATTGCATCTGCAACCACCCTGTTTCCAGCTAAGGTCACATCCTGAGCTTCTGGGAGTGAACACTTGAACATTTGTTGGGGGAGGCAGTGTTACAATTCAACCCACAACAGGATTGATCATTGGGTCACAGGCAAATGACAAGGGAGGGAAGACACAGGTTTGTGGAAGTTGTGCATCTGCTTCCAGTACTCCTGCTGCATTGCCAACCAATGGCTTTCTCTTTGCACATCTCTTTTTCTCCTGATGCCTTCGGTCAACTCTGGATTTTATGATCCATATCGCTCTTCTCTCTCAATATTTTTCATTTTTATCTTCTGCTACCAGTTGTCCTGACTCTAATCTCCAGTTTAAGTTGCTGAGTCTGGAAAATTCTGGTTCAGAAAATCACAGTAGTCCTTTTTAGAACAGCTTTCTCATCAGTTTGCCTCAGTGAGAACTGGCCAGCCTGCACTGTCTGTCCTTCGGTAGATGCCTGCCTATCCTGGTCCAAGTAGCTGTGGCCAGGGTTGGGTCTTATGATATAAACCATGGCTGTTTACCATGGAGAAAACAGCCTAAGGTGATTTATTGGCAAATTGTTAAGGTCAGGACAATTGTTCACTGCATCCTCAAAGGCATATTTGGCCAATATTTTCACTATTGACATTTTGGGCTGGGTAATTCTTAGCTGTGGGGGACTGACCTGTTCATTGTAGGATGTTTAGCAGCATTTCTATCCTCTACCTGGTTGGTGCCAGCAGCCTCCTTTCCCCACTTCCACTAAGTTAGAATAATCAGAAATGTCTCCAGACATTGCCAAATATCTCTTGAGAGGAAAATCATTCCTGGTTGAGAACCACAGTTTTAAAGGAATGGGAGGCTCTAGGATTAGCCCATCCAGGCCAGTATAGTCAGTAGTCAGCAATGTGAGAATGAAAGATACGGATATATAATCAATATATCTGCCTTTGTCAGGGCTGGCTTAGAGGCTAAGAGGGCCAGCTCCTGCTGTGAACAGGTGTTTGGATGGAGCATTGATGGGTTCAGATGTGAATAGCTGTGCTCAATCAAGGTAAGGAAACCAAGGCACTTGCATGGCTCAGTCGATTAAGTGTCCCACTCTTGATTTCTTTCTTTTCCTTTTTTTTTTTTTTTCAAAGAACTTATTTATTTGAGAGAGAAAGCATGAATGGGAGTGGGGAGGGGCAGAGGGAGAGGGAGAAGCAGATTCCCCGCTGAGCAGGGAGCCCAATGTGGGGCTTGATCTCAGGACCCTGAAATCATGACCTGAGCCAAAGGTAGACACTTAACCGACTGAGCCACCCAGGCTTGTCCCAGACTCTTGATTTCTGCTCAGGTCATGATTTCAGGTGTGTGAGATCAAACCCTGTGTTAGGGGTTTAAGATTCTCTCTCTTCTCTCTCTGTCGCTCCTTCTTTGCTTTTTCTTTCCCTCTCTTAAAAAACGTGGGGAAACCAATACAGAGTATCATATGTGTGTGTGGTTTGAATGAGCATGTTTACTGGTTCACTCCTTGTGTGTACATTTCTTAGAATGTACAATTCTCTGTGTGGGTGTAGGTATCTGAGTGATGGTGTATATACCTATATGTCTTGGGGTTGGGCACTACATAGTCCACATTGCCCTCCTATGTTATCCAGATAGATTAGTGTCACATATGACACACTTAATTGGTATTTTCAGAATGAATACAAATACTCAGGGTGAGAATCAGCTCTACTGACATTGAAATGAGAAACAGAATTTACTTCAGAGTGGTTTTTCTTGTGTAGACCTATCTGCCTCTAGGCATATACAATATGCAGTGTATGGGTGATGCCTCCAGTGGTCTCAATGACATCTTGCTTCAGCACCAGAATCCAGGGATGACCAAGCTCAGTGTCCAAGAAGCACAGCCAAGCCCACTCCCAGCTCAATTGTGTTTTCAAGTCTTAGCCCTTGACCAACTAGCTATACATCAAACTGCCTGGCCTTTCTTTTCTTTAGTTTTACTTTCTGTAAATTGAAGATAATCAACACTCCTCTTAGAGGACTCTCCTGAGAACAACTTACATTATCATACCTTAAAAAATAGTATTACATAAATGGTGAATGAAAATTAATTGTACTTCCTCCTTTATTTAGCATTAGGTGCACTTTCCCTTAAAAAACAACTGATATTTATTTATGTACTCTATATTCCTCATAATTTATCTAAATATTTGTCTTTCTTACTTGGTTAACTATCTGGGGATATGGGGTTGGGTCCATACCTTCCTTTGATACAATGGCCATTGTGGCCACTAAAGACTCATTGGTCCTTTGTTTACATTGATGTTTTTGACATGGATGATTCTGGCCTGCCCAAGTTCCCAGGTTGTCAATTTTCTGTTATTCAGGGTCATTAAAATAGGTTCTTAGATACTTTCAAGGGGGAAGAGCTTGCCATTCTTTCAACAAACAGCCGCATGTGAGAAACAGAAAGGTATGTGGGGCAAGACTCTGGCTTTCAAAGCATTATAGTAAGGGACAAGCCATTGACTCAGAGGAAAGAGACACATGGACACTCTTGCCAGGTCATCTTCCCACTCTTTCAAGTTGATATCCTGGGTAGCTTAGCAGTTGAGCGTTATTTGATCATATGATATTTTTATTTTTAAGTTTTTGAGGGACTTCCATATTGTTTTCCATTGTGGCTGCACCAGTTTCATCCCCACCAACACTGAATAGGGGTTCCCTTTTCTCCACATCCTTGCCAATACTTGTTATCTCTTGTCTTTTAGATGATAGTAATTCTAACAGGTGTGAGGTGATATCTTACTATGGTTTTGATTTGCATTTCTCTGGTGATTAGTGGTACCTCTTCGTGTACCTATTGACCATTTGTATGTCTTCTTTGGAAAAATGTCTATTCAGCTTCTTTGCCCATTTTAAAAATCAGATTATTATTATTATTATTATTTTTATTTAGTTGCTTAAAGTCTATTTTGTCCAAGATAAGTATAGCTACCTTTGCTCTCTTTTAGTTTTCATTTGTAGGGAATATCTTTTTCCATCTCTTCATTTTGAGGCTATGCATGTCTTTAAAGCTGAAGTGAGTCTCTCGCAGGCATTGTCTTACAGCCAGGGTCTTGTTTTTTTAATGCATTCAGCCATCCTATGTATTTTGATTGGAGAATTTAACCGATTCACATTTAAAATAATTATTGATAGATAAGAACTTGCCATCTTATTAAATGTTTTCTAGCAGTATAGTTTCTTTTTACTTTCTCCCTTTCTTTTTTTCTTTTTTTGGATTTCTTTATTCGAGAGAGAGAGAAAGAGAGAGAGAGAGAGAGAAAGGTAGAGACATAGGCAGAGGGAGAAGCAAGCTCTTTGTAGAAGCTCGATGCAGAACCTGATCTTGGATGCTGGGATCAGGACCTGAGCCAAAGGCAGCCGCCCAACTGCGGAGCGACCCAGGCATCCCTCTTACTATCTTTCTTTGAAAATTCATTATTTTTCATAGTGACATGTTGTGATTCCCTTCTCCTTATCTTTTGTGTATGTGCTGTAGGTTTTTGCTTTGTGGTTACCATGAGTCTTACACAGAACAGTCTACGCTGATAACAACTTAACTTGGATTGAATACAAAAACAAAATTCTTTTACTCCCCCATCTCATTTTATGTTTTTGGTGTCACAATTTACATCTTTTTACAACATGTATCCATTAACAAATTGTTGTAGCTGTATTTGTTTTAAATACCTTTGTTCTTTCATCTTTATACTAGAATTAAATGATCAACACACCAACATACATTATTATTCTGAATTTGATTGCATACTTACTTTTATTTTATATTTTTATGTTTTCATATTACTATTTAGCATTCTTTCATTTCAGCTTGAAAAGCTCCTATCAGCCTTTGTTAGAAGGCAGGTCTAGTGGTGGGGAACCCATTCAGTTTTTGCTTGTCTGGGAAAGTCTTTATCCCTCCTTTGTTGCTAAGAACAGTTTTACCGGTTAAAATATTATTGGTTGGCAGTTTTTTCTTTCAGCACTTTCAGTATATCTTCCCACTCTCTCCTGGTCTGCTCAGAAATCTTTCACTGATAACATTATAGGGGGTTCTCTTGTGTGTGAGGATTTTTTTTCCTCTGCTTCTTTAAAAATTATCTCTTTGACTTTAGACAGTTTCATTGTAATGTGTCTTGGAGAAGATCTCTTTGGGCTGAATCTGTTTGGGGATGAGAACTTCCCAAACCTAGGGAGATCTTTGAACATCTGAGTTCATGAAGCTTGAATCCATGTTCAACCTGTCCACAGAGGGCAGACTGGAGAATGCAAGGACAAAGGCAGAGGAGGAAGACCCTGCTAGAATGTCAGCCCTCTCCCCTGTGGGCTGGAGAATTTATCTCTTGACCCTTGACCCTTCACATGCTTTGGTTCAGTACCAGCTGAGTCCTACAATTACCAGGATCCACCCTCTCTGGAAAACAGTTCAGTCACCATGTATTGCTAGTGAACTTGTCCTTGTGGGGGGGAGGGGTGGGTTTCCACCCTTCCTGTCCCCAAACCCCAAATCAAATGGTGTTTCCAAATATTCATTAAAATTCCATATAAAACTTTTCCTGGAGTTTGGGTAGATAAAATCTTTTCCATCTTTGGGCTCCAATGTTTTGGGGCTCCTTAGAGGTAACACAGGCAGTAGTACAGATAAATCACCCCTTAGGATTCCTGGGTGGCTCAGCGGTTTAGTGCCTGCCTTTGGCCCGGGGCGTGATCTTGGAGTCCCGGGATCGAGTCCCACATCAGGCTCCCTGCATGGGGCCTGCTTCTCCCTCTGCCTGTGTCTCTGCCTCTCTCTCTCTCTCATCTCTCATAAATGAATAGATAAAATCTTTTAAAAAAATCTTTAAAATAATCACCCCTTAATCTGGCTCCTCAATCTAAGGCCATACAGAAGGGATATGCAGTGTCACAGAGTGAAAGCACAGCATGCTTAAGAGTAGAGGTGTGGATTGGAGAAGCAGTGCTATTCAGCACATTCTTCAAAAGGCAGAACTTTCAACCATTTAAAAAGAATATTAGAGGACAATAGTGGGCAGAGCACAAGTATATGGTTTTATTGCCTCCTGAAACCCTACTAAAACTATAGCAAAGATATTTTTAAAAGGCGTATAGAGAGGGAGAAGAGGAGAGGATACAATAGCAATAAAAGCTTGGTGCTGGAAAGCTACTAGAAGAATGGGAAATGGCTTAGCAGACACAAGAGAAACAATGGTGAGCTGGCAGAGAGGGAAGGCAAGGGCCAGCTCATTTTACACAGCAGAATCACCAAAAGTCTCAGAAACAGCAGCAGCAGATACTTTTGGAAGTAGGGCCAATGAAAGGGCTAAGGAAGTTTGGTTGAATGTCTATTTAAGATGTGTAGGATCCCTAGATCCCACCCCAACTCAACATAGCTGCCCATTGCCCCTTCTTCACCTGGCCACAGGGGTTTTATTCCCTGAGGAGGTAGAGAGGCAGGTCTCAGGACTGGGGGACATCAGGAAAAGTTGAAGATAAAGGTACCACATTGCAAGCAGTCAACATGTGTATATTGAATATTGAGGCCCCTAATTCACTTTCATCCCTTAGGTACCCATAAAACAGCCAGCCAGACCTTTACCTTCTGGAAAGGAGATTGCTTAATCTGACCAGGCCCAGACAGAAAACCCAAAGACCCTGATGTCAGTGATTCTTTATTTCAGAGGCTCACTGACTGCTTGCAAGCTAATAAGCACACTCACATGCTCTGAATTTCCAATTAGCTTTTAATGCATCTTGCTCTCTTTTTAAATTCTTATGTATGGAAAAACTTCCAACTTCACAATAGTAGAATGAATAATATGGTAAAACCCATTACCTGGCTTCAGTTATTACCAATATTTTGCTAATCTTGTTTCATAGATACCTCCATTTTTTATTGTTTTACTTGAGTATTTTATTTTATTTTTTAAATATTTTATTTATTATTCGTGAGAGACACAGAAAGAGAGGCAGAGACACAGGCAGAGGGAGAGGCAGGCTCCATGCAAGGAGCCCAATGTGGGACTCAAACCAGGGAATCCAGGATCATGCCCTGAGCCAAAGGCAGGCACTCAACCACGGAGCCACTCAGGCGTCCCAGATTTAAGTTTTCAATTGTGTTAAATACACAAATGGTTCCAATGTCAAAACTATAAACAAAGGCATATATATATGTGTGTATATATATATATATACACACACACACACATACACACTTATATATGTATATATTTATATATATAAATAAATATATACATTTACACCTATATTTAAAATTTTTATTTTAATTCCAATTAGTTAACATACAGTGTTAGTTTCAGGTGTACGATATAGAGATTCAGCACCTCTATACATCAATCACCCTGTGCTCATTACAAGTGCACACCTGAATCCGCATCACCTATTTAACCCATGCTCTGGTAACCATTGGATTGTTCTCTATAATTCAGAGTCTTAAGACTAGGTATAAAGAACCTTATCTTCTCTAACTTTCCCCCTTGCTCTGTTCTTCCTTATAAGTAATAATTTGTCTTAGTTGTTGGTTTTCCTTCCATTATTTCTTTCAGAAAATATAAGCAAATGCATGAAAATATTGACCTTTCCTTCTTACACACTATCAACACTGACCTCATCTAGCTCTTTTCACTTGACAGTATTTCCTGGCCTTAGCCCATCATGTTATATAGCAATTCCCTATAGTCCTTAATACAGTTGCATGGTTCTCTATGGTGTGGGGATACCATGGTTTATTCAATTAGTTCTCCAGTGATGGACATCCTATTTCCTTAATCTAAGTCCTGTGCACATAACCATTTGAGGAAAATTCATAATAAGGAGAATAAGATAAGAAACATTAACAGGAAAAGAAACCCAGAGAATGGAGCCTATGTAGAGAAAACAAAATCACTATTAAATCTGCAGGGAGATGAGAAAAGTCATGTAACCATGAAAAAGAGAATGGGGTATTCCAACAAATCACAGAATAAGAAAGAGCTCTTGGAATAATCAAAGTATGCTATCAGAAAAAAAAAAAACTCATTAAGAAAAATCAGAAGATAAAGCTGAGGAAATCTTCCAGCCAAAAAGGTAAAAAAAGAAAAAAAAATTGAACATCAGGGAAACGTATCATAGGGACCAATCCTAGAAGTTCAATTTTTGAATAGCAGGATTTCAAGAGAGAGAGAGAGAGAGAGAAGGGAAAATAGAGGAGAAGAAACAATCAACAAAATTATTCAAGATCATTTCTTGGAACTAAATAGCTTGAGCTTTGCGTTTCATTCTCAACTAAATAGCTTGAGAATGAAAGAACCCACCCGTACACAGTAGAACAAATGAATGGGCCCACATCAAAGTATATCATTGTGTAATTTCAAAACGCTGGGGAGAAAAAGAGAAATTTTCAGGTTGCAAGAAATTTAAAAGAGATCATATAAGATGGATAATTGAATGTGTTCAGATTTCCAACAGTGGTACTGGAAGCTAGCAGTCACTGGAGTAATAGCTTCACAATCCTGAAGGAAAATCACTCCAACCTAGAATTTTATACCCAGCCAAATGACATCAAGGGTGAATTTTTTTTCAGACAAGTACAATCTAAAAAAGAAGTATCTGATAATGTGTAAACTGGGGGGAAAACCACCCACAAGAAGTAGCAGTGTTATTTAGAGGCGGGAACTGGAAAAATGAATGATTAGCTAGCAAGGGTAAAATTGGTTGCCTCTGGAGAATAAGTCAGGTGGGGGGGGGACTGCTCTTTTAATTGTGAGAATCTCTAATTTTGATACAAATATTAAAAGATAAGAAAAAGAAGAGACAATTTTTAAAAGAAAGGTGACTATTTTGAGGACTGTTTTGAGCTGATATGATTGTTTTGAGAACCATGATGAAAGATACAGAGGAAGAAATAAGACAAAAAGATTCTAAGGTGCTTATGAAAACTGGTCAAAGTGTGGTGAGAGTTTAGAGGCACCTTCTTAACCTACTGCACCCTCACCAACTTCTTGACTTGCTCTCCTTCATGCAAGAACCTGAAAGTCTTTTGGAAACAGAGACTCCTTGAAGTTGGCTAAAAAGAAGAGCCATGCTAGAAGAGGTGCTATGGACCTTTCCTACATATAGAACTGGGAGACACTGAAAAAAAAAAAAATCAGAGAAAGGATATGTCAAGTTTCCTGAAAGTGAAAGGACCAATGATGTCTGGGAAGTAGGAAGTGGCTCCAAGTATTTGGAGACTAGAAGTGTTTCCCAAACTTTGCTTCATGTTATCATCACCTGAGGAGCTTTAAAAAAATCTTGATGCCCAGGTCATACCCCATAGCAATTATATCAGAATATGTGGGGATAGGAGTCAGACATCAGGACTTTTAAAAGGCCCTCAGGTAATTCCTATGTGCAGCTACGTTTGGGACCCACTGGGGTAGTCTGTGTGTGAGGGAGCTAAGACTGGAAGGACAGAGTAAAATTGTGAAGAGTCTCAAATGCCTAGCTACCTAATCTGATCTGTAGTAGGCAACAGGGGTTCTGCTGGAAGTCATGGAACTGGAAGTGATGCAATGTGACATTTGGGGAAGATTAATGCACAGGAGAAATCAGAGGAACTGAGACTCTAGGAGCAAAGGGATGGCTAGCTAGACAGGCTGGTTTTTGACTCAGAGTGAGCAGTGCAGAGAAGGACACGGTTGTGTGCTTGTGTGCTTTACGATGTGTCCACGTGTCTCCAAATCCTTCCTGCCTCATTGTTCCAATGCTCTGTGGTCCCCCCTCCCCGCCCTGGGGCTGCCCCGTGCTGTGGCCCCTGATGGGTGAGAGAATTGCCAGGAGGCAGTGTAGGCCGAGTCCTTGATCCGAAGGGACCTTGGGCTTCGCTCTCCGGTTGGGCCAAACCCGTGGCGTGTGGGGAAGTGGTCCCCATACCAGACAGGCTCTGGGCCGAGCCCGAGCAGCGGAGGAAAGGCTGTGCGGGCTGTTGTGCCGACAACCAAAGGAGGAATGGCAGCCTGAGTCCGTCCTAACCGTCTCCAGCTCTTTCCGTCCTCTCTGCCCTTCCAGGGGCTTCCCTGCCATTCCGCCTGCGGGGAGAGGTTCAGTCCTCGCAAGCATCTCGAACGCGGCCGTGAGCGTCACGACGCCCGGGGCCTCGCTGGCCCCTGCCCACCCAGGGCCCGTGTCCCCAGGACGGAGGCCGAGCACAGCGAGGGCCAGCTAGCCCGCGGGTCACCGTCCGAGGCGCCGGCGGAGCGGGCACGGTATTGCTGGGCAGCGGCTGGTGTCTTTGGTTTCTCTGCTGGAGCGAACAGGAGGGAAGAGGGGGAGCCGTCAGCCGACCCTGTGCTGTTTCCCCACCGTGGCGCCGGGTCCAGCCTACGAAAGCAGAAGTCGCCCAAGACCAAGCGTGTGGCAGGACCCGTCGTGGCCGCCGACTCGAAGCACTGGGTTCCCGAAGGCGGCCGGAGCCAGCCCCATGGAGCGCTCGCACGCGTGATGGGAGACACCGAGACGCCTCTTCGGAGCACGGTGACAAACACGCCCTCCCACCGGCGGCGACGTGCACGTGACAGTCTTCGAGCTCTTGCAACTACGTGGAAACTTGGAATAGGTCTGCGCTGCACACAGCTGGGGCGCCAGGGTCCCCCGCCCCCCCGCCCCCGCCCCCGCCCCCTCGGCCGGCCCGGGAGCCGCGCCACCGCCGGCAGGGGCCCCGCCGCTCCCGCGCCTCCTCCCGCGCCTCCTCCCGCGCCTCTCGCCGCGCCCTGCGCCCGGGAAGCGGCCCCCGAGGCGGCGGCGGCGGCGGCGGCCCCGGCCATGTGGGACCCGCGGGCAGCTAGGTGCGTAGCGGCGCGCGAGACGCGGGGGGCGCCTCCGGCCTGCCGGGCCCGCGCGGGGTGGGCGACCCCCGAGGCGGCTGGCGCGCGAGCATCCCCGCCCCTCCCCCCGCGAGCCCCGCGGTCCCCCGGGGCCCACCCGGGGCCCACCCGGGCCTGTGGCGCGGGGGCGCGCGGGGGCGCGCGGGGGCGGCTCCGGCCTGCCCGGACCGGGGACGAGGGCGAGCGCTGCGACAGGACTGCGGCGGCGCGCGGCCTGCCCGGTCCGCACCCCCGCGGCGCCGGAGCTGCGGTTCCGGGGCCCACCCCGCACCTCCCGCGGGGGACCCCGGGGCCGCTGGCAGGTGGCACCGGGCGGCCGGGCGGACGCGCCCCCGGGGCACGCAGTCGGGCGGGCAGGTCCGGGCGCGGGGCGGGATCCGCGGGAACTTGGACAGCGCTGGCCGCCGCCGGGCGGCAGGAGGGTCGCGGTCCCAGCCCCGCGCGGGCCTGGTCCCCAGCGCGCGCGGTCGTGAGCCGGGCTGGCCCGAAAGGGGCTGTCCAGTCCCCGATCGTCCGCTTGACGAGTGTAGGGGAGGGTGGCAGCGAGGCCCCGCGGCGAGAAGTGCAGGGGTCCGGCTGCGAGCGTTCGCAGGGGTGGGCTGGGGCGGGCGCGCCGTGCGGCGCTCTGCGCTCGGCTCTCCGCGCCCTGGGGGTCCCGCAGCCCCGCTGCAACAGCGCCTCTCCTTGGGGCGCAGCGCGGGCCAGCTTTGCTCCCGGCTCGGCTCCTGGCGTTTCCGGGAGCCTGTGAGCTTTCTGCTTCCCAGGGACAATTTCTGGGGACACGTGCAATATGAAAAATAAAGAGAAAATTTTTGCAAAGGGGGAGAGTAGGGTGATGGATCCTGAGGTCTCTGATCCGCAGCCCAGGTGCTGCTGGCCCAATCAATCCTGAGGCGGGAGAAAGAGCTGGGGGCGAAGGGCCTTGCATGCCCACTGACAGGGTCCCCCTGCCCCTCCCCGTTGCCAGTGGGTGTTGAGCCTCCCCGGTGCCAGGTATCTTTTCGAGGCAAAGCGTTTACCCGGATGGCTGGGGCTTTTGTTGAGCATCTTGTTTTATGCCTTAATGAAAGCACAACCTTTTAAGAGAGTCAGAAGTTTGTTTTGACTGGTTGGCAGAGTCTGGTCTGTTTTGTAGAATTGCAGGATGGGTGTTTGAATTCTAAGGAACCTTGGCTGTTTTTGCACCCTCCACAAAGGCTGGAGGTGGAATAGGTGTGTGTGGCATTCACCCCCAGGGTAGGATCCCGCTGCCTCAGGATGTGGGTTTCCTCCTCCTCCTCCTCTTCCTCTTCTTCTCCTCCTCCTCCTCCTTCTTTTCTTCTCCTTCTCCTCCCCAGACCCACAATAGATACCTACACCTACCCACATACATAAGTATAAAATTGCAACAAAGGCTGTACAGTACATTTAGTCTCTCTACAGGAGGGAGCACAATGGTATTTTCTATTCTGTTCTGTTTTCTGTTGCTTAAAAAAGCTAGTCATAACCCATGACTTGATTTTGTGATTGACTAATCAGTTGTAGGTTGCATCTGCAAGCTCTCTTTGGGACATATCAGGAGAGACGGAGGAGAACATGAGAATTTCACTGAGGAATCAACTTTGGAAGGAGGGATTTGGTGTAGGAGGGATGAAGTTGGCTGAAATTGGAACCAGAGTAAGGAAGTTCATGCTTGGATAGTGAGAGTGCCATAGGACATAGCTGTGTGGTTCCCACCAGTAGCATCTACAGAGGCAGACAAGGGACGCTTCTAGTTAATCTAGGTCCATCTGTCTGTCCACACTGAGCTGGCCGCCTGCCATGAAGGCCAGTGGGGTCCTGTAGACCTTGTGGAGAGATAGGGACATAATGGCTCCTTGGCATTAGGCCTTTATTGGGGTGGTGGAGGAAGAAGGAAGGAGGGTGCTGCAGAGCTACCACAGACTCTGGATTCATGAGTTTGAAAGTCGATTCTTAAAGTCTCTGCTCAGAATTCCACAGCTGCAGCATTAGGAGCAAGGCTGGGAACATTTCTAGAGGGAGAAACCGAGTCCCATTGCCCATTAGTCTTTTTAATTAAGGGTTGCTCTGGGACTGGACACCCACTGTCTTGATGTTCCAGCCTCTGACTCTGAGGGACCAAATAGAGACTTTGCTCTTATGGTTCTCAGATGTCTCTTTGCTGATTAGTTCTCTTTTCCTCCGTTGCTTCCAAAGACCCATTTCTATGGCATATACCGTCTTATCATTTTATTTTTGCTTCTTGAGATAATGATTCTTTTTTTCCAGCCTTCTTTTTTCCTTGGGTTTCCCCTGCCTGTGCTAGGCTCAGAAAATGATTTCTGGCAGCAAATTGTGACAATTACAAGGTTCCCCCTCATTTAAGTTTTACTTATTTTTAAACGATTTTATTTTTAAAAAAGATTTTATTTATTTATTCATGCTAGACACACAGAGAGAGAGGCAGAGACAAAGGCAGAGGGAGAAGCTCCCTGTAGGGAGCCCGATGTGGGACTCAATCCCAGGACCCCAGGATCACCAAAGGCAGATGCTCAACCACTGAGCTGCCCAAGTGTATTTATTTATTTATTTATTTATTTATTTATTTATTTGAGAGAGAGAGAGAGAGAGAATGGGGGGAGGAGCAGAGGGAGAGAGAATCTCAAGCTGACTCCCTGCCTAGTGTAAGCCTGTCACAGGGCTCAACTCACAACTCTGAGATCAGGACCTGAGCCAAAATCAAGAGCCCGACCTTAACTAACTGAGCCAACCAGGTGTCCCAAGGTTCCCTCTCATTTGTTTCCTATCTCTCAGGATCACTGCTCCTCCCCTCCCCTTTTTGGGTCTATAACTGCTGACTTTTTTTTTTTTTTCTTACTTTAGATTCACTTAAGGTGTGGCCCCATCTTTCATCTTAAAGCCTTAGCTGTCACTGGGTAAATGGCACAAAAAGTACCACCTTCCTTTTATCTTCTCTAGATACCAAAGATAGTAAAAATCATTTTATGCATATACAATTTCCTCAAAACATCTGGTGAACATCTACAATATCCTAGTCACTATTTTAAGGGTTATATTTTGGGATTTATCATATGCCAACCATACAGCTTCATTAATTGTCAATTAAGATTTGAAATTGTGTTGAAGGTAGAGGCCATGTCTTAGATATGTTTGAATCCTTTCTATTTTTTAAAAAAGATTTTATTTATTTATTCATGAGAAACACAGAGACATAGGCAGAGGGAGAAGCAGGCTGCCTGCTGGGAGTCTGATGCAGGACTCCATTCCAGGACCCCGGGATCACGCCCTGAGCCAAAGGCAGACACTCAACCACTGAGCCACCCAGGTTCCTCTCTGTGAATCCTTTTCTATTTATAGAACGGGTAACAGCATTTTGTACATATTAGTGTTAAGAGTTAATTGAATGGTGGAAAACAAAAATAAATGAAAATCTTTTCTCCAAAGTGAGGTCTACAAAGTCAGATCAGTTATATATATATTTTTAAAATTTTCTGTTTCATAAATATATAATGCCTTCACTCATTTCTCCCATCTTCCTTCCTCATCTCTGGCAATCAGCCATCTGTTCTCTGTATCTATGAGTTTTTTTTTTTTTTTTTTTTTTAAGATTCCATACAGAAAAGAGATCATACAGTACTGCAGATCTTTTTAGTAGCCAGAGTGGAGCCTGTAAGTCCCATGTTTGAGGAAGGTAAATTGGTCCTGTGGATGTTAAGAACTGAAATGGAGGTTGGGGTGTGGGCCTCGGGCCATTGTGGAGAGCGGAGAGCGTGGTGTTGTTTCATTTGACATTAAGAAATAAGCTCTCCTTTGCCTTTCTAGTTGGGGAAGTGGAGCCGTCACTGGCTTGCCTCTGGTTTTCCACTTGATCTCACGGCTGGCTCTGGGCTCATGACTTTGGTGACAAGCTTCCTCGGAGTGCAGCCTAAAGTTCTTAAGGCCATCAATTCGTTGTTATGGGAAATCTTTACGAGAAAGAGGAATTTGGGGAAATAGACACTTTCTTTAGCAAAGATGACACTTGAAGTTACAGCAGAGATCGATGGTGGGGACAGTGGCAGTGATGCGGAGAGCATTCGGGTTTAAACTTAAAAAGTATTGAACCAGGTAAACAAACATCTTGGAACCTTACAATGTCACCATGCCCAAACCAAGAGCAGTGTTCTCCTTTGATTGGTGTGGTTGTCCATTCTTCCTAACCAGACATTTTTCTTGGTCTTAACATTCATAAGTAAGCATTGCCTTGCTTCCTTGTTTCTGTTGGATATCTGGAAAGGTGAACCTTACCTGTGCTACCCTGGACTCAGTTTACCTGAACTGACTCTATTTTTTGCCTGGTCAGTATCAGTGCCCACCTGCTGCACTCATCATGATACATTTACCCGAGCTTTCATGAGCCTGGTAAGCTGATGGAACTCTCTGTCTGTCAGAGCCAGGATGGGTCTGAGTTTGGCTCTCTCTGAGTTTGAAGATCCAACAACACTTAGATTGACATGTTTTTATTTTTAAGCACTGGGTCCTTCTATCAGTGGGGTAGCATTTGGAAAGGGAATGAGACTGCTAAGCCTGGAAAATGCTGATGATATTTTTGGGGAAAGCCAGGCCAGGACTACACAACACAGAAAATATAGAGAATTACAGTGCCCAGTACCCTGGGTGATTTGATTCCCAGTGACAAGAATACTTGGCTCACAGCCTTGAACTGGAATGAGCTTTTCACATCCAGCTGTGGCCTCCAGGGACTCTCTCCTCTGGTCACCTCTGGACCAGCTCGTCCTCTGCCCGTTGAGGTCCACTCTTCCTGTAGGCTCAAAAATTGGCAACTTTGAGGGCTCACTCGAGTCTAAACTTATTGGCTGGGTACTAAGGGTCCTTAGAGTCTGGCCCTCAGACTTTCCCTCTGATAGGCCCATCCTTCTCCCCTCCATCTTGCTCTTCTCTTTGCTATCTGCTCTTCATTTTCCAAGTGAATTCTCTTCATATACTGAAGGCCCTGCATTGACCTATGGAGGATGTAAACATATGAGCTGTAGGTGCTTCTCGTGGCAGTAGAGCAGAATTAATACCAGGCAGATCTGTGAGAAGGCAGCAGTGGAGACATAGACCAACATGGTTGGCAACTCCTGAATCCTCTCCAGGAGGAAGAAG
The DNA here is from genome assembly GCF_053574225.1 of Canis aureus. Classification (NCBI taxonomy): domain Eukaryota; kingdom Metazoa; phylum Chordata; class Mammalia; order Carnivora; family Canidae; genus Canis; species Canis aureus. The sequence continues at coordinate 45,832,081 of NC_135632.1, forward strand.
GAGAGGTTATTGTGAACCCTGCTTAGGGAGATGAAGAGAACTACCAGCAGGCGGATTGAGGGATACGGGAGGGAAGGAGGGACAGTCCAGATAAAAGAAGCAGCTTCTTATTAAGAATAATAGTGAGCAAATGGGCTTAGACTATTAATCTAAATATAATAATAGTAATAATAATAACAGTTGACTTTGAACGGGGCTCTATGTTGGGTGTGTTTCAGATATTCTCTTACGTAATTCTCACAGAAGTAGTATGAGCAATCCCCATTTTACAGATGTCCCTGCACCAGAATGTAAGTTTCTGGGCAGCCGTGTTTTGGTGGGTTGTGCTTATCCATATATCCCAGGCATCCATTCGAGTTGCCTGGTGCATAATAGTCATTTAATGAATGCGTGTTGACTGACTGAGGAAATAGGGAGTCCAGTTATCTAGGCGATGCTGTCTCTGTTTTTCAGGAGGGGAACTGAGGCCTAGGCTAACATGGTACCAGGCCCAGAAGAGGTAAAGTGTGACTTGATTCCATATTTTTTGGCCTTTCTCATATGAGGAGGATACTTGTATCCTTATATTCTCCTTCGGGAACTAGCTCCAGCACTGCAGAGGCGCGTGAGAGGGAAGGAGCCAGAAGAATTTAGGGTCATGTGGCTACAACATGGCAGGCAGATAGTGTTGGAGAATATTGGAAAGCTAAGTTAAAGGGTGTGTGTGTGTGTGTGTGTGTGTGTGTGTGTGTGTGTGTAGGACTTAGAATGAGAATCTGAGCTATTTACACTTTATTCTAAATGGGGTTAGGAGCCATGGAAAGTGTGTGTGTAACTCTGTGTTTTATCTGGAAGGCTGAGACTGTGGATGAATACATTGTTCAGACTGGCTAAAATTCATACTTTTTTCAAGGCCAACTTCAAGTTCCCTGTGTTTCAGGAATCTGTCAGCTGGTGTTTGAGCTGAGGCTAGAACTTGGATCCTCCCAGCACTGCTAAGGACCCTCCCTTCGCGGGGTGTGTCTTTCAGCCGTCCTTGTCTGGAGGAGACTGTTTTGTTTTATGGGGTGCTCCTGGGTGCCTCCAGACCCTCCCCATGCTGCAGTGGATGGTGTTTTAGCCCTCTGCTGGGTTTGTCTTGCCTTCCAGATGAGAGGGGAAGAAGACTGCTGTGTTTTGAAGATGGGAGGTGGAATAGAGGCCGTTAATCAGCATTTAAATGATTACAGAGAGCCTTGGGGGTGATCTGGAGGAGGAGATGACAGGGTTGCTATAACCAAACTGGAAGTTCTCCTTTGAATGAGAAAGCACCTTTTTTCAAGAGCTGTCAGAGAAAGGCCTTGTGTCCTCCTTGGGGGCTGCCCTGACTTCACAACCATTTATAACTCCCAGGTGCTCCAAGGGAGAATGGGAAAGCTAACTGAGGGGAATATGGTAGTTGTTGGGCAGTCTGGATTTAGCAGACACTGAGTCAGGATTTGTAAGCAACCTGTGCTGGCTGATGCTTACCTTCCTCATCTGTCTTGGGGCAGAGTATGGAATGCTCACTTTTCAGTTTCCTTCAGGTTTGCTTTTGCAGAGACCTAACTTTTTTTAAAGTAATCTCTACACCCAACATGGGGCTTGATCTTACAACCCCGAGATCAAGAGTCACCTGCTCTACCAACTGAGCCAGCCAGGTGTCCCTGGATTTGGTTTTAATTTTGAAGGCCCCCAATCACCCTCACCCTTTCTATATTCATCTTCTCTGAAGAGTTGTGAATGCAGATTTTGGTATCAGACTTCGGTTTGTACCTTGCTCGGAGAATTCTCCTCACATTGATGAAACTTGTTTCCTGACCTATACTATTAGGGGTAATAATTGTACCTCCCTCACTAGCATTGTTTGGGATGTTCCATAAGAAAATGCCCGAGAAGGGCTTAGCACAGGGCTCAGCACACAGTAAGTGCTCAGTAAATTTCAACTGTTATTACACATCTGCCTTGGACTATTCTCATTCAAATCACAAAATGGAAGGATGCCACTCTGTGCATGCAGTGAGGAGAAATCAGGCCTATCACCAGCTCCCAGCTGGGAGGGAAGTCAAGTGATCGGGACTCCACTTCAGAACTAGGAGTTATAATTGATCCGTCTTTGCCTTTTAGCGGTATTTCCTGAATACCTTCTAGTGACCTGGTGTGGTTTTACAAATTTGGAATGTCTACTCTCAAAGCTCACACTATGTGTGCACCATCCAAGCCTGCAATGTACCGTAAGGCTCCTGGCTCATCTTTTTTCAAGAATGGCAGTCTTTGGTCTGAGTTTACATTCTTTCTTTTTTTTGGCTTTTTTTTTTTTTTTTGGAGTTAAAATATTCCTCCAAATATTCCTTTGGAGTGAAATTATGGAGGCAGTAGATGGTATACTTTAAAACATGTTTTTTTTTTCAAAAAATTTTAAAGTAAACTCTGTGCCCAACATGGGGTTTGAAATCACGACTCTGAGATAAAGAGTCACATGCTACACTGACTGAGCCAACCAGGTGCCCCCTGATGGTTTGCTTTTGGAAAAATGTCCTTATTTGGCAAAATAGAGAGTTGGCAACTCTATTTAGATTCCCTTCAATTCCTTCCTTCCTTCCTTCCTTCCTTCCTTCCTTCCTTCCTTCCTTCCTTTCTTTCTTTCTTTCTTTCTTTCTTTCTTTCTTTCTTTCTTTCTTTCTTTCTATTTTTTTAGAGAGAAAGCATGTTCTTTTGAGTGAAGGAGGGAGAGGCAGAGGTGAAGGGAGAGACAATTTAAAGCAGAGTCTGGGGGATCCCTGGGTGGCGCAGTGGTTTGGCGCCTGCCTTTGGCCCAGGGCGCGATCCTGGAGACCCGGGATCGAATCCCACATCAGGCTCCCGGTGCATGGAGCCTGCTTCTCCCTCTGCCTATGTCTCTGCCTCTCTCTCTTTCTCTCTCTGTGACTATCATAAATAAATAAAAAAAAAATTAAAAAAAAAAAATTAAAGCAGAGTCTGTGCTGAGCACACAGCTTGGCAAGGGCTCTATCTCATGACCCTGAGATCTGACCTGAGTCGAAATCAAGAGTCGGTGGCTTAACCAACTGAGCCACCCAGGCCCCCAAGTTCTCTTCAGTTTCTTTTCTCTGTGTGTAAATGTTTCTGTTAGTTCCAAAAGTCTAGGAACCACTGATCTACAGGGTTATTCTTTGCGTTTAGCATTTCTGAATCTCCAGGAATAGAATTTCACATGGAATATATGGCCTTGTATGCTGTCTGTTGAATTTTCAACTGGTGCTTATAAATTTGTTTACCCCAAGTAGCTAAGAGCTTTGGCAGTTTTATTTTGGTTAGACTTATCTGGTTGTTTCTGGTTTGTCCTTTTTATGGTTGGCTTTTTTTTTTTTTAATGTGGTTGGTTTTTATTAAATTTGTGTCCTTCTTTAAGGGAACAGTTGACATTCTTGGATTTTCAGGAAATGGTCATAAATCTAAAACCATGAGTGAAATTGTCTATTTCGAATTAAACTCTAGAACATTTCTTCCTTTCCTATAACTCCAATTTACTCACCTGTCTCTGATAAGTAAAGAAATAACCAAAAAGTCATTTATTCATTTAACAATGCTGAGCTCCTGGTGCAGACGTAATAAGACTCAGTAGGACTTAGTTTCTGCCTTAAGAGTTTAGTCTACTGGGAAGAACAGAAAAATCTAGCACGGGGCGTGAAGCATAAAGGCTATGTGTGTGTGGGGGGGATACATGCCAAGAGAATGAGTGGATTGTAACTCAGGATGTTAAACTATATAGAAGCTGCATACAGGGCCTGAAACCTTTGGGAACTTTCATGAAAATGATGCCTGAGAGGAGGTGGGATGGGTGATCCTGGAGATTTTAAACCCCCCTTGGCATGTAATCTGATGGATTGGGGACAGTCTTACCAATGGCAGTGAGGAGGCTGAGCTACTGGTGGGTGAGGCTGGGGGCAAAGGGAGGACCATGAGGCGGAAACTGCAGTAACCCCGGCTGATGGGGTAGATGTCTCTACGGGATGTGTGCAAACCAGACTTAGCTGTTCTGGGACCTATGTGCCTCTTAGGGATGATGAAGCTGAGGGAGAGGTAAGAAACAGTGGGCTTATCTTCAGCCTGTTGTTCCCTGGTATGGCACTCTGGGTGTTCGTGTCTGGATGCACACATTGAGTTTTGGCTCGAATCTCTGGTGTGCATCTGGGAATGGCACAAAGGATTCCTTTGGGAATACCACTTAGAATGAATGTTGGGGGAAGTATTCTGAGGCTTTCTGAGGCCCTGTAGGAAGGAATGTGACTGCAGATGTCTGGGGTTGGGTGAGGACAGGACCCCCGATACAGATCCTTGTCTAATGTGAAGCTATAAAGAGAGATGTAATGGGCAAGCCTCTCTCATGTCCTCCCTCTTTAGTGAATGAAAATAAGAGCAACTTAACTTGCTTAGGTAAAAAGGAGGAATATTCTAGAAGACTGCCGATGTTTTTAGTAACTAGGGAAGGAGTAGAGAAGCAGCTGGGCTTAGAGGCAGGGGAATGTGGAGGGAGCCCCTCTTTCTGCTCTCTCTGGGTATAAGTATTATATTTTCTCAGTCCAGAGTGGCTTCTTCTCAGGGTGGAGGGCTAAGGCTATATCCCTCTGGAGCTTCCTACCCCAGCTGCCACTACTGGAGGAGCTCTTCCCAAAGTTCTGATTCAAGGGTTCCAAGGGAAGGGTTCTGTTGGGGAACTCTGGCCTGCAGGTCTGGCACAGAGAACATATGGGAGGCCCTGGGGCCTGCTTGTGTGTGCCTCAGACGTCCGCTCAGAAGGCCTCTGTGGTGAGCCGAGCAGCCATCCCAGAGTGTGTGCACCCTGGTGACTGTCCTGCTACAAGGGTTTATTAGGTCTTTTTTTTTTTTTTTTTTGGTTTATTAGGTCTTGTAAGCAGGACATGGGCCCTCCTTTTCAAAGGAGCAATCACAGTAGAGAAAGTTTGGGGCATTTTCAGATGTTGCAGTGCTGACCTCCCCCCCCCCCCCCCCCGCCCCATTCCTTCATCCAAGGCAGGCCTTGAAGCTCAGATTTTCTCAGCTGTAGTTGCTTAACTGACTGGTAATTTCAGGGAACCCCTGTGGAAACAGGCAAATACTAGGGCTGTGTTTTTTACTAAATATTTTCTTTTTGCTGGGTAAACAAAGCAAAGGTTCTGTAAATGTTGCAGCGATTACACTCAAATAACTCACAGAGGTCATCACTGCCGGTACCATTAACCTGAACCTTCGCAGACCAGGGGCAAGACCTGGGTTCTCCTCCTGGCTCTCCTGCCCATCCACAGTGGTGTGGGCCAGGGCACTGGGTGGAGGCTGGGAGGTAAGCCTGGGTTTCAGCTCTGGTGATCAGTATAGTATGATTGTGGTCAGGCTCCCAAATCTTTGAGCCTTGGCTTCCTTACTCCAGAAATTTTAGTCCAACCGTCTCACTTTAAGTCCTTTCTATGCACATGACTCTTTGAGTGTGTTCAGAAAGGTGTCATAATCTTTTCCTAGGGCTGCAATAACAAGTTATCACAAACTGGGTGACTTCATCAATGGAAGCTCATTCTATCATAGTTTGGGAATGTTCTCCCCATTCCCAGATCTACTCCCCAAAGATCACCACTCTTGTTTGCTTCTTAAGGCCTTCCAGAAATTCTTCCAGTGGGTCAGGTGTACACATATACACACAGATATATCCTTAAGCTCTCCAAGAGCTCTACAAATTGTTCGCTAGCTTGCTTTATTCACCTTCATTGCACATCTTGACATGGCTTCCTCTTATTTAGATCAGCTTCATGGTTTTAACAACTGTTTTGAGTTCTGCACTCAGCTGCTGCACCTTTCTTTGTATAAAGGTCTCCACTTACTGGATTTTTGGATTTGTATCATGCTTTCGCTTTCATAAAGGACAAGGCAGTTAATATCCTCATGTACTTGAAAGAAATATGTTTGTAGAGTACATTCCGAATTAGCTAACTAGATGTGGGGAAGTATGTGCATTTATTTCCATAGACAGATGCCCCACCACTTTACCCAGACATCAGCTGTTTGTGAGTGACTCTCCACCCTATCATCTTGCTGACGCAGGGTATTTTGGGGACTTTTTGATGTACAGAAGTTTTAAGTTTTTTATGAATGTATGTCTATGGTTTCTGCTTTTGCTATCATTAGGGTGGCCTTCCTTCTTGAATGTGAAGGTTACATTCCATATTTTTCATGGCATTAAAATTTTTTTGAACAGATCTAATTCAAGAATCAAAAAAATACAAAAAAGTTACCATGGAAAGGAGAGAGTAAGTCTCTCTCCTCTGCCCACAACCCCATCCCCCCAAAAAGGTGAATACTTTTATTTCTGGTGGATCCTTCCAGAACTTCTTTATGCACATGTAGGCAAATGCGAATATCAATTCTATTCAGCTCTTCCCTCGTTTTTTGTTTTTTTTTAACTTGTAGGAAAGGTAATGTGATATATACACTATTCTGCATTTGCTTTTTTCAAAGTATTTTGGAGATTATCCCAGATCAGTACATAGAAAGCATCTTCATTGTTTATTTTTCTTTCCTTTTTAAACACTTCTGTAAGACTTTTTTTTTTTGTGGGGGGGGCTACACTGTAATTTCTTAAACCAGCCTCCTGTTAATGGACTGATCCGAGGCTTTTATAACTACAATTTGATGAGTGAATAATCTTGTACATTTTCCATTTCCGGTGTGTGCAGTCTGTACGATTGGTTTCCAGAAATGGAATTGCCAGGTCAAAGGCTATATGTATGTGTCACTTGGCTCAGTATTCCCAAATTTCCTCCTGGAGCAGTTGCAGATGATCTAAAATTTGTATGTATATTTTCTCTTACTGCTTTTATGATTTCTTTTTTTCAATCATTTTTTTAAAACGAGATACTTGCATGTAATAAAAGGCACAGATTTTAAGTGTACTGTTCAATGAGCTTTACTATAGAGCATTTCCATTCCCTGCAAAAGTGCAACCATTCCCCTTTCCCATCAATAGCCCTCCCTCCTTAGGCAACCACTGTTCTCATTTCTTAGATTTGCCAGGTCTAGAACGTCACTGAAGTGAAATCACACAATATACATTCTTTTGAGTCTGGCTTCTTTTGTTCATCATGGTATTGTTGAGGTTCTTTATGTTGCTGTGCATTTTATTACACAATTTGTATTGGTTTTCTATTTCTCTCATAACAATCACAGACTTGGTGGCCACATAAATGAATTGTGTCACTGTCAGTAGTTCAGAAGTCTGGGTTAACTTGGCAGGTTCCATAAGACTGAAGTCAAGGTATTGGCTAACTGGGCTTTTACTGGGAGGGTCTGCAAAGAAGCACCTTCTAGGCTTATTCATATTGCTGGTAGGATCCAGTTCCTTGCAGCTGTAGCATTGGAGGTCCTGTGCCCTTACTGACTATCACCCAGAGGTCTCTCTCAGGTTCCAGGGACACCTACCTTCTTCTTGATGTTGCCTCCTCTCCATCATCAAGGAAGTCTGTGATGCGTCTGGGTTTTCTCTAGTTCCACATCTTGTTGCATCTCTCCTGTCTTCTTCTAGCATCTTCTTGACTCTGGTCAGAGAAAGTTTCATGCTTTGGGTGTTCATATGATTAGACTGGGCTCACCCAGGTAATCCAGGATGATATCCTTGTCTAAAGGTGTATAATCTTAAATTACATCTACAGAGTCACAAGTTCTAGGCTTTGGGGTGTGGGCATCTTTGGTAGGGGCGTGTGTGTCTACTGTTCAGCCTACCACATGGTACAAGTTAGAAATTTAATTTCTTTTCCAGATATCCAGCCAGTTATACCAAAGTGATTCATTCTTTTACCATCTATTAAAAAATGATCTTTTCTTAAAATTTTTATTTTTTGAAGATTTTATTTATTTATTAGAGAGAGAGCAAGAGAGAGCGAGAGCGAGCGAGCAAGTGAGCACAAGCAGATGGAGCAGCAGAGGGAGAGCAGACTCACTGCTGAGCAGAGCCTGACCTTGGGCTTGATCCCAGGATCCTGACCTGAGCGGAAGGCAGATGCTTAACTAACTGAGCTACCCAGTTGCCCCTTAAAAAGCCATCCTTATCCCACGTGAAGTTTTTTCATAGTCTATATTTGTTTCTGTATATTGTTTTGTTCCACTGGTCTGCCTACTCTCACATTAGTATCATCCTTTAAAAATTAGATAAGTTTCATAAAATCATTTAAAAATGGTAGAGAAGATTTTCTCTCAATACTTCTGTTTTTTCCTCTGTAGAATAGATTTCTATTTGCTACATCCCTGATAGTCACAGGTGATCCACTCTCAGTCTTTGGTGTGTTTCCAACATTGTGTACTTCAGAGAGCACATACTTTGCCCCATTTGGTTCAGGGTCATCAGAAGTGCTATCTTCAGGGACCAGGCTGTGTATGGGTAGAGGAGAATTCAACATTATACGTATTTATGTTTGAAACTGGAGCTTCTATTTCTGTAATGCATGGTAAAATTTGACTTAAAGCTTTGGAGTCGACTTTTCCTGCCCTTTCCTCCCCTGAAGTCCATCTGCTGCCTAAATCTATCTTCCATTGGCCCATTTCTCCCCATCTTGCCTGGGACTAGCACAATGCAGTTAGTTTTTAATTTATCCCCAGCTCAAAACCCTCTAGCTCTGTCCAGGGTAGCAGTCACTGGTCACATTAGATATATACATTAAAGTTAGTGAAAATTTAATAAAATACAATTTTCATTTCTTCAGTTGTAGCAGCCATATTTCCAGTGTGTAATAGCTAGTGGTTAGTGTATTGGATGGTACAGAACAGAACATTCCCAGCATCATCGAAAGTTGTAATGGACAGTGCTGCTTTTCCAATTGCATTTAAGATGAGTTCTAGGACCCTCAGGTGGCCTTCATGATTGCAGGTCATTCTCTTGGTGGCCATTACCTCTTCCCAGCCTTACTTCTGTCCCCTACCCCTGGCAGTTCTTGAACTGTGAAGTTCAGAGCCTTTGCATATACCATTCTCCTTGCGCTACCCTTCAATACCCCAACTATTCATTTTTTGGATCTTGGCTTTAAATATCACTTTCAAGAGAGATCTGCCTCGCCCTCCATATTCTAATGTTATATTCTCTAATGTTATATGCCAAAAAGAGGCATAGATTTAAAAACAATCAAGAGACTCTGCATATCAGGGAGGTAGATATTTGTGGTGTTTACTTTTTTGCTAGGAGTATGGATGGCTTTTAGGATAAAATTTCACAGGGGCAGTTTGGAGCTGGACAAATCAGCTGCTTTTCAAATCACCATCTTGACTTTGGTGTACATGTAGTTGGGGATAAATGAGGCTATAAATTGAGGTGGAATAATTTAAAATTGATTGATAACGGGGATTGGCTGGATTGGGACAACCCTGGGTTTATGGCAGGTCACTGAGCTGGGCTTTGATGGGTTGGGGCAGGCTGGTGAGACAGCTGAGAGGGGCCAACACAATGGTCTGCTCTTTCTTGTTCTGTTTAAATACCCAGGTAGGGGCTTGGATCCAGTAATTCATACTTTTCCACAGGCCTTTTATAAAAATGTGAGTGAGTTTCTTAAGAAAATCTCTACTTTGCTTCTGCATTTATGTCTCTGCACCCAGGAAAAAAGAAAGAAAGACAAAGAAAACAAATTGGGCTCCCCAGAATGAGTTCTGACTTTGGATTTATTTTATTTTATTTTATTTTATTTTATTTTATTTTATTTTATTTTATTTTATGTAGGCTCCATGCCCAGCATGGAACCCAACATGGGTCTTGAACTCACAACCCTGAGATTAAGACCTGAGCTGAAACCAAGAGTCAGATACTTAACTGACTGAGCCACCCAAGTGCCTCTTGACTTTGGATTTTTATCCCAGACTGTCTGTGGCTGCCTTTTCTCCTATGGAGAGTAGGAAGGAGTCAGTTTTAAGAACTGTTCTCCCTGGCCTCGTTTGGAGTTGTCTCTATCCCCAGCATTTCAGAGTTCATCTTAGATCATTTACTGCTTTTGGGGTCTTTTGAAACGATTTTAATAAGTAAGGGAAAAATACCCCCACAAAAAACAAGAAAAATGAATTTTCTATCAAGATTTTGGGTGGCACTCAAATAGTGTATGAAGATGAAGCCTCCTTCTGCCCATATTAGTGGCCCCAAGCCCACCTCTGTTTGCAGTTTTTGCTCTGCTCCTATAATTCAGTTATAGAATTTCCTGTGTAATATGCAGCAGGTAATAAAAGCCACAGCAACCTGGATCTGCTTTGCTTCAGATTTGCCTGTTTGACAATCTACTGAGTGCATTTGTATTTTTCTTGTTTCTAACTTCCTTGGGTGTAACTGAGCAGCCCACGACACCTCCCCACAACTGGACCTTGAATTCTGATAAGGATACAGTGAAAGTGAATGAAAGCCGCACCACGGCAATGAAGCTATGTCTACTCTTAGCTTTCATACCGCCACTGAAACTGGAAGTGAGCGCTGGGTGCCAGCCAAATCATCACATGTCTTGGGGATTGACTGGGTGCTGACCTTTGACCCTCTGTCTTGGTTTTTCAGAGTATAAAGTCATACCACTTGGGTTTGGATTCCAGTGCCACCTTCCATGTAATTGTGACAAATAGCCCCAGTTTCCCTGTCACATGGGGACAATCATGACTGCTTCATGAGCTTTCTTGTAAGAATGAAATGGCATGATTGATGGAGAGCACATAGGAGCTGCTCAGAACATATCGAGCATTGTCATTACTACTTGTATTCAACAATTTCATCCTATAAACAGACTGCCTAGTTGTTAAAAAAGAAAAAAGATCCAACAGCTGAGCCCTCTGTGTTCTAAGGAAGAGATGTAAAACATTCCTCCCTGTAATGAGAATGTGATTGCCAATAAATCCTATTAAGAAGCAAAAAGCCTTCTGTGTGGTTGGCAATCCCCCTATTTCCTGTGATGTGATTTTTACCAAGAAAAAGCAGAAACAAGCAAAGGAATACCTCTGATGTTTGCTTACCTAACATTAAGAGCTCATTCTTTGTGTCTAGAGGAGTATAAAAAATACCCCAAATTCTGACATGAATAGTTTTATTGTATGTATAAATACAGTAGAAATGTTTTGTGTTTGAATTCTTCAGTAAGCCCTTAAAGAGTCTCATTTTAATAACATTTATGTCCTGATTATTAATGGTGTACATTGTAGAACAGTTGAAAATTCAGAAAAACACTAGAAGGAAAATTAAAACCCTGCCTAATCCCAATGGTGTGGCTGTTAGTTAACATTTTGGCATATTTTTAATATGTCGTGTGTGTTTAAAATTCAATTTAGGGGGTGCCTGGGTGGTTCAGTTGCTTAAGCGTCAGCCTTCTGCTCAGATCATGATCCTGGGGTCCTGGGATCGAGCCCCCATCGGGCTTTCTCCTCAGGTAGTCTGCTTCTCCCTCTCCCTCTGCCCTCCCTCCTCTTCTGCTTGTGCTGGCTCTTTCTCTGTCTCACTCTCTCAAGTAAATAAATAAAATCTAAAAAAAAATTCAGTTTGGAATTATACACCTATTTGTGTAGGCTGCATTTTTCATTTACTAACTTAGCCAATCATTACGTATTCTTTTACAACTTGATTTTTGAATTAACTGTGTGGTCTTGTGGCATATGGATATTCTGTAACTGATTCAAATCCATTATGGGTTATAGGACATTTAGGGTTATTTCCACTTTTTCACTGTGGTAAATATCTATGAGACTAAATCTATCCATGATGTAGTATATTTCCCCTGTAAACAGCATATGACAGCCCCCAACATCTGAGGTCATTTTTAAAAGTATTTTCCAGTGACACCTTGCTGTAATTCTTCATTTCTTTGGTCATCAGTGAGTGGGATCCTGTTTATTCATTTTCCATATATTTAGAAATTATTTGTATTCCTATGTGAATTGTGTGTTTAGGGCCTTACACATTCTGGACAAATTCTTGGCCTTTTCTTGCACTGGAAAGGTATTTCTAAAAGAGACATGGGGGTGCTAAGCTGGCTCAGTTGGTAGAGTATGCAACTCTTGATCATAGAGTCATGAGTTTGAGCTCTATGTTGGGCATACAGATTACTTAATAAAAAAATTAAAAGAGGCATATTAATCTGTCGGTGGTTAATGGTGACTTCTTTTTCCTAGTTGTCTAATCATGGCCATTTTAAAAAACTGGATAGATAGCTGACAATACTTGGAAGAGAAACATGTTTGCATCTGTAGTCAATCAATTCTTGAACATTTCTTCATGTTCAACTCCATCATCTCTATATAAATTTGAGCCATGGAATTGAGAGATTATTTAATGGAAAGTATGGGTGAAATTTTGTACTCTGACCTGTTTAAAAACCGTGAGCCTCAATTCAGATTCACAGCTCTGGCTGTGGAACGCAGTGCCATTCCAAAACCCTATCCTCGTAAGCTCATATGGGTTTAAAATAGGCCATCACTTGTATCTGTTTAGATTTGCTGCTCGCCCTGTTCCAGAACCCCACACCAAGATTTGAAACGATAATAATAATAATAATCATTATCTAAGATCAATAATGTTAGACCCCTCCAATGGATTATGTGACCCCCCCCCCAACTCCCAGCTGTGTGGCATATGCAAACACGGGAATTGTCCTTGTTCATAATCCAGACTCCCCTTCCCACCTTGCCTTTCCTGGGAGGAGGAGATGTGAAGGGGCATCTCTTCTGAGTCCCACCTTTTCTCTGCCTCCTTGGTGGCTCCTTCTCGAGGTTTCCCAAGACCTCTCCTTTCCACTACCTTTGCTCAGCAAACACTCCTGGACTCCGTAGGCAGATGGGTCTCTGGGCACCTGTCTCTGACTCCTCAGGCCACACCACAGAGAATCCGTAACAGGCAACCTTCTGGAGCTGGCCTTCCAATCGGTTACACCACAAATATTTAAGTGCCCACCATATGCTAGTCTGTAGGGCTACAAAAATGAATAAGACAGAAGTTATGACCTGAAAGAAGTAATCTGAGTGACAAATACTCTGAGGCTTATTTCATAGTGTTTAAGGAAGGGAGGAGGGCAAGAGAGGCAGTGGTTGTGGCTCGGTGTCCTAGGCCCTTGTACACGGAGGCCTTCAGCACTGCTTTTCCCCCTCCCAAGAGAATGCAAGGACTGTCCACTGAGTTTTTCTTGTACCAAAAGGCGATCTAACGCAGGGGTCAAGAGCAGAAACAGACGTGAGGTCAGAACCGGGGAATGCCATTAGCAGCTCCTTGGGCAAAGTGATTTGAACCTCAGTGAGCCCATTTCCTCATCTGAACAGTGAGGACAGTGCCTCCTTCTGGGCCATAACAGGGGGTAAATAAGAAAGGAACAACAGTGCCAGTTTGGAGAATAGCTGCCCCTTCTGGGGGTGGACGCTACCCGAGGGGTGTAAGCTGCCTCGTGGGTGGCAGCAGCCTGCTCCCTCGTGCCTGAAGAAATGGCATTCCTCTGGTCGCTGCCACCTAGGTCAGAAAAGAACTGGGGGAGAAATGGTCTCATCAGATGCCCTGTCCTGGTCCCCTGGTGGCAAGGGGCGTTGTCAGGATGTGCTCTCCGCAGGTGGGTGGGGCCAGAGTGAACAAACTGCCTCTCTGACTCCCAGTGATGCAGACGTGAAGGGCTAGAGCCGGGGCCCCACACAGGGCTTGGCAGAGAGCCTTAACTCCGTCCTCCGCCTCCCCACAGGATGGATCCCACAGCTTACGCTGAGCTGCTCAAAGAATCTGGCAACCAGGTTCTAAAGAATGGGAACTTCTCTCTGGCCATCAGAAAGTATGATGAAGCCATCCAGATTCTTCTGCAGTTATACCACTGGGGGTAAGTGCTGGGATTTACTCCCCACCTTCGGTGTTTGTTTTTGTTTTTTTAAGTAAATGGAAACTCACCCTGTCACTTCTGTTTTCTTCTCATTTCGTATCACACCGCCTAGTTTCTGTTTTCTTTCTTCCCACTTCCTATGCATGAGCTCAGAAATGGCACAGAGAAGACTAAATCATAGAGAAACAGAAAGTGAAACACAGGGAGACTGTTGGTAAATGCTGGAGAACTTCCCCTTTGTCTGGTGGTGGGTATCAAAGTTCCTGGGAGGATCCAAGTCCCCGAGCTCTCAGCTGTCATTTGTTTCATTTTCCTGATTATCTGTGCCACCTGTCCCCTGGCTATGGTGGTGTGTACCCCAGGGGGGCTCAGGCTCACCTCTCCCCCGCCCCTTCAGCTTCAAGTCAACCTGTGCCCAAACATTTTAGGACCATAACACACTTCACGACTACAGAGGACCCCTGAAAGCTTTTGTTTATGTAAGTTGTAGCCATCAATGTAGCCTGGATTTGAACTTAGAACTGAGATAAATTTAAAATATGTATTCATCCACCTACTTAAAATGCCAATAATGAGCTCATTCTGTGTTAACCTGGGTAACACATTTTAATGTGTTAAGATAAGTGTGAAATATAAGCGTAGTATGATAGATGTGTGATAATGTGGAAGATAAGCGTATTTTCCAAACCCAAAAATTTTGTGAGAGTGGCACATTTTTCATTTTTGCAGAGCTCTCTAACATCTGTCTCAATAGAAGACATCTGACTTCTCATATTTGCTTCTGCATGCGATCCAGTACGATATTATACATTGTGTAGCCTCCGGAAGATTCCCTGAACACGTATGAGAGAATGTGTGAAAAAGGCACATAATGTCTTATTTCCTCTTTACCACTGTAGCTCATTACCACAATTTAGTGGCTTAAAACAATACATATCTATTACCTTACAGTTCTAGAGGTGGAAGTCCTAAATGAGTCTCATGAAGCCAAAACTGAGGCATAGCAGAGCTGGGCTTTTGCAGAGGAAAATCTATTTCCTTGCCTTGTTCAGCTTTGGGTGGCTGTCTGCACACCTTGGCCTGTGGCCCCTTACTTCATCGTAAAAGTGCATCCTTCCAGTGTGCTGTTGCATTGTATCTGTCTCCTGTTCTGTAGCCTTATCTTCTCCCTGTCTGCCTCTCATAAGGATCCTTGTGATTGAATCCTACCCTGGGATAATCACCCCTGAAGATTTAGAAATTAATCACATCTGCAAAGTTCCTTTTGCCAAGAAAAGGTAATATTCTTTAGGGACCACTATTCAGCCTGCTACTGTTGTGAAAATACTTGACCTTGTGGGCTGCCTGAAATGGTCCTAGGGCCCCTCGAGGTTCCCACACCATACTTTGGGAACAGCTCCAGTTAGAGGAGGCATTTGTGGGGTGTATGCAGCCTACACTTGTACTGGGAAATGCCACTGGGTGACATTCCTGAATCATAGCTCCCCCTTCCTACCTTCCTTCACCTTGGTGCTTACCCTCTAGCTGGATGTGAGTTGAGTGTCATTGATTTGGGCCTGTAAGTCTGCCCCTCCTGGCTCAGATCATAGCTGTGTCAGAGCTGGGTCAAGAGCACGAAGAATCTGACTTTCTTAAAGAGGAGATGTTGTGTAGTGGTTATGGCTGTAGACTGACCCCACACTGTGGGGTCCCTAATGGGACTTTGACTCACATGTTCTTTCATGACCTTCCTGACACTGCTCCCCTTGCCTGTCTACCTGCTGCCTACCTTCCTGTCACTGCCAACTGACAAAGGGATTTATTTTAGGTGTATGTGATTTACTGAGCAAGTGCTCCCAGTAGAAGGGGATGGAGGGAAGCAGGATGGGGCAGGGGAAGGCTCCAAGCAGGGATGGTGGGTGTGTCAACTGGAGGTGGCTTCAGCCTGATTGCCTGGGGAGCTCTGGAACAGTAGCTGTACTGCAAAGCTGGTACCACTTTGGGGCAAGGGAGATGACCTTTTGATTTCCATGTCAGCCAGCCATTGACTGTAGGCTGCCTGGCGCCTGAAAGTTGTCCTAAGCAGGGGGACTGTATTAGTCAGTTTGGGCTGCCATAACAAAATTACCACCAACTGGGCAGAGTAAACAACAGGAACTTATTTCTCACACTTCTAGAGGCTGGTGAGTCTGAGATCAAAGTGCCAGCCAATTCAGTTTCTGGTGAAAGCTCTCTTCTTGGCTTGCAGATGGCTGCCTTCTCACTGTGACCTCACATGGTGGGGAGATAGCGACAGAGAGGAAGCTCTCTGGTGCCTCTTCATCTGATCATGAGGGCCCCACCTCAGCCAAACCTAATTACCTCCCCAAAGGTCCCCTCTCCAAATACCATCACACTGGTGGGTAGGGCTTCAACGTATGGATGGAGGGGCACAATTTAGTCTGCTGCAGGGGCCTAACTTCCTGGGGAGAAGTCAGCTCCCGTCTGGCTGAGGGCAAATCTTGAGAACAGGGCACTGGGAGCCCCTAGTGACAGCCAGTGCTCACTGCAGCTGGGGAGGGCTGCACTGGCTAGGGTGTCTGGGCTGGGCACCTGCAGTCATAACTTCCTTGGCCATTACCCCCCACTGACTGCCGTACTACCTCTTCTGTGCCTGGGGGGCCTCATCCCTTCACTAGAGGGAACGATGGGCAGTGACAGAAGCTGGAGACATAAAGCATTGAGTATGGGCAGTTGTAGAGGTGATTTTTACTTTGCTTTTTATTTACACTTATTTGCATTGCCTAACTTTTCTATAGTGATTTGTAGTACTTTTGCAATGAAAATATTCAATAAAAAGAAGTATTAGCCTTGCGTTTTTTTTTTTTTTTTTTTTGCTCATGTGTCTTGAATTCAGTGGCACCTGGGCTTTGACATATTGTGGTACACTTTGCATTTATCTTCAAATTTTGATGTGGTTTTGGCACCAACTTTGTAGTATTATCCCTAGACCCAGACAAGAGGGACTTGCCTTGATATGCTTTAGAGGGCCCTTCTG
The DNA here is from genome assembly GCF_053574225.1 of Canis aureus. Lineage (NCBI taxonomy): Eukaryota > Metazoa > Chordata > Mammalia > Carnivora > Canidae > Canis > Canis aureus. The sequence continues at coordinate 45,848,932 of NC_135632.1, forward strand.
TGGCTTCCCTCTAGCTGTGCCCACCCCACAGGAATCTGTGGGGCCAAAGACTTTACCCACCCAGAGTTTTTCCTCCCCTTTGGTCCACACTATTGAAACAGGAGAGCTAGGTTCTTGGCTCACAGAGTTGAAGAATGAATTTCTTCAACGAAGGAGAATGGGTAAAGCAACAGAAGTTTATTAAGCAAGAATACAGAAAAATCTCTCAGGGGGTACCTGACAGGGTTGCCAACGTGGGCCTCCACTGACAGTCTTTTATTTAGAACTGACCAGGCAGCTTTTGACCTTATCATTTTTGTGATGTCTTGGTTTGAGTAAGGACTGGTGATAACATCTTTAATGCCTTCTTTTTGGGGGGTCTGGTTATGCTTTGTTGGTCACATATGACTGTCATAAAAAAGACACATAAGGCAGAGTGGTCTGGTTTGTTCCGTTATCTCTGGTTTCCTTACACCTCAGAATTTTGGGGATTTCTGTGAGCCTGATCCCATAGCTTCCTATCTATATCTCCCTACCTAGCCTCACCTGTCCCTTATTCATCTGAGTACCAGGACCCTGGGATTCCTGCCCATGGACTCTGCTCCTAGGGCCTTCACAGACCTCCTACCTGCAGCCTGTTCTTCTGAGGTCTGACCAAGGGCAGGGTGTGGATAGCACTTGGAATCATGCCTCCTGCAGTGCTAGATGAAGGCTGCGGTAGAGGGAGTGGGCAGGGGTATAGTCCTGTAGTTCTGAATTTGAACCGGTTATTATAAGGTGGGAAGATAGAATGTATTTTATTGAACACTTTGCAAACTTGATTTATGAACTTCCAATACTTAGGCTAGTTCTGTCCAAAGGACTTTCTATGATGATGAAGATATTCTATAATATAGACTTTTGCTATTGAATACTTGAAATGTGGCTAGTACAGCAGAAGAACTGAATTTTAAATTTTATTTAAATTAAATTAAATACGAATAGCTACACATGGCCAGTGGCTACCATATTGGACAGTGCTGATTAACCCCATGGTATGTGGGCTCCATTTGCATTCTGGTCTGGGGTCCTGCCTCTATACTAGAACAGTGCTCATCCTGCACCTCTTGCTGTAGGTCCGTGGGCATGGTGTGGTCACATATTCTGAAGGGCCCTTCCTGTGATAAGCTCTGCATCCATTTAGCATGGACAGGCATGTGGAAGGACTCACCCCACACTGCACCAGGCAGTGTCTAGACTCTGCTGAGGCTCAGTGGGATCTCCCATCCTCTCCATCCTTAGGACTAGTCACCATTTTCACAGCATCTTTGCCAATATGGTCTCTAAACATGAAAAGATCTGTGGAGATCAGTAAGAGGTCAAACCAAGGTATTGAAAACATTTGTCACAAAAAGGAGCAGACTATTTGGGAGTGAGGAGGGACAGGCTTGTACTTTGCAAATGCCCCAGGCTGGGGGGCTGGAGGGCCAGATATGATTGGTGTAATTGGAACATTAACTGGAAATGGTGGCAGCCAGCCCCAGAATTGGGCCTTCAAGGGTGGTTTTCTGTATTTGCAGAAAGATAGCTCTACTGACTACCAGTCTGTTCTTTTCAACAGGATTCCTCCCAGAGAGCTGGCTGTGCTGCAGTGCAACAAATCCAATGCATTTTACAGCCTCGGGAAATGGAATGAGGCATTTGTGGCAGCCAAGGAATGTCTCCAGTGGGATCCAACCTATGTGAAGGTATGGTGATAGCTGGGGGCCCTGCTGATCTTTGTCTTACCTGCCTCCTTCCCTCCCTTCTTTTTAAAATGGAAAAGTGAGGGGAGCTTTGTTCAACTCTTTGCACTTCAGACAGGTTCCCACAGGGCATGCGCGAGCCTACCTGGAGAAGACTAACAATGATGGTGGCCAGGTGTGGAAATGCCCTTGGAGGGGTAGATCCTTGTGTTCTGATATAGTTACACCATGAACTTGGAATCTCAAGTGTTCTTTGATGTTTGCAAATTTCATTTTAACAGAGTTTTGTTTTACTTGGCAGCTGGGTGGACACATGACAAGAGTTCTGCAGAAAGCACTTCTTATATGGAAATCAGCTCCGTTGGGATCAGGGAGGTTCTAGAGGCCAGTCAGCCCCTCTAAGGTGTTGCAAAGGTCAATAAATAACTATGTGATTGTTTTACCCAGCTAACATGCTGTCAGTGCCCCCTCTGCAAGGCATCTTCCTGTTCATTGTGCCTTGAGGCAAACCAAAGGACAGGAAGACACCACTCCAGCTCTTGAGTATTCCACTATTAAGTTGGGGAGAGAATAAAAAGCAGAATCAGAGATCAGAAAGGAGTTGCCGCTCAGGAGCCACTTGAGGCACATATAGCCTAGATCCTGTTAGTGATATAGACCATTTATAGTGAGGCTCTGAGGTGGGGGAAGCACAACCCTTTCTTCCCATCTCCTTGTGCTCTCTGCTATGGACTGGTTTCAGCAGTTGGGAGGAGCTCCTTTTCTCTCCTGAAGCCTTCCTTTTCTCTGATTGTAAAGGGAGATACTACCCAGGTCCTAGAGTGGCTTCAAGAATTAAGAGACCTTGGTTCAAGTTGTTGGCATTCGGTAAATAGGAGCTTGCATTGTTTCCTCAGAGGTCTGCATTTTGTGTACGACTGCTAGAAGTTGAACAGTGGGAAGTGATGAGGAGCATTCACCCACAGATTCTACATCCTCGAGGGAGGGATTTGTCTATTTTAACTTAAACCTCTTCTATTGGGGGATGGATACTTTGGGAATTATTGAATAGTTTTTTTTACGATTTTTTAGAAATTTATTTATTCATGAGAGACACAGAGAGAGAGGCAGAGAGAGAGGCAGAGGGAGAAGCACTTCCCTGCAGGAGCCTGATGTGAGACTCCATCCCAGGACTCCTGGATCATGACCTGAGCCAATGGCAGACCTGAGCCAATGGCAGACGTTCAACCATTGGGCCACCCAGGTGTCCCTATTGAGTAGTTTTAAAAATGGGAAAGCATTCCTGAGGAAATCTCCCAGAGGCATTTTGGGATTTTCCCCATCCTCCAACTGGGAAGGGGAGGAAGAGTTGGGGTGTGTGCACATCCCTCAGGCTGCGGGCCACCTTCCTTGAGGAGGGGACCAGACCTGTAGCCAGGGACTGGAATCCACCCCAGTTCTTACTGTTCTTACTCACGGGTGCCTCTCTCTTTCCCCATTTGACCCCGCTGACCGTCCTCCTGCAAATGTCCTCTGTAGGGGAGGAAGAATGCTTTATGTCTACTTTGTTTTGGTTCAGTGGCCGGGGCCCTACAAATTCCACTGACAGGAGACAATTTCACGAGAGAAAAACATACACATTTTATTTTTACACGACACAAGGGCCTTCCTAAGGAAAGACCCCAAGAGAAGCAGGTAGGTCTGAGAGCTCATAGACATTTTTTGTAATTTTTTTATTGGAGTTCGATTTGCCAACATGTACTATAACACCCAGTGCTCATCCCATCAAGTGCCCCCTTCAGTGCCTGTCACCCAGTTACTCCATCCCCTCACCCACTTTCCCTTCCACTACCCCTTGTTTGTTTCCCAGAGTTGGGAGTCTCTCATGTTCTGTGACTCTCTCTGATATTTCCCACTCATTGAAAGACTGAGACACCTGCACCTCAATGTTTATAGCAGCAATGTCCACAGTAGCCAAACTGTGGAAGGAGCCTCGGTGTCCATCGAACGGTGAATGGATAAAGAAGATGTGGTCTATGAATACAATGGAATATTCCTCAGCCATTAGAAACGACAAATACCCACCATTTGCTTCAATGTGGATGGACCTGGAGGGTATTATGCTGAGTGAAATAAGTCAATCGGAGAAGGACAAACATTATATGGTCTCATTCATTTGGGGAATATAAAAAATAGTGAAAGAGATTATAGGGGAAAGGAGCTCATAGACATTTTAAACGAAGAGCGTAAACCGCAGAGACATGACAGACTGAGGAAAGGGATTTGGATTTCTGGAGCTGGGATGGTGGAAACACACATTCATGGGGGACACTAACACGAGGGAGACCAGGGCGATCTTTTTTTTTTTTTATGATTTTATTTATTTATTCATGAGAGACAAAGAAAGAGAGGCAGAGGGAGAAGCAGGCTCCATGCAGGGAGCCCGATGCGGGACCCAATCCCAGGACCCCAGGATCACGACCTGAGCTGAAGGCAGCACTAAACCGCTGAGCCACCCAGGCTGCCCCGATCTTAGTAGCACTTAGCAGTGCTGGTCCGGCTCAGCGCCAATTTCTGTCTTTTTCATGGCCATAAAAACTCCCTGGCAGAGAAGATTTATGGCAGTCCTCCTTTCTTAGACATTCCGCTTTTAGTCAGGTAAGGGAAACTCCAGGAAGGCATCTTTCTACATCTGTTGAATCTCAAATGCCTTCAGCTCAAGATGACCCTTTGGCCAAAGTGTCATATTTTGGGGTGGCATATGGTGATCCATCTTCATCCCCCCCTGCCCCGCCAAAATAAATGATGAAAGAACCTTAAATCTGAGGAGAGCAAGGAAGTGGGGAATTCTGTAACTAGCTTACCCAGCCGGGGGAGGGGAAGAAAAATCACATTGTTCCACCCTTTTTTCTGGTTGTTTTCTAAGGTTCTAGACTTTTCAAATGAAGGTGAAAACACATAGATAAATAATCAGGGATTTGATGTCAAGTGGAATTCTTAAGTGCTTGCTTTTTTTATGAACCCGATTGGTGAACACCTTCCATTGTCTTAGAATGTTGTCTTGATAGGCCTGGTGCGGCCTCCTTTAGAGAATCAAAGAGGGGGAAAGGCAGTATCATTTTGTTCCTACTCAAGGTTCGCAGTTTGTATGTAGGCAAAACTAAACCATTTGCCTTTGTTACTCACTATAATTTCCTTCTCTACAGAAAGAAAAAAATTTTGCCTCTGGTGTATGTTGCCTCCAGTGTGGAGCTTGATACTTTTCAATACTTGTCATTACTAGCCCCCCTGCCCCCAGGCTACCTACCTGGAGGAAATTGTGTTTACTTTGATTGAAAGGAGCAGGGAACCATTTCTGTGTTTACATGACAATCTCATTCTTTTCTAGAACTCTGTCATCATAGGATTTTTTTCATTCTCTTCTTGCCTGGGCTGTGATTTGAGGCATGAATAAATAAGCCACACGTGTAATTGGAACCAGGCCTGCTTCCTTCGCCCCATGTCATATGTTAGAGGCTGTATAAGTCACAGATTTGAAAGCGATTATTTTATTGGCAGTTAGAAAACAACAGGAAAAATGTGGCACAGAACCTAACGTGGGAATCCTGTATCCAGTGCTTGTTAGAAATCTGTGTTTATGTAGAAGCAAAACCTCTACAGTCCATTTCTCCAGGCCATCAATCTTGCCTTTCCTTTTGGCAGCTGGTTAGAAGAGATGGGCGAGTTACGGTTCTGCTTTTCTTCTCTCCCAGGGATACTACAGAGCCGGTTATTCCTTGCTGCGGTTGCTTCAACCTTATGAAGCCGCTCGCATGTTTTTTGAAGGTCTGCGACTTCTGCAGGGCAATCCAGACCAGATCCAGGTTGCTGATTTCCTGGTTGGAGTCTTCACCACTATGGGCAGTAAGTTGGAACTAGGGAGAGCTTCCTTCCTTCCTTCCTTCCTTCCTTCCTTCCTTCCTTCCTTCCTTCCTTCCTTCCTTCCTTCCTTCCTTCCTTCCTTCCTTTCCTTGTTATTTTATCTGAATGGCTGCTGGGGAGATAATTCCAGAGTGTTTCTTTGTGACTGATTTCTCTAGTTTGAATGAAAATGATTTTCACTTCAGAAAGCATTTTGGAAGCCTTGGTGGCTCATCGTAAACACAAAGAACTTCTTTAGCAGAAACCACTTAAAGCTATGCCAATCCTGTTTCAGACCTCAGTTTTCTGTGTTGCTATACTTATAGATCTTTCCGTCTTTATGCTACTGATTTTATGTGATTTGTGCTCTTTCCTTTGCTTTTTGCATGTTCATATGTATGCCAAGAAATATTCCTGTTTGCTGTAAAAACACCCTGGAAGGGCTGATGGAGGTTAGTTATAGGAATTCCCTGCCTTAGTGCTCCGTGTTTCTTGGTCACATGGCTTCAAAGGATGAAGAGGTAGGCCAGACAAAGAGGTGGGCAGCAAAGCAAAGTTTACTGAGCAACAGTATAAATAAAGCTCCTGGAGAGGGAAGGGATCTGAGAAGGTTGCTCCTAGAGTTTCTAAGTTTAGGGGGTTTTATGAGCTACTTTGCAGAACTATCTTTTTTTTTTTTTTTTTTTTTCTTTTATTGAAGTTCAATTTGCCAACATATAGTATAATACCCAGTGTTCATCCCATCTTAAGTAATCAGGGTGTGCTGAGTCATGCCAATCAGGGCTTTGGTCACATATCTGTCTACCTATTAGGTTAATGTCAACGTGCTGATGGTCTTTTTTGCTGACATCTGGAGGCGTAGGTCTTAACTGCCCCTTGCCTGTGATATGACAAATGCTTTGTGGTTAATTGCCTTATTTTAGGACGTTTTGAGAAGTCTTTCTACAAAGGCTGCAAAGTAGAATGTGTGTGCTCCTATCTAAGCTGTAAACAGGATGTTAGTGCTGTTTTATTTTAGCTGTTCTGACTTCATATTTTCTAGTTGGAGACCCTGGCCCTAACTTCCTAGTTGTCTAACTTCTAACAGAGGGACCTGTGGAGGTAATGCTTAGGGTCTGGGCTGCTGTGCTCACTACAGCAGAGGAATGACACACTGGCGGCCTTTGGCATCACTGCCTTGAGTTATTACTCTAATGACCTGGCCCGTAAGCTGGCTTTGTCAGTGGCCTGGATTAGATAAAAACAGAAAACCATAAAACACAATATAATATACTCCTTGCTGGTAACAAAGGAGTTCTTTCTGTGCTTATCCTGGCACCATCTTAAAGTTCTGCCATAGTTTTCAAATATTGTGTTTGATAACATTTAAGATTGTACTGATTTAAGATGCCTCATTGAGATATGTTTTGCCACTGAGAGACCAAATCAATTGTCACACACGTCTCGATTCCAGAGGTGTTGGAATGTGAAAAAAGGCACGTGTAAGAATTGTGAAAAATGCTCTTTGGCTTTCAGAGGTGGGGAAATAGATTTGGCTGTTACAGATCCAACTGTTCCCACTGCGATTGTGGGAAAGCAGTTGTTGTGGTCTGTGGCTGGCATCCTACGAATTTGGGCAAATCTGGCAGACAGAGGGGTGAGAGCCATATCAGGCAGGCAGTGGGAAGGGGTTGGAGGTGGGCACAGCCGAGTCGCTTGGACAGAGAAATAGAAGATCCCCAGATAAATGCTGATGGGTCACAGCTTTCCAGGCAGCCTTTTGCTGGCAGTGACTGAGCTTGCTTCCCTTTTCTCTGAGTCTGATGGCTTGGCCTGTTCCCTACGATCCCTCATGTCTTCTCTGCATCTTTGTAAAGTCAGTGTTTATTTCTGGGTGACTGCTCTCCAAAGAAACCTGGATGGTTTCCATTCTGCTGCCATCCTGAGAGGGCGTTCTTCATAGGACTTAGGGCAATACATCCCATACTTTTATCCCAAAGTAGTCCTCTTTAGAGGGAGAATGTATGTATGCCCATGGCCCAATTTCTAAAACTTGAAAAATATATTTATGGAAATTTTGTATCCTTTTGTGCAACATCTATTTATTTAGATATTTACTTATTTTTTTTTTTTTTTTGGAGATTGATAATCCTGGAGGAGGTACCGTGTTATTCTGGCACTGCCCTTGTTCCTTGGGTGATCTCATCCATGAGTTTGAGAAATGTGGTTTGGTGGATCATGAGATGCAATGGACCACTAGGTTAGAAGAATGTGTATTGACTAAGAGAGTTGGCAGATCTGGGTTCCTGTCTTTGTTTTTGTGATTAACTAGCTGCATGATACGCCATGAAGCCTGACTTCATTTGTCATCATTTCTCATTGGTTGGGTGAAAATAATATTTGTCACATTTTTCTTAAAGGACTTGGGTTTTTTTTTTTAAACTTCTTTTGAGATTCTATTTCCTCCTCTGTAAGCAGAGATAATAGGCCAGTGCCTTGTTGGTCTGTTTGAGGGATTAAATATTAGTACCTATTGCTGGGTTTGGCATATAGAAGAGCTAATTGATTATTAGCTCACATCATACTGCCTAACTCTTGGGGCAGTGAATTTATAGGTGAACTTAAAATGATTGCCACTTCAGTCAACTATGTAGGACTTTTACTTTGAAAATACCTCTTTTTCTGATATCTTTATTTTTCTGTGTGTGTCTCTCTGTGGTCTTAACTGGAGGATCTTTTCCTAAATGTTCTGGACTTTGCTCAGGTTAAAATTTCTAAACAATGGAACTCTTTTTCAGGTGATCCCATTGTTTTGCAAAGTTTCTTGCCCTGTTTTGATCATATTTTTACTACTGGATTCTCAACAGAAGTGTGGCAGTCTGTAATAGAAAAGTTGGCAAAGAAAGGATTATGGCATGTAAGTAAAAGAGGATGTGGGGAAAGTGTATTTTTGATGAAATGGATTCTTTCTGCCTGCATTGGGGAGGGGATTGTTATTTATTATTTGTTTATTTTGATACCAAAATAACTTTTTAACTGCACCGTCATTAAAGATGGAAAGTTACTGAGAGATATTAATTAGCCAGTTTCTGTTTTTTTAAAGATAGGAAACATATTCAGAACACCTAATAATAATAATATTAGCTAATGTTTATCGCCCTCACTCCTTGATCTCTGTATTCATTGTCATCACAGAAGTGTCAAGTTTAAGCCCTAATGGTAATGTGGAATAAGGAAAATGAACAATTACATGTTCATCTTCATCATCTTTTTTATACTGCATTTGCTAGTATGGAGTCAGAAGACCTACCTTTTTTGCTCTGAGCACTTCTATGTAGCTTTTTTTTTCAGTTAAAAAAATTTAAAAAGATTTTACTTATTTATTTGAGAGAGAGCACAAGCTGGGTGAGGTGGGGGGCTGGGGGAGGGTAGAGGGAGAAGCAGACTCCCTGCTGAGCCGGAGTTTGACTTGAGGCTGAACGTGGGGCTTGATCCCAGTTCTCTGAGATCATGACCTGAGCCCAAGGTAGATGCTTAACCAATTGAGCCATCTAGGCACCCTGCTTCTGTGTAGCTTTAAGGGTCTGTTGCCCACAGGTAACAGTGAGTCTGTAGGTGCCAAACCCAGGGTCAGGAATCCAGAGAATGGAGGAGCAGAGTAGGCTGGGAGCCTGAGCTTCAGTGTCACACAGATCCCTCCTCAAATCATAATCTTCTACTTTCTGTTTTGGGCTAATTACTTCCCCCCTGAGCCTCATTTCCTCATTTGTAAGTTTCAGAATATAAACTTGCTCCCTCAGGGATTTGGTGAGGATGAGAAATGATGGACCAAGAACACCTAATAGTAATATTAGCTAATGTTTATCAAGGGCTTACAATGTGCCAGGCACTGAGCTAATGGAGCTTTACGATAGCTGGCATGTGCTAAGTGCCCAGTGAATAGTAGTTGTCGCTGATGGTGGGCTCCCAGTGTGCAGGGGAAATTAGGTCAGAAAGGGCATGCTGGGCTTTCTGAAGCTGGGCAGTCCAGAAAAGTCACCCAAAGTGAGGGTAACCCATAAGGACTCTAGAGCCAGGCAGGGTGACTGATTTTAGAATACAGAATGTTTCAATTTTTAAAAAGCTCATGGATTCCATCAGAATCTAATGAAATTGATGGGATTTTCTTTGCATATACACACAGTTATGGGCATAGTTTCAGGTGATTCATCAGAAATCTCCTAAAGTCCAGGCAACAAGTTCCCTGAAGCTCACCCCCATATTAAAAGGTCTTGAGAAAGCAGGCCAGCAAGGGAAAGTCAAGAATGCTGCCTAAGTGGCAGATCCACTTGTTCCAATATTCCAGTTGTGGGGCCCCAGTCATTTTCACATATTGCAAATAGAGACATCTTGTACAAAAAGAAAAAGCCAGGTCAGCAATCAGGGCTGCCAGAACACTGAGGACATCACCTGAGATTGGAGTCTGTTCAGGGTGAGCAGTAAAGAGTGGGTATCAGGCTGAAAACCTGGAAGCAAGATGTGGCCATCGGCTCAGTTCCCATGGTCCCACATCCACTAGCAAGAGCATACATGGCAGAGGTTGATGCTGAGCCTGGGTCTCCAGTCATGGCCATACCAGAGCCTGGAGCCCTCAGAACTGTTGGCACTTGTGGATGATCTCAATAGGGACCTCTTAGGACATGCTCTCTGTCCTGAGAAGGAAAAATTGCTTAACCATTCTGGGATTCAGTTTCTTCTGTGACTTGAGATAGGGCCAGTGGTTTAATAACTGACTCTTTGAGAAAAAAAAAAGTCCTTATGTATAGTGTCTGTCAATTTCTGTAGTATCAATACTCTCACCATGGCCTATTTGAAGCTACTAATAGGGCTACAGGACATGGAATTGGGGATTGAATTCTGAATTGCAGTCACTCTCACTAGCTGATAGGAGCCACTCCACAAGCTGCTTGCCAGGGTCAAACACTTGGGGTTTATGAAACACTAAAGTGCTAAAGATTAATTGGAATGAGATACTCGTAAGTGATTGGATTCTTCTGCTTGCTGAGTAAGCTTTTTAGAGGGAATCCCTTTTTTTACCCACTGTACTCTCAGCAATCCTGCTTGATGTCAGCTGCTCCTGTCCTTAGCAGGCTTTGAGGAAATATGGAGAGAACTTAGCTCTCAGCAGGAACAGGACGTTGGCTGGACAGGGGGCCTTCAATTACAGCTCAGGCCGTAAAGCCTAGCTTAAAAAGAGAGATGGGGCTGGAGAGTATTTTGTTTTGTTTTGTTTTGTTTGCTCGTTTGTTTTAACCTTGAGGATAAGTTTTGCTCTAATAACCTATGTGGAGGGGCACCTGGGTGGCTCAGTCAATTAAGCGTCTGCCTTTGGCTCAGGTCATGATCTCAGAGTCCTGAGATCGAGCCCCGAGGTGGACTCCCTGCTCAACGGGGAATCTGCTTCTCCTTCTCCCTCTGCCCCTTCCCCTGCTTGTGTTCTTTTTCTCTCAAATAAATAAAATCTTAAAAAAAAAAAAAACCTATGTGGAGAACATTATTATTTCAGCTTTTTCTTTTTCTCCCTTCTCATCAGTCATTCCTACTTTTGTCAGCGAGAAAAGACCGACTACCAAGAAATATCCATGTCCCAGAGTTATCACTGAAGAGTCTCTTTGAGGTAAGGTGGCTTCTTAAAACCTATGGTGTCAAGTCAGGCCACTTCAGGCTTGTATTTGGGACCTCAGCGAATATAAGGGGACTTCAGCTCCCTCACTGCTAATTTATGATTTATAACCATGTCAGGCTTGGGCCACAGCTATCCAGGTTTTATTGATCACAAACTTAATGAGTGAAGGAGTTTGAAGTTTCATGTGGTTGGAGTGGCTTCCATGATTCTTCCTCTGTTTTTTTCCCCAGAAATATGTCTTCATTGGACTTTATGAGAAGATGGAACAGGTACCCAGCTTAGTGCAGTGGCTCATCTGCATCGGTGCAAGTATTGAGAGTATAGGACCTTACCCTCTTCATGCCCTCATGCGACTCTGTATCCAAGCAAGTGAGTGTTCTTCCAGTTACACACTGTCCAAGCTGCCCTCCCAGCTCTGAGCTCTGGCACTCTGCTGAGCTCAAGGAGACCAGAATTTAGCCCCTGAAGGTAGAATATTCGGATGATTTGAACATGCAAGTACTTTGATTATTCAAATGAATGAAGGCAACAGGGAACAGCATTGCGTTTATTTTGCCTGGGACCTCCTGGCTTGGGGGTCCCAAGCTGAAAGGATTCTGTGTTCCTAGATGGATCTTAGCAGCAGATGAGCCCTGAGACCCAAGGAGGGGACTTGGGACAGACAGTCTTTGCTGGAGTTTCTGAGGCCATGGAGTTTCTTCCCACTGGCAAAGGCACATATGGTCTTTCCCCCTGTGTTCAGGCTCATTTTCTCTCTAGCTAGAGGGCTGACTGCCGTGACGGTGGTGCTGGGGGCCAATACCAAGGGAAACGCTGGTTCTTGCTGACACAGAGTTCTTGTGGTTCTTCTAAAGCACTCTGATTTTCATAATTTTTTTTTTTAAGTTTTTACCACCTGGCTATGGGATTAAAATTTGAAAATATTTAAATTTTATCATTAACACATACCACACACACATACACATACACACACAGACACACGTTAGATAAAGGCTTGTTTTTCTTTTCCAAGCATGTATAGCATCAGTGTTGGAGATTTACTCATACTGTTTTAGAGCCAGAGGGGGTCAAGAGAATTTTCTAGAAAGTCTTCCTCTTCTAGGCTGTTCTAGTCTTCCTCTTCTAGGCTTCCTCTTCTTGCTTCCCAAGAATGAGGGAATGAGAAGGGTGGCCAGGGGCTTCAAGAGCTGGGTCACCACTTTGCTCTAGCTAGATTTACCTTGTTCTATCCATTTCATGTACTGCAGAGTCCATAAGATGCTTTATTCTCACACAGAGATTGGTGGATCCAGGATGTAAAAGTAAAGTCTGATTAAAGCAATCTGATCCAGTCCTCTCAGTTTTAAAGCAGGACTCTGGAACCCAGAGATATGTTCCTCTGGTTGTGAAAGTCATGGTTCCCCACTGCAGCTGCTCTTCACATTAGCTCCTGTGGGTACAGGCAGGTATCAGTAGGACCAAGTATTTTACTTTATCCCTGATTTGTTTCTCAGGTGAAAACTCTGACATGCTGACAAGTGGTGCTCTCAGAGTTGGCAGAAGCACGTGGCTCTCCTTGATCCCAGGAGCTACAAGGAAGGAGCCTGGGAAAATAATTTTTAAATATATGACCTATTGATAGTAAGGAGTAGGGTCATCCTTTCAGATACTGACCTGATTCCTGCAATTGCATTCTCGGTGCCCTGCTTGGAGCCTCTTTACCACCGGTGTCCACATCCGCCCATCCTCACCTGCTGTTCCACAGCTACCTCCTTTACCAGAGAGCTGCTTTTGGCCAATAAGCACCACTTCCTACAGAGGTTGTCCGTCAATCTCACCCCCTCCCTAGACGTGTTTTGTAGCTCTTGACTGACTAGCACGTGGTGCAAAAGGTTAGCCCCTGCCTCATGGTGGGTCAGCACTGTGACATGCTCCATGCACTGTGACAGCTCTGGTCATGCTCCAGAGCTCCCTGTGGGATCAGACTGAGGTAGACTTGGCTTAGACCACATCTCTGCTTGCCTCATTCCCCTACTCTGTCCCACTTCCCTCATTCTCTTTCTCCTGAGCTCCCTGTCAACAATTTGCATGTACAAGAATTCTTGTCTCAGACTCTGCCTCTAGGAAACCTGACTGAGGTTTATTATGAGTAGCTTTCTCTAAGTCACCCTTTTAATTTACCAACTCTGTGTCTCCTGGATGTATTTGTGGTGAGTGGCAAAAGTGTGTTGGGTTCCCCATTTGGTTCCCTCAGGGTGGTACACATTGATGTGCCTTTTTGATTTTCTGTGTGTAGAAAGAAACATCACTCATTTTAATTCCTTTCAGAGGAAAACCATCTTTTCAGGTGGTTAATGGACCACAAGCCTGAGTGGAAAGGCCGAATCAACCAGAAGGACGAGGATGGCTGCACTGTCCTCCATGTTGTTGCCGCCGTGGCCCCCTACCCAGGATACCTCATTAAGCGTAAGTAGCAGCTCCAGGCTGGAGGGTGCATTGTGGGCTGGATGACCTTGGGCATTAGAGAACCTACACAACCAACCACATGTATTACCCATCCGTCCTTTGACAGCATAGGGCTAAACCTCACCTCAAATGAAGCATGACACAGAGGGAAGGCCATATGCAGGAAGGACGGAGGTGAGAGAAGGAAGGATGGCTGGGTCCCTCATGTCCTTTCAGCTTCAGTGACTTCTGTGGGATTGAATGTCTCAAGGACAGGGACTTCTGGCTGCACTTTTTCCCTTCCTCCTCACACGGTTGGTTATTAAGTGCTTTATTTTATGCCAGATCTGTGCTAGTTCACACTGTGAACCAGACCACAGACGCGGTCCTGCTTCTTGGCTGCTTCAGAATCTAACACAGGGATTTCCTTCTCCATACTCGCCAGGGACAGACAGGCCTCGAGGAAGAGTGAGGCTGTGCATGCAAGGACAAGCTGGTTCTTTTGACACAGACATACCTTGTTAGCCTGTGAAACAGGAAGGCTGTGTGCGCTCCCACACACCAGGCTTTCTGATGCCTCTTGCTTTTCTGGAAATTCCTGGAGACAGCACCTTTTTTCTTCTATAAAACGTTAGGGTAGCTGTGATAATGAATGGTAATGGACTCCCAGCCCCAGAGGAAGGGAAGTGACAGGGGGAGGTGGGGAGTTTGGCTTGCTGCCAATCATGGGAACCAGGCCTTGCTGCCATCTTATTTATTTATTTATTTTTCTTTCTGCCATCTTCTGATGGCAGGAGACATTGGAAAGGTAGATTTTTTAAAAAACATGACAACTCATGACTATTAAATGTCTGCTCAAAATTAAACACACCTGTGATCTAGACATAGCCTGGAGGCATCCTGTTGGGGAACCCTGGCCTCTTGGGTCCTCTTGGGAACTTATAGTTTTTCTCCTCAGCATGTACTGGAGGAGCCCAGTGAGGTGTATTTCTCTGATGTTATTCCCCACTGGACTGGGTCCCAGGAACCCACATCTGGGCAAATGAGGAAGGGTGTGCTACAACTATTGTTTTGAGCTTTTTGAATTATAATTCATATACCATATAATTCACCTGTTTAAAGTGTCCAATTCCATGTTTTTAGTACATTCATAGAGTTATGTAACCATTACCACAATCAATTTTATTTTATTTTTATTTTTTTCAAAGTTTTATAGAGTTTAAATTTTTTAAATATTTTTTTTATTGGGGTTTGATTTGCCAACATATAGTATAGCACTCAGTGCCCATCCTGTCAAGTGCCCCCCTCAGTGCCTGTCACCCAATCACCCCAAACCCCGGCCCACCTCCCTTCCACTACCCCTTGTTGTTTCCCAGAGTTAGGAGTCTCTCATGTTCTGTCACCCTCACTGATATTTCCCACTCATTTTCTCTCCTTTCCCCTTTAATCCCTTTCACTATTTTTTATATTCCCCGAATGAATGAAACCATATGTTTGTCTTCTCCAATTGACTTACTTCACTCAGCATAATACCCTCCAGTTCCAACCATGTCAAAGCAAATGGTGGGTATTCGTCATTTCTAATGGCTGAGTAATATTCCATTGTATACATAGACCACATCTTCTTTATCCATTCATCTTTCGATGGACACCGAGGCTCCTTCCACAGTTTGGCTAACCACAATCAATTTTAAAACATTTTCGGGATCCCTGGGTGATGCAGCGGTTTGGCGCCTGCCTTTGGCCCAGGGCGCGATCCTGGAGACCCGGGATCGAATCCCACGTCGGGCTCCCGGTGCATGGAGCCTGCTTCTCCCTCTGCCTGTGTCTCTGCCTCTCTCTCTCTCTCTCTCTGTGACTATCATAAATTTAAAAAAAAACAAAAACATTTTCACCATCTTCAGAAGAAACCTCTTATCAATTAGCAGTCACTCCCCTATTTCCCCCCACTTCTCCAGCCCTAAGAAACCACTAATATACTTTCTGTGTCCATGTACTTACCTATTCTGGACATTTCATACAAATAGAATCACATAATTTTTGTGACTGGCTTCCTTCACTGAGCATGCTTTCTTTCTTTCCCTTTTTTTTTTTTAAGATTTTTATTTCTTTAGTCATGAGAGGCACAGGGAGAGGCAGAAACGCAGGCAGAAGGACAAGCAGGCTCCCTATGGGGAGACCAATGTGGGACTCAATCCCAGGATACCAGGATCACGACCTGAGCCAAAGGCAGATGCTCAACCACTGAGCCACCCAAGTGCCCACTGAGCATTTCAAGGTTCATCCTTGTCACAGCATGTGTCAGTACTTTATTCCTTATTATTACCAAGTAATATCTGATTTTATAGATAAACCACATCTTATTTATCCATTCATCAGTGGAAGGACATTTGTTCAGCTACTATGAATAATGCTGCTGTGAACTTTTGCATATATGTCTTTGTTTTGGAATGTATTTTCATTTTTCTCAGGTAGATAGAGAGTGGTATTGGCAGATCACATGGTAAGCTCTTGAGGAACTACCAGACTGTTTTCCAAAGTGGCTGCACTATTTCATACTCCCACCAGCAATGCACAAAGGTTCTGATTTTTCTAAGTCCTTGCCAATACTTGTTACTATCTTTTTGGTGTCCAGTGTATTTTAGTATCCTCTTAGAGACAGTGGTATCCTGGCAAAGGTTTGACAACTGGGTCTTCAAAGAGAAGAGCCCTGACCTGTGGTGTTCGCCAATTTCCTTGGTGTAAATACTCCCACCATGGATGATTTCAAGCTATTAACATGATGTCATTGAACATGGGGCTGGGAAATGTGCAGTAGCATACTATTTTATTGCATTTTTACCAGACAGATCCATGTTAAGATAGATGTAAAGGAACCTCATCATAGACAATAGCAAAGTGTAGTAACATAATTAGGAAGTGATGAGTTTTGTTTTTAATGTGATTTATTTATTTTAAGTTTAAATGAATTAGTTGTTAATAATGGCTGTGTTTATCAACCATCTTGTAGCATTTCTGGACATTCAATCACTGGGTCTTGTGGACTGGTGTGAGCTGTACTAAAGCTATTATTAACCTGGTAATTTATGGTTAAAGTCTATGCCTTCAACCATTGTTCTTGCCTTACTCATCCCCAGCCTGAAAATGCCCAAGAAAAAGTATTTCCAGACACAACTCTTTGGTTTGCAAAGAAACAACTCCAAGTGTCCTGGAATCCAGGAAATTTGACCAGTTTTTGGGTATTTTATATGCATGCAGAGTCTTGAATTCCAACTGTTTGCATCGATAACTTGGCAAGCATTCCAATTCCTGGGACTTAAAACGAGTGCTTTCCAGTACAAGCCTAATGAGAACCACATACAAAATTTAAAATTTTCTGATAGTCGTATGACTATCAGAAAAGCAAAATAGATGAAATTAATTTTAGTAATATATTTTATTTAAGCCATCTATCTAAAATACTACCATTTCCCTGTATAATCAATATAAAAATTACAGAGATATTTTACATTCTGTGCTTTGGTTTTGTCCTAAGTCTCTGAAATCCAGCACATGTTTTACTCTGCTAGCATATCTTGGTGTGGGCCAGCCACATCTCAAGCACTCAGTAGACACATCGGTGCCTAGTGGCTGCCATATTGGAAAGCACAACTTAATACTATTTCTTACAAATGCTGAAACCTTCCTGAGGACATTTCTAGGCTCTTTATAGTGTTTTATTGGTCTCTATGTTTGCCTTTTGCTGGTACCATACTGTTTTGATTACTGTAGCTTTGTAATACCTTTTGAAATAAGGTCGTGTGATACTTTCAGCTTTGTTCTTCTTTCACAGAAGTGTTTTGGCTATTCAGGGTCCCTTGTACTTCCTTATGAATTTTAGGATATTTTTCTTTTGGAAAAAATGTAATTGGGATTTTGATAGAGATTACATTCAAGCTGTAGATCACTTTAGGTAGTATGGACATTTTAAGGATATGAAATCTTTCAACCTATTAACACAGGATGTCTTTCCATTTATTTATGTCTTCTTTGATTTCTTTCAGTAATGTTTTGTAGTTTTCTGTGTGCAAGACCTTTACCACCTTGGTTAACATTATCCTTAGGTATCTTATTCTTTTAAAAAATATTTATTCATTTATTTGACAGAAAGCATGAGCAGGGGGAGAAGCAGTGGAGGGAGAAGGCGGGGAAAGAATCTCAGGAAGACTCTGTGTTGAGCACAGAGCCTAATGTGGGCTCAGTCTCACGACTCTGAGATCATGACCTGAGCCAAAACCAAGAATTGGACACCAGTTAACTGACAACCACCCAGGCACCACTAGGTACTTTATTCTCTTTAATGCTATTATATATATATATATATATTTTAAGATTTTACTTATTTATTCATGAGAGACACAGAGACATATGCAGAGGGAGAGGCAGGCTCCCTGTGGGGATCCTGATGGGGGGGACTTGTTCCCAGCACCCGAGGATCACAACCTGAGCTGAAGGCAGACTCTCAACCACTGAGCCACCCAAGCATCCCTTTTAATTCTATTATAAATGAGATTGTTTTCTTAACTTTTTTTTAAGATCATTTGGAATCTCTGAAACACGGGAGAATAAGCATGTGAAGGCAAGAGAGGGACCTTTCTTCATGCAGGTGTAAACATGGGCTGCCCCCTGACTACTGCCAAACGAGGCTTCACGACTCTTACAGGCTGTTTCTCTTCCTTTTAATTCCACCTCTCTCTCACTACCCGCATCTTCATCTTTTTCACCAGGGAAGCTCAACATTTTTTTTTTTTTAATTTTTATTTATTTATGATAGTCACACACACAGAGAGAGAGAGAGGCAGAGACACAGGCAGAGGGAGAAGCAGGCTCCATACACCGGGGGCCCGACGTGGGATTCGATCCCGGGTCTCCAGGATCGCGCCCTGGGCCAAAGGCAGGCGCCAAACCACTGCGCCACCCAGGGATCCCAACATTTTTTTTTTTTTTTAATCTTCAATTTGAACTAATTTTAGACATACAGAAAAGATGCAAAAATTGTTCAAAGAGTTCCTGTATATCTTCACCCAGCTTCTCTTAATCTTATTACCATGTTATATGTCAGAGTTTAATTATCAAAATCAAGTTAACATTGATGGAATGCTATTAACTAATACACAGAACTCATACAAATTTCACCATTGTTTTCACTAATGTCCTTTGTTCAGAGACCCACACTGCATTTACTTATTAGGGCTCCTTAGTCTCCTCTAGTCTTGACAGTTCCTCAGTTTTTCCTTTTGAAGATTATTGGTCAGTTGTTTCATACAAGGTCTATCAATTTGAGTTTGCTTGATGTTTTTCTCATGATTGGAATAAAGATATAGATTTTTGGTAAGAATACTATAGAAATGATTTCATGTACTTCTTGACATCATACCAAGGACTTCACAATTTCAAAATGTCTTCTGATGTTAACTTTGATTAGTTGGTTAAGGTGTGATCTGTGGGATTTCTCCATTATAATACCATCTTTCTCTTTGTAGTTGTTAAATATCTTGGAGGAGATACTTTAAGGTTATGCAAATACCCTGCTTCTTTTCAAATTTTTACACACTAATTTTTATATTCATTGGTGGATCTTTCCACATTAGCTGTTATGGTAATCTTTGATTAATGTTGATTTTTTATTTTCTTCTTTCCTTCTACATTTATTACTTGGAATTCTATTACAATGAAGAGTTGTTCCTTCTCCATATGTATGGACTAATGGATATTTATTCTATGGGATAAAATCTATAGTTGCTCAAATCATTTCAGCTTTGGCCATTAGGCACTCCTTTTTTTCAGATTGGCTCCTGTGTTCCTTTGACAAGCCCCATTCTTTTTTGAGTACTTCCTTACTTTCAGACACTACAAGTTGCATGAATTTTCTGGGTCCCGCTTGAATCAACCGCTTCTCCAGGGATCCCCAGTTCTTTTTGTTAAAGAATGGCGTAGAAAACAGGGTCTGGTACTTGGTGTGATCGTTGTTACTGGAGTGTCATTATTTCTAAGCCTTCTCAGCAGACAGAGGTAGGAAATATATGTTCGTGTACTAACCCATAGAGACATCGTACTACTGTGTATATCTGCATGCATCTGTATCAAAAACCGTGAGTTTATGCTGATGCCTCTGATTCAGGTCTAACACCATGGTCATTTAGCCTTTTAAAATGTGTAACATCTCTCATCTATATTTACTTACTTGTTCAGTTGTATGAGTTTCAGACTAGATAATCCATGTCCCTTTGAGAAACACATCTACTAACTAGATTTACGTTTATTTTATGTTTGTTTGTGTTCAGTTCTTTTTGTCTTCAGTTCTAGAGCATCTAGTTCTTTTCCTCCCCACTCCATCTACTATGGTTGTTTTGCTCATTTGTAGGTATAGTTTTTCAGTGTTTACGTTGCATTTTAGGGTTTTCCTCACATCTTGATTGGTTTTGTTTATATTTTGGTATGTGGAAGGGACAATAGTATGGTACTAGAAGTCTGAACTTTACAAAAGGATTTACTCAGAGAAGTGTCACTTCTTCCTTGTCTCTTGACACCCTTGAGTTCCCACTTACCCCCTTTTTCTTCCCCTTTCAAATCCCCCCCCCAGGTGACCAGTTTCTTTCTTTCTTTCTTTCTTTCTTTCTTTCTTTCTTTCTTTCTTTCTTTCTTTCTTTCTTTCCTTTCTTTCTTTCTTTCTCTCTCTCTCTCTTTCTCTTTTCTTTTCTTTTCTTTCTTTTCTTTTTTCCTTATTCTTCCTGGATTCCTTTTACAGTAATGAGCAGATACATGTGTGTTTTCTTACATCTCTCTCTCTCTCTTTTTTTTTTTTTACGTGGAGGGTCTCATTGTATAGATACTGCTTGGCACCTGGCTTTATTTCATTAGTATATCTTGGAAATAATTTCATATTAGTTCATATGCATAAATGCATACATAGTTCTGTTAGATATTGTCAAATCTCCATCTGGAAGGATGTACCAATTTGCGCAACCACCTGCAATATATGAGTGCCTCTTTTTCTATAGTCTCAGTATATCTAAGTTTATTCTGGTCTGAGAGGTGCGAATTGGTATCTGGAGGTTGTTTTAATTTGCATTTCTCTAATTATTTATGCATGAGTTTGGACCTTAAAAATATATTTGAGGACCATTTTTATGTCTTTTTTGCCGAGTTATATGTTCATGTCTATTTCTCATTTTTCTATAGAGTTTTGGTGCTTTGTCCTAAATTTTTAAGAATTCTTTGTTCATTAGCTCTTTGTCTGTGGTATAAGTTATGAATTCCCCGCCCCCTCCAAGTTTGTCACTTGTATTCTGACTTTGGGTTTTTTTGTCACACAAATATTTTCTTTTTATGTAGTCAAATTTATCAATCTATTGATTTTTTGCTCTTGTATTTGGAGTCAGAGTTAAAAAAATCTTTCCCTACATCAAAGTTGAAGAGTTACAATTTTTTTCTGGGGCCTGTATGTTTTCCTTTTTAACATTAGATCCCTGATCCAGTGGAGTTTAATGTAAGGATCTAGTTTTACCATTTTCCAGATGGCTACCTATTTATCTCAGCATCATTTGTTTAAAGTGTTATCAAGACCTCAGGGATTTGAGATGTCACTAATTCTGGACTTTCTGTTCTATTCTACTGGTTTCATCATTCATACAGGCTTCTTCAAGTCATCTTCCAAGAACTAGTTTAAAAATTGAAAGTACACTTCATACCAAGATGCTGAAATAAAAAAAGATGGACAGTAACAAGTATTGACAGGGATGTAGAAAAATTGGGACCCATTGTTGGTGAGAATGAACAATAGTGCATCTGCTTTGGAAAAAAGTCTGGAAGTTACTCAGATACCTACCATATGACTCAGCAATGTTACTCTTAGGTATATACCTCACAGAAATGAAAGAATATCCAAACAAAAACTTGTACATGAATGCTCATAGAAGCATTACTCATAACAGCTAAAATAATGCAGGCAACTCAAATCTCTAACAACAACTAAATGGACAAACAAAATGCAGCACATCCATACAATGCAATATTATTCAGCCATAAAAAAAGAGCAAAATACTGACACATGCTACAACATGAATGCACCTTGAAACATTATGCTGAGTGACAGAAACCAGACACAAAAGGTCACATGTTACACGATCCCATTTGTATGAAATATCCAGAATAAGGAAATCCCTACAGACAGAACCAGTTGACTAGTTGCTTTGGGGGTAGGGCAGGGGGAAATGTGGAGTGACTGCTAATGCATATAAGGTTTGTTTTTGGGATGATGAAATGTCCAGGAATTGGATATTTGTGATGATTATACAACTTCATAAATATACTGAAACCCACTAAATGGTATGTTCAATCAAAGAATTTTAAAGGCAAAAGTGAAAAGAAAAAAGAAAAAGAAAAGAAAGTGAAAGGCAACCTCTTGGTAAGAAAAAAAAAGAATTAACACTTTAAAAAGATATGTGATAAAAAGTAAGTTCTCTTTCTCAAAGCCAACTATCAAGTATTTTTTTGTGAGTTTTACCAATTTTTCTTTTCCTCTCTTAAATATAAATGTGTGCATACTCTACATTCTATTCAGCAACTTGACTTTTCCCCTAAACAATTATCTTGGCTATCTTTCCTTAATAGTACTTGCATAGATATTTTCTTTTTTTTTTTTAACAGCTCACCGTATTCTGTGACATGACTATACCCCATTGACGGATGAATAAATGGTTTTTGCTACCACAAACAACGCTCAGAGAATATTTTCCTATATATATCTCTTTGTGAACCGGTGGGAATGTTTCTGTAGGATTACTTCCTAGTTAAGAGACTGCTTGTTCAAAGAATTACTGTACATATTATTTATTTGGATAAACTCATTTTATTGAAATTTTAAATAGGTCACATTCACCAATCAAAAAAGATACAAAAAGTATACATAGAGAGTCTCTGTCCCTTTAAGCTCAGAAAGTGATGTTACCCATATCTTATTTCCCCCCCCAAATATTCTATGAATGCATAAATAAAAACATATGTTCAGTTTTAGGATGTTAGCATATTGGGATATATTTGGCTTTTGAAAGCTATTGTTCATGTGAACCCCAGAAAGGTTGCTCCAACAGTGTATGAGATTATCTCCGTCTTGAGGACTTGTTTGATACACGGAGAGTCAGGAACTGTCCAGATACTTCAATGTGGCCTGAATTCCAAATTAATCATGTGAAATAATTGCAGCATCATAGAGCCTCTGAAACCATCAGTTCTGGCTTATAAGCTACAGACACTCAAACTGGTTTAGGCAAAAAAGGGAATTTATTGGCTCATGTGACTCGGGAGTTCAGAGTTTGCTCCAGGTGCTCCAGAGGTGTCTTCAAGCATCTGCCCCATGTCCCAGCTCTGCTCTCTTCGGTGTTAGGCTCATTCTTAGGCCAGCTCTGTTTCAGTGGAAGCCACCTCATATTAGGTTTATAGTGTGCCCATTTGCCCATCTCAGCCAAAGAGGAATTTCTCCGCTCTGCGTTTCAGCTCAAGTCCTAGGGCAGAGTCTCGGTGACTTGACTTTGGTCACATGCCCTCCACGAGCCAATCAGTAGAGCCAAAAGGATAGAATGATGTGATTGGGAGGATGCTGGTCAGGTGTTCACCCCTGGGCTGGGGCTGGGGCAGGGGCTGGGGCAGGGGCAGGGGCTGGGGCAGAGCCAGGGGATGGGATGATGTGATTGGGCGGATGCCGGTCAGGTGTTCACTCCTGGGCTGGGGCTGGGGCAGGGGCTTGGGCAGGGGCTGGGGCAGGGGCTGGGGCAGGGGCTGGGGCAGAGCCAGGGGATGGAATGATGTGATTGGGCGGATACCGGTCAGGTGTTCACCACTGGGCTGGGGCTGGGGCTGGGGCAGGGGCTGGGGCAGGGGCAGGGGCAGGGGCAGGGGCAGGGGCTGGGGCAGAGCGAGGGGATGGAATGATCTTGTCGCTCAGGCCCGGGTCCGATGTTTACCCGCGGAGCTGGGGCTGGGGCAGTGGTGGAGGATGTCGTGGTGACTGAATGTGTGAGGTCCCATCAGATCAGGTAGGCTGGGTAGGGGTGAAGCCGCTTTCTCAAAGGAGAACTGACATGTTCTCAGGAAGAGGGGTAATGGGTGGTAATCAAGTAAAAAAAAAGATCTAGTATGCCTTCAAATTGTGCTTCTTTATCTTAAAGAATTTTGAAAACCTATGTACCTCTTTACATGTTTTTACCTTGATACGTAGAATTTTTAATCTATGAGTCAAAAATATATAAGAAAAAGTAATTTTCGGAATTGTGGACACAGATATTTTAAAATAAAACTATTACCTCACTCCTTTATTTGGATATACTGCAACTTGATAGCTTCTCACATCTATTTTAAAAAATTATGGACCAGCTCTTTAATAGTAAAAAAATATCAAATTGTACATTCCCTTTTTTGGGGAGGATCATATTTCTAGTTTACTTTTCAAAAAGAAGTTTACCCTAATATAGTTTATGCTTGAAAGTCTAATTAATCATCCAGTGATCTTCTGGAACAAAAGTTCTTGTATAGCTTTAAATTAAAAAAAAGAAAAAAAAAGTCTGTGATTTAAGACTCAAGGGGTTAACTTTTTTCTAGATTTAATTATGACAAGATTATTACTACAGATATCATCAAAACAACAGAAATATATTAAAATCTTCTGTAACTAATGATTAAAGATGAAAATAATAGTTTTGGAGGGCAGGAAGAGGAGGGTAGATTGTAGTGCCTTTTATTTATTTATTTATTTTATTTATTTATTTTTTAAAGCTTTATGTATTTGAGAAAGCGGGAGAGAGAGGGAGAGCATGCGGTGGGGGAGGGGGCAGAGGGAGAGGGAGAATCTTCAAGATGACCCCCCGCTGAGCATGGAGTCCATTGGGGGCTCCATCCCAGGACCCTGAGCTGAAATCAAGAGTCAGATGCTCCACTGATTGACCCAGGCGCCCCTGTAGTTCCTTTTAAAAGGGGCTTATAGGCACCTAATTTTCCCTTCAGTTGGTACTCTGGAGGTCAGGAATTTTCACCTCCTCTGGGGCAGTGCATTAATTAACAATTAGTTCTCTGTGCTCTGTAACAAATCACCATAAATGTAGTGGCTCAAAAGCCACACCCGTTGACCAGCTCAGGGTTCTATAGGTCAGTAGTGGTGTGATATGATGGGACTGAGTTTTCAGCTTGCTGTCTCCCGAGGCCAAAATCAAGGTTCTGAGGGAGGCTGTTTTCTCATCTCGAGTTGTGGGCCTTTTTTCAGGCTCACATGGTTGTGGCAGAACCCATTTCCCCCTGGTTATAGGAATGAGGTCCCCATTTCCTTGCCGGCTCTCAGCCGGAGGCTGCTGTCAGCTTCTACAGGCCACACACATTCCTTGTCATGTGGCCCCCTCTCTCTTCGAAACCAGCAGGGGAGAATTTTCTGTGCATTCTGTCTCGTATTTTAAATCTTTACCCTTTTCCTGACCTCTAGACCTTTGACCTTCCTGGTTCATGTGATTAGGTCACGGTAATCTCCCTATCTTAAGGTCAACTGCTTTGGGACCTTGGTTGCATTTGCAGCATCTCATCACATTTAGATTTCATGTTTGATTGAGTACCTGGGGGAGAAGGTGTGTGTGCACCAGGCAGGGGTTTGGAATCTGGGGGCCTGTCTTATAATTCTGTCTGCCTCAGTGAGATATTCCATGGATAAAAGTTTGACTTTAAATTTTGTCTCATTTTTGTAAATGGGAGAACGGCCATTGTGACTGGGGAGATGAAAGGGAGTGCCACGGACAGGATGATATTTAGGGTACAGGTGCCGTGTTAAGGCAGTGGATTTTAGGAAAGCCTGGGTATGGAAGTTGGAGATCAGGCATTGATTTGCTTAACCCTGTGCCCACGTAAGTCTTCGCACCCCCAGGGATACACCTGTTCCATTTGGAAAATTTTTGCATCTGTGATCGTGGAGATACCTTGATGCTTGGCTAATAGATACGTCAAAGCAGCAAATGGAGCTGGCAGCCAGAAGGTCAGGGCTGGGAGGGTTGAAACAGTAATGACAAAAAGACCCTGATTTGAAAGCAATCGCCACTTTCTTCTATCCCCAGACTTTTTTTTTTTTTTTTTCTGGAATAATATTCTGTTTTCTCTCTAGGGAATAAAGAAATCTGAAGTCACAGCTTGCTGTTATCCTTACAGCTGTAACTGTTGCCTAGTTACCAGATTCCCCCTCTCCTTGCTGGTTGCCAGGGAGAGGGGAGAAAGGTAGAGAGGAGCGCACTTCTGAACCTCTTAAAAGCTATTGTCCTACTCACTCCACATAGGACTCCTTGCTTCAAGGAGTTGGGCGGATTGCCCAAGGCCAGCAGTTTAGATTCTATAAGCAGAGGGACATTGGTCCCCTTGCCCGGGCTGCTTGGGCAGGGAACTGGGAGGAAGAGCACTCATGGGGACTTCTCCTTATGGAAGGAACCATGACAGTCCCCCTTTCTCCTTTTGGCCTGCTCTAGGACAGACAGAGGATGTGCAGATGCTCTTGCGCTTTGGGGCAGACCCTACCCTGCTGGATCGACAGTCCCGGTCTGCCATGGATGTCCTGAAGAGGAATAAGAACTTCAAAGCTATTGAGAAAATCAACAGTCACTTGGAAAAGCTGGCCATCTGTTCTAAGGACCTATCAGGTACAGCTTCTAGTGAAGTAACTTTTTTGGAGGGTGGTGGTACTGTGACCTTAGATACAAATCAGTGTACACTTTCTTAGTATACGAAGATGGAAGTGAGACCCCCCACCCCAGTCTTTGGAAAACTTGTTTTTTTTTTTTTGAAAGATAGAGATAACTCTTATTTAGAGGGTGTCTATGATATCCCAATAACGTTGCCAGGTCTCTTTTGGGGAGTTTGGGTGATTTTTTTTTTCCTGCATGCACATGGTGAAAAAAAGGAAAAAAGGTCATATAGGACAGAGGCTAACAAAAAATCAAGCCTACTCCTCAGAAGCAACTACAACCAACAATTTAAAATACGTTCATAACTCTGAAATAGATATGGTTTATCAGTTTGGGGCAGCATCTATTGACTAACTGCTATATAGGATGAAATGCAACAAGTTAGTGCCAACTGTTGAATTTTGCCCAGTAATGTCATTTGTGTCATTTACATTCTGTTCCTTGGCTCTAAGTGTCCTGTGCCTCATCCATAGATGAACTGTAGAAATGAAAAACCAGTAAATGGCATTTACATGGTGGTACTATGATTATGTAAATGATTATGTAAATTGTGTTCTACAACTGAGAGCATAGCAGAACCCATAGAAAAGAATCACCAAATGTTCTGAAAACTTTGCTCTTTAAATGTGATACCATTTAAGCATCCTGGTTAATAAGCTATACACACACACGTCATTGTGTGTACATATATATATGTATGTATACGTATATATAGCTTGGACCTTATTTAGACTTTCCCTTTTTTTTAATTTATTTTCTTTTTTTTTATTTATTTATGATAGTCACAGAGAGAGAGAGAGAGAGAGAGGCAGAGACACAGGGAGAGGGAGAAGCAGGCTCCATGCACCGGGAGCCCGATGTGGGATTCGATCCCGGGTCTCCAGGATCGCGCCCTGGGCCAAAGGTAGGCGCTAAACCACTGCGCCACCCAGGGAGCCCCCTTTTTTTTCTTTTCTTTTTTTTTAATTTTTTTTTAATTTAGACTTTCAATTTAGATTTCAGCCCTAGCGTGTGTGTGTGTGCGTGTGTGTGTGTGTGTGTATTATGCTTCCTTTAGTTCTTGCACTCATATATGACTTTATGGTTCATGTTGTCTGTTTAGATGTCTCTTTTGATCTGCTAGACTACCTACTCAAGCAAGTTTTTCCTGGAAGAGCATAGATGGTAGATTTACAGAGTTTTTGAGAATGTCTTTATGTTGTCCTTATATTGATTGAATATAGGCATTGTATTTTTGAATATAGGCATTGTATCTCATCGATTTTAAATCGCAGTTTCCTCCCCACATTTTAACATCTTTAGAATTGGAATATGTTTCAACCATTGGTGACAGGTCAGTTTTATGTCAGCTGTTTCTGGTGTATCCAACAATTCATAAGATCTTAAGTTTATGAAATATACTGTAAAACCTTGTTCCTCACAACTTTGAGGAAATCATGTCATTGTATTCTAACCTAATTGTATTTGCTACTGATTAGAAGTATGATGTCAGTCTCATTTATTTTTCCTTCTAGGATTTTCTTTGTCCTTTGAGGTTTGAAACGTCTCTGCTAAGTTTCTAGGTTTCCTTATATATTCTTCTTACTTGGCTCTTGCTGGCCCCTTTCAATCTAACTTTTTAATAAGCTCAGGGAAATTTATCTTCTGTCATTTTGTTTCCTTCTGATGTCTCTTTGCTGCAATTGTTAAATGGCTGAGTTTCCTGAATTTATAACATGTCTTTCCACTTTCCCTACTGTTTTCTAGATACATTTTCTCCCCAGACCTTTAACTTGGTCTATAGCTTTTCCTTTTATAACTCACCTTGCCCATTGTATTTTTTAATTTGGAAACTCAGTTTTTTTTAAAAGATCTTAATTATTTATTCATGGGAGACACACAGAGAGAAGCAGAGATACAGGTGGAGGGAGAAGCAGGCTCCTCACAGGGAGCCCAACGCAGGTTTCGATCCCACGACCCCAGGATCACAACGTAAGCCAAAGGCAGATGTTCAACCACTGAGCCACCCAGGCATCCCTGGAAACTCAAGTTTAATTTTCAAGAATGCTTGTTCTCTGATTTTTTTCTCATTTATGGCAGCTTTTGCTTGTTTTACATTTGCCACCTCTTCCTGAAAGGTAGGAAAGAATATTGAGTTTTTTTTTTTTTTTTCTAAAAGAATTATCTTCCTCTTTTCTCTGAATTGTTTGTTTCTTTTGGGGTTGGTAGATTAATTTTCTTGTTTCCCTTTTGTGCTGTTGCTTTTCTTTAATTATCTTCTAATCTTTGGATGGTTTGTGTGCATGAATGAGGGACTAACTGATTAATACTTAATAGATGGTTAGTGTGTTTACTGGAGTTACTTGGATGCATTTCCCCAGAAACACTCTCCCCACTGGAGTGGGTAAGTAGGTGGCAAATTGAAGTCAGCACACTGAGTGTATGTGTTGGCGTGGGAGGCAGTTGGACAGGCAGGGATCATTGGGATTGCCAGGGTCAGGAATGTTTCACATGGGGAAGAAGCTGCTTTTCATTGGCCCCGTCATTGCCCTATCTATGTTTTCATTTTCATTTACTTATTTAAAATATCTTCTATTTTTGTGAGATCACTGGAATGAGGGGAAAGAAGTGTGTTTGTAGAGTTCTTTGTTTTTCATGGATTTTTTAAAAAGCTGTGATATATCATGTTTAGTCTTAAAAGACCCCTGTGTAAGGACTTGCAGTTTCTTCTGTGAGGAAGTATGATTAATAAATCACTGTGAAATGCTTTGTGAGAGTTTATGGCTGAAATCTCAGCCTCAGGATGGTTTCTACTGTTTGAGAAATTGAAACTAACCAGATTTCTTTGCCAGTGAATTTCCATGTTTTAAAGTAACAACAAAAACGGGCCACCAGTTAATGGTAGAAAATGCCTGATTTATTTACAGATTTTTCACTTAAATTTATTTTTTTTTGCAATTAATTCTAACCTTAATTCTTAGAATACTGCACATGTGTATGTGTATGCTATATATGGTGTTACAGACTTTAAATGCATAAGTCATGAATTTTTGTTTAGTTTTTAAAGTTTTTATTTTTTCAGTTTTTAAAAAAATATAATAGAACCTTTGAAATCTGCTAATCCTAAAAACTGCTTAGTTTCTGAGACAGAGTCTCACTCTCCTTCCCTCTCCCCCCTTCACCAACTAAATTTGTGGCTCAGGTTTGGAACCAGGAGAAGAACCTCCATAGAATAGCAGTTGGTTCCCTTTTTACTTATTAGAATTCAGTTATGCTCGCTTGGGAAGAAAGGCACATTCAAGAGCAATGTGCTTCGTTCCAAGCCTGCCTTTTGGCTCACTGGGTAGTTTGTGATGATCATGAATGCAGTGAAGCCCACGGACCCCAATACTCACTGGTAAGCTTATTGGATGTTAGTACTTTAAAGTTTTTCAGACCATCGACCGTGAATTTTTCCTTGCCGTGCTAGAAGAATATTGAAAGACTTAGGGAAACGCTGCGTGTAAAAAAAAAAAAAAAATAGAAAAGAAACCGATAAAAATCGGACAAGTGGAGAATGACAGTTGTCAAGGCTAATGAGTTGGAGTCTTCTGGTCACGCACTTCCCAAAGACTCCTAGCAACAAAACCATTGTAGAAGTCAGTATTGGAATGTGACGTATGTACTGAATATCATGGTTACTTTGTGCATCCACATGGCTGTATAGATCTGTATGCATACATTTTGTTCCTAAGATTTTGCCAGTGGCACACAAACTTTAAAGCCTGAGGTGGGGGCCTGGGGAATCTTTGTAGATGAGGACCATACAATATAATTTTCTGTACTGATGTAAATGTTCTGTATCTGCTCTGTCTCCTATGATAGCCTGTGGTCACGTATGACTTTTGAGCACTTGAAATGGGTGTGACTCACCCAACAGAAGAATTGAGATTCTAATTTTATTTAATTCATTTTAATTTTACATAATTAAGCTATGGCCACTGTAATGGATAGTGTAGTTTTAGACTTTAGCTCCAGCATGGTCTTTTTAACCAGGGTAGTGATTGAGGAGACAGGCAAAGCGAGGGCCTGTGGCCATGGGCATAAAGGTAGATCTCCAGTCATAAGAATGAAGATTTTATGGACTTTAATCCCTCCCTATCCTCACACATTAATGGGCTTGATGGAAGCATACTATCTTTGGGAAGAGCTACTGCTGGGGAGTCTTTTTTTAAAAAGATTTTATTTATTTATTAATGAGACACACACACAGAGAGAGAGAGAGAGAGAGAGAAAGGCAGAGACATAGGCAGAGGGAGAAGCAGGCTCCACGCAGGAAGCCTGATGTAGGACTTGATCCTGGAACTCCAGGATCATGCCCTGATTTGAAGGCAGACGCTCAACCACTGAGCCACCCAGGCATCCCCTACTGCTGGGGAGTTTGATACCCTTGTCCTGACCTGAGCCCACGGACTTAATAATTTCGGTTTTTTACATCTGTAGTCCCAAGTAAAGAAACATCAGGATGCTAGCTTTTTGTACCCAGATGAACAATGTTCTAATTTATAGACTAGGATAAAAAATGCTCTCACCCTTTGTTCATCCTGAGCATTGCTGTGCAGCATTTTGGTGATTATGGTGATGATGACTTTGGAGAGGGTGGCTTTTGCATCAAGGTGAGAAATAAAGTGTCTTGCTGAATGAAGATTTCTGCTGTTTTCTAAACCCGAGCATCCTGATATTAACAGGAACCATTTGAGACCCTGTTAAAATGCAGATTTTGATTTAGCAGTTCAGGACAGGACTTGAAATCCTGCAGTTCTTGCACAGTACCAGGGGGAGCCAGAGCCCACTTGGAGGAGTAAGTCTTTACTCCTCAGCAGTCAGGACTATATACAGCAGTACCCTCCTTATTTGCAGGGGAAACAATCCAAGCTTCCTAGTGGATGCCTGAAACTGTGGATAGTACTGAACCCTGTATGTACTATGTTTTTTCCTATACGTACGTCTCATAGGTTTAATTTATAAATTATGCCAAGTGGGAGAGTAACAGCAATAATTCATAATAAAATAGAACAGTTATAAAAGTTACATGAATGAGGTCTCTCTCTCTCAAAACACCTGATTATACTGCAGTCACCCTTCTTGTGATGATATGGATGATAAAATGCCTACCTGATGAGGTGAAAAAGAATGACATAGTTACTATGACAGAGCAGTAGGCTACTACTGACTTTTTTTTTTTGAGATTTATTTATTTATTATTTTAGAGAAAGAGTGTGTGGGAGGGGGCAGAGGGAGGCGTAGAGAGAGAATCTCACCCTGACTCTGCTGAGCGTGGAGCCTGGTGCAGGGCTCGATCCTACGACCCTGAGATCATGTCCTGAGCCGAAACCAAGACTCAGATGCTTAACCAATTGAGCCACGCAGTTGCCCCTAGTGCTGACATCCTGACGATTTGTCATAGGAGGATCATCTGGTTCTGGACTGCTGACCGCGGTTCACCTGGAACCCTGGAAAGTGAAACTTACCTCTCTTTACCAGCCTCTCACGGCTACCACCAGGTGGCAGCATGTCCCCCTCTCTGGCCGTTGTTGCTCCTCTCAGGACCAAGATTCTAGCGAGCTTTTGTTCTCCTCCTGGTTCCTAATCTCTGATTCACTCAGTGAGAACCATTCCAGGCCTCTGAGGCCTTCCCTCTGCTGCTCCAGTGGTAACCAGCTGCTTTCTGTGCTCATGCAGGCACCTCATGCACAGCCCTCAGAGGACACTGGAACCTTCTCTTTGTGTGGGTTTTCCCCATAGTCCCAGCCTGGGACTCAGAGGCCCTAACGCCTCTGTCATCTTCCCATCTCTCAGCACCAAGACGTGCCCTGTTTTCAGTAAATGCAAGTGTCTGGAATCAACCTACAGGATGCTCACGATACTTTTTCCTGATTATAAAAGCAATGTTTTATTTTTTAAAAATTTACAAAATGTAGGAAAGAAAAAACAAGAAAATATTAATTCTCCATAAACTCACCTGTCCCCACAAATAAATATAAATATATTTATTTATATATGTAGATTCGGTCATTTAGTCTTATTCCATGCTTTAAATTTTTTTTAATTTTTTTTATTCCATGCTTTTTAAATTATACACTTTTATAAAAATGAAATGGGTACATAAATTTAAATTGATAAAATGTGTACTAAAACTTAACCAGTTTTGCCATTCTTAGCTTGAAAGGAAAATGTCAGGTAAAAGCAAAATCTCCTTTTGAAATGATTTATCCCTATTTTCTAACACTTCTGAGCACTACTGAAACTTTGGATATCTCTTTTTGTTTTAATTTTTAAAAAAGATTTTATTTATTTATTCATGAGAGACATACAGGCAGAGACACAGGCAGAGGGAAAAGCAGGCTTCCCATGGGGAGAGAAGCAGGCTTCCTGTGGGGAGTCTGATGTGGGACTCGATCCCAGGACCCCAGGATCATGTCCTGACCCGAAGGCAGATGCTCAACCACTGAGCCAGCCAGGTGTCCCTGTTTTAATTTTCAGTTTTGAATCTGCTTCTATATCTCTACTAAATATCATTGTAGAAAATTTGTAAAAACATAGTTTTATGTAAAAACAAAAATGTATTGTAATTATACTTTGGCATATTTTATTCAGTCTTTTTGTTGATGGTGTTCAGCACTTATTAGTGATCTTTTAAAAAACAATCTGTGATTATAATGTATGAGCAACTTCATATATATATGTGTGTATATATATATGCATTTTAAAGATTTTATTTATTAGAGAGAGAGCATGAGAGTGAGAGCCCAAGGGAGGTGGGGGACAGAGGGAGAAGGAGCAGCAGTCTCCCCATTGAGCAGGGAGCACCCAACACAGGGCTCAATCCCAGGCAGATGCTTAACTGACTAAGCCACCCAGGCTCCCCAGCAACTTTATCTTCTGATGTTTCTTCTGTCTCTTACTAAGCTTGTGGAATATTTAGAAAACAAAAAAACCCAGACAAATTCAGAGTAATAAGCAAGTCCCCCACGTCTATCCAGAGGTACCATCACCAGCGCCTTTCCTTTCATGCATCTTTACATTGTTGATATCATTCTCTCATTTCTTTCCTGACATGTGGAACTTTCTCTGATCCATTGCGTAACTATCCTGAACCAGACAACTATGCATATATTATTATACAACTGCATCTAATTGTCTGTATTGTCCAGCTTAGTCTATTTCTCTTAAGTGTCAAATGACTTTTAGGCCAGTTTTCCTAGTGGGAGAATGATGTTCTAGAACGGATTTTAATGACATCAGGCCAGGGGGACAAGTAACATATGATAGTGAAGGAAGTTGCTCCTTTTCTGAGAGTCCTAATTCTCTGTACTATGATTTTTTTTAAAGATTTATGTATTTATTCATGAGGGACACACACACACAGAGGCAGAGACATAGAGGGAGAAGCAGTCTTCCTGTGGGGGGCCTGACGTGGGCCCTGGGATCACAACCTGAGCCGAAGGCAGATGCTCAACCACTGAGCCACCCAGGTGTCCCTCAGTAAGATTCTATTTTTTGAAAAGATTTTATTTATTTATTCATGAGAGACACAGAGAGAGGCAGAGACACACAGGCAGAGGGAGAAGCAGTTTCCCTGCAGGGAACCCAATGTGGGACTCGATCCCAGAACACCCTGAGCTGAAGGCAGACATTCAACCACTGAGCTACCCAGGCGTCCCGAGTAAGATTCTCTTTTAAGCAAGGGTGCTTTTTGAGTATATCACCAATACCAAATAAAGCTTGTGTCCTTTTCAATATTCTGTCAATGGGGTTTTTCAAATCATGGCTGCTTTCTCAAATAAATTGAACCAAAGGGCTATTGTCTTCCCTTCTTTGGCCAAGAGGTGGCTCCTTCCTCTTGGATTTTTCTGCTGGCCATTAAGATGCATGGGTGGCTGGCCTCCTCTTGCTGTTAAGTCCATCAACTGTCATCAGCTATCTAAAGCTGTGTAACAAACCGCTCCCAAAATTTAGTCACTTTAACCAACAAGTGTTTATTTTGCTCCTGATCCTGCAGTTCACCCCAGTTTAGGCTGGGCTGTTCTCATAGTTTTACCTGAATTCCTCTAAGCAGCTGTGGTCTTGCCGATCTTGGCCAGGCTCTTTCACATCCATGGACCCTCAGTTTGGAAAACTGGACTGATTCCTCTTTGATCTAGGCTGTCTCTTGTTCTGCCAAAGTTGAGACTGGACCTGTTCACGTGGCAGAGGTCAGGGTCTCAAGAGAGTGACTAGAACTAAGGCAGGCTTTTGGGGGCCCCACCTTCTTAGAACCAGCACAAAAATCACACCCACTGCCTTGTCTTGGTCATAGGAAGTCCAGAAGCCAGCCCAGAATCCAGGGTAGGGAGGAGACTAGGCTCCACCTCTCAATGGAAGGAGACACAGAATCACTGGGCAAAGCAAGTGCGTACGCAGAGGGGTGGAGGGGTGGAGGTAATTTTTGCCATCTCCCACACCAGTGATCTCTGGATTTGGAAGCGTCACCTCCTTGTTTCGCAGGACTGAACAATGGTGATGGACCTGTAAGTGAGGCTGACATTTTCCGGAAGGCCTCTGAGCAGCTGGTGAAGTACATGAACTCAGGAAACCAGCTACTGCAGAAGAACTTTCTGAAGCAGGAAGTAGTTCAGAGGTTCTTGCGCCTCCTTTCTTCTCTGCAAGGTAACTTTCCTTATGACATAGGCTCGTTTGTGCCAAAGATGACATACACTCATTAGAAATCTTTTCTAATATCTTTAAAGGAATTAATTAAAAAAATAACTCTAATAAGCTATGGGTAAAATATCCAAATAGCACAGAACATTATTCAGTGGGAGATCTAGATCATCCACCCTGAGTGTCAGTCTCTGTTTCTGGTTTTTCAGGTATCCTAGAATTGCTTCTGCAGATACGATCTCTTTTTAAATACCATGGCTATTTCTCTCTTCTCTAGATATTGGCTAATGTTGGTATATAAAGTTATTATAGAATTGAATATTAATTTTTTCACCGTGGGGAAATCAGGAAAGTTCTACAAAAGAACTTCAGATGACACATTTTAGATAATAATTAGGGAAGATTATAGAAACCCTAAGTAGGTGAAATTGAGTATTTTTTAAATTGGTAGTTGGTATGGGCTGTAACGCATTCACTTGGATCATTCAGAGGTTCTGAGATTTCTTAATTTTCCAGAGAATGTGGAAAGCAGTGGCCAGCAGAACACAAATGCTCTTCAGGGTATACAGCAGATCTTAATGTTTTAAGGCTTGGGGTTTTACATTTTCTTTTTTTTTTTAAGATTTTATTTATTTATTCATGAGAGCACAGAGAGAGAGAGGCAGAGACACAGGCAGAGGAAGAAGCAGGCTCCATGCGGGGAGCCTGATGTGGGACTCAATCCGGGGACTCCAGGATCACGCCCTGGGCTGAACGCAGACACCAAACCGCTGAGCCACCAAGCGATCCCCCCTGAGCCACCCAGGTGTCCCCCAATTATTTAACTTAAGCTTCAGTTCCTTCACTTTTGCATTAGCTAGGGTACTAATCTCCTGAGATGATGGATGTGTAGCACTTAGTCCAGGGTCCTGCACACTGAATTGGTTTTCTTGTTTTCAAATTAAATATTAAATATTAAAATGAATATTCATGTTAGAAATCTTAATCTTAGGAAGTAAAAACTAGCAAATGCAAATTAATTTGCTCTTACGTAGATTAACTCTTGATCTCTTCCCTTCATGTCCTCCCAGCTTTCTTCCTGGTAGTCTTGCCAGACAAATTATAGAATGCTGGTTGAATTATAATTTTGAATAAACAGTGAATATAGTTGAAGTACGTCCAAGATATTGCATGAACTATACTAAAATTTTATTTGTTGTTTATGTCAAATCCAAGTTTAACTGGCATCCTACAATTTTATTTGCTAAATCTGACAATTTACTTACTGAAGACCTCTTTTAGAAGTTTTCCATCCAGAGGATATACCAGCATCATGGACTGGGATAACCATTATTCTGTCTCCATACCTCAGAGATCAAATGGAAATACTTAGCGTATCATGATATGAAATTAAGAATTGAGGATGAAACCATCCTCTCACCGCTACCTGATGACTCTTAACTTTTCAGTTATTCTGTGGTGTCTCCCTGTATGTCAGTGCTCCTTAAGCAGAACACACTTTTAATATTATGCAAAATTTAAGCTAGGCTCTTCTGATCGCAGTAGAATGTCCTGACTCACATTTTCTCCCAAGACACAGTCACATTCTCCTCTCCTCCTGGGCCAGACTCTCTTTAGAGTATTTCTAACCTTTCCAAGAAGATCACATGGCTGGTGCTTATACCAACGCTTACGAGTGGTTGAGTAGCTGCCCAAAGTAATTACTTGTTTATATTTTCCTTGGAGGTTAAAAATACTGACCGATAATTCATGTTAATTACTCCTAGATATGTTGGGTGGTATTTGGGGACAGGAAGCATATGAACCTTTTTTTGGAGTGTGGCATATTCTTATTTTTGAAAGAAATTCCTCCTGACCTGGTCTGTGACATTAACCGTGACTGCGCCAACACCTTCATCAAGTTTTTACTGGAGAAACAGAAATGGCCGGAAGTGCTTCTGCTGCTGACCCGCAAAGTAAGTGGGGAGCCACCGTTGGGAGACTGTCTCATCAAGGGCTGCAACTTCTCAGACCTTGACCTCTGCGCTGTCATCCCTCGTCTCAGCGCCTGGGATCCTCGGAGGATGCAGCTCCTGGGCTGCCTTATCGACAGTGGAGGTGAGAATGCCTGTTATGAGCACTGGAGACTTGTCCCTTGGGATGCCAGGCCACCTCTGGTCCTGGGTCTTTCACATGATTTTGGAGATGCCTTTAAATTTTGCCCCATTCTCTTCCTCCATAGCTTCTCATTTGCAACAGTGACCAGATTAATGCCCTGTCAGTGGGTGCGGGCCTCTAGGAGCTCTGTGTCTTTGTGAACTCCAGTCTGCTCCGTTGTCTTTCCTTCTGCCTTGTGTGAGAAATTGCAGGTGCATGGAGGGGCCCCTTGGTCCCAGATGTGGCCCACAGGGTCCTTTCCTTCTGACTGCCGGCTGGATTTTTCCCTGCACTCAGTATGCTGTGTGCATCCCTGTCAACTCTCCATTCTTTTCTAATCAGCAGATTAGGATTTGAGGTGCTTATTTTTAAAGAAACAGCCAAATAATTGGTGGGTGGAAGCATCTACCATTATAATCAGCACAATCACACTTGGCTGGATGTATGTCTGGAGAGTGCCAGGGTCTTGCTGGATTGGGTTTTATTTTATTTTTTTATACTGTAAAGATTTTATTTACTTATTTGAGAGAGAGAGAGAGAGAAAGAGAGAGAGAGAGAGAGAGCACGCGCACAAGTGGAGGGAAGGACAGAAGAAGATCGTGAGATCATGACCTGAGTGGAAGGCAGATGCTTAACCAACTGAGCCATGCAGGCGCTCTGGATTAGGTTTTATTTTAAAACTCATTTGGAAACACCAACCTCCTCCTGCCCCCATTTCCTGCCCCTCTACTAATGCCAGTACTAGTTATGTGGCCTTGGGCATGCTATTTCTGCCTCCATCTCCTTGTTTATAAAATGAGAATGATAACTTTCCCTTTTTCTCAGGGCTGTTTTGAATATTAAATGAGCTCACGCTTGCAGGTTCTTGGAAGAGCACTGTGTCCGAGTGGTTTGCTGCTTGCTTGGCTGTTTAAGAAGGAATGCCCTTTATTGGTCCTTAGCTCTCAAAATGCCAAAGTACAAACTCTTTGGGCATTGACTGTACCCACAGGTTCTAAGAGGTAGACAGAATGTCTTCTATAGCTTATTTCTTCAAAACCATTTCTCAACTGGAACGTTCCTACCTTTGCCTGGAAACTGTGGCTGTCATGGAATTCTGGTTTTATTCCTGAATCAGCAAGCACTTATGAAGTGCCTCCCTGGAATTAGGTGCTAGGGACCAAGAACAGCGTGAATGCGTAGCTGCTGTGGGGCATGGGAGTGTGCAGATCACAGGGGTGCAGGTCAGGGAGCCTGCAGTGCAGAGGGGAAGCATGGACCGAGCTAAAAGGAAGCTGATGTTGGGGGTGGAGAGTGTCAGGGAAGATGCCATTTGATGGTAGATGGGCATCCTCAGGAAGAAGCTTCATAGAAGCCAAGGGCATAGGGAGCCATGCTCATGTCCTGATCACTGATTATGTGTCAGGTAGGGTGTCAGGCAGGCACCAGGGTTTCCCATTGTTCATGGACCCTGTCCCCACTTCTGGGCAGTACTGAAGACGGGGGTCTGGAGACATGAAGGGGAGCAGGAGAGCCAGGAGAGGCACGGCCCATGAACAGGACACCTGAGGGAGTTGGGCTTTCATTCAGGGCTCTCAGAAGCCTTTGCCTTGGAAGTCCAGTCAGCATCAGCTCTTCCCTTGGAGTACATGGCAGAGTGGTCCCCTCCTCCTCAGGTGAGCCAGGCAGTCACTCGTCACAGGGTACATCCCTCACGGGGATGTGTCCATCTCCTCTGCCTCCTCAGCCTTGCCCGAAGGTCTCCAGGACAGCGAGGAGACACCGCTTGTCATGTGCCTGAAGCATGAAGACTTCGAGATGGCTTTTCTTCTCTTGACCAAGGGTGCAGACCCCCGAGGTATCTCCCTCACAGAAGGTGATACTCCTTTGCATGCGGCACTCCACATCTTTTTAGATATCAAAGGTAGGCCTTGATTTTTTTAAGCAGTCTTGTCCTTGAAGAGGAAGCTGGGTATTAGAAATGATGCTATGCTTTTTTGTCTTTCCTCCTGGGAAAACCAACTATCCAGAATAGGCCAGTTTCTTGGTCAGGCCCACCCATATCTCCTGGCCCCATACCCATGGCTGGATAAGAAGGAGCAACCGTCATGGTGAATGGTCAGGGTGGGTTGCTGGGGAGGATTCTTAAGTTTCAAAATTGGTTGTCTTGGGCTGACAAATACTTTCCAGTTACTTACACCATTTTCAAGGGCCTGGACATAAAGGGTCTTACTGGCACATTATGAACTTATTTTAT
This sequence comes from Canis aureus, assembly GCF_053574225.1. Taxonomy (NCBI): domain Eukaryota; kingdom Metazoa; phylum Chordata; class Mammalia; order Carnivora; family Canidae; genus Canis; species Canis aureus. The sequence continues at coordinate 45,888,358 of NC_135632.1, forward strand.
GATTTCTCAACCTTGACACTATTGACATTTGGACTAGATAATTCTTTGCTTTGGGGCTGTTTTGCACATTGTAGGATGTTTAGCAGCCTCCCAGGCCTCTCCCCATTAGATGCCAGTGGCACCTCCCAAATAGTGATAACCATTGGGATATCTTATCTCCAGACATGGCCAGGTTTTCCTTGGGAGCAAATAGGCCCTGGTTTTGAACCACTGGGTTATCAAGCACTTGAGAAGGGGGAGTGCAGTGTTCTGAGATGCCCGTGGTGGCATCTCTCCAAATCCAGGAGTTTCTGTTCCCTGGCAGGAGTGGCTCAGCACTTATAAGGGTTTTGTTTGTGTCTTTCAGCTGACATTGGTTTTAACTTCCTCAGCCACCTGTTGGATCTCTTCTGGTCCAACCCCACTGAATTTTGCTACCTCAACCCCAACATCCAGGACAGCAATGGGAACACGCTGATGCACATCCTCTTCCAGAAGGGCATGCTGAAGCGGATGAAGAAGCTGATAGACCTGCTAGTGAAGTTTGACATCAACTTCAACTTGAAGAACAAAGAAGGCAAAGACGCAAGGCACCGGATTAAGAAGAACGATCCTCTGCTCTTGGCCTGGAACAAAGCTGTGATGGAGAATAGGCGGAGGAACCGGCAGGACTCTGCCACCCACCCTGGCAAGCTCCCAAGGCCCACTGCCCCTGGTCACACATCTCAGCTCAAGTCCCAGGGTTCATCAAAGTCACTGCCTTGCAATGTCACTGCCAGGACCCTGTCCAAAGGAGCCATGGTCCCTGACAGCTGGGAGGCTCTCCCAGATGCCCAGGCGATGAGGCAGGAGTCTGGAGCTCTCAGGCCCTGCTCTATGAGAGACTGCCTGGTGCAGGACATTATGGGTTTAATTCAGCAGGTGGAATTGGATACATCCATCCTGGAGGACTGTGCTCAGGACTCTGAACCTCTGGAGACAGGAGTTGAAATGGAAGTCAAGAAGGACGAGCTCCAGCGGGCCCTGGGGGCACGAAACTCTGACTCTAGTGGGAACAAACACAGCGTCCTTGAGCCAGGGGGTGGACATGCTCAGGCAGGCCTCGGGGCCTCACAGCTCGTTCCTGCTGGCCACAGAGGGAGAGAGGGCAGCGATGATCCAGATAGCTGGAGCACACAGGAGATTGAGTCCTGCCTCCAGGACTTTGAGAACATGACGTGGGAGATCGAATGCACTTCAGAAATGCTGAAAAAGCTGTCCAGTAAGGTCATGACCAAGGTCATGAAGAAGAAAATCATCTTTGCTATCCAGCAGCTGGGGAATGGTGAGTGGACTCAGGGCCTCCAGAAGCGGCTGAAGCATCTGAAGGGAAGCATCCAGCTCTTCGAGGCCAAGCTGGACAAGGGAGCCCGGATGCTATGGGAGCTGGCCATTGACTTCTCCCCTCGATGCAGTGAGAACCCAGAGAAGATCATCGCCATGGAGCGGCACCCACACTGCCCAGAGAAGTCAGGTCGGGTCTACACAGAGATCATTCGGATCTGGGACATCGTCTTGGACCACTGCAAGCTGTCGGACTCCATCAAGGCCATCTGTAGTGCCTACAACCGGGGCCTGTCCTGTGTCCTGCGGAAGAAGCTCAAGGGCATCCACCAAGGCCAGGTGTCAGCCAACATGAAGGTCCAGAAACGCATCCCCCGCTGCTATGTGGAGGACACGGAAGCGGAGAAGAGCCGGGAGCACATGAACCCCGAGTACTTCCCACCGGCCAGCGCAGTGGAGACAGAGTATAACATCATGAAGTTCCACAGCTTCAGCACCAGCATGGCCTTCAACATCCTCAGTGACACCACGGCGACGGTGGAGTACCCGTTCCGGGTGGGCGAGCTGGAGTATGCCGTGATCGACCTCAACCCCAGGCCACTGGAGCCCATCATCCTCATTGGGCGGAGTGGCACTGGGAAGACAACGTGCTGCTTGTACAGGCTGTGGAAAAAATTCCACATCTACTGGGAAAAGGCTGAGCAGGCAGGAAGCCCGCTGCTGGCCAAGCAGATGTGGCTGAAGAGAAGGTTGGAAGTGGAACCCAGCAAAGACGGTCTAGGTATGGAGGAAGGGGACGAGGAAGTGGAAGAGGTGGAGGAAGAAGAGGAAGGTTCCGTGGAAGTGGAAACAGTGGACAGCGTAGATGAGGAGCAGGATAGCGAAACCTGCACAGGGGGATCCAGTGAGGTGCCCGGGGGGCCCGGCCAGGCAACAGAGGTGTGCACCTCAGAGCATCCCCACCAGCTGGAGCATTTACATCAGATCTTTGTGACCAAGAACCATGTCCTGTGCCAGGAGGTGCAGAGGAATTTCATCGAGCTTTCCAAGTCCACCAAGGCCACCAGTCACTACAAACCATTGGAACCCAATGTCCACAAACTTCAGGACCTGAGGGATGAGAACTTTCCTCTGTTTGTCACTTCCAAGCAGCTGCTCCTCCTGCTTGATGCTTCTCTGCCCAAACCGTTTTTTCTGAGAAACGAAGATGGCAGCTTGAAAAGAACCATCGTGGGATGGTCCACACAGGAAGAGTTGACCATCCCCAATTGGCAAGAGGATGAGGAGGAGGCTGAGGTGGACGGGGACAATGGTGAGGAGGATAAAGCTGCAGAAACACGTACATGTGACACTGACCCCCGGGTGTATGTGACGTTTGAGGTGTTCACCAATGAGATATGGCCCAAAATGATCAAAGGGAAAACATCTTACAACCCTGCACTGATTTGGAAAGAAATCAAATCTTTTCTGAAGGGGTCTTTTGAGGCTCTCAGCTGCCCCCAGGGGAGGCTCACAGAAGAAGCATATAAGAAATTAGGGAGGAAGCGGTCCCCCAATTTCAAGGAAGACCGGAGTGAGATCTACAGTCTTTTCTGCCTGTACCAGCAGATCAGGTCTCAGAAAGGTTATTTCGATGAAGAAGATGTCCTGTATAACCTGTCCCGGAGACTGTCAAGGCTCAAGGTGCTCCCCTGGTCCATCCACGAACTCTATGGCGATGAGATTCAGGACTTCACTCAGGCCGAGCTGGCGCTGCTGATGAAATGCATCAATGACCCCAATGCCATGTTTCTCACGGGGGACACAGCCCAGAGCATCATGAAGGGTGTGGCCTTCCGCTTCAGCGACCTGCGCTCCCTGTTCCACTACGCCAGCAGAAGCCCCGTGGACAAGCAGTGTGCCGTCCGGAAGCCCAAGAAGATCCACCAGCTGTACCAGAACTACAGGTCCCATTCAGGTATGCCCAGGCTCTGTGCTTGCCTGCAGGGGAGGTTCTGGGACATGTAGGAAGGAAATGATCTTGGAGTTTGTTAGAAACACCCCCATGGGGCAGCCCTGGTGGCTCAGTGGCCCTACAGCCCGGGGCGTGATCCTGGAGACCCGGGATCGAGTCCCACGTCAGGCTGCCCGCATGGAGCCTGCTTCTCCCTCTGCCTGTGTCTCTGCCCCTCCCTCTCTCTCCTCTGTGTATTCTCGTGAATAAATAAATAAAATCTCTAAAAAAAAAAAAAAAAAAAAGAAACACCCCCACGAACAAGAGATCTTATGGTTTCTGCCGCTCCTCACTTAGATTGATAACTCAAGCTGTGGTTCAGTGGAAATTACATCTTTGGGAGTTTGCCAAGACATGAAAACATTACAGGGGAGCACACGAACTGCTTGTGAACTTTTGTTAAAGCACTTTGGAAGCACCTACTTGTGCCACATAAAGCGATATGCTAGTTACAAATCATTAATTCCCAAATGGGCTTTTCTCCCAAGGAGAAGCCAAAAAAGAGGGCTTGGAGGTGGTAGGAAGATAGCACATACTTAGGTGCTTTTAACTTGAACCGCAGTCGTGCCCCTTCTCTGGGCCTGGTGTGATGCCAGGCAGCCGATGTGGACTACTTGTACTTCATCCTCACAACGACCCTGCCAGGTGAGCAGCTTTTCCATTTCACGGAGGACACCGAGGTATGGAGAGTTTGAATAACACAACGTCCATGCCAGCCAGAATCCTTCCTTTGTGGTTTATAAACTGCTCCCACATTCACCTCCTGTGCCCTGCATATGTCCTGTGAACAGTGTGGAGTATTATTTTACATGCTTAGAAATTTATTTAATGGGATCGTGCCAGACATCTTTCTGCCACTTTGTATTTTTGCTTCATGTTACATTGTGGGGTTTCTGCATATTGATAATGTGGAGTTCCAGTCTCCGCATTTCTAACTAACCTATGTTAGCATTCCATTTTATGGCTGTACCACAGTTTGTTACTCATTTTCCAATAATGGACATTAGGCTCCTGGCAGTTTTTTACTGTGGCATAAAGTCCTGGAGTTAATCTGCCTGAGCAAATCTCTCTGGATCTGTGTTATATCCTCCTGCTTTGCTTTTGGGGTTGGGTGTGAAATGACATCTAGTATGGTTTGAATTTCCATTTTCTTGAGACGTGGCATCTTTTCATGTGGTTATCCGTAATTCTGTATTCTGTGAATTTCCTATTCTCCTTTGCCTACCTCTTTCATGAGTTGTTTTGCTCACTAATTTAAGAATTTTCTATGATTTTTTGCCTTTGCATCCTTTGTTGATTATATATATTGCAGGGCTTGTCTTTTTAAGTTTGTACGGTAAAACGGCATATAAGTAATGGTGTTCTTTAGTAGGAAGATACCTTAAATTTTAACTTATGAATGTTTTCTTTTACAAGTTGCCTTTTTGTAGCTTAAGAAATTCCTCTGATCTGGAGTTATTAAGATAGTCTCCTATATGATTTCCTAATGGTTTTAAATTTTGCCTTTTATTTCTAAATTGGGTAACTAAATTTAATCTATATAAAATGTATGTGTGGTGTGACATTGTCTTTATTGAACTAACCCTTCTCTGATCTAATTTTATTTTCCATATGGAGAATTGGCGTGCTGACGCCATTCACTTCTTGGCATATCTTTGCCTCTGATTTGTAAGGCTGCTTTTCTTATATGTCTGTGACTTTGTTCTGGGCTCCACTGTTTTCTTTGATTTGTCTCATTTGTCTATTCTTGTACTGTTAGCATGATAGCACATTTACCATAGTTATCAGATTCTCTGACTCTATAAGTTGGATTAGAATTTCACTGAATTTATTGCTCTTTGGGAAGAATTCACATCTTTACATCACAGGGATTTCTGAACCTTGGTGTATTTCTCTATTCAGGTCTTCTTTTAGTGCCTTCAATAATATTTTAAAAATTTTCCTCAGACATTTCATATAGCTGTTGGATTTGTCCTAGGGATCTTACACTTTTTATAATTATCATTTTTTGCTGCCCCTTTTTTGCTTTTTCCACGTTTATCAGTTATTATTGGTATAGAAGGATGCTATTGGTTTTATGTGTTGATCTGGTCAATCTAACAATCATGCTGAACATTCTAACTTTTAGATTTTGGCATTTTTTTTTCTGCAGATAATGGCAGTCCTTATCTTTTTTCTATATTTATCATTTGTTTTTTCCTGTTATATTTCATTGGGTAGGATCTTAAGCATAAGCTTTAACAGGCATCTGTGTGTTATTTCTGAAGTTAATGGAAATATTTTTAATATTTTGCCATTTAAGCCTTATGTTTATTATAGGTTTTTGATAGATGCTCTTTTTCTAAATGCAGCTCAGGTAAGCTATGGTTTGTTGGACAGAGAAAATACCCCCCCCCACACACACACATTATAAAATTAGATTAAAATTCTGATTTGTTTAGCCAAGGAATCAGATAATGAGTAGAAGGCAGGTGACCTCCCAGAGTATAGCGTGCACCACACAACTCAGCCCAGCTCTTTTGGGCTCTGGAAGTCATCACTGATACTGCATTTGAAAAAAATCACAGGATCTGGCTGGGTCTGAGCAGTTCAGCTTCTTGATCTATCATAGTCATTCCTGGGATGTGGATTATGTAGGAAAAGCTAGCACAAAATAATTTATTCTCTCTTTTTTATGTATAGAGTGAAAAAATTGTATTAGGTAACAGAAAAATAAATATATATTTAATTTATTAAATATAAAACAAAAAGGATGGCATTGTATGTAATAATTACCATCCAAAAAAGAACAGAATGGAAAAAGACATCTCACAAGAACACCATTTGACAATAAAACTTAAGATCTGATTTAGTGGTCATGAACTCCTTTAGTGCTTGTTTGTCTGGGAAAGCAATTTATTCTTTTAATAAGAAATAGAGTCCTGGCCCTCTTTTATCTGTTCAGGAAAGTTTATTGAGCTCCTACCCTGCTTGGCATTGTGTGAGGGCTGGGTGACTGAGGCACATAATTCATTGTTTTTGTCCTCAGGGAATGGTTCCCATGGCACTCCTTTTTCTGTTGTTGGGTCCAGTAGAAGGATCTGGCATGATAGTTGAATGAGCCCCTCATTCTGATTGACCCCCTGAATACCTTGCAGGCTGAAGCATGGCAGAGGGAAGTGTTCCTGGGAACAGTTTTGATATTTTTGCTAAGAAACCCATTGGGACAATGATTACATCAACCCCTCTCCTGCCTCCTTTCTTGGGATGGAGGGAAGACTGTATGTTCTGTGTATAGAATCAGAAAAAAATCCAAATAATATGTACTAGATTTTAGAAACTTTATAAAACACCTAAATGTTAAAAAAAACCCTACAAACTAAGCCACTCACTGCTAACATTTTGTTTTATTTCCTTTTGATCTTTTTTTTCTTTCTTTTTAAAAAAGATTTTATTTATTTATTTGACAGAGCACTCACAAGCAGGGGGAACAGCAGAGGGAGCTGCAGAGGCAGAGGGAGAGGGAGAAGCAGGCTCCCCACTAAGAAGGGAGCCTGATGTGGGGCTCCATCCCAGTACCCCGAGATCATGACCTGAGCTGAAGCCAGACACTTAACCACCTGAGTCACCCAGGCACCCTTATCTTTTTTCTTTATATACATTAAATGCATTTATCACTGCATTTATTTATTATGTAGTGAATATACGCTATGTTTAGTGAACATTTTACCTTGTGTTTTGTTCTTTTTAAAATTGAGATTCACAAAGCATAACATTCACCCGTTTAAAATCTGCAGTTCAGTGGTTTTAATATATTCACAAGGTTGTGTAACCATTACCACTCTCTAATTCCAGAATATTTTCATCATCCCAAAAAGAAACCCCATAGCATTAGCAGTTGCTCTTCATCTCACCCTCTCCTCCCGCCCCCCTCACACTGCCCTGCTGGGAACCACTGATCTACTTTCTGTCTCTGGATTTGCCTATTGTGGACATTTCCTATAATAGGAATCATACAGTATGTGGTCTTTTGTGTCTGGCTAAGTGATTAGCATAGTGTTTTCAAAGTTCCTCCATGTTGTAGGATGTGTCAGAGTTTCATTCCTTTTTATGGTGGAGCCATCTTTTATTCTTTGGGTAGGCTTATTTAAAAAATTATTTATCTAGTTTCCCTAGAAGGGCATTTCAACAGATTCCTGTTTATCACTGCAATGAACACTTCTGTACCCTTTTCTGATTCTCCCATTAATGTAGATCTCTGGTCTTTGCTAGCTCTTTAGGAGGAGGGAGCTCCAGTATCAACTGATTTGCTCTGATTTAGCAGTTTCCACTCTTGCTCCCAATTGTATCCATCTAATAATATTACTACTGGGTAGTAATATTTTTCATTATTTGGGAGTAGCAATGGGGACCTGTATGCCCATTTCATGGTGTTCTACCAAGAACATAGTATTCTATCTGGTGTCAGGTAAAGGGCACATGGCCCCTGTGAGCCATGGAGAGACCCTGGATGATCTGTGTCAACTCAGCTTCAAATCCTGTCACTTGGAAGTGTATACTAACTTCTTGGACCTTGGAGTCTATGCTTGCAAAGGCGGGGATTGTCTGGTCTACCTCACTAGAAAGTCCTGAGGATTAAATGGGATAATTTTATGAAGGTGACTGTCATCTGGTAGTGTTCAGTTGGGGTGACTGGCAATGTTCCTCAGAGCTTAGATAAGAAATGGGACCCAGGGAGAAAGCTCTTTACAAAACCCTCTCTCCAGCTCTACGATTTTTCTTAGTTATAGTCCTCTCTTGGTTGGGCATAAACTTGGTGGGAAGGTGTTGGAGGCTTTGGCCTCCAGCTAACAGCCGACAGGGCTGTTACCATGACAACGTCTCTAGGGCTCCAGACTCCAATGAGAGGGTCTGAATAATTTTTGTTTCCTTGCCATCTATAGTAGCCCCTTATATTAGCATTCTAACAGTTTTAATTGGATAAATTATATTTCTGCCTTGAATTTTCTTTATGAGGTAATTTTCTCTGATAATGAGTGCAGATCAGGAACGAGATCCTGCAAAACCTTCTTTTTATTTTATTTTTATTTTTTTATTGGAGTTTGATTTGCCAACATATAGCATAACACCCAGTGCTTATCCTATCAAGTGCCCCCCTCAGTGCCCATCACCCAGTCACCCCAACCCCCCGCCCACCTCCCTTTCTACCACCCCTTGTTCGTTTCCCATAGTTAGGTATTTCTCATGTTCTGTGACCCTCACTGATATTTCCCACTCATTTTCTCTCCTTTCCCCTTTATTCCCTTTCACTATTTTTTATATTCCCCAAATGAATGAGACCATATAATGTTTGTCATTCTTAACAACACATCTCTGCCTTGATCCTCTGTACCCAGAGTAATACCTTGCAGGGCCAAAGTGATAATCTAATGGGAGCTGGAAATTGGCTTGCAATTATCCATACTGTCAGGGCCCATACCTCTTCTCAGGGAAATAAAACCAAAGCCAAACAAACAAAGCACAAAAGCACATACACACACAAAAAAAACCCCAGACATGTTGTTGTGTTACTCAGCATCTGACATGTGCTTTCTGTTTTATCTCAGGAATCCTCAATCTGGCATCTGGGGTAGTGGACTTACTTCAGTTCTATTTCCCGGAATCTTTTGATCGCCTTCCCAGGGATTCTGGCCTCTTCGATGGTCCCAAACCAACTGTCCTGGAGTCTTGTAGCGTGAGCGACTTGGCAATTTTGCTCCGAGGGAACAAAAGGAAAACTCAGCCTATTGAATTTGGAGCCCACCAGGTGAGCTTCTTGGGATTGCATGTTGTGAAATAAAAGGCAGTTTGCAGTTGAAAAAAAGTTTAGCGGGCTGAATTATTCCACTGGATAGAGTTCAATAGCCCCTCTGCCATAGTGGGTAAATTTCAGATCTGGGTGAATGAAGAGTTGTTAATATTTCACCTTAAGTGGTTGACCAAGCCCAGGCCAGCCGCTTTGTTTTATTTATTTTTTTTTTAAATTTTTATTTATTTATGATAGTCACAGAGAGAGAGAGGCAGAGACACAGGCAGAGGGAGAAGCAGGCTCCATGCACCGGGAGCCCGACGTGGGATCCGATCCCGGGTCTCCAGGATCGCGCCCTGGGCCAAAGGCAGGCGCCAAACCGCTGCGCCACCCAGGGATCCCTAGCCGCTTTGTTTTAAAGATGATTCCTGCCTCCCACAGAAATTGACTGAGCTTTACCAGATTTATCTTTGTAAAATTTGATGTTTTCTCTTCCCTACCTCCTCCTCCTTCTCCCCCTCCCCCCCCCCCCAGGTAATCCTTGTAGCTAATGAAATGGCAAAGGAGAAAATTCCAGAAGAGCTGGGGTTGGCACTTGTGCTGACCGTTTATGAAGCAAAAGGCTTAGAATTTGACGATGTCCTCCTCTACAACTTTTTTACGGATTCTGAGGTATGTTACGCTGAATTCTTTTCATGCTGTGCACGCATATATATGAGCTACACTTCCACTCTGGGCAAGAGAACGTGGAGCTGAGTAGAAGTGAGTTTGTCACAGGTACCTGTTTCCATTCTGGAGCACCATCCATTTGGTGGGAGCTTCGTGTGCTTGGATGTGGGTTCTGCCAACGGCTGTGGGTGGTTTCACAGTGTGTCATGGACTGATTCTCCCATGCCCTGCCCTGCTCTCTTGTGTTCAGCTCCTTCTGAACGCTTGGTACCTGAGTGCCAGCTTCCAGTTTTCACTAGCTCTGTTATCCTTGACTCCCAAGGATGCTCCAGTTGGAGTGACCTCTAAGGAGAGCCTTACAAATGGAGGCAAGGTTAGCAGTGTCCACCCTATGAGGACAGAGCTGGGCAAGTTCAGTTCATAGAAAGAGAAACTCCAGGAAGACAAATGAGGCTTGGTTTCTGGCCCCTGGATCAGGTAATGTGGGGGATGAGGACATCTGCCCTGCCTGGGAGCTCTCTTCTGGCATGGCTTCACCACTGCTTGCAGCCCATGCAGACAATGGCAATGAAAGAGTCCCTAGACGGACCCCCCAGTGACCTCCGTGCCAGCCCACCGCTTTGACTTGGCTCCTGAGTCCTTGGATGGTCTTTCTTCCCTGGCTTAGTACATTATGGGTAGAGTCTCCAACTCGAGCCACTGGTTTCTCTCCACCACTGTGGTGTGGTGGGGGCTCGGGCTGGCTGCTGACTGTGCTGTGGGGTCTCCTCTGGGCACTTAGCTGGCTGTGTCCTGGTCCCTGTTACAGACTTCTGACTGCACATGGTGGATGCATGAAGGGGCTGTTTTTTACATTTAGGTTAGGAGCACTGTTAGCTTTGACACCTTAAAATCTGTCCCCAAACTGACTTTAAATAGAGTCCTTATTTTTTTTCCTGGTCTTTAAAAAAATGTGGTATTGCCTTGATGATACCTACGACTACTATTGCTATGGGTACTTCATGATTTATAAAGTACTTTTTGAATGCTTTGTTGCCTTTCATCATCCTCCAGTAACCCACTGAGGTTGAATGTATTTTCATTACCCTCATACTACAGACAAAGCTGAGGGTTGTGGAAATTAAGTAAATTGCCCATAGTCATGATGTAGGTGCCAGAGCCTGGAGACCAACTCAGATGCTTTGAGTTCTCTGTTTCGTGATCTTTCTTCTATACTCCTTTCCGTTTAAAGCCCTGCATGCAAATTGGCTTCCAGAACCTTCTTCGATGAATATATCATTGCCGTATCTTAAGTACATTCCTTTTCTATTGACTTTTGCTAATTAAATCAGATGCACTCTCATTAACCCTGAAACCATTTTTAATCTCTGAGAACTAACTCTTTTTTCTCATAATACATCCATTGGTTATGGTTGGACCGAGGCTGTGCTGAAAGAGGAAGGGGTAAGACTTTGTTGTTCCTGTCCTTTATTAACTGCCACTTGTATGCTTGTGCTAGTAAGAAGCCCAAGGAGCTCTGGACTCATGGATCTGTAACTTGTGGTTGATTCTGTTTGTGAAAGAAAAAAATCCAGTTTTTCTGCCTCACCTCGATCCCGGAAATGGCGAAGGCTCAGATATCTTGATCCTGTGCTCCCAACCAATGGCTCAGTTTGTTACATGAAGTTAAAATAATCACAAATTGAATCTTTTGGTAACATCCACTTCATACCATGTGCACCATAAGATTTCTAAAAAGACTCCTGATGCTGTGTTTCTCAGTTTCTTAGGAATGTCATTATGCATTGCCTGGCACAAAGAACCCCCTCTGTGTATCATTGCCAAACTCAAGACCAAAAAACATCTCATTTCTAAATGAGAGGAAATACTTTAATCAAAGCAGAGGAAAGACAAGGATCACATAAGTCTTCAGTCACCTGTAGTCTGGCGCCCCATGTGGGGTCTCCTTTGGGGTGACTGGCTGTAGGCTGCTGCATAGTAATTGTATTTGACACAGGGGATAGTGGAGAGCTCCTCTCTCCATCCCTGGCCTCTTCTTCCACCCCTGGCTTATGTTTCTGGCAGACTTTCTCTCTGTGCATGCATGTAGGGGCAGTTCTTGTTGCCCTGGCATGTGATTCTTCTCTTTAGAGCAATTTTTTCTCTGTCAACCACTGCATAGTTGCCAGGTCCATCATCTGAGATGGGGAAGGGACCAAGGAATGGTTACACCAAGTCCTTATTTTCTAGGATTTGGCTTCATTTGGGGGAGCAGCAGTCATTCTCCTAGTCACCCCCAAACTCTCCTCCTATGGGGACTTGAGGGCTTGCCATTTACACTCGGCCACAGTGGGCAGTCCTTTCCTTCTTTTTAATGTGTGAATGGGACAGGAGGGACTTTGAAAACCACAGCTTTTATGGGTTAATCACAGAACAGGCCCCATCAAGGTGATCTTCACAATGATCAGTCCCCATGGAAGCAGCTGGAAGACTTAAATGCTACTTCTTTTATTGTCAGAGGTGCTGTAGGCCTGTATTCTTGCCACAGATACACGGACTCACTCCTCAAAGGCTCTGTCTTGAAAGTAAAGTGTGTTTTATTCCTGGAAACAGGATAGTCCTGTGCCATACGAGTGGCTTTTGCTACTCATTCAGCAGTTGTAGAATACATTGGGCTTCACTAGCCCTTCCAAGGTCAGCTGATCTGCGCCTCATGCTGGCCCCCAGTAGAGCCTTGCAAATGTCAAAATGCTTGTGTCTTTTGCCTGCCTTCCTTGGCCAATGATTCAGTGGTGTGAATGCCTCTGTAAAGAGGATAGTCATAAATATGTCCTGAAGGCTTTTTTTTTTTTTAAACTCCCAACTACATAAATGATTACATGATTCACATCTCTTTTTCAGAATACGGTGATTAATTCCATAATTCCTAACCACATAAAGAGTGGTTAGGAGCATAACCACTCTTATTTGATAGACAGTGTTAATTTTTTTAATATCGAAATGATTTTAATGCAATAATAATTTCATTAATATTAAGTAAATTAAACAGTGTTTAAAACATTTAACTTGATACTTATATAGTTTAAGTTATGGGGTGACCTAAAGGAGATCATGAGCTGTATGTACTCCATGTTTTCATTACTCTTGAGAAGATACATAGGTGACAAGTAGCACCATTTTATACATGGAAAAGTAAAGGCTGAGGGGAGTTAACTAGCTACTTACTCTCACAAGATACAGTGAAGTATGAAATCTGAAATTTCATAGGAATTCTTCCCTTTAAATATTGTATGTATTCTGGGTACTTTAGCTTTACCAGAGTCTCCTAACCATGGTTCCAAGGGCCGCATCCATCCTACTTGTGTATGGCCTGTGGGGTAACAGTGATTTTTACATTTTTAAATGGTTAAAAAAAATCAAAGGAATATAATGTTACGTGACACATAAAAATTATATTAAGTTCAATTTTAGTGTTGAAAAATATCATTTTATTGGGACATACATACTCCTTCATCTGTATAAATGACAATGGCTGCTTTTGCATCATAACAGAGTTGAGTAGTAGTGAGAGACCACTTGGCCCACAAAACCTAAAATATTTATCATCTGACCCTTTAAAGAAAAAATTTACCAACGTCTACATAGTCACTATGGTTTTGTGGCTTCAGTTTGGATAAAGGGACAAGTGGCTAAAATATCAACTAGTTGTCAAGCATTGTATTAGACACTTGACATTGATTATTGCCTTTTATTTCCCAGTAAACTTGGGTAGTTCTAGTAGTCCCATTTTATAGAGCAGGAAAAGATGTGGAGGAAACAATTTGTCTGAGGTCACGTAGCTAGTCAGTGAAAGAACTGAGATATAAATGTATTCTGTCTAAGCTCAGTCTCCTGTGCACAATATACTCCATAGCTCCTGAATTGGTTCCATCCTTGGTCGAATAATTTAGTTAGAAAATTTTGTCATATGTATTTTAACAGCTGACACTAAGTGGAGTCTCTCACACATTATGAGTGGGGTGAAGGACACTGGGCTCCTGCCTCCATACTGCTTGCTGAAATTCTTTAAACAAGAAACTTCCTGAGTGCTTAGCCTTCCTCCGGAAGTGGGTATGTGTGCTTGGCTTCTCAGCCGTCTTGGCCAAGTGTCTGGAGGAGTTTTCATGGTAGCTTCCCCTTTCCCTGCCTGTGCAACCTGAGGTTCCCCCAACTGAAGCCATAGGACGTCCTCCTCCTTATAGCTGGGGCTGAGGGCCCCATGCCCAGAAAAGGGATCTTAATTCACCTTTAGGCTGTGTGTATGGTTCAAGAGCATATTCTATTGGTCTTTAATTTGTCATTGTCGTTCAGGCTTACAAGGAATGGAAGATCATTTCTTCATTTACGCCTTCATCATCTGACTCCAGAAAGGAAAACTGGCCACTGATTGAAGTGCCCCTGGAGAAATCTAGCTCCTCCCAGGGTCGGTCTCTCATGATGAATCCAGAAATGTATAAGGTGATTTTCTGCCATTTGTCTATATGCTGCTTTGACAGGGAGCCAGTAAACAAAGTTTGGGTGACAGGATGAGGTTAAAAATAGAGCCCAGTACTTGATTGGTTTTCTTGCACATCAGCACTGAGGAGTGGAGGATGGGAGTGGGCATGTCAGGGATCTCAGTGTTGGCAAACTCTCTTTTTAAAATTTTTTTTGTTGTTGTTGGAGTTCAATTTGCCAACATATAGCATAGCACCCAGTGTTCATCCCGCCAAGTGCCCCCCTCAGTGCCTGTCACCCAGTCACCCCAATCCCCTGCCCACCTCCCTTTCCACTACCCCTTGTTCGTTTTCCAGAATTGGGTGTCTCTCATGTTTTGTCACCCTCACTGATATTTTCACTCATTTTCTCTCCCTTCCCTTTATTCCCTTTCACTAATTTTTATATTCCCCAAATGAATGAGACCATATAATGTTTGTCCTTCTCTGATTGATTTGTTTCACTCAGCATAATACCCTCCAGTTCCATCCACGTTGAAGCAAATGGTGGGTATTTGTTGTTTCTAATGGCTGAGTAATATTCCATTGTATACATAGACCACAGCTTCTTTATCCATTCATCTTTCGATGGACACCGAGGCTCCTTCCACAGTTTGGCTACTGTGGACATTGCTGTTAGAAACATCGGGGTGCAGGTGTCCCAGCGTTTCACTGCATCTGTATCTTTGAGGTAAATCCCCAACAGTGCAATTACTGGGTCATAGGGCAGATCTATTTTTAACTCTTTGAGGAACCTCCACACAGTTTTCCAGAGTGGCTGCATCAGTTCACATTCCCACCAATAGTGCAAGACGGTTCCCCTTTCTCCATATCCTCTCCAACATTTGTTGTTTCCTGTCTTATTAATTTTCCCCATTCTCACTGGTGTGAGGTGGTATCTCATTGTGTGGTATCCCTGATGGCCAGTGATGCGGAGCATTTTCTCATGTGCATGTTGGCCATGTCTATGTCTTCCTCTGTGAAATTCCTGTTCATGTCTTTTGCCCATTTCATGATTGGATTGTTTGTGTCTTTGCTGTTCAGTTTAATCAGTTTGCAAACTCTCTTTTCTCAGCAAAGAGTGAGGCTTGATGGTTGGGGCGCTGTCTGAAAGTGAAAGGGGCCTATACCTTCTAATCACCTCTGGGACTCAGTGTGTTCAGAAATTTTGAAGTTGCTGACAGAGAACTCAGATGTGAAGTCTAGGACAATAGTTAATGGAGACTTTTAAACCAGCCTTAACTGTTGTTGGGGCTAAAAAAATTTTTCTCTACCATTTAAGATTCATCTAGCCAGTCTAAACATTAAATTGACATGAGATGAATTAACAGAAAAAAAAACACTTTAATAATGTATGTACAGGGAATCGAAATAAACATGAGATTCCAAAAACAGGCAAAACGAAATGTATATGTCATCCTGAATCAGGAAAAAGGGGGTAGGTCTCTAGGACTTCAAAGGGAAAGAAAGTGATTCACAAGAAGACGAAAAAGATGCATGTTTGGTCAGAAAATGTTTGCTGGGCCATCTAGAAACAATGAGACATAGAAAGGAGTTCACATAAGCAGACTTTGCTATAATGCTCCCTGTTTGCCACCCATAGTTCATATAATACTATAGTTATCTATAGTGGTTGTTCTGTTCCTGGAACAGGTTGTCTAAATTCTTTTAGGCAGTCTGGGTGAAAGCCAAAGTTTCTTCCCAAACCTTTTGTTTCTTAAAAATAATTTGCCTAGGGCAGCCCCAGTGGTGCAGCGGTTTGGCGCTGCCTACAGTCCAGGGCGTGATCCTGGAGACCCAGGATTGAGTCCCGTGTTGGGCTCCCTGCATGGTGCCTGCTTCTCCCTCTGCCTCTCTCTCTAGCTGTGTCTCTATGAATGAATAAAATCTTAAAAAAAAATAATTTGCCTAAAATAATCCACATGCCAACTCTCCACATTTGGGGGTGGCAAATTTTGCTCCCCTATACTGTTAAGGGAGCCAACCTGCAGCTACCTCACTGAGGAGGAGGCCAAAGCTGAGCAGTGCTGCAGACTTCTTGACTGAGGGAGGTTGATGGGGGTCTCGAGAGTGAGGGCAACATCCCAGAAAATTGAATCAGTAAAA
The DNA here is from genome assembly GCF_053574225.1 of Canis aureus. Lineage (NCBI taxonomy): Eukaryota > Metazoa > Chordata > Mammalia > Carnivora > Canidae > Canis > Canis aureus. Next base: position 45,904,688 of record NC_135632.1, read on the forward strand.
CTAAAAACTTGAGGGAGAAACTACCGCCCTAGTTTAATGTCTCCTACAAAGTGCAAAACAAACAGAATAGCAATTATCAGGTTATTTTTGTAAATGCCTAGAAGGCTCTGCAGAAATAAAAGTTCAATCACTGCCAAACTGTGCAAACCTCTAGGTAGCCATGAATCCACTGTTGTTTTGAAATGTGCATTATTTAATCAAGTTGGCCCTCCCCATGTTCAAGTCATAACCTGCTTATATCTGCAGTCCTCAATCATGGCATAGGTCATGAATAATTTTGTAGTAATGATAATGGTCTTAGAAGTGTATGACT